>NW_024429267.1:4293588-4918588 GCF_017639785.1 Mesocricetus auratus | reverse complement strand
TGTGTGAGTCATAATATCTAGCTACAACTTTCTTTAAAATAAAATGAGTGTCAGTGTTGGTGGTACATGCCTTTAATCCCAGCATTCGGGAGGCAGAGGCAGGCGGATCTCTGTGAATTCGAGGTCAGCCTGGTCTACAGAGTGAATTCCAGGACAGCCTCCAAAACAATACAGAGAAACCCTGTCTCCAAAAAACAAACAAACAAAAAAACCCCAGAATAAATAGATAAAATAAGTATCAGTTAAAGTATTATACTCACTTTAACAGCATAGTTATAAAAACTAGAATTTATTCAGAGCAGATGGGCCCTGAGCAAGGATGACATGCAAACATTCTCTATTTTCCTTATTCCCTGTATTCCTTGGCTAAAAAAAGAAAAATGGAACATTCAGCTGTACTATTAATTCTCTAGTATGACTGTTCTCCAGTTTATTCATGTGGGCACTTAGTGCTTTGAACTTTCCTCTTAGCACTGCTTTCAAAGTGTCCCATAAGTTTGCGTATGTTGTGTCTTCATTCTCATTGAATTCCAGGAAGTCTTTAATTTCTCTTTTTTATTTCTTACTTTACCCAGGGATGGTGCAATTGTGCATTGTTCAATTTCCATGAGTCCGCAGGGTTTCTGCGATTTGTTTTATTGTTGAATTCTAATTTTAATGCATGGTGGTCTGATAAGATACAGGGGGTTATTCCAATTATTTTGTATCTGTGGAGATTTGCTATGTTTCCTATTATGTGGTCAATTTTAGAGAAGGTTCCATGTGGTGCCGAGAAGAAGGTATATCCCTTTGTGTTTGGGTGGAATGTTCTATAGGTGTCTGTTAAACCCAGTTGGGTCATAACTTCTATTAGTTCTTTTGTTTCTTTGTTAAGTTTCTGTCTGAAGGTCCTGTCTAGCGGTGAGAGTTTATATAAGTGACCCAAAAAAACTCCGCAAGGGAGCTCCTAGAGCTGATAAACACCTTCAGCAAAGTGGCAGGATACAAGGTAAACTCAAAAAAAAAAATCAGTGGCCCTATTATATACAGACGATGACGTGACTGAGAAAGAAATCAGAGAAACCTCACCCTTTACAATAGCCATAAACAGCATCAAATATCTGGGGATAATGTTAACCAAGGAAGTGAAAGACCTGTATATCAAGAACTTTGAGTAAAGAAAGAAATCAAAGAGGATACCAGAAAATGGAAAGATCTCCCATGATCTTGGATTGGTAGGATCAACATAATAAAAATGGCAATCTTGCCAAAAGCAATCTACAGATTCAATGCAATCCCTATCAAAATTCCGGCACAATTCTTCACAGACCTGGAAAGAACATTAATCAACTTTATATGGAAAAACAAAAGCCCCAGGATAGCCAAAACAACCCTATACAATAAAGGAACTTCAGGAGGCATCACCATACCTGACTTCAAGCTCTATTATAGAGCTATAGTCCTGAAAACAGCTTGGTATTGGCACAAAAATAGGCAGGTAGACCAATGGAACCGATTGAAAACCCTGATTTTAACCCACACACCTATGAACACTTGATTTTTGACAAAGAAGCTAAAACTATACAATGGAAAAAAGAAAGCATCTTCAACAAATGGTGCTGGCATAACTGGGTACTGGTATACAGAAGACTGCAGATAGATCCATGTTTATCGCCTTGTACAAAACTTAAGTCCAAATGGATCAAAGATCTCAACATAAATTCAGCCATACTGAAACTTTTAGATGAGAAAGTGGGAAATACTCTTCAACGAGTAGGTACAGGAGACCACTTCCTGAACATAACACCAGTGGCACAGACACTGAGATCGACAATTAATAAATGGGACCTCCTGAAACGGAGAAGCTTCTGTAAGGCAAAGGACACAGTCAACAAGACAAAAAGGCAGTTCACAGAATGGGAAAAGATATTCACTAACCCCACATCTGACAGAGGGCTAATCTCCAAAAATTACAAAGAACTCAAGAAGCAAGTCTCCAAAACACCAAAGGATCCAATTAAAAGGTGGGGTACAGAACTAAATAGAGAATTCTCAATAGAGGAGACTAAAATGGCCAAAAGACACTTACGAAAGTGCTCAACATCCTTAGCCATTAGGGAAATGCAAATCAAAACAACTTTGAGATACCATCTTACTCCTGTCAGAATGGCTAAAATCAGAAACACCGAAGACAATTTATGATGGAGAGGATGTGGAGAGCTGGTGGGAGTGCCAACTCGTACAGCCACTTTGGAAAGCAGTATGGAGATTCCTCAGGAAAATGGGAATCAATCTACCACAAGACCCAGCAATTCCACTCTTAGGCATATATCCAAAAGAGGCAAATCCATACAACATGGATGTCTGTTCCATTATGTTCATAGCAGCATTATTTGTAATAGCCAGAACCTGGAAGCAACCTAGATGCCCCTCAACTGAAGAGTAGATAGAGAAAATGTGGTACATTTACACAATGGAGTACTATTCGGCTGAAAAAAAAAACAATGGAATCTTGAAGTTTGCAGGCAAATAGATGGCACTAGAAGAGAAATGAGGCAAGATCCTCTGAACAGATGCGGAACACGGCGAGGGGTGGGGATGAGTAGGAGCTGGGAAATAGAGAAGGGGAGAAGAGGAAGAGAGAGTAGGTCATGGAGGAACAGGAAGGTTGAGTGGGGGGGGGTAGGATAGGGGGAAGAGGGAATTATTAGAAGACAGATCAGGCCCCATTGTGACCTCTAGTGATCTAAAGGGATGACATCAATTGGCAAGCTAAGCAATAGTGGAGAGACCACCTCGAATGCCCATTCCTGATAATGAACTTAATGTCTATAACCATCCTGGAGCCTTCATCCAGTGACTTATGGAAGCAGAGGCAGACACCCACAGTTAAACACTGAACTGAACCCATGGAACCCAGTGACAAAGAGAGAGAGGAGCGATGAGCAAATTGGCAAAGAATGGGCTGGCAAAACCAGCAAGAGACAGCTGATCTGAACAAGGGGGGAGCTCCTGGACCCCAGACGGACAGCTGGGAGGCCAGCATGGGACTGATCCAGACCCCCTGAGTGTGAGAGTCAGTGAGGAGGCCTGGGCAACCTATGGGGCCCTGAGCAGTGGATCGGTGTTTATCCCTCAAATACAGACATCGTGTGTCCATAACACAAAGAGGGATGCTCTCTCAGCCTGGACTCTTAGGGGAGTGTCTGGACCCTACCCTGAGTGAAATGACAGACTCTAGATATGCCCTATGTGAAAGGAATTGGCAATAGGGTGGGAGGATGGGGGGGTGGGGAGGAGTGTGGGAGAAGGGGAGGGAGAGGGAACTGGGATTGCATGTAAAACAAGCTATTTAAAATTAAAATAATAAAAAAACTTCTAAAAATATCTTAAAAAAAAGAAAAATAATTAAGGCAAAGTCAGTCATTTTCTCAGATTATGTTACGTCCCTTAAGTAGATTATCCACTTACATTTTGCCAATTGCTGGTGCAAATTATTCAGTGTATTCATCAGATTTTTACAAGGCTTCTTTGGAAGAATCTTCCAGGCTACAGTCTTTTTGTCACCAGTTCTGAGATTAAATGACAACACCAATACATTTGTTACATTTTGAGGGGGCATATTCCTGCCACATTTATACATAAAGGAAAAAGAGCCATTGAACAAAAAAAAAAAGAAACATTTAGAATAATAAGGCTAATGGAGAAATTTGATAGAGGCAGATTGGGATAGTGACTATATAAATTAATTTGCATGAGGGTGAATACTCTACTAAATATACTTCAGAATTTACAGTTATGTCTGTACAGCATCTATTGCATTTTGTGCAGATCATGCTCATCACAGAGGTATCTAGACTCTTCTTTTTCATGTGCTAGGACTTAGACACCCAAACAGCAGAAAAATATAACTGTAATAGTTTTTCCTAATAGAAGAAAAGGTATCATTGAATACTTTCAATTAACTTATAATCTATAGACCTTATTAAAATATGTTGTTATATGGTTTGTTTCTTAGTTTACAAAAGTATAAATAAAAATTATTCTGGCTTTTGTTTTTCAGAAAAGAAATATTCTAAAATATTAAAGTTATTGAACAAAGTAAAACATTACAAAACATTTTATAACTTTAAAGGAGGTTATCTGCTATAAAATAATACCTGTCTGTAGGAGGAGTCTAAAATCTCCTTTATTATAACCATTACAACACAGGTGGTCTCTTGCTATGGGCCAAGAGGTATAAGGAACCATAAAGCTTTTGAGCTTAACTATACTGTTGTTTCGTCTACCTCTTATTTACTCAATCTTTTTTTTAATTTAAAAAGTAATGAATACATACTTTGAAAATCGAAAAATAAAGAGAAAAAGAGAAAGTAAATCCATCAAGTTCTATGCACCAAAGACCATACAAGTGGGTAGGGGAATTTCCCAAGCTAGTGTTTTATTTTTTAAATGTTCCCTAAACTTCTCATAGAACAAGTATCATTTTGAAAAATAAGCAAAAAGAATAGACAAGAAAGCTTAAACTTATAAAAATTAATTATCTTGGAATTTATCCTCTTTTCCACAATTGAGAATAAAAATAAAGGCAGAACAGGGTAAAATTGCAGATGTTCTACTCTGGAAGAATAGTTTTTAAATTTATAGTGTGACTAAGAGTATCGTACAGGAAGACTACAATGTAGAAACATTTTACATCACTATCTTGATAAAATGTTGCTAAATAGCATCCCTCTGCATCATCACTCACTGCATGCACACCTGTCTCAGACTAGAGTTTGAGGATCTCATAGAAAGGAGAACATTTATTTCTTTCCCTTTTTGGTACCCATCTGTAGAAGAAGGCATTTAAGATATGTTTTTGGCATAGACAAAAAATATCTAATTGTCATTTACTTTCCTAATTTCCTTCTCTTGCCCTGGATATTGTTTCTGAGAAATGTGGCCATATATGGAAGCTTTACCTAGCTTTTCTCAGAGTTTTTATCTCTGATAGCCTTCTGCGTTTTTACTCATGGTGTCTCCTATAAACAAGATTACTATTACACAAACAATTACCTCATTATTAGTGGCAGAAGTCTTAGTGTCACAGTGAGAGATCAAATGTTTAAAAACCAAGTGCTGACAGCAAGCTGTATATCCCTTTAACTGCTTAAAAAATCTAAACTTGTGTTTCCTTATCTGTCAGAGGAACTGTGAAATTTCCTATAAAGTACACAGACTAAAATGGGATCACTTAGCCTATACATGCACCTTTTTGTAAAATTACATTATAAATATTAGTTACTACCCCTTGTTCAGAAATTTCTTGATATTCTGTACTTAATCTATATTGTAGTAATAGTAAAGGAAACTAAAAATCCTATACTTGGGATTTGCTTTTTTTTTTTTTTCAAACTCCAGGTTGGGTTTCAGAACTCTGGATGAAGGAAAGCAGAGAGCTTTGGGTCACTTGTAGGGCCTTCCCAAGGCTTCTAAGGGTGATACTATTGAAGAAGGAACCAAGTGCAAACAACTCATCATTTTAACTCTTCAATTAATTAACAATCAAAGTAGAAAGAAAATACCAAGTAAGATTATTATTGTTGTTGTTGTTGAGACAGGGTCTCACTAAGTAGCCCTGGCTGGCCTGGAACTCACTATGTAGACCAGGCTGGCTTTGAACGCACAGATATCTGCCTGCCTGCAGCAGCCTGAATTCAGGGATTAAAGGTAAGTGCTAAAAAAGATTCAACAAATTACAAGAGGGAAATTTTGCATAATAAACACAGTGTACACTTACTTATAGCACTTAGTTCACTTTTACAAATTACTGTCTGATCTAATGTTGATCATGAAAAAGCAAAGGACTGTTTGCTGTTTCAAAGAATGAAACGTTCCTGCTAAAGAGCACAGTGTTGCTCATAAAAAAATCTTTGCTTTTGTAATCCCATATTAAAAAGCCCTTCATGTATAAAATATGTCCTATATTTTATTGATTTATACTTTTTATGAATAAAGGATTTTTGACTGTGCATATATTTCCAAACAAAATATTTTTCCAACTTTTCTAATGGTTTAAGCAACTGAGGTTCTGATACATGGCAAAGATGGAGAGTCAATCTAAAATTCTAGAATTAAACTGAAAGGCTTTATGGTATAATTCTATTACTAAAACATGAAAAGAGTAGGAGTGAACCGTAGTGGCATAGCACATGCTTAGTCTGCATGAGCTCTGGGTTCATTCCCCAATACCAGTAAGTAAACAGAAGAAACCCTGTTTCATATCTCCTTATTAAGCGCAAAACTAAACTGGCTTTTATGATTTGCCAATGGACTAAATAATGGTTACTTTAACCAGATTCTGTGGTAGCTACTGTTGCATCCATTTCTTCCTTACTGGCCGATGAAAAACTAATCTAAAAATGTAGGTATGAAGAAATAATAAAACATTTTTAAAGCTATGTTCCTAGGATGTAAAGAGGCAACATTGTGTATAAACCTATAGATTATTTAAAATTTCAATATGCTAATTTTGTTATGATGCACTAGCATTCTGAAAGTGTTAGATTAGAAACAATACTGAAGTATTAATATAGGAATAGTGTTTTAATTCAATTGTGATTCTCCTAGAATCATCCGGCAAAGAAAGAAACTTTTAAAAAAATTATTGTAGTGTCCAGGCAGTGGTGCTACAAGCCTTTAATCCCAGCACTTGGAAGTCAGAGGCAGGTGGATCTTTGAGAGTTCGAGACCAGCCTGGTCTACAGAGCAAGTTCCGGGATAGGCTCCAAAGCCACAGAGAAACCTTTTCTTGAAAAACCAAAAGAATACTGTGGTACCTGGAACTATTTTTATTAGCTTCTCAATAATCATCTGAAAAGACTTATTTTTATTTTATATGTATGTAAGTGTGCAATGTTCTGTGCAGTGTCCACAGTGGTCAGAAGAGGGCATCAAGTCCCCTGGAACTTGAGTTACAGATAGTTGTTAGCAGCCATGTGGGTGCCGGGAACTAAATCCATGTGCTCTGCAGAGCAGCAAGTGCTCTTAACCACTGGAGCCATCTCTCCAGCCCCAGCTTCTTCTATTTCTGCTTTGATTCCCCTTGTACTGTGTGTGTGTGTGTGTGTGTGTGTGTGTGTGTACTAAATTTTTAAGTAAGCATAAGATTAAGTTTCTTAAATATTTAAAACCTGAGGATTAAAAGTATTATTTTCTTTCCAATAAAACCACCTGTAACATCCTAAATATACTCTAATGAAGCTGAAGCATAGCAAGAGCTGACAAAGAGATGGTAATAACTTCAAATACAAAAAATAATATATCTCAAAAGAACACTACTCAGCACTTATGAACTACAAATTCACATATAGATATGATGAAGTTATAAAGTCTTAAGTGTAAAATTTAAAGTGTACTTACTGAGAAATGGTGTTGGTATCTAGGTCAACACAACTGACATCTGGTGGAGGGTCATAAAGATCAAAGTATCTTGAATCAATCCCTACTATGAATGGACATGGTGCACTGAGGACATCTGCTAGAGCCAGTGGGCAGAGAGGAACATATGGGCATGGCCAGTGGAAAGGGAAAATCATCTTGGATAAACAAAGGATGGGAGAATATTAAGCATTTTGACATTGAAGCATAACTTATCAACACATACATAAAATTATCTTTTAAATTATTACCTAAAGCTTAGAGTTTGAGAATGAATTAAATAATTATAACTAAAATTAAAAGTCAGGAAATTAAAACTGCTTCAACAATGTATAAATCCATTACTTTCTGAAATGTAGTTAAGCACTGAAATGACTCTAAATTACATGGGTAAATTAAGTTTAAACTGAACTGACTGCCTGTAGGAAATGGATACTTACAGACACTAGTGCTTCTGTCACACTAGTAAGCACAGAGGGCCGTAGGGAATGGATGAGGATTTTATGTTCTGTTACAGCAAACACCAGTAGTGTCACAGCATTTTCAGGGCCAAGATTCTGAAGTAGTGTTGAAAACTTCCCACCACTGTCAATACAAGCAAAAATACACAATAAAACCAAACCAAACCCAAATACAACAACAAAAAACTATTTAAACTCTTAATTAATTATATAGGATAGTGGGACCATGTATATTTAACTTAATTGTTATTATTGTTCCTGGGCAGGGAAAACACAGTATCACAAACAATATGAAAGAATATAATTGTATGAGTTTTCAAAGTTATGCACTATTCAGTACTGCATTCAATAGGGAAAATGAGAAGTCTTCTGCCTGTCCTGTTTGTTTTCATTTTTCTTTCATTGTTGTTGTTGGGACAGGGACTGGCTATGTAGCCCAGGATGGTCTCCAATTATAGATCTTCTTGTTTTGGCCTCCTAAGTGCTAGGATTATAGGTATTCACTAACACACCTGCATTTCTGCCTCATTTTTATATAAAAAAGACCTGCCCACATTCATAATGTTCCCTCAAAAGAATTCAATTAGTTAAAAGAATGCTTGGTTAGAAGCCAATCCTTTAATGGGAGGGTTTTCTGCTTGTTTCTTTTGAAAGGGTCTCACTATACAGCCTTGGCTGTCCTGGAGCTCACTATGCAGGACTTGAATTCATAGAGACCTGTCTACCTCACCCTCTCAAGTCCTGGCATTTTTTAAAGGTGTGCATCACCATGCCTGACTTTAATGGAAGGTTTTTATTATGGTACTTCTTTCACTGTGATTATCAGGAAAGCATGCCTTTTCAGGACTGTCTTCCCTAAGTAAATACTAATATTAAAGTTTGGACTTATGAACAGAAACTCCTCACTATTATGATGATAATAGCACTAGGAAACCAAGAGTTACAAAATGATAAGATACATCTGCAAAGCAAATTAATAAAAAATAAACTTAGATGTTACATCTAGGAAGAAAATACTAGACTAAGCAATATAAACAATGAACATTTTGCTTATATAATGTTAAATAACTGGTTTCATTTGGTTAATTTTTTGTGAGAAGCAAAACTAATAATAAAGTTTCTTTGAAACAAATTAAAACATGACCAAAAAAACCTTGCATATGTTCAAAGCGAAGTTATTCACAGTAGACAAAATATAGAAGCTTCCTAATAGCTAAACAGATAAATAAAATAGCAGTTGGAATAAAAGGAATGAAGCAGCAATACGTGTTATAACATGAATGAACCTAGAAACATGTTCAGTGAAGGAAGTCAGAAATAAGACTAAATACAGCATCACTTTATTTTATAAAATTTACAAAATACAAATCTATAAAACAGAAAAGTAAATTAAGAGTTGCCTATAATATGTGTGCATGTGGGGTGTGTGTGTGTGTGTGTGTACATGCGTGTGTTTATGTTTTCATTTCTGAGAGCATGTGTTTGAGCACATATGTGTAGGAATAGACAGAATGAAGGTTAACAGCAAACAACACAGGACTTATTTTATAGGATAAGTAATGTGTTCTAAATTTTATTACAATAATAGCTGCAGAATTCTGTGAATAAAATCAATGACTTATACACTTTACTTGGGTGAATTTTGTAGTGTGGAAATTATATCTCATCAAAGCTGTTACTTCAATAAAGTCCTTTTGGCAATTTAGAATTATTTGTAATCTGTGTGTCCATTTTATTTTCAGCTCAGATAAGAGCTTGGAAAACACTCGACACTCTGGGCTAAGGGCTAATGATGAAATCATCTGTAATTCTTACAAAATTAATGTCAAGGGTGGCAGCTGGTCTCCCTAAGGTATGTGCAATATAATAGTTTAATTATACTATAACTATTTCTGACAGAAAAATCATACAGCCAATTAAATTTCAAGAAATGATACTGTAGGGAAAGAACATTTTGTAACTTCTCTGAACTTTTAGAATGATTAAATATGGTCTGTTTAATAAACATTTTTTTATTTTGGATTACATTAAAAATTGTATTTAGTTAGGTGGTGGTGGCACATGACTTTAATCCCGGCCCTCGGGAAGCAGGGGCAGGCAAATCTCTGAGTTCTAGGCCAGACTGGTCTATAGAGTGAGTTTCAGGACAGCCAGAGCTACATAGAGAAACCCTATTTCAAAAAAATGTATTTGGATGTACTTTAGAGGACAATTAAAGCTAAAAATAATTACCTTCATAATTTACATCTATTGCCAATTATGTAGCAATAAGTAACTGGCAATAAGGATACACATGAATACTAAACATTACTGTAAAAACTTTCTTTTGCAAAAACTGTAACCCCAATATTAAGAAAGAAAGAATCAGCTAAGAAAGTTACTTGAAAAGTACCCCGACCACAACCCAAAAGAGAGAGCCAGCCCTTCCTCTCTTTATATGGGGTCACGTCCGCACACCTGAAGCCACACTCTAAGGTGTGGTCACCACCTCAAGTCTACTAGAGTTCCTGTTGTTCTTCAGGAGGACCTGAGTTCAGTTTCTAGAATCCATGTTAGGAAGCTCACAACTACTTGTAAGTCACTTCCAAGAAAACCATCACCCTCCTCTAGACTCTGCTGGCAGATGAATGGATGTGAGAACACACACACATAGATTTAGAGAAACAAACAGAAAAGAAGCTTTACTTGCCTTAATGGAAGAGGTGAAGAAACAGGCTGACTGAGAATCAAATTATCATGTGGTGATAGCTGGAAGATTTAAAACAAAGCATTTGAAATATAAAGATGAACTCTGAAACGCCATGCTCTGGCAATAGACATGGGCTAATGATGGTAACCACGAAGTTTCCCAGATCACCAGTGTAAGAGCAGTTAGTGTCAGTTGGACTTCTAAAGCCCCTTCCAACAACTTCTTACTCTGAATCCTATCTCTTATGGCTTCAACTTTTCCCTAATTCATTTTAACAAATTTGTATTAACAGGTTAAATTATTTAATGAATACCATACATTTAGGGTCAGTAAACTAATGGCCTGAAACAAATACATGGGCTATCTGCTTTGTTAAGCAATCTAATGGAATATAGCCATGTGATTTTCTTTCTCATACTCTCTAGCTAATTTTGTGCTGTGACAGCAGAGCTGATTCCCTGCAACAGAGAATAGAACATACAAAGATTAAATATTCAGATAAGATCCATAACAGAAAACATTTGCCAGCTTCTGCTACAAAACAAAATTCCATCTGTATTTAGGTGGAGTGTGCTATATAGCACTCTGGCACTAAGTATTATCAAGTAATGACATGAATATGCAGACCAATTGTCAAGGTCATCAAAAAGTATGCTGTAGAAATTTTGTCTGTATCAATATAATAATGTAAATAATTCCATCTGCATTTTCAAACTTACACACATTTCTACAAATCTGTATATACCTATTTGTCAAGTGTTTTCTAATACTAATAATATCACCTTCGGGGCTGCAGTAACAGGTAACACGCCTGGTGACAACACATGAAAGCGTTTGTATGAATCATTTCATAGATTATGATTAAATAAATAGGCAATCTAAATTATCAAGGCCTCAAACAAGATATAACAAAAGAGGAGAGATGCATTCAACTGTGAAACATTTATAGTCATTTAAATTTCAATGTTGCATTAAAGACACTGCATTTCCTCCTTCCTGCAATATATAAACATACTAGTATTCCTGATAACTATTCTAATACATGTAATCAACTATATGATCATCAAGGTCACAAACTTTCCAATATTTAGAAACAATTTTGTGGAGATCATTCCCTGAATACTTTTCTTTTTGTTTTTCTTGAGACAGACTCCCCATGTAGACAAGGTTGGCCTGGAAGTGACTAAGTAGCCCAAGCTGAAATCAAACTCTCAGTCCTCCTTCCTCTACCTCCCAAGTGTTGGGATTATACGAGTGCACCAAAGGTCCCCTTCTGTGGGTAGTGTTAATAAAGTATGAGGGCCTGAATCCCAACATGCAAGAACATCTGGTTTTCCGCAGGGGCTTATTCTATTTTCTGCATTTAGTTGTTAGTCTTATTACATACTGACAAGCCCTCATATGGAAAGAACCTTACCTGAACTAAAATCCGTGGCCTCTGAGGAGATGGAAAAGGAACTTTATGCATAAAATGAGAAATATGCCTTAAAAACAAAAACAGAAACAAAATCAAGCTCATTAAGGCCCTATGCAGTTAAACTACAAAGCTGTAAAAAAAAAATTAACAACAAAAACTTGTTTGCTTCCATGATTAAAGTTGTCTCTGCCTAAATCTAATAATACTTTTGGTTGTGAGCCTAGTCTTTAATGGCTAAGCCATGTCTCCAGCCCAATTAACTTTATGTTAATGGCTGATAAATTCAATTATGTTGATATTTTTAGTTGTCTCAAAACCATGTTTCCTTCTCCCTAAGCAGGTAATAATCAACATTACTAAAGAAGCTAATTATTACATTTGTAATATATTTTTAATCAATTGCTCATGTTTTGTGACGTAACTATTTAAGGTGCTAAAAATGAATGAGTTTAAATGCTGAATAAGCTGGATCTACATACTTGTAGTCCCAGATATTTGAAAGGCTGAAGATCACTTGAGACCAGGAGTTCAAGACCACCTGGGCAACATAGACTTCCCCATTTCAATAAGCTTCCATTTAGTAATGGATAAAAATCTAGATCAATGACATGGGACTTTTTGTTTTTCATTTGTTTTTGGTGACAGAGATCAAACCCAAAACCTTGTACACACCAGCTACATCACTTGGGTTCTAGGGAAATAATCTTGCTATAAGGCCAGGCTGTCCTTGAACTTGTAATTCCCCTGTCTCTACCTCCTGAGAGCCAACATTAAAGTCATGTACTAATCAATAAGTTTGGTTTTGAACATTATAGAAAAAAACAGAATAATATTTTATTCCCTTTAGGAATATGCTATCTTCTTGTATTGTTTTTATTCTAAACATTATTTTAAAACTGTCTTATTTTTAGCAGTGATATCATTACAACCAGATAGAGAACTGAATGAATCATTTATTGATTGATACTATAGATGTGTTTAAATATGTGTTGTGCAAAGACATTGCTAAACATTACAGAAAATGTAAAGTGGTGTAAAGCTACTAGGCCCTACCCTTGCTTAAAATCAAGATTAGAGAAATTACTACCAAAAGACACACATCTGCTTGATTAGCTGAAGCAGTCAGAAAAGCAGGACTTTTGTATGTCTCATAGAACCCTAAAGGTGTCCAAGACCCATCCAGGAAGGACCCGCAAAGTCAAAACTCTTTATAGTAGTGAGACTCCACTTGTCTTTCTCACACAGTTGGCAAAGGCAATGATAGTGCAAAGCACTGTGAATGAAGCTGCTGGCACGTACTGAGAATCAACGCAGTGGAAGCCAGTAGATCCTGTATTTTACTGCTTCACCATTATACACTAACTGTAAGAAATACCAATTTCATCTGAAAAATGTCTCTGGCTGGGGCTGTAGAGGTGGCTTTGCAGGTAATAGCACTTGCAATTTTTATAGAAAGTCTGGTTTCAGTTCCCAAGCCTACATGGTAATTTATAAATATCTATAACTCTAGTTCCAGAGGGATATGGTACTCTATTCTGACACATGTGGTACACAGACATTCATGTAGGAAAAACACTCACACATATGAAATAAAAATAATAAATAAATCTTGAAAAAGGATGTCTGACTTAATGTACTTGAAACAGTAAATACTTGATTCTGGGGCATACACTTAGGATATTCCGTGATAATTGGTAAGTACCCACAGAGCATTACTAAACAAAAGCAGGTGGCCATCTTGATTTTGCAAAAGCATTTTATAAGACTGAGTTATGAGTGAGTTGGCTATTGTCTTTCCAATCAGAATGCCATTTTTACTTGGAAGATGATGGGCAAATTAAGCTTATCCAGTGTTGGGTATTCAACAGACATTTTCCACATTAAAATGATCAAAGTGCTACTATTTCAAGGAAAAAAACTAGAAATACTTGCTTTTAATAATAATTAAAGCCAAACTTTCAAATGAAAAGTAGGAATTTGTCACCGTGAACCTGAAGGCTTTCTAATACTCAAAACTTTTCTGAGAACTGGGAATGCTGCTAGGAAGAAGAACACATATCATGTATGTGTAAGGTCCTGGTTTGCTCTCTAGCAATACAATAAACTTTATTAAAAAACAAAACACTATTCTGGGATAGGCCAGGATCCATAAGATGGAAGAAAGAGAATAGACTGCAAGTCCTTTCACCTTCACACATGCACCATGGCAAGGACATGCCAATATGTACACACACAATATATATATATGTGTGTGTGTGTGTGTGTGTGTGTGTGTGTGTATATATATAATTTAAAAAGTAAACACTTTCTGATGCTATAGATAGCGACATTAACAACTGCAATTTTCTTATATTGAGGGAGATACCTGACTACATTTCAAATATGTGTTTACCTTTGTAAATCACTGCTGTCCAAAAGACCAATACAAATACTACAAGATCATGCATGAGTCAATGTTCAGTCAAGACTGAAAGAGACCCTCGGATTTTAATAGAACACAGAAGGAAACTTTATAGATTAGGTTTCATATTCTGCATTACTATTAATTTGGAAGAAACTATCACTTGCCAAGCTTTGATACAGTGGCAAAAAATAATATCTGCAATCCTAAAACTTCTACTTAAGTGCCCTCTGTTTTCTATTACATATCTGTATGAGGTCAGATTTTCTTCACATACCTCAACTAAAACAATTACTGCATCAGACTGAATGCAGAGCCATGAAAGAGAACTCAGTGGGATTCAATTTGCCAAGGCATTAGAGACTTAAAAAATTTAAACACTCACTCTTCTCACTAACCTTTTGTTTGTAAAAAAGTTACATTTTGAAGAGATGTTTAAACGTGTAACTAGTTTATTAATTTTAAATAAATTATAAATGAATAAATAAATTATAAATCAGTCTTAATTTCTGCTGCAATAAGATGTCTATATTGAAAGATATAACAAAGAAAAGCTCACTGAGTCCTCATAAAATTTTAAAGGGATTCTAACACTAAAATATTTGAGAAGTGCTAGTTTTTTAATAGTACAAATGAGAGGAGGAAAGAGCACAGGATAATTAGAGCAATATTACATTTATGAATTATCATAAAAATGGCAACTATGTTACTTCCCAACTGTCATCAGAGTCAGAAAATTCTGCCAAAGGGCTGAAGAGATAGATGGCTTGAAGTAATAGTGATCAGATTATTATGAGCCTCTAAAGACAAAAGTCAAATAAATCTACAGTGGTGTATTTATAGCTCCTCTGTATTATGTCGGACTACATGAAACATCATAAAATTTTAGTGCTTTTAGTAAATCACTAAAATTACAAAATGAAAATAGAATATCTACTTAATTTTTCCTTTAGATTCATGATATATAAACATAGGACTATTTTAAAAGTTCATAATACATCAAATTATATGTAAAATTTACAAATAGTTTAAGAGTTTTAATAGTATTTTCAGGTTGGGGATACAGCTTAATGACAAAGCACTTATGTGGCATATGTAAGACTCTGGGTTTGATCTCCAGCACTTCAAAAAACCTAGTTCCACTATTTCACTAAATGAGCTGCTACAACTTCATAACAATAATATATATGTATATTCCAAATAACTCACTTCAAAATAAATCAAAACATTCACTGGCAGAAATAAAATTGCTTAAAATAACAACTGCAAAAATATAATGATGCTGACTTACATAAATAACCGAACATTTTTCCCAACTCTCAACAAACACAATTTACATATGAAATTTACATAATTGCTAGTATAAATATACCATTGAAAGGGCTGACAAATTTTTTTGAACAGGGTCTCTCTACACAGCCCTGGCTGTCCTGGAACTCACTATGTTGATCAGGCCAGCCTCGAACTCACAGAAATGTGTCATCATGCCCACCTTGGAGTGCCAAATTTTAAACCATGAGACTTCTAACTTACTTTTCAATTGGAAGGGCATGAGGTCCAGAGATGGAATAACGGTACAGAAAAGTCAGAAACTTTCTGAATGCATCAAAAAAAGGCCAGTGAGAAAGAAGACAGATGCACTTGTTAGTGTGAATTGTTCTAGAACTATCAGACTTTCCATCCACCAGAGACACTAAACCCAAAAGAAGCCTCTGTTTTTCTGTAAGATTTTCCTCAGAGTATGGTTCATAAAACTGAATAGCAGCACCATAGACCTGTAAAACAAGAAATATATTTAATAAATATATTTTGTGTCATTTATTCAAAGCACATCGTCAGTTTAATATTTAGTGGATTCTTTCTATGGGTAGGTAAGGCGTCAGGGACTAGGAACACAGTGACAAAATCAGTCTTGCTCTTCTTAAAAAAAAAATTACAGGGTCACCTAGGCTGGCTTCAAACTTGCAGTCTTCTGCTTCGGCTCCTGAGTGCTGGGTTTACAGGCATGAGTCACCACCTCTGCTGCTGCTTTCTTGGTACATTTGCTAACTCTATAGTAATATTTTCATGTATACTTATTACTTTTAAACTACATTTTTAAAATAAAGAGTGAAAGCAACTGAGCCTTTGGCATGGTGACTAAAGCCTATAATCTGAGCACTCAGGAGGCAGGGACCTAAGCAAGTTTAAGAGCATCTTGGTCTACATAGAAAGATGCTGTCTCAAACCAATGACAAAGACAAAAGCAGCAAAAACAAAAAATAACAACGCAAATATACCAATATCTTTATAAGAAATGTGGGAACTATTTAGTAGGAAAGTGAGACAAATTTGAACTGTGAACAATTCACTGAACTTTTGTATCCACAAAATGAAAATGCCACTCTAGATGATTTCCAAGCTCCCTTCCAACTACAACTCTATAATTCCAAGGTGGAATATAGTTAAGCAATAGAGCACTCACCTATCAAGTGCAAGGTTTGATCCCCACAGTAACAAAAAAAAGTCTGTTTACCAAATCATGTTATATTTCATAATGCCTTTGACATTATTTAGGAGCTTTTCTATCACAGAAAATGACCATGAGGGATCAACATGTGATGATGAGAAAAGTCTTCACTAACATCTAAAAATAAAGCCACAGCTGGGAGGCCAGCATGGGACCGATCCAGACCCCCTGAATGTGAGAGTCAATGAGGAGGCCTGGGCTACCTATGGGGCCCTGAGCAGTGGATCAGTGTTTATCCCTCGAATACTAACAGACATCGTGTGTCCATAACACAAAGAGGGTTGCTATCTCAGCCTGGACTCTTAGGGAAGTGCCTGGACCATACCCTGAGTGAAATGATAGACTCTAGATATCCCCTATGCAGAAGGAATTGGCAATAAGGTGGGAGGATGGGGGAGTGGGGGGAGAGTGTGGGAGGAGGGGAGGGAGAGGGAACTGGGATTGACATGTGAAACAAGCTATTTAAAATTAAAATAAAAAATGAAAAAAATAAATTAAAGCCAAAAAAAGCCAAAAGTAAACACTCAGAAGGATGGGAAACTCTCCTTTCCTGTCTCTGGATATAGTAAATTCAACCAAGTAGAAGAAATATGTATTACTAGTTGATTTAGTCAGTTTTCACTATTGTTCCGTGAAGATGTGAAGCTTGTGACTTAAAAAGGTACAAGAAATTAGCAAATATCACTAGTTAAATACACCTTACCTTTTCAGCTGAGGCTCCAGTCAACACAAATGTAGAGAACACAGGAAGAGGGTATTTGCTATTTGGTGGCCAGCATTCAATAGTTGCACCCATTGGTAAACAAAATAAGGGAACAGATTCTGGTAGTGAAAATGACTCATAATCTTCTTGAGGATATCTGCAAATTAGACCTATGACAGCAATTGGAAATATTAGGTCACTGTCTCCTGAATGTGTTTTTTAAGCTGTATGACAATAAAATACTTTCCTATTTTACACATTTAGAAGGCCAAAAATTGCATATATGCTCATCAGATAATTTTGAATATGTCAGTAGGATTTATATAGATGTTAATCCTCAAGGATTATTATCTATTAAATTGTTTAATATTTATCAAACTTCATTTACAAAACCTAGATTAGAAGTAACAATTAAAAAAGACCCTCTAAAATAAACATACCCCTACAATTCGCCTTATGCCATGATACCTTAGGCATACATTTAAAATATTCAATACAGTTATTTGCATATATCTACTTTATCACTTTTATTAACTATTCCTCTGAGGCCTTTTTATCCATTATATATAAATATACAATATTTGTATATAAATATATATATTTATATTATAGGTAATTTATAATAAATATATAAAAGCTCCTAAAGGGGTCTAAGTGTAAATTCTTACACAAATGAAGGACACCTAACAAAAGAGTAGAATAGATTTAGAATACCATTAGAATGATGTTACCTCAAACTCACCTTCTGAATAATTCTACATTATCCCTATTTATATGTACATAGGAGTTTCAAGTAACCCAGGGTTTCATGGTAATTTATTCATGAAAATGGAATAGGTATCTCCTACTGACCATACCCTAGAAACAGAGCTTTATACTGAATATTGTTGGGTTAGAAATAGAAAACAGTTTTCATGACCATGAAATCCTTAAAGGCAGGTAGACACCATTACTGGTCATACCATAAAAACAAAAAGATAAACTGGGACTCTGAATAGTAAGCCAATGTTTCTAATTCTCCACAAACAGGACTCAGATTCTTTTCATCTGTAAAGCAAGATGAACTAGATAAACTAAGGTTCTTCCTCTAAATCACATGCCAGCCAGTCAGTGGGGTTCCCTAGGGCCATAGTTAGCTGTTCTCTAGTCTCTCAGGTCATGATGCAACAGTGCAGTTGTAAAGTAAGAACAGAAATATTGATGGGTTGTGGGCCCTGGAAAGTCAAAAGGAGGAAAGACTCAAGGACTCTAATTTTAAAAGGTGAAATATGCTATCTTGTAAGTAAGACCAGTATGTTTGACATTTTGAGGTCTCTTAAAATTGAAAACTTCAACTATGCATCATAAAATTGCAAATTAGTTTTGATACTGTTCATTATCATGAAATATAACCATTAAATTTGACTAAATTAGTATAAATATTAGAGAGGCATCATTTTCATACTTTGCACAGGTTTAAAAATTAAAGAGAACTGGCATGTACTCAAGTTCTTACTCAAACTAAAGGTGTAAAAAAAAAAAAACCTCACCTTCTTTTCAAAGTGATCTTTCATGCAGCATCAAAACTTCAAGATAGGGTGTCAGTGAGGAGGCCTAGGTAATCTATTGAGCCTTGGACAGCAGATCAGTACCCATCCCAAGTATACACACGGTCTCTGGACTCCCATAGAACAATGTGAGGTGCACTCTCACCCTGAACTCTTGGGGAAGGGTCTAGGCCCTGCCCTATATGAAATGACAGACTATGGACACCCCCATGGAGGGCCTCACCCTCCCTGGGGGAAAGAGGGGATAACGGGGGGGGATGGGGGGGGAGGGCACGGGAGGAGGGAAGGGAAAGGGATAGGGACCTCGTACTGACTTGTGAAGCAACCTTGTTTCTTATCTAAATTTAAAATGGAAAATAAAAAAATATTAAAAAAAAAACTTCAAGATAAACTGAGACTCAAGAGAGAGGCTGGAGTTCAAGTATTGATACTAGCACATCCTAACATGGCACACAGCCTGGTTACAGGCAGATTTTGTCTTTAACCTTGTAGACCCCACAATATGTTCCTACATGAATTATTTCCCCTCAAAATTAAAAATTATACTTACCTGCTTTGTAAGATATAGTGTTAGTCTTTGCCACTGATTTTTTATAGCATAAGTACACTGCAGATCCCCACTGAAGAGAGAAGAAAAATTAACATTCAATTTTAAAAAGCTGTCCAATATGTTAGTTACCATGTAGTAACAGATTTCACCTGCTATTTTCAATCTGTTACTTTGTTAGCATTTTATTAGAACCACTGCCTACTTTTCTTTCAGATCTGATCTATTTTCGGTAGTGAAAAAAACTGACTGTTTAAAATAAAATTAAGTCACAAAAATTTAGACTTTATTCTAAGTCCCAAACTTGGGCAGAAGTATCAACGACCATTTTTTGGTCATTGGTTGAAAAGAAAATAACCATTTAACAATTTCTTTCTATGACCTTTTCTTTTTAAGAAAACTTAAGACAAATATAACAACTAGACACAATTTTTAAAAGCTCTTCTCTAAATATTAAATACATAAAAGGATTAGGTAGTAATTAAAGGAGTAATTGATAATATTTGACATTTGTACATCATTTGCTAATGTAGGCCTTTTCCCAAGTTCATTCTAATACTAACTCATTTATTCTTCAAAATGCCTAAGTAGGAAAAAAAGCATCACTTTATCCCTAGTGTGTGGTTGAGGAAACTGAGGCACAAATAGTAATGGAATTTGTCCACTATACACATCTGGGATTCAAACCTAAGGAGGTTGGCTACAGTCTATGCTGACCATGCTGTTAACAATGCCTCTTTATTCTTTGGAGAGCAGAATGCAAGCTCTGTGGCAATAGAGAGACTACTGTCTCAGCAGGAAAAAAGAAATGCATTCTAGTTTTAGTTTCAATGGTAAAAGTTTAGCTAAAACACCTTGATTAGTTAATGAGACTTAGAAACAGTTCTAATGACAATGTCAATTACTTTCGATCCAAAACAAACGCATAAATACATCCACAAAACAAAACTAAAACTGGGAAAATACCAAGTATCTGTAAGACTGATAGTGTTGCTAAAAAAACAGATTAAATCTGGAATGTTGTATTCTAGATCCCATATTCATGAAAGAATTAAAAAACATTCTTTGTCCTCACCGCTGTTGCTGCTGCTGCTGCTGCCGCTATAGCCTTTAAAAACTATTTGTGAGCCAAATGTGGTGGCTTGTGCTTATAATCTCAGCACTTGGGAAAGCGAGTGAGGCAAGAGGATCACCATGAGTTGGAGGCTAGTCTGGATTCCTAGAGAGGTCCAGGCCAGGCTGAGCTACAGAATAATATTTTGTCTTACCCCTGGACCTCCCAACCCCAAATTCTATTTACTACCATGATTTTCTTCTTCTACTATAATCTCAACAGCTATATAATATTACTAAATCATAATAATCTACAAGGAAATTTTCTATATGATTGGTTACAGTAAAAATGATCGTTTAATTAGGAGTGACATACCTACAGATAAAGTCTTTTAGGATAAAGTTATATATTGTCAGTAAACATCTTTCAAATAGTTTCTTAAAGAAATGGCTAACTTTCCCTTAACTATCAATGGGATCCACAGATGCTGCCATTAAACAACCTAACATTTGTAAGGTGCTTGTTTGCATGTGCTGGGAAATTAAAATAGAAAATTGGTGATTAAAAGTTCAATTCTTACATACTGATCAGTTTCCCTTCCCTCCTCTACTCATCCCCACCCCCACCCTGCCTATCATCCACCCTCCCATCCATTCCTTCTCAGTCTACATTCGGAAAGGGGCAGGCCTCCCATCAAGCTGAGGCAGAACCAAGCTCTTCCCCTCAATGTCTTATAGTAGAAGATAGAACAAACAAATTATAGGAAATCCATCAAATGCAGCAGTCTGCATTAAAAATTGCTATTTTCACTAGACATCCTTATCCACACATTCATGTGTCACAGTTCAGTTGCCTGTGGCTGTGGTGATATTTTGTTTGTGCTCTACCAAATAAAGTTTGCCTGAAAATCAGAGGGGGTAGCTAGCCACTAGTTAACCACAGGTCCAGGCAGTGGTGGAATACACCTTTGATCTCAGCACTTGGGATCTCATGTCTTTAATCCCAGCACTAGGGAGGTGGAGACATGAAGTGATATGCCTGGGCAGAGAGGAATAAAAGGCGGGAGGAGACAGGAGCTCTTCCTTTCAGTCTGAGGACTTTATAGAGGTATGAACTCCAGTGGTTGGCTGCTTTACTTTTCTGATCTTTCAGTTTTCACCCCCAAATATCTGACTATGGGATTTTATTATTAAGACCAATTAGATTTGTGCTACATGTGGCTAATTTGGTCATATTGACTTCTCCTTTCTTTCTCCTCCAGCTCTCCTGGATCTCCCTTAAGTCATAAATTCATGCCCTCTTGTTTGTTTGCTTTTTAGGTAACTTCAATTAGTACTTCCTATATGTGCATGGGTGTAGGGTCATCCACTGGAGCATAGACACATACCAGCGGCCACACCTTCAAAGAACACTTACTCTCAGGGTTGGAGAGACGGTTCAACACTTAAGAGCACTGGCTACTCTTCTAAAGAACCCAAATTCAATCCCCCAACATCCATAGGGCAACTAACAACTATTTGTAATTCCAGCCCCAGAGGATTCAATGGTGCATCTATGAACACCAAGCACACAGATGTACATGCAGTTAAAAACACCCATAAATATTAAACAAAAGCAGAAATGTTACTCTCATTCCCCTAGCAACTATCAACTGGAAACCAAGCACACAGATGTACATGCAGTTAAAACATCCATAAATACTAAACAAAGGCAGAAAAGCCACTCTTGTTTCCCCAGCAAGCATCAACTGTCAATAGATCTTCAACTAGAGATGGGGCCTTTTCAGCACCTCCCCCACCAATTTAGAATTTTTTTTAACCTGCATGACATTTGTGATGGGGACTTGCACTATCCTGTTCCATCCTGCCTATGACATGAATCATCCCTTTGTCCAGAATATACTTGCAGCATTTGCTATCTGCCTATTATTCACTCAGCAGCAACAGCAATTCCTGTGTTTGAGAAGCCCTCCCATACGTAACAATAGCTCCAACATATCAGAGTAGTGATGTTGGCTATTGTTATACTGGATTCTTGAATAATCACAAATATACTATGTTTTTTCCTATTTGTGATTATTCAAGAATCCAGGGGAAGGGTCAGAGAAATGCTCAGCAGTTAAGAGCATCTACTTCTCTTACTTCTCTTGCAGAGACCTGAGTTTTGTTTTTAGCAATTACATCAGACAGCTCACAAGCCTGTAACTCCAGCTCCTAATGTCCAAAGCTTCTGACCTTTGTGGGCACTTGTACTGATATGCACACACCCAAACACAGACACACATACACATAGTAAAGATAAACTCTTTTTGAAAATGTAGGAGCATCACTAGGAGTCTTAGAATGTGTTTTCACAGGTTCAGAGGAAGTTGTATACATTAAAAAGATGTTCAATCTCCACAATAACAAAAAAAAGATAAAATCACAGTGATTTATACTTAGCTAATTCAAAAGACAATAGACAACAATCAATGTTGGCAAGGCAAAGGAATATAGAAGAGGCATTCTATAGACTAGGGTTAGAGGAAATACAAATAACCATGTTTCCTTTCCGTCCCCCCCCCTCCCTCCCTCCCTCCCTTCCCTTTCTTTTTTTCAGTCAGGGTTTCTCTGTGTATACCCAACTGTCCTGGAACTCACTCTGTAGACCAGGATTAACTTGAACTCATAAGATACACCTACCTCTGCGCCTCCTGAGTGATGGGATTAGAGGCATGCATCACCACTGCCCAGCTACCATCACATTTTCAAAGCAATCTGTCAACATATTTCCAAAGACAGGGTATACCCATAGATTCATCAATTCTACTTCCAATTTTTAAATAAATTAATTTATATTTACTTATGTGTATGAATGCTTGCCTTCTTGTATATATGTGCCCCATGTATATACCTGGCACCCTTGGAGGTCAGAAGAACTCATCAGATTACCTTGAAACTGGAGTTACAGATGGTTGTGAGCCACCAAGTGGGTACTGGGAACCAAATCTGGGTCTTCTACAAGAGTAACCAGTGCTCTTACCCTTAGTCATCTCTCCAGTCCCCAACTCTACTTTGAATTATTTGTTCTTTCAGTGTCATTTTAACAAACATTAATAGAAAAAGACATAGGGTTGATCAAAGTTACATCACTGGTAATATAGAAAACTAAAAATAACTTGTTTTTATCACCCTATATTTGTAGTTTCTGGAATAGTCTGTAATTACTGAAAGACAGTAGAAAGTAATGTAAACTAATGCAGATGAGTTTAATAGTAAAAAAAAACTTGTGTTGAATAGAAATCACACACACACACACACACACACAGGACCAGGAGTGGTACTACATGCCTTTAATCCCAGCACTTTGGAGGCAGAGGCAGGTAACTGATCTTTATGAGTTCAGACTGGTTTACACAGTGAGACCTATCTCAAAGAAAAACAAATTAGTAAGTAAATGTAACTTTTTGAAGATTATTTTGGGTTAGATCAGGCTTATGATACTGCAGTGGTTAGGAGGTGATCAAGTTCAGTGTATGTTTTGAAATTAGCGTCAACAGACTTTATAGGAGAACACGATAACAAAAAAAAGAAAGGTTCATATTTCTCCAAAGTTTGTTAGTCTAATTAATTTTGAGTGAAATTTCCAATTATTAGATAAGCAAAACTGTAGCAATAAGAAGGTCTGAAAAGGTACAAAGGTTTTACTGCAGGTCATGTTAAATTTGGGATGCTCTATTAGGTCCAATAACTAACCAGACAATACATTAAAGGGTTTTGTTAGACATAGAAATTTAGAAGTCACCCACACATTGTTAAATAATAAGATCAACAAAGGAGTAATCTTTGGTTGTGAAGATGAATGCACTAAGGACTGAACCCTGGGCACTCCACTGCACAGGAAGCTGGGAGACAGAAAGGGAATGACTGGTGATGTAAGAGGGAAAAGAATCAAGTACATAGGCCAGTGCATCATCTCTTCTTGCCACTACAGATGGAAAAAAAATCACCATCTAGACCAAAACCTAAACAACTGAGACAAAGAACTGGTCACTGGACTCAGTAACAAGAAAAATATTGGGATGGTGCAGTCAAAAACTTAACTGAAAAGAGTCAAAGTGAAGAGAGGGGTAAAATAAACTCAACTCTTTTTTGCAGAGGATGAGGTTACAAGGTCTCAAGTAGCTCAGAATGGCTTTGAACTTACTATGTGGACAATGATGACCTTGAATTTCTGATCCTCCTGCCTCAATTCCTGAGTGCTGTGATTATAGGAATGCTCCAGCACACCCGGTTTATGCAGCACAGAGGATGGAAACAGGGTCTATGCATGCTAGGCAAGCATTATACCAACTCAGCTTATGCCCCCTCCATCCCCAACCACATACTCAGCTATACCCCACCCTTCCCATCCTCAACCATATACTTAGATGTTGAAAAGTTTTGCAGTTAAGAATGGTGAAATGGGACCATGAAATAGAGGGGAATATGGATTTAAAAACTTTTATAAAGACAGCTATCTTGGAACAAGTTTTGCATGCATCTAACAGAAGAAAACTGATGGTGGACAAAAGAAGTAGAGAAGACTGCCAAAGCCATGTCCTTAGAGCTGCATATGCATGGGATCCAGCATGCAAAGGATGGGGGCAGGGAGGCAGTCATGGTATTAATTTACTGATTTTGTAGTAACACTGAAAGTTATTTAAGTTAAAAGGAAGAAGGGGAGAGGGAAAGAGAAGTAGGAGGACAAAGCTTCTTACACATTTTTTTGTGAAAATACAACTAAGTACTTTCAAAAACAATAAAATGTCCAATATTCTTTAAAAACATATTTTTTCAGATCTGTTATGCTATTTTGTTTTCAAGAAAAGATTTACAATTATGTTCTTTTTCACTGGTGAGTGGCTAATTGTATTAGTGCTAAAGAACTGACTCACCATACTATTGTTGAGATTCTTGTCAACCTTGCAGAATGTGTGTGGTGGACTTTCTCCTTTACTGGGTATAATAATGCATATGTCTGTGACAGCCAGGGTGTTCTGAGTCATGTTTTCAGAGGCTCTTCGGTAAGTGATGTAGATTCTTTGTGATGAGGTACTGCCACTAATATTAGCAGGTCGTCCATAGGGAGTACTCTGAATAATCTCACAGCCCTGTTTTAATCTTTCTTTCCAGTCATATAATACCCTAAAACATAAAATTTTAAAAAGTAAGCATACAAAGTTCCCTCAAACCTGAAAGATAACACTCTCAAGTATCATGGATGCATTCTAAAACACGGCACTGTATACATTGTATGTGTCAGTACAGTACACACTAATGATTCCAGTACTCAGGAAGAGGAGGCTGGGGATCATAAATACAATGTTATCCTTGGCTACATAACAAGTTCAAAGCCACAGATACCTGAGATTTGTCACAATCTCCATCTCCTGCAAAAAAGAGCTGGGCATACTCTGCCCCCATTTTTTACTTTGACTCTTTCCAGTTAAGTTTTTTGTTGTTGTTTTGGTGTTTTCTCTGTGTAGCCCTGGCTGTACTGCAACTGCTCTGTACACCAGGCTGGCCTCAAACTTAAAGAGATTCACCTGCATCTGCCTCTGTTTCCCAAGTGCTGTGATTAAAGGTGTGTGTCATCACTTCCCAGATTCCAGTTAAGTTTTTTTTACTACATCCTACAACTTATTTAAAGACTAAATTGCACAATCTTATACTAAAGAATAACTGTCAGCTGGGCGTTGGTGGCACTCGGGAGGCAGAGGCAGGTGGATCTCTGTGAGTTCGAGGCCAGCCTGGTCTACAGAGCAAGTTCCAGGACAGCCTCTAAAACAATACAGAGAAACCCTGTCTCAAAAAAACAAACAAACAAACAAAAGAATAACTGTCTCCCTATTAAAACTTTAAATAAAGCTTTGTGCTTATTAATATAACAGAATGGCAATAATTAAATACAAGGACACTTAATGCTCAGCATTCCATTTAGTTAAGTTATTTATTAATATATTTACTTACCTATATTCTATAAAATCAAGCACATTATATTGGAAACGTAATTCTAATACTTTCAATAAAGGTTTCTAAACATAAAGGAGTTAACAAAACATCTTAATTATTTAAAATGCTACTGTTAATTGTATTACCTTAGACAGCATTTAACCTTCCTGAACCTTACACTACTTAGTTATAAAATCAAAACATGGGCCAGTGGGTAAAGACACTTGTCACAAGGCTTGGCAACCTGAGTTAGATCTTGCAATCTACATGGTAGAACACAGAAAAAAGGGGTGAGGGAAGGAGGGAGGGAGGGAGGGAGGGAGGGAGGGAGGGAGGGAGGGAGGGAGGGAGGGAGGGAGGGAGGGAAGGAAGAAAGGGAGGACAGATACAAATACAGACAAATAAAATAAAATAACAAAATTTCCTGGCTTCAAAGATACCACGATGAGAGGTATATCATAAAGAATGGATAGGGAGCCGGAGAGATGGCTCAGTGGTAAAGTGCACTGACTATTCCTCCAGAGGACCTGAGTCCCATTCCCAGTACCCACTTGGTGGCTCATACCCATCTGTAACTCATTTCAGGAGATCTGATGCCCTCCTCTGGCACTAGGCACCCATGTGGTACACAGATATACATGATGACAAAATATGTATACACATAAAATAAAATTTTTAAATGGAGAAAATATTTGTAAATCATATACCTAATGGACTGCATTAAGAATTTGGAATGAACTCTATAGCTCATCAATAAAAATATAACCCAAATAAGAAATGGGTAAAAGAGCTAAACAGACATTTCTCAAATGATACTTGCTAATAAACATGTGGAAAGACATTCAGTATCATCAGTAAGCACAAGAATGCAAATTAAAATCACAATGAGATTCCATTTCATACTTATTAGTAAAAATATAATCAAATAGCCGGGCGTTGGTGGCGCACGCCTTTAATCCCAGCACTTGGGAGGCAGAGGCAGGCGGATCTCTGTGAGTTCGAGGCCAGCCTGGTCTACAAGAACTAGTTCCAGGACAGCCTCCAAAGCCACAGAGAAACCCTGTCTTGAAAAACCAAAAAAATATATATATAATCAAATAGAAATACGAACATTATACAGACTGTGAAAAAAACAGAACCCCTCACACTCTGTTGGTGGGAATGTGTAGTGTTTGTAAAACTGCTTTGGAAGTTCCTCAAAGGGTTAAATATAGAATTATCGTATGATCCAGCAATTCCACTCTTAAGTATATATTAAAAAACATGTCTACATAAAAACTTGTTCATGAAGTCAGGCAGAGGCGGCACACCTTTATTCTCAGAATTGGGAAGGCAGAAGCAGGCAGATCTCTGTGAGTTCGAGACCAGCCTGGTCTACAAGAGCTAGTTACAGGACAGCCTCCAAAGCCACAGAGAAAGCCTGTCTTGACAAAACAAAAAGCAAAAAACAAAAAAACCCTTGTACATGAATAATCATAAAGCATTATTGATAATAGTCTTAAAGTATAAACTGCAAATATCCATCAAATGTTGATAAGATATTATAGTACAGACATATGTTGGAATACTATTTGGTCACATAAAGGTATGAGACACCAGTACATAATACAATATGAATGAAGCTTAAAAGCAAGTTACATGAAAGAGGCCAATACAATTCTATTTGCATAAAACATCCCAAATAGGCAAATCTATAGAGAAAGGGAGAAAGCTGTCACTGCCTGGAGCTGAGAAGGTTAAAGAAATTGGATAGCACATATTAACGAGGACAGGATTTCTTTCTGACATGATGAAAGTATTCTAAAATATGTTGTGGTGATACTTGTATGCCTCTGAATATACTGAATTATATGCTTCACATGGCTAACATCACACAGTACATAATTATATATCAATGAGGTTGTTATAAATAGAAAAGAGCCCCAAAATCCAATATAGCAGGGCTGTAATTTACCCCAAATCCTTATTTTATACATGGTTAAGCATCCATCTATAACTGTGTAAGAGTACCTGTAGTTTCATCCATTTAAGAGGTTGAGGCAGGAATTTGAGAAAGCCTGGGCAACACAGAGCCTAATCTGAAAATATATTTACTCTCTCCTTTTTATCTAACAGGAAGGAGAGCACTAGGACTCAAAAGACATAGAGAGAATGACGGAGTGAATATAGAATACTGAGTATGCATTGCTTTTTTTATTCTGCCCCCTTTTAATGGGTGGTAGTAGCAGAACAGGTTCTCACTATGTAGCCAAGCCTGGCATCAAGCATAACAATCTTCCTGTCATAGCCTACCAAGTGCCAGGATTATATGCATATGGATTATATCCAAGAAAATGTGTCTGGTTCTAAAGCTACCCTACCACTATTAGTGACCAAAACTAATAGTTAACTTCAAAATCTACAAAGTATACAACTTGGATTAGTAACATTAATTCATTAAAAAAATACTTACCCCAGATCTGTAAGTGGAGGTTTATCCCTCCCTCTTTTATAGCAAAGGTAAATCTGGGGTCCTACAAGACTTCCGTTATTGAGATCTGCTGGCAATCCAGTTGGGGTAATGTCAATACATGTGTAGTCCCGTGGCACCTCCTCCCCAAGGGATTTGATGATAACAGAAACATCTGTGATGGGTTCTTTTGGCTTAGCCACTTTGTGACAGGCATCATTGAAGTGAATTTCCTCTTCAAGAGGCTTGGAAACATCAGTTAAGCCTGCTACAACAAAGTAGTCAGCAACACGAGGTCCCTTGTCTTCAATCATCTTCCATTACCAAGTTTACATCTAAATGAAAAAATAAAAGGTCTTATTCTATAATCGGCCAAGTCAAAGTACAAATCTATAAAGAATGCAAGTCCTGTTTACACTAGGATTAGATATTTTACCCATGTAAGTGAAAAATATGCCTTTAAAAAATGAGACAATCTTTAGCATTTTTATTATAACTAATGCAGGAATTTCCAATCCTGGTATCATGGAAACCTAGATCATTGAAGTAGATAACAACAACTGCAAAAACTCACCCTTTTAAATATATAGATGAGCCTTTAAAATGTAATGGAAGTTCCCATAACATCAAAATGCTGAGGAGACCAAAAGCCAGAATGCAATCTATAAGCTATTGTTGGGTCAGAGAATCTGCCATCTCCTCAGTTCTTCTCTTCAATAATCAAAGGGTTGTTTTAATGCTTTAAAAGACATTACAAGGACAGGAATGAGGTCTCTGAATCAAATTCAGACAAGGAACTGGAATAAAGCTAAGGCCCCACATAACTAGACTCTTAGTTAAAGAATGAGTTTTAAAGACTCTTCATATTGGGCATGACTGTAGCTCAGTGGTAGAGCATGTGTGAAGCTCTAGGCTGAACCCCAAGCATTGAAACAAGACACTACTATCCACTGACATACAATGAAGTTGAATTCAGTGCCTCGTTGGCTTGTGCTGCAGTTAGACTCTGGAGCTTGAACTTAAGCCATTTATTTTTAAGGTTCCAGGAAGCTCCAACTGAGAAACGCATGAAACTATTCTGAGACTAGTGATATCCCTGAAGGAACAAATGCAAACCAGCTCTTGAGGCTACACCCTAAAGCTAAGTTTCCATAGACAAGGCCCACCTAGGGATGAGCTCCTATTCTAAACCACAAAACATAGCAGCAAAAATCTGCCATGAATGAGTCCCAGCAGATACAACAAACAAGAACTCAAATAAAAGAGCAGAACACTCTTAAATTAAAATGACAAATATATTCATACATCTATAAACCTTTAAGAGTAAAACTTCCTTCAGTTGTCTACAATCACTAAAACCTTCTTTACTTTTTTAGGTTAATATGCTTCTAACATTGCCATTACTTGTAAAGCCCTGTCACAGGAGGAAAAGTTCTGTTTAAAGCAACAATCCAGCATGAGTCTCATGTCAGTCTTGGTTATAATAAAGGCAAACAAAAAAAGACTCCAAGGACAAATATTTAGGCATGCAGATGCCATAAACCTCTTTTTCACAGTTATCATATATATGACATATGGGATACACAAATGATTATAGCATATATTTCATATATGTGGGAAGGTTAATATTAAAGTTAGCCATTTACTTAAACTCTAGGATCTCCAAAATGTATTTGAGCAATAAACTTTTTTTTTAACCACATAACAACTAGAAAAACTCTACAACATCTCTAAAAAAAATGCCACTTCAAAGTAACTAACTTTCTCTGAGGGAATTTGTGTCATACATCAAAATAAAACCTTCTAGACTGACCTGAGGAGATGGCTCAGTGGGTAAAGTACCTGCTGTGTAAGCATGAGGACTTGAGTTCAGAAGCCAGCACTCATGTAAAAGCTGGGGGTTCTTGGGGAAGTTATAACAAGAGTATAGATCCCTATGTATCTATCCAGGTGAGCTCCAGGTTTAGTGAGAAACCTTTTGTCAAAACATGAGGTGGAGACTTAATAGAGGAAGACATCAGATGTTGACCTCTAGCCTGCATGTGAGCACACACTTGTGCATGTATTCATGTTTACAGACACAAAAACATATAAAAACTACACACACACTGTTTGTTTTTTATGGTTGATAGGGATTGATCCTAGGGCTCTTTATGTGCCAGGGAAGTGGTCTACCATTTCTTTATATTATTTTTTGGAAACTGGAGATCACAAAAAACATGCACTTAAGCCAAAGGTTCTCCAGATAATAACTATAATGCAGAGCTCTAAAGGGCTATTAATTTGAAGTAACAATCCTGTATTATTTATCAATAAGTTTTGATAATTTGTTGTTCAAAATGTTATAGATAACTTTAGGAACTTACTCATAAGACAGAATGTTTAGGATCTAGTGGGGTGATTCAGAGTAGAGGAACTTAATGCCAAGTCTGATTACCTCAGTTTAATTCCTGGGATCCAAAGGGTGGAAGGAGAGAACTGATGCCCAAAAATTGTCCTCTGGTATCCATTTACATGTCATATCATGACTGTACTACATATGTACAGATACAGACAAATAAAATATTAAAACATGAAATGCTTGTAGGCATCTTTTATATACTGGGGGAGAGGAGTACCAGAAGTAGGTGATCAAAATATACATTAAGAAATTCTTTAAAGATTAATAAAAATATTATATTAAAATGTATTATGTCTACGTAGGTAGAATTTTATGCATTTTAAAAATGATTTAAGAATATGATAGCACCGTCAGAGGTTTTTCTTTCTTGTTTTTTTTCCTGAGACATGGTCTCACTATGTAGCTTTGGCTGTCCTAGAACTTATGTAGAGCAGGATAGCCTTGAACTCACAGAGATCCACCTGCCTCTGCTTCCCAAGTGCTGGGATTAAAAGTGTGGGTCATTATTCTCAGCTCAGAAGGTTTTCATACAAGATATATTTGCAACTCAGTAAATCCAAGACCAGGCTAAGTAGTCTAATATCCTAAAGTGCTGGGGATGGAAGCCAGAATCTTGCAAATAATAACAAGGCAAACATTCTACTACTAAGATGGATGCATTGCCAAGCCTCTGTATTTCACTTTAAGTGGAATCTCTTTTCCTTAAAATAGAAAACAAGAAGGATGCATGATCTATACAAAAGAAATACAAGATAACTAAATTGGAAAGTCATTACAAGAAGGCTCTTACTCATTCAGCAACTAATGGAGATTTGTTTTGCTTTTCTCCCTTTCAATCTCTGGCCAATCCAGATGCTTTTTATTTCTTATTTCACTCCATTAGATCAAAGTAGTAAAGCATGTGCTACCAAGACTGCCTCTAAAGACAAGAAAAGGTAAGAGTGAAAATCTGAGAGAACATTATATACATATATACCACCATTACATACACATATATCATATATACACTAATATATAATATATATAATATTCTATATATAATGATATATATGTAAAATTCTGAACACCTAAGCTTTGTAAAATTAGTAACCACCAATGTCATTTATAGTAACAGACATTTGTGACCCCAGCTTATAGAGGGCAGAGGATAGTAAGTTTGAGATCTGTCTAGGCTATTAAAAAAAGTATCAACTACTACTGAAATTTCCAGGTATGGTATGATAATCACACACTCAGACTTACATATGAAAATTATCAGAAACACAATGGGCCAACTGATTAAATATAAGAAATTTTCTGCTGGATTTGAACTCACAAACCTCCTGCTTTATCTTCCTGACTGCAGGGATTTCACACTGTGCATTACACTCCCTTCCAAGAGACATCTTAAAACATCATTCAATAAATTATTTTATATTTGGTTGTGAGCCTAGCCTTTAACAGCAGAGCCATCTCTCCAGCACTCAATGAATTATTTTATATCACCTGTTACAATTATCATATAATGAGTATATCACAAATTCTTAAAGCTCTGAAAAATTGAATCTTCACTGTTTAACACAGAAAAAAGGCAACTGGAACAATTCATAATGAAAAACAAAAACTACTCACACATTCCCAAAGTTTCTGTTGGAAAACAGCAGCTCCCAACATGTGAATCCTTCAGGTCTCGTTGATTTAAAAATACTGTATTGAAGATAATAGGAAGTAAGGTTAAATTAATTCTAATAAAATATCCCCTAATATATCTATGGATACTTAAAGATCTACTAATAATAATTTCTAGATAAATACTGACTTATTAAAAAAAGCACATTTTAGTCAAGAATAGATACAGACTTGAAAAGAAATCAATCCATGGGAGTAAGAGAGAAAGCAGACTAACAAACAGAGCCAAAGTACATGTGTGGGAAAGCAAGGGAAGGGAAATAATTTTAAATAGCTGTTCCTAGGGCACTTGTAGTGTCTCATTCAGAAGGCAAAAATGCCTGTTTAAGATAATTTAAAAGTAGACTCAGCCAGGCGTTGGTGGCACACGCCTTTAATCCCAGCACTTGGGAGGCAGAGGCAGGGGGATCTCTGTGAATTCGAGGCTAGCCTGGTCTACAGAGCGAGTTCCGGGACAGCCTCCAAAACAATACAGAAACCCTGTCTCGAAAAACCAAAAAAAAAAAAAAAAGTAGACTCAGAAAATTTCATATACATGTTTCAAATAAGGCCAATGTTCAAAAGATTTTTCCTTTATTATAAATAAAGTATCTTAATATAATTACCATATATACCCTTAATAACAGATAAAATAGGAACAGAATAAAAGAACCGAAGTTGGGTAGGAATGTTGCTCAATGGTAGACCACTGACCCAGTCTACACAAGGTTCAATTTCTAGCTCTACAGAAAAACAAACAAACAAAAAACCCAAACCTTTGGTATAAAACAACGAGCCATGCTGTTTTATGAGACTTAGCAGGCCACTGTCATACTTTTTTTTAGATTGAGTGAGTTAGTGGGCTGTAGTTGTGAGTGAAGAAAAGGTGGTCTCACTGACAGGCTTAGAGTACACTAACATTGCCTGCTGAGGGTAGTTTCATAACACTGGAAACATTCATGAGAAGGGTTTTGAGTCAGCTGGGGGTCTAGCACATCCCCCAAGATCCTAGAATCATATGAGGGTCCCTCTGCACCCAGCCTCTTAAATCTTCTTCCATTAAGAAACACTAAAGACGCCGGGCGTTGGTGGCGCACGCCTTTAATCCCAGCACTTGGGAGGCAGAGGCAGGCGGATCTCTGTGAGTTCGAGGCCAGGCTGGACCGACAGCCTCCAAAACAGAGAAACCCTGTCTCGTAAAACAAAAAACAAAACAAAACAAACAAACAAAAAAAGAAACACTAAAGACTAACAACCCTTTTTTTTTTTTTTTTTTTTTTTTGGTTTTTACGAGACAGGGTTTCTCTGTATTGTTTTGGAGGCTATCGGTCCAGCCTGGCCTCGAACTCACAGAGATCCGCCTGCCTCTGCCTCCCGAGTGCTGGGATTAAAGGCGTGCGCCACCACCGCCCAGCTGACTAACAACCCTTTTGACTTCTCTCCTTCTACTAGGCCAGTGGGGTTGTGGCAGTGTGATTTCTCAGTAATTTCCTACACTGTTCCTTCCTCATCCTAGGAATAAGTCTTTATCACTTAACCTGGGGGAGGGACAGTTTCACTGGCTCAAAGAAGGCAGGAAAACAAGATAAAGTGCAAAATTATATGTTCATCAAGAAGGGGAAAATTGTATCTTTAACCAATCTGGACCACTGTCTAATGATAGAAATAGTAGAAGAAACAGATAAGAACAAGATTCAAATGACTCTTGGCAGGCAGAGGCAAGTGGATCTCTATTCGTTTCAGCCCAGCTTGGTCTGCAGAATGAATTCAAGGTGGACTAAAGCTAGCTAGATCTTTTCTCAAAAAGTAAGTAAATAAATAAATAAATATATAAATCATGACTTAGTTGACCCTAGATACCTGTCTACCAGTCTCTGTGGGAAGTGGGAGAGGATGAGATAAAGGACCTAAAATGTTTCAGTCAAAATTCTGATAGAATCTTAGAAGGAAAAGTGAAAAGAACAATGAAAAATAATGTAAGTGCATATCTTGTAACCTTTTGATTTTTATTTTTTTAAAGACAAGTTTCTACCACAAGACCCAGGAATTCCATTCTTAGGCATATATCCAAAAGATTCAAATTCATACAACCAGGACATCTGTTCCACTATGTTCATAGCAGCATTATTTGTAATAGCCAGAACCTGGAAGCAACCTAGATGCCCCTCAACTGAAGAGTGGATAGAGAAAATGTGGTACATTTACACAATGGAGTACTACTCAGCAGAAAAAAAATACAATGGAATCTTGAAATTCTCAGGCAAATGGTTGGCATTAGAAGAAACTATCCTAAGTGAGGTAATCCAGTCACAAAAAGACTAACATGGTATGTATTCACTCATATATGGATTTTAGACATGGATCAGGATAGTGCCAGTCTGCAATTCCACTGACAGAGAGTCTGAGAAATAGGAAAGAACCTAAGAGAGATATGCATGGTACCCCAGAGAAGACGAATGAGGCAAGATCTCCTGAACAGATTGGGAACACAGCGAGGGGTGGGGGCGAATGGGAGCTGGGAAGAAGAGAGGGGGAGAAGAGGAGGAGAGAAGAGGTCATGGGGGAACAGGAAGGTTGAGTGGGGAGTAGAATAGGGGGAGAACAAGATGAGAAATACCATAATAGAGGGAGTCATAGGTTTGAAGAGAGATCTGGCACCAGTGAGACCTCTAGTGATCTAAAAGGATGACACCAACTGGCAAGCTAACCAATAGTGGAGAGACCACCTTAAATGCCCATTCCTGATAATGAACTTGATGTCTATGTTATATGCCATCCTAGAACCTTTATCCAGTGACTTATGGAAGCAGAGGCAGACACCCACAGTTAAACACTGAACTGAACCCATGGAACCCAGTGACAGAGAGAGAGGAGTGATGAACAAATTGGCTAAGAATGGGCTGGCGAAACCAGCAAGAGACAGCTGATCTGAACAAGGGGGAGCTCCTGGACCCCAGACCAACAGCTGGGAGGCCAGCATGGAACTGATCCAGACCCCCTGAGTGTGAGAGTCAGTAAGGAGGCCTGGGCAACCTATGTGGCCCTGGGCAGTAGATCAGTATTTATCCCTGGCATACAAACAGACTTCGTGTGTCCATAACACAAAGAGGGATGCTCTCTCAGCCTGGACTCTTAGGGGAGTGCCTGGACCCTGCCCTGAGGGAAATGACAGATTCTGGATATCCCCTATGTGGAAGAAAGTGGGGATAGGGTGGGAGGCTGGGGGAGCGGGGGGGTTCGGAAGGAGGTGAGGGAGAGGGAACTGGGATTGACATGTGAAGCAAGCTATTTAAAATTAAAGTAATAAAAAAGAGTTAAAAAAAGACAAGTTTCTACTATATAGCTCAAGATAGCCTTAAGTTTGAAATCCTTCTGCCTCAATCTCCCAGTAACTAGCATTACAGGTGCCACCATGCTTGCCACTGTTGTTACCTTTTGGACTACTAAAAGTGATCAAGATAAACATACGTGTTTTTACATAGGATAGTACTCTACTTCAGGCTCACCGAACAGTTTCAAGCAACAAATATGGGATGTTATATATATTTTTTAAATATTTCTAACTCTTATGCCTCATGGGTAGCAAAGTTAACATAAATAACTGACTTGGTGAAACTTTTTTCTTAAATCCAGTATATACAATTTTTAATTAAAAACTATGTATGTGATTTTTAAAAATATACCTGATAGGATATCAGCTCGTTTAGATATCATTATGAATGATGAGTGTGCTGAAATCAATTCAAAATACATTTTCTTTTAAAAAAATTAAGCATTTATTCTCTGTGTGTGTGTGTGTGTGTGTTTGTTCTCAGCAGCGAGTGCTGTTACACTCTGAAGACATCTTACCAGACTCCCAAACTTATTTTCTGTCATATGAATTCTTTAATATAGTAATAATACTGATTTGAGCATGACTTTATGTTCCACTAAACAATAATTGTATTATAATTCAAAAAGCAGGTATCACCTGTGCAGTGGTAGCACATGCCTTTAATCCTAGCACTCAGGATAGAGGCAGACAGATCTCTGTGAATTTGAAGCCAGACTGGTCTACAGAGTGAGCTCCAAGATAGCCAAAACAATCCAAAAAACCAAAACTCATGTATCATTTCCTTCAATGCTGAAAATTTTTTTTAAAGATTTATTTATTTATTATACATACAGTGTTCTGCCAGAAGAGGGCACCAGATTGAATTGTAGATGGTTGTGAGCCACCATGTGGTTGCTGGGAATTGAACTCAGGACCTCTGGAAGAGCGGTCAGTGCTCTTAACCTCTGAGCCATCTCTCCAGCCCCCAATGCTGAAATTTTAAATTAATTTATTGTCACATTCCCAGTATCACATTTCCATTGACATAATAAACTCAAAACTTTACTCTGATTCTGTGAATTATGTAAAAAAATAAAACACCTGAGATATTATTAGAATTAACTGATTTTCTATTTAATACAGAAGTATTTGCAAAGTGTTCTTCTGCTACTGGAGGTAACATTTTCCATACATGCAAAAGAAAGTAAGAAAGAGGAATCTAGTTAGCTCTATGTACTAGCACATCGATGGTTGTAAAGGAAGAGTCATGCTCCACAGTATAAATAAATCAGTATGCTTCCTGCAACTATGTATGCTAAACCACTATTTTTCAGCACAGACTCCATTAAATTTCTATTCTTTGTAACTGAAAAATTTACTTAAAATTTTTTTAGATTTATTTATTTATTTGTTTATTGTTTTTGTTTTGTCGAGACAGGGTTTCTCTGTGGCTTTGGAGGCTGTCCTGGAACTAGCTCTTGTAAAACAGGATGGTCTCAAACTCACAGAGATCCACTTGCCTCTGCCTCCTAAGTGCTGGGATTAAAGGCGTGTGCCACCACCACCCGGCAGGATTTATTTTTATAATATTCGTATGACTGCTTGACTGCACGCATGTCTGTGCACCATAAGCATGTAATGAGTGAGGAGGGTTTGAATCCCCTTGAACTGGGCTTATAGTCAGTTGTGGGTTACCACGTGGGTACTGGGAATGGAATCTGAGTATTCCACAAGAACAACCAGTGCTCTTAACCACAGAGCTATCTCTCCACTGTGCCATCTCTTCAACTCTTGATTTTTACTTTTGAGATAACTGGATATACATTTAGTTGAAAGAAAAAGACCTGGAGCCAGGCGGTGTCACACGCATTTAATTACAGCACTTAGGAGGCAGAGGCAGGTGGATCTTAGTGAGTTCAAAGACAGCATTGTCTACAGAGCTAGATCCAGGACAGCCAGGGCTGTTACAGAGATCACCCTTATCTGGAAAAACAGAAAAAAAAGAAACTAAGGAAGGGAGGGAGGGAGGGAGGGAGGAAGGGAAGGGCTTGGGATTCCTTTTACTGAGTTTTTCCAATTAGCACATCTTACACAACCATAACACAATGTCAGAATTGGGACATTGACACTGATAATAATGAGCTTGTCTTCTTACCTAGGTTTTGACTAATACTCATTTGTATATGTGTATATTTAAGTCTATGTAGACTTGATGCATATGGACCTGTCACTATTCAAGACACAGTGTACTTCCAGCACAAGAAGTACACATGTCATGGCACCCTCTCCTAACCACATACACTCTCCTTTAAACACTACCTCCATCCCTACATACAGCCTATGAAAGTAAAAGATGTTTCCTAAAGCAACAGTTCCTTACAACAGGTGTGCAGAAACAAACCAAAGTACAAGAAATAAACATGGCACAGAACGCTCTGTGGGTCACAATCACTTAGTCAGGCTGGGCCCGTTCCTTTTGATCATCTAGCCACTCACAATGAAGACCAGCCTCCTCAGCTTTAAGATACATATTCCCATCACAGAAAACTACAGACTGGAAACAAACAGGCAACAAAGGATGCTACAGAACAGCTGCAGTGGGAACCCAGGTGTGGAAGAACTACAGAAGTCATCTTCTGTTCAAGGGCAATTTTGCCCTTCAGCTGGTAATTAGTCATGAGAGGAAGTATCTAGTATTGTCTTGGGAATATGGATCTCTTCTTGACAGAACAGGATCAGACTGTAGTTTTAACGCACAGTCACTTGTCTCCAGATGGACTACAGGCAACTCAAAGACTGCTATGATTTCTGTGTCTTCTATTACAGCAGTTAGAAACACATGACAGGTGTGTGAACATTTAATAATGAGTGAGATCACAACAGCAGAGAACACAGGGAAGTAGGAACATCACAGAATCATGGGATTTTAGAGAGAGCAAAGTCCATGGAGATTTTGTTCCAATTACTCCTTGTGTAATTGAAGAAATTTCATAATTACAGTATAGTAGTCTGCCTATAGCCAGATAAATAAATCTATGATTTTTACTCTGGAGTTCTACTACACTATACTTCATTTTCAAGGATGGAAGAGAAGAGAGTCCTTGAAGAAACTACAGCTTGTTAGTGAAGCTAGACTTCCCTAGTCAAAAAGTTTGTATATAAATGCTCAAGTTAAACTTGACAAAAGAGAAGAAAAGCAATGAATAATAAAAGTAGGACCAGAGAGTAAATGGAAAAAAAGAAAGAAAGAAGTTGAATTAAAAGGTATGAGAAGAATTAAAAAAAAAAAAAAAGAGGGCCAGTGAGACAGACGGCTCAGCAAGCCTGCTGCCAAGCCTAATGACTTAAACGCCATTGCCAGGACCACGGGGTAGAAGTAGAGAACTGACTTCCACAAGTTGTCCCCTGACTTCCACTCTAGGCCATGACATGTGTACACACAAATAAAATACATAAAATAAAAAGCAATAAAGCTTTAAAAAAAAGGAATTAGGAAGAGGAGGGAAGTGGTATAAAAGGGTAAAATGGAGGGCTGGAGCATAGCTCTGCAGGGAGTGAGCACTTGACAACACACAGAGCACTGGGTTAATTATTATTAAAATAATTAATTAAATCATTAAAAAAGAGGAAGTAGAGGTGAAAAGTGACTACAGTGGTATGAGGAAAAGGCATGCAGGGAATTTTTAATGCTACATATATTTTCTTACAATTACTGAAATTTACTGTTGCCACCATGAAATCTAGGTTACTTACAAATAACAAAAGACAGCTGCCAATCTTACACTGAAAATCCATTTGCAAACCATCACTGTCTGTGAAATCCAAGTGAACTGGTGACAGCATGAAAAGGAAGTCTGATTTTAAATTTCCTTTCTTGCACAGTCTTCTTTTACTTAATTTCCCCTTGCACACTACCCCTACATCTAACTTTTTACTTCCTCTTTGGACTAGCATCTGCATTTGCTAAGTGGGAGTTAACTTAAACTGTCATCAACAGCGGAATGATCTGTTTCTCTCAGATAACACAGTATCTGGTCATTCCTCTTTTTACAGCTGTACACAAACCACACAGAAGCCCAATTCTGCCTTAAATATAAATTTAGAATTCTGACATTTGATCAATGTTGAGCATCCTAATTTCTTACCAATTTGTCACCATCTATTTACAAAAGCTTTACAAAAAATCTTTTCCATCACCACCCCCCAAACTGTTACAAACATGATAATGAAACAGACTTTGAGAATTCCCTTTCCCTTCTAGTTAATAATGATTGATATAATTTAAAAATTTTATATGGCGTATTAGTGATTAAAAACTAAAGCAAACACTTCAAGCAGAAACCCAATTACTAAGAGCCAGGCATCTTATAGATACCTGTGACAGCAGTGTATTGGGGAGCAGAGAGAGGCAGAAAGAGAACACCAATTGGCCAAACAGGGAGTCTGAGACCAGCTTGAGGTTCAAGAATCTCTTTCTCACACACCAAAATGAACAAAAATGGCCGGGTAGTGGTGGCACATGCCTTTAATCCCAGCACTCGGGAGGCAGTGGCATGTAGAGCTCTATGAGTTCGAGACCAGCTTGGTCTACAGTGCAAGTTCCAGGAGAGCCAGGAGAAACTCTGTCTTGGAAAGTCAATTACAAAAAAAAAAAAAAAAAAAAAAAAAGAGCTAAAATAAAATCCTGAATTCCATCTCTCGGACCCATATGGTTAAAGGAGAAAACTCCCACAAGCTTCCTCTGACCTCCAAAGATGCACTGTGGTATATGCACAGATACATATGCACAAATAAATAATGTTGGGGGGGGCTAGATATATGGCTCCATGGTTAAGAGCACTGGCTGCTATTTCAGAGGACCCAAGTTTGAGTTCACTTCTATACCATCCATTTAAAATGTCTGCAACTCTAGTTCCAGGGATGCAATGCCTTCTGGCCTCTGTGGGCACTAGGCATGTATGAAGTACACAGATACACATACAGGCAAAACACCCACACAATGTTAAAAAAAAAAGAAAAGAAAACATACAAATACTAAAATCCTTGGAAGAACCATGAATCTTGCAAAAAAAATTAGACTTTGGGGCATTAAATTGAACAAATATGAATAAAAACAATCAAACCCAGTGCTGGTGATGTTATAGGAAAAGGAGCACACTTGACAAGTGTTAATAGCACTGTGAATTAGAATGACCTCTCATATTCTGAAATTACTTGAAAATGATTTGCTGGATGGTGATGGTGGTGTTGATTTTATGATGGTTGTTTTTTTGGTTTGGTTTAGTTTGGTTTTTTGAGACAGATGTGTTTTCATCATGTAGTCTTGGCTGTCCTGGAACTCACTCTGTAGACCAGGCTGGCCTGAACATAGAGATCTGCCTGCATCTGCCTGCTTAGAATTTAAGGCACATGCCACCACCACCCAGTCTGTTTGTTTATTTGTTTGTTTCAGACAGTCTCTCACTCTGTAGTCCAAGCTGACCTTGAACTTGGGGCAATTCTCCTGCCTCAGCCTTCCAAGTGGTAGTGATAAGGTCCATATTAAGGTCCATACTCTTTAGACTAATTTTATTCTGTTAAAATAAACATTGTTTTAATTTTATTTCTTATTTTATTTTTGTTCATCTGTTAAATAAAACATTCTTGAGATGATTTCATAGAGCCTGACAGTAAAATAATAGTTATTAGAGAAAGCAGGAAAAAGAGGCAATGAGGAAAAACAATACATACTAAGTTATAGTCAGACAAAAAAAGAAAAGCTTTCCTGTGCTATTGCTCAGCCAATGATTACAGACATTGATGGGGCACGCGTGTGCGTGCGTGCGTGCGTGTGTGTGTGTGTGCGTGTGCGTGTGTGTTTTAAATTAGGAAGCCTGGTTGTGATGGAACACACCTTTGATTCCAGCACTCAGGAGGCAGAAGTAGGCACATTTCTGTGAGTTCTAGGCCAGCCTGATCTTCAAGGTGAGTTTCAAGCCAGCCAGGGCTATATAGTGAGACTTGGTCTCAAGAAAACAGAGAAAAGGGATAAAGAAAAGAAATTTTAAAGTAGTAGGTACTTTTTTCTAATTTATAAAGAAAAAATTGTCACTAAAACTTTAAACAAACCATTGATCTAAAAATTTATAGCCTATTTACAGCCTATTTCTTTTATAAGATTCACAGAAACTCCTTTATATTCAGAATTTAAAGGGAAGGATCTTTAAGATCTTTTGGTTTGATCTCATCATTTGTCCAGAGAAAATTAAATTCCAGGAAGGCTAATTTGACATGTGCACAGTAGCACAAACCATCAGTAGCAGAGCAGGGCCTGAAGTTCCTTTTCCCAGCTCTCTTAACACTATAGCCTATTCAGATCAGCTTAGTGAGGACACAGACAAACAAAACCCTTCATTTTTTATTTCTTTACTTAGAAATATATATGCGGGAGCATGCTCATGCCACCTCACTCATGTGGAGATCTGAGAACAGCTAGTAGGAGTCAGTTCTTTCCTTCCGCTGTGCAGGGCCTGGAGATGGACTCAGGTCAGCAAACTTGGTAGCAGGCACCTTTACCTGCTGAGCCACCTTGTCAGTCCAAAGGTAATTCTTCCTAAACATTCTCATGACCAGCCCAGCCTTAAACAAAGTACATCTGCTGGGCAGTAGTGGAGTATGCCTGTAATCCCAGCAGTTGGGAGGCAGAGACAGGTGGATCTCCGAGAGTTCAAGGCCAGTCTGGTCTACAGAGCAGAGTTCCAGGACAGGCTCCAAAGCCACAGAGAAACCCTGTCTTGAACCCTCCCAAAAACAAAACAAAACAAAACAACGAAGTATATCTATTAAACTAATAACAAGACTAACATGAGACAAATACCAGCTACTCTAATAAAGTATTTAGTCTCAAATTTATATTACCAGTCATGACTCTGCACTAAGATTCAAAATGTCCACTTCATGGCTCTACCTTTGTATCTATGTTTTGAAATCCTCCACCTGAAGTCCTAACCCACTTTCCTGTCAGCATGAACACTTGTTCTCTTATATAGTCTCTAGACTCCCTATGGGAACCCTTATCTGTTGGGAGGAATGGATGAGAAGTGGGCTGGGGAGAAATGGGGGGGGGAAGGGGAAGGAAGAACTTTTTGTTGGAATATGAAATGAAATTCAAAAAATAATAAAAACAAAGTACAAATATTAAACTTGGAATATTTATGATACAGTCTCGCCTTCCTTAACTTACTTTCTCACTTTAGCATTTTTACCCTCCAGCAGAGGGTGTGTGTGTGTGTGTGTGTGTGTGTGTGTGTGTGTGTGTGTGTGTGTGTGTGTAGTTTTTGAAGCAGGGTCTTGGCCTGGAACTTGCTATGTAGACCAAGTTGGACCTGAACTCACAGATATCTGCCTGCCTTTATCTCCTAAGTGCTGGGATTAATGGTGTATACTGCTACCCACAGCTATTATCTAGCATATTGTATATTTTATTTGCTGTATTTTTTTTTTTTTGGTTTTTACGAGACAGGGTTTCTCTGTATTGTTCTGGAGGCTATCGGTCCAGCCCGACCTCGAACTCACAGAGATCCGCCTGCCTCTGCCTCCCGAGTGCTGGGATTTATTTGCTGTATTTTTATGCTCTTTCTTTGCACAAGACAGTCAAACTTCATTGAGATTTGAGAATTTTCTTCTGTACACCACTGACAGCAGTGCCTGATGAACAGCATTCAATATTTGTTGAATGGATAAACAAATTATGATAGCTGTAATTAAAGGGATAATTTTTTTTTTTGGTTTTTCGAGACAAGGTTTCTCTGTGGCTTTGGAGGCTGTCCTGGAACTCACTCTGTAGACCAGGCTGGCCTCGAACTCACAGAGATCCGCCTGCCTCTGCCTCCCGAGTGCTGGGATTAAAGGCGTGCACCACCAACGCCGGGCCAAAGGGATAATTTTTAAATGTGGCAAATCATAAATATCATGTAGCAAGAGAAACTGAAATAAAAATGTAATGGAAATTTAGTGTTGAATAAGAACAGTTAAAAACCAGAAGGGAATCCAAAGCAAAATAATAGCATAGATATGAATTAAAAGCACATGCACATCCAAATCACACTATGGCTTCCAAAGATATTTTAGAATGATATCATGACCATATTAGGATAGATACTTAAGAGGAGAGGGGGAAACTAAGGAAGATGCAGGGAACAAAGAAACTTAAAATTAAATCAGAGCCCCCAACAGGTCCTTGACAGAAACATAATATGAATGGAGAACCATGATTGGACCAATCCCTACATTTGAGCACTCTCGCCTACTCCATTCTAAGAGATACTAGATTTAGCAAGCATCCAAACACAGTGAACTTGAGCACAGTCATTTCAGTAAGTGTTATTGTGAGGGAAGTCCAACTGGGATGAGATGAAAACACTGGGAAGTAAGGAAACGCAATCATCCTAGGAGGAGCTTTAATGGGAAGGGGGGGGAGGAAATGAAGTAGAAACTGGCTCATAGCCAGAACTTGGAAGCAACCTAGATGTCCCTCCCCCGAAGAGTGGATAGAGAAAATGTGGTACATCTACACAATGGAGTACTATTCAGCAGAAAAAAATAATGGAATCATGAGATTCGCAGGCAAATGGATGACACTAGAAGAAACCATCCTGAGTGAGGTAACCCAGTCACAAAAAGAGAAACATGGCATGTACTCTCTCATATATGGATTTTAGACATAGATCTGGGGAGTGCCAGCCTACAATCCTATGGCCAGAGAGTCTGGGAAACAGAAACTACATTTAGTGGCTGGTTAAGTACTGAGCTGAACTCAAGAAAGCCAGTATCAGAGAGGGAGGACTGATGATCAAAGGGATTAAGACTGGGCTGGTTTAACCCCCAGAAACAGCTGACCAGACAAAGGTTAACTCTTGAATCCCAGGCATCAGCCTGGGAATCCAGCATGGGACTGATCAAGACCCCCTGAATCTGGGTGTCAGTGAGGAGGCCTAGGTAATCTATTGAGCCTTGGGCAGCAGATCAGTACCCATACCAAGTATACACATGGACTTTGGACTCCCATAGAACAATGTGAGGTGCACTCTCACCCTGAACTCTTGGGGAAGGGTCTAGGCCCTGCCCTATATGAAATGACAGACTATGGACACCCCCATGGAGGGCCTCACCCTCCCTGGGGGAATGAGGGGATAACGGGGGGGGGAGATGGGGGGAGGGCACGGGAGGAGGGGAGGGAAAAGGAGAGGGACCTGGAACTGACTTGTGAAGCAACCTTGTTTCTTATCTAAATTTTAAAAAAAGAATAAAAAAAAATCATTATTGATTAAAAAAAAAAAAGAAAGAAAGAAACTGGCTCATGACACAGAGCCATCTCTCCAGCCTCTAAGGCTTGCTTTTATAGGCATCTTCTGTCTGGCCTTCATCCCCACTTTACCCTCTCCTGAGAAGTGTGAAAGGGCAGGATCCAAAGCAGAGCCTCTGATCTTAGAGGCTAGGTTCTACATCATGATAAAAATGTGCTATCCACAATAAGATATATAAAATAACAACTTTTATGTATATGAATGTTTTTAAAGATATATGATGTGGGCTCTTAGCCTTTTAGGAGTCATGAACAGCTCTAGAAGATCTAATTAATGCTAACTATTTCTTTCTAAAAAAAAACACAGAAATGTGTATTTTAAAATATACATTAAACCAAACATAAAACCTAAGGGGTTCACTTAGCCTTGCTCTCCAATTTAGTTCTTGCACAGGCCTGTTTTGTCCTTATTATTTTGATTTTTTATATGTGTAAGAGTATCTTGATGTACGTATGTATGTACATATATATGTATGTATGTATGTACATACACGCAACATGTGTAAGCTGGGTGCTTCAGAAGTGTCAGAAGAGGACATCCAATTTCCTCAAATGGGTGTGAGGGATGCCGGTAAGCCTCCATGTCAATGCTGGGGACCAAACAACAGTCCTTTGCAAGAGCAACAAGTGTTCTTAAGTCCTGAGCCATCTCTCCAGCCCCATTTTCATTCTTTTTAATTAAAGTGTAACAAACATAAAGAAATTATAACTGAAAGAATCCTCATTATCTATTATAAATATCTTTAGTGTCAAGAATACAATACAGCCAGAAACAGAAAAGCCCTCCAATTTTTCCAGAGAACCACCATTTTGAATTCTGATGCTAGATTTCTCTCTTTCTGAACATTACAAAAATGGAACATGGAAGGACTGATACAGTCTATGCTGGGGTGGTGTATGGGGCTGGCTTGTTTTTTTACCTCACATTGTTTTTGAGAACCAGACACAGTTGTTCTATGTAGCAGTAGGTTGTTTATCTTCATTTCTGCATATTTTTCATCTTAATGACAACTTTTAAACAATTCTAAAGAACTTTATCTACTCTTTTGTTAGTGGGCATCTAGTTTGTTTCCAGTGTGATTACAAAGTTGGACAGAAATTACTGTACATGTCCTTTGGCACATAACTGTATACTTAAAAAAACAAGAATGAGATCACTAGCACAGGGTATATGCATGTTCAACTTTGATAATATCAGTCTTCCAAAGTTGTTATAGTAAAACCTTATATTTGACAGGTAAGGCAGCTTAGAAATGGATAAAAACTTAACTTATTTTTCTAATATAGCATTTGTGCATTCTAGAATCATCTGAGCAGAGTTCAAATCCCACTTTACCCAGTGTTGGATTGCCAGGGAAACCAAAGCTTCTGCTCAGACACTACAGAAGGAGGCAAGTAAGGGACCTTAAATAATTAGATACCTGGAAATGTGGGGCTGACTTTGCTTATCCTTTGCTTACTTTATAGCTTTGCACTGATTTAGGTTTAAGCAACATTAATGACCACTTGAATGCTTGATGGTGAAAGGCTTAGAGATTCAGTGTCATGGCTCTGGCACACACTGACTGACCAGATGACTACTGAAATGGACAGGTGCCAGTTTTACTTCTCGCTGAGTGTGTCTGGAAAGAAAGTGGGCTCTAGAACCAATCCTAGGACCTTGACCAATCACAAGGCCAGATACTTGTTTGTCATACTTTGGGAGCAGGCACACTGGCCAGTCAATTCAATGTGTTCACATGGAATTTAAATCTAGAGCCAGCACTGGAAAGAACATGTTAGAAACTATTCTTAGGGTTCTTTGGGTCATATATGCATATGAGCTGGCAGTCTGTCACCCACAAGAAGGAGACCCTATCTCAAAAAGCAAACAAACAAGCAAAGCACATCTAAATATAATTCAAGTCATGTGGAAAAGGCAATGAAGCACATTTTAAGGATTAAACTAAGAAAATGTAAATAATTTTTGATTTTGTGGTGAGGAATAAAAAGCCACAATTTCCAACTTGGATGACAATGATGGCATTTTTGAGTCTGCTCCATGAACCTCATGCTGAAACACACACACACACACACACACACTCCTCATTACTACCACAGAGCTGGCCTCTTACTTCCCTTCTCTCCTCAGTCACTTCTCAAAATAGTAAATCTGGGCTTTTGGGGGGGGGCTGTTTTGTTTGGTTATTTGCAATAGGGTAGAGTAGGAATCATGAATGAATGCATAAAGGAAGTAAAAGTGTCCATCAAGTACCCAGAATAGTGAAGCACAAAACATTTTTCTACACAGATTTTTGCTTAATGGTAGGTCCAACTCCACGGTGAAAAATGATATAACATCATTTAGACCAGTATGGTAGTGCAAACCTGTATACCCAGCATTCAAGATGCTAAGTTAGAAAGATTTAAAAGAAAACAAAACAAAAAACTGTGTTTGCAGCTCGGAGTGATAACTCATGCCTTTAATTCCAGTACTCAGGAGGCAGACACAGGCAGATCTTTGGGAGTTTGAGGCCAGCCTGGTATACAAAGAGTTCCAGGGCAGCCAGGATTGTTACACAAAGAAACCCTGTCTCAAAAAAACAAAACCAAACAAACAAACAAACAAACAAAAAACCTGTGTATGATCTTTTCTCTAAAATTAGAATTTTCCAGTATTGAAGTTCATTTTAGAGGAATCTCTCAGTATATATCATTTTCAATAGGTATGTATCATTACATTAGGTATATATCACTTTCACCATTACTTGTCCCCACCTTCCTCAACATTTACTTTGATATGAACTATGCTCTCTATAAATTTTATAAGTTCTTTCATTTTCAGTCTATTTCCCACTCTATAAAAGGTCTATGTGTGAACAGGAAACATAATTATAAGAGAAAACTAATAACCAAATCAACCAACTACTAGAAAATTCTGACAAAAAAATCTAAAGAAAGCTATCGGTGACATCATATTCTCAAAGGTGGCATAAAGCTAGAGAACAGATAGTTGAGTGTTCTATAATCTACAACTGTCTTTTCAAAAGGGCTATAATTACTGACATGTGAAGGGAAGGCTTGAAAACAGGGTTTAATTTCATTAAGTTAAATGGTGTAAAACTTCACTTTTGAGTTTCACTGTACTGAGTTCCCCTTTATATAACTCCATGTACCTCTGAAAATTCAAATTCAGCTCCTCCCACCAGAACACTCACATCAAATGGTCAGCTCCAGGAAAATGAGTCCTGCTCTGTGCTTTCTCTAGGACAGACTGCCATTTTCTAGTGTTTGGCTTCAAGAGTATACTATATACGCTTTACATGATTATTATACTAATAATTTAAAATCTTTGAACATCCACTCTTTTCTACAGGAGTGTGACTTCTCTAAAAGTAAAAGATAATACTGCTCTACTCTGTAAATATTTGTTTTAGCATGCCCTTTGCATTACTCAGGCAGTAAGTAAACACTTGCTAAATAAAGAATATCATACTGGGGATATAGTTCAGTGGTAGAGTAACTTGCCTAGAACATCCTTGGTTCACTCCTTAGCACTAGAGTTAAAGAAAGGTCAAGATAATGTTATTAAGGCCAGACATAGTGGGACACCACTAAGGGAGAGTCTAATCTGGAGGCTAGCCTGGCTTACATAGTAAGTCTAAGGCCAGTCTGAGCTACATAGTAAGACTACAACTCTGAGATGCTTGTTAGAAGTTAGTATATTAAAGATGGTATATATTAATATACAGGTATTCATAGAATGAGATAAATTATAAATTCTATACACAGAAGCTAAAAAGGTACCTCTTACCTCCACTGGGAGAAATGTTCATGGCTTTCATAATAAGCACCTATGAATAGGGAGTAAAAGAATTTTAAGTTTTTTGTTATTATGTAAAGACACTGAGAGTTTTCTTTTAATTTCATTTAAAGTTAATTTTATTCTTCATCATCTAGTATCCTTTTGTAACCACCAGCTTTAAGGATGTCTATTTGTTGGACAAACCTGTCTTTGGGAAGCTGTATGTCCTACCTTTTCCACAAACTACGACTGAGAGTCGTGTTCAGTGAAACCTTGGTTTGCCATAGCTGACTAGACCATACTAGTATCATACTAGATTTCCTCTTAGAGATCCCAGAATTATGAGACAATATATGAATTTAGAAGACAGAGACAGTCTAACAAAGAGACATGGGCCTTTAATCTCAACACTGGGAGGCAGAGGCAGGTGAATTAGTATCAACCAGAGGCCAATCTGGTCTCAAGCTAGCCACGTTAGGAAGACCTTGTCTCAAAACAACAAGAGTCAGTGAACAAGTGGGGAGCGTGGGAATCATGCTGGTTCAGAGTGCAAGACAGAGGACCTGACTACTGGGGAGGGTCCAGCTCTGGGTCACATGCTCTTTTGGTGGTTTGGCTGGTCTATCACTAGATGCCATGAAATCCCAAGTATTCTTGTCATTAATTCCTATTTTGAGTGAGTTAGTTTGAATTTGGTTTCTACTGCCTACAAACTCTCATAATCCTAGCATTCATGAGGAGGGAGAGGCAGGAAGATTATTCCAAATTTAAAGAAGTCTGGACTATATAGGGAGTCTTCAGGACAGTCAGAACTACATAGTAAGACCATGTCTCTTTAAAAAAAAAAGACAAGAAATATTAAAATAGCAGTTAATCAGAAACAGAAAAGAATCTTATTTTTTAAAATATCTATGAAACTAGACACTTCAATCATCCCTTAGCCTAAAAGAATATAAAGTGTTCATCAATGAGAACAGGTTCAAACAAGAGCCCATGGATCTAGCTTCACTGAAATTATTGCCAACACAGCAATATAAATAAATACTGTTACAAAGCTCAATGATAACAAAAATTGCCTAGCAAGTCCAGGTACCCAGGTTCAATCCCCACACTACATTTTTAAAAATACATATTTAAATAAAATACTGTTACAAAGTTCTAACATCCAGGAAAAATTGAAGATGGAACAATAGGGAATATCGTATAGCTTATTTGAACGAGAGAGAGGAAGGGAAGGAGGGAGGGAGGGTGGGAGGGAGTTTTAAATCTTCAGACAGTGTCTCACTATATAAGTCAGGCTGGCCTAGAACTTGTCATCTTCCTGCCTCAGCTTCTACTATGCTGGGATCTTATAGGTATGTGCCACCATATCAACTCAAATTATATTAAAAAGTATTTTCACTTAACCATAGTCTTGACTAAAAAGGGGGTGAAGGTCAACTTTTCTGTTGATAAGAGCTAGTTTTACTTAATAGACCAAAATATTATTTAAGTTTTCCCTATTCACCTACATCCATTCTCTTAAAATATGATACTTAAGAGTTTTCAAGTAAAATATTTAATGCTAAGACAATGGTCTTTTTAAAAAGCAGTTCCTAGGGGCAGGAGAGATGGCTCAGAGGTTAAGAGCACTGACTGCTCTTCCAGAGTTCCTGAGTTCAATTCCCAGAAACCACATGGTGGCTCACAACCATCTATAATTCAATCTGGTACCCTCTTCTGGCATGTAGGCAGAACACTGTATATGTAATAAATAAACAATTTTTTTAAAAAAGCAGTTCCTGACACCACAATCATTATATGGCATTAGCTCCTAACACAATTCATACATTAGGATTTCCATATTAATTTGATAATAGAATTTTCATTTAGAAACTTAAGACTTTTTTAAAATCTAGTTTCTATAACAACCCTTTTCAAATGAATACTGAAGAGGAATGAATACCAGCAATTTTGTGCTATTTCTATGTTGTTCAAAAGAAGACAAACTTACTTTCATATAATCAAAACAGTGAGACAGAAAAACCTATAAATTTAGCAGCAAGTTCAGAGATAAAAATAAAACAAAAAGGACTTCTATCAATTTACCAAGATTATACAGATGTTTTTTGTATTCAGAACAAAATAAGAAATGCTAAGCTAAGGTAAAAGAAAAGGATTCTGAAATAATAAAATGACTATAAGTAAACAAGTCTTAATAATCTGCAATAATGGTTAATAATCTGCAATAATGGAAGAAGACAGGGTACTGATTGTTTCTAATGTCTTATATTACTTCTGGAAAGTGATTACTGAAATTACATCTGACTGAAATTGCTCAATATTCTGATAACTTATTTAAAAACAAATAGTGGAGGCACAGTGGACATGTCTGGCTCAGAAGTACAATGTTTGACCCTCATTTTACCCATTTCTTTAGTTCCCTCACACCTTAATCCATATCTGGAAAAGTTGGTTAAATACCAAACAGAATAAATGAAGCTGAAAAGTAAATGGTATTCCTAGAGTTCTAGCAGAACTACTAAGCAAAGCATACTGAATTTTAAATAAGCAACCAATTATGTAGTATAATTAAGAAATGCTAATTATCATCAATGTCAATTTCACATGTGTGGCAAGATGCCAAATGTTGCAGTTGCTAGAAAAAAGGGACTTAGACTCAACTTTTCAGGACATTCTGAAAAGTGAGAAATGATATCTTTCACTGTAAAATCCAGATTTCCTTGGTGTGTTCCTTCACTGGATAATTCAAAACCTAATCACTGAAACACACACATAAATTAAAATACTCTGAAGTCAACAATAGTTTGATATATTATTCACAAGGTACCAGATGTTTCAAACACTTTAGTTGCATTACCAAACTTAAATGTCACAACTTTATAAATGTATCCTTTTCCCAATTTCACATGGGAGGAAACTGAGGTACAAAGAAACAGAAGCAAAGTCAGGCTCCAATCACATACCCACTGATCTTGGGTACTCATCTTGGTACTCCTTCTCATACTACAATAACCAGTCCAACAAATTATTTTAAAATTCCATGTGTGTGTGCATGTGTGCTACAGTGGAGGTCAGTGCAGATCCTGGGGTTCTGACAACTTGGGTTGTCAGAATTTGGCAGCAAGCACCCTTTACCCACTGAGCCATCTTTCTGCCGCCTCCACAAATTCTCATTGAGTGACTTCTCTGGAGCTTGAAATATAACAAAGTAATTATGGATTATTCCAGGATGGATCCAATAATCCATATCTGAGGAGGCTGTCTGGAGTAAGTAATAAGGCCCTGATTCTTAAAGGATATAAAAAGGAAGGGGAAAATGACAGTATTCCAGGCAAAAGGACCACAGCAGCAATGCAACACCCCGGAATTGACACATATATTCAAGGAAACATCAAGATGTAGTGCTATAAGGCTGGAGTAGAAATGGAAAGTAAAAATTATAGGAGTTAAGATTAGAGAGCCAGACAAAGGCCAAATCACAGAGAATTTTAATGACATGGTAAGGAGTGCAGGTTTCATCCAGTTGACAAGTGAGGAATTTTCAATTGGTGCTTCAATTGGCAATTGTGAAAAAGTGAATTTCAGGAAGACAAAACTGAAAACAAGAAAACCACTGAGAAGAAAGCAGTTCCTAATAAGGAAAGCACTGGGATAAGGATGCTACGGAAGTTTCTGATTCAAAAACGATTTAATGGACAGAGAGATGGTTCTGTCAACCAAGGCCCCTGCGACCTATCCTGAAGACCTGAGTTAAAACCCTAGGAACCATAGGTAGAAGGCAGGAACTAACTTCAGCAAGTTGTCCACTGACCTTCATATTCAGGCACATACATGTTCCCATAAACACACACACACACACACACACACACACACACACACACACACACACACACACGTAAAAAAAGAAGTATAATAAAAATTGTGTCAAAAAGACTTACCAAATAAGTTGAGTGTAAAGGCAGGAGGATCAGGAGTTAACTAGTCTACAAAGTGAGTTGCATAACAGCCTGGGATATATGTACCCAAATAAATGGACATTTCAGCAGGGTGGTGGTGGCACACACTCTTAATCCCAGCACTCCAGAGACAGAGGCAGGTAGATCTCTGTGCTTTTGAGGCCAGCCTTGTCCACACAGTGATTTCTAGGACAGCCAATGCTACACAGAAGAAACACTGTCTCAAGAAAATAAATAAATAAGTAAATAAATAGATTTTAGTGAATAAGTGGATATAAAAATGAGAGTGAAAGATAAGAAGGACTTGTATAAAATTACTAAAAGCCTTTTCCTTGAATTATTAAGTCAATAGTGGTCCATGATATCTCTTAAATACAACAAAATAAATAAAAACAAAACTTTATGAAAGTAAATAAGCTCAGCATGGATAACTTTGAGGAGAAAATGTCAAGTTAGATAAGGCACTGCAATCTTAATCCACAGTAACTGTTCCAAGAAGTTAGAAACATCAAAAACAAAAAACAAAAAGGAAAAAGAAAGGAAAGAAGGAAGAGAGGGAGGAAGGAAAAAAGAAAAGGAAAGGGAAAAAGAAAAACATGCCTCTCTAACATTTGTAAATATCCTGAAAATCTTTTAAAACAAGCAAAACAATATTTTTCAAATAAGTAAGAAAAAGGCCAAGTAGAAAATATGTAAAGAAGGGGCTGGGGAGATGTTTCAGCAACAACCACGAGGGCCAGAGGGCCAGAGTTCAGATAGTAGAAGCTCTTAACAAATCAGACATCCCATGCATGCCTGTAACCCCAGACCCAAGGGAAACAGAAACACAAGAATCAACGGGGCTTACCTAATCAAGAAACACAATTGTCAGGTTCAAGAAGAGACTCTGCCTCAAAGAAATCAGCAGAGAGTGTCAGAAAAGGTCACCTCACAATCTCTTCTGAACTGAGTTTGCAAACAGTTGCACCCTCTCACTTACTCAGGCATATACTCATACAGACACATAAACACACAATCTTTTTCTGTTTACTTTGTTTTTTTTTGAGACATGGCTTTTCTGTGTAACCTTGGTTTTCCTGGAATTCACTCAGTACACCAGGCTGGCCTTGAACTCACAGAGATCTGCCTGCCTCTGCCTCTCAAGTGCTGGGACTCAAGTGCCATTACCGCCTGCCCCCCCCCAAAATCTATTTTTCAGTAAAGAAAAAATGTAAAGGATAGGCACATATAAATTACTGAAGAGATTGCCAAAAATTAGAATACTGAAAAAAGATGAAGAGAAATAAACACAGGACAAATATCAAATCATCAAGCAGACTAGCAAAAGGCAAAGCCTAACACCTGGAAAGGATATACAGAAAGAGAAAAACACACTGGTTGCCAAAACCTTATAAATAGTTTTAAAAAGAGTAAAATACTTCTATTCTAGGGCTCAGCATTTATTTTGTTGGTTTTTGTTTGTTTTATGTAGCTCTAGCTATTCCGTATCTCACTGTGTAGACCACACTGGCCTGGAACTCAAAGAGATATGCCTGTCTCTGTCTCCTGAGTGTTGGGATTAAAGGTGTGTACCACTATGTCCAGCTGACATGGTTTGTCTTAATTCTGTTCTATTGCCATGACAAGGGAAAATTATGAAAGGCGGCATTGAATTGGAATATCACAGTTCCAGAGGGTTAGAATCTATAATCATCGTGGCAGGAAGTATGGCAGCAGGCAGGTGTGGGGCTAGAAAGTAGCTGAGAGGTTACATGTGATCCACAAACATACGGCAGAAAGAGAGAAAGCTAACTGGGAATGGCATGGGCTTTCAAGACCTCAAAACCAATCCCCAGTGACACACCTCCTCCAACAAGACCACAACTCCTAATCTTTCCCAAGCAGTTCCACCAACTGTGGATTAAGTCTTCAAATAGATGAGCCTTTGGGAGCCATTCAGTCAAACTGCCAAATTTTTTTTCAAGCTTATGTAAATAAACTCATTTAATTTTTATAAAAACCTTATTAAATGGACATTTATATTGATCTTATTTGATAGGGTAAGGGCACTAAGGATATAGTTTATATTTTGGTTGTGAGTCTAGCCTTTTTTTAATGGCTGAGCCCTCTCTCCAGCCCAAGGATATAGTTTAAATAACTATAAAGTCATTAAATTGTAAAGTCAGGATTCAAATCAAGGGGGCTGGAGAGAGGGCTCAGCAGTTTAAGAGTGCTTACTGCCCTTGTAGAGGACCTGAGTTCGGTTCTCGATACTCATTTTGTAGGTCATAACTATCAATAACTCCAGTACAAAGGGAGCCAACACCCTCTTCTGACCTCTGCAGGTACCAGGCATGCACTTAGTGCATAGTTATATATGCCAGCCAAACACTCATTCTCATAAAATACAATTTAAATTTTTTCAAAGGTTCAAACCACAGTTAATCCATACTTTCTTTTTCTTATTAAAATTTCAGGCTAATGCCGGGCGGTGGTGGTGCACGCCTTTAATCCCAGCACTCGGGAGGCAGAGACAGACGGATCTCTGTGAGTTCGAGGCTAGGCTGGACCGACAGCCTCCAAAACCCTGTCTCGTAAAAAACCAAAAAAAAAAAAAAAAATTCAGGCTAACATTCAAAGTACTAGGTTTCATCATGACATTTTTCATGCAGATGTCATTACATTTTGTTCTTAACACTCAGTAGATCTGCCTGTGGTGGTGCTATACTATAACCCCAGCTTTGGGGAGGAAGGGACAGTTAGACCAGGAGTTCAAGGCCAACACGGTCTTCCTTCCAGCCTGATCTACCTGAAGCCCTGTCCAATGCTACATGCATTATACTGGTTAGAAAGTGGGGAGGAGATGGAAAGGAATGAAACTGGAGGGAACAAAAAAGACTGTAACCTCATATAAAGTATAAAGCTTCTATATTGCTCTTTTAGAATTCAGTGTGATAACTGTGATATACATAGTTCTTTTATATTAAATATGTATCTGAAGCAAAAATGAAAAATGTCAACATTTTATGTAGGCATGTGGGTGTATACTACATATTTTGGTAATTGCTTTTATTTTTAAAACTTTTCAAGAAGAAAAATGTCTCATCTACAAAACAACATTTGCAGTTAGTTGGGCATGACAGCCATATCTATAATCACAGCTGTCTGGAAGAGGAGGCAAGAAGCTGGAAAGTCCAAGGGACAAACTGTCTCCAAAACCAGTAAGTTGTAGAGGTAGTTCATTGGGTACCTAGTACCCAGACACAAGGACCAGAATTTTGAACTCCAGCACCCACATAAAAGATGGAGTGAAGTGGCACAGATCTACCTCCCCAATGTTGGGCAGGCAGAGAAAAGCTGATCTCAGGAACTCAGTAGTCACGAGAGAACTTGTCGCAGATAGATAGATAGATAGATAGATAGATAGATAGATAGATAGATAGATAGGGAAAAATATATGATACCAACTTCTAGTCCCCCAACACACACACACACACACACACACAGAGACAGAGAGAGAGAGAGACAGAGACAGACAGACAGACAGACACAGACACAGATCAAACAAAAGTTACCACAGGTTTAAAAACAAATTTTTTTTTGATCTCCACATTTCAGGTTTTACTTAAAAAACACACTTCAACATGAAATATGTTCCAAAAATGTATCTGAAAATGGGTGTCTAGAACCCAAAAGAGGAAAGTTACAAAAAGATATGAACACCAGGAAAAAATATCTCATCGAGCATTAGCAGTGAGACAGGAAACACTGGGGACACATGTACTGATGGCCCCAAAAGCAAACAAAGATTCTCAGGCAGGGTTGGAGGGCAGAAGTCATGTTTTATTCACCTTTGTATCCTCAGTAACTAGCAAAATATTGGTAGCTCTTAAACATCCCAAAGCTGCTGCCTAACAACTAATAAAGTAATGAAAAAAAACTGAGTTCATTATCAATAGGTGGCACTGCCAACATAGAGCAGTTTAGTGACAGAAGTAAAAAGAACCCAAAAGTTAATGTGCACAGATGATGCAATCCATAGACATAAAAATGAACTCAAGGTTGGCACTGACAATTCACCCAAATAACCAGTTGTTTCTGTTACTGGGAGCATACATACACACCATACTCTGCTAACAAGAAGGCAGTTTCCTTGTTGATGCAAGAATGTTTTAGATTTTCAGTATTTTCTAACTCTTTGATGTCACTTTGTGATTATAAGAACAGTAATTTAGCTGAATGTGGTGACACATATCTATAATCTCAGCACTAACATGGTTGAGGCTGGAGGCTTTCAAGTGCCAGGCCAAAATATTGTCTAAAATATGAAGCTTTACACTGCTTTTAGAGTCCAAAGTGATATCGATGATATACAGTAAGAAAGTATGGCTGGACTTTCTTTGTCCCACCCCACTAATTCTACTGAATAGAAAACCAATTGGGGATGAAGTGAACAGAAAGAAAGGAAGAATGCTTGATTCACTTTTTCTTTAGTATCTCCGCTTTCTACCTTCAGCAGGAAAGGGTGAATATTGAAAAGATAAGCCTCTAACACGGGATAAAACAGAAATAGCAAATCCATTTTCCTGTTGGAGTCACTTATGTTTTCTGCTTACAATTATGAGACACCAGTGTAAACAAGAATGAAAGATCTGTAACATAACAATCAACTATCTTTAGTGATGGTTATGAAAAACTTGGCTTCCCATAAGCAGAAGGCTTAAGCATCTACAAACAACTAGGGTTAATATAGTTTTATCATACAGAAAGAAAATATTGTTTTCTTCTTTGTTACATGTTTACTGTTTTCTGAATGAACTGATATGATGTACTCTGCCCCTTCCTTCATATAACTTCCCAATTATACTAAATAGTATTCAAGTTGTCAGAAACGGAACAACAGTTCCAGGAACTTAAGAATAACTAATTACTTAAACTGGTGGTAATTCCTAGGGAAGAGCTCAAATCAACGCCAGGTTCCTGGTAAGAGAGCCAGCACAGACAGAAAAGCTATATCGCTTCACCAAACTTCAAAAATGTAAACTTGTGCACTTAAGTTTGAAATGCAAGCCAAAATTTGTTCCTTTTTTATCACCAATATTAAGCTGGTGTCAAGATCAATTAACTTCCCTCACAAGCACATTCTTTCAACATTCCACAGTGAAGTAGGTCTGTGTTTAATCATGGGGGGGGGGGAGAATTATGTAACACATATAGAATGATGATGGTAACTATATGTTATTCTAGACTCTTGCTGGGAGCTGCAGTTCAAAGGGAGGTTGTGAAAATGAAAAGCTGCCTCAAACAAAATCCCCATAAAAGAAATCAAATACAATCTTAAATTCAATTAGGGTTCAAATATATCAGAAATTCTATTCACTTTTTCAGAAGCTGTATCCCAGAACTACTACAAACATAAACTGAACAACTTGTCCAAGAATCCTTACTTATTAACCAATCTTAGGTCCCCCAGAGACTCCTTTCTATAATAATCTCAAATGCGCTACAATAGCTTAGTGTAACCTGGGCTACGATGTTTACAGGTGTCTCCACCTCCTTCCCCCAAGGAAAGATGAGGTAGAACGGGGTAGGCAGAAAATAGAATGAGGCTGTGTATATACACTAAACAAAAGCTTGTAATCGTGTAACACTGTTTCTTTTACGCCTGGGCTATCCTTTCCATTCACGTCTAATACATTTTAAAGAATAATATATTCACAGAGTGACACAATTTCTGCCCTCCCGTGTCTCTGGTTGGCTGACACCCGCTTTCTCCTCAAATAAATACAAGCCTGTTGATGGATGCCTGTCCCGCTTTGCAAACAAGAAATAACTGTCCTGTAAGACAAATACAAACCCTCTCTATGGCTCTGAGGCCAACCATTCGTCTGAAAGAAAAGCACACTGGAATAACAACAGCCAAATTTCCCAGTACGTCCTGTCATTTAAAAGCAACATAATGAAGAGATAGCGCTGCGATCCAATTTTAGGTCACAAGCTTTTTTTGACCGTCTCTTTTCTCCCCCCTACACCCTAGAAAGAGATAAACTTCAAAAGGAGTGGTGATGACCAAGAATTGCACACACACCCAGTAAAGGAAGAAAAAAAAAAAAACTGTCCAACTTGGATGCTGGCCGGGCTCACGTGGAAACCTGAGCCCAGCTGGGCCCCGGCATAGGGCTGAGCTGCAGAGCAACCGCGGGAAAGCAGCCCCCTCCGCGGGTTTGAAACCTGGAGCAGGTGGGATTCCGGGAAGGCACCTTACGTAACGGGCTTGTCAAAAACCCCAGCTTCAGGACCTCCCCCTGGTCCGCCCCCGCCCCATCACCCCGAACAACAACAGCCCCAGGCCAGCACCGAATGACCAATCTGCCGGGAGACCCCCAGAGCCCCGCGCGCGTTCCCACACGGAGGCGCGCGAACGCTCTCATCACCGTCTCTCCATCCTCCCGGACGGCCCGAGCCCCCGCCAAGCAGCTGCCCGCGCCTAGCGGCCCTCCGAGTCCCATCGCCCTACTCGGCGTCCCCCTTGCCAGTCACCGACTCAGGGCCCTGACAGCTGCCCACGCCACCGATGCCCACGACGCCTCCCCCGCCACTCACCTCCCCGCCGGCCCCCGCGCGAGCGCCGGGAAGAGCCCGAAGCGCGGGGTCCGATTCCTTCACGCGCGGCGGACGGGACACGAGGGGGCTGAATGCCGCGGCGCTTGCAGCCCGCTTAGCTCATCCCCCGGCCCGGCGCTCCGCCCTGCCGTCTCAGTCAGACGGGACTCCCCCTCCCCGCGCGGTCGCCACTGCCTCCGCCTCCTTCCTCAGCGCCAGCCGCCAAACCCGCCGCGGCCGGCGCCATCTTGAGAGTGACGGAAAAGGCAAGGAGGCGGGGGCTGCGGCCTCAAAGACCAATCACAGGCCGAATATGACCCGGGGGGGCAGGAGAGGGCCGGCTAAGGGGATGGGTCGTGGGGAGAGGACTAGGGAGGACCCCGCAAGTGGGCGGGTTCGGGGGCGGAGCGGGGCGGGCCCGGGCAGGCTCGTGACGCGGGGTGTAGTTGGGGAAACGCGTCGTGGTTCCCCTTCTGGTAGGGAGATCCCGAGTCCCTAGCGAGTGTGAACAAGGCGTACTGTACCTTCCTCTTTCACCATCCCAAGCACAAGGATCCAGCTGCGGCCAACGACCAGTTTCTTCCTTTCTCCCCTGCACTGCCTGCAGTCTTAGCCTGCTGGAGCTTGGTGCAGCGGTCTGAGCTGAGAACCGCCCACCAGAGTCAGTCGGATTCTGCAGGAACCCCCCCCCCCCAGAGCAGTTAGCAACCACCAGTAGCTTTCAGTCCCGAGACAGAAGGTCAGGGAAAAGGGGGAAATTCAGAGGGGTTCTCTGAAAAGCGCCTTGATAAAACACCTATTGTTGACTGAAGGGGTGTCCATTACATTGATTAATTGGATATGGCCTACTTAAACCAGACTACGGCTCCCCCGTTAATGGCTATTGGCAGGTTGCCTTTGAAAAATGAGGATAATAAAGGTTGATTACCTCTACAGGGTTACTCAGAAATGCTATAGTGTATGCCTAAAAGTATTGAATAATGTTAGCTGTTATTCCAAGGACAAATGAAAGAAGAAATAAAACCTTAAAGAAACAAATCCCTCTAGGTTCAAGTTAACCTATGCAAAGCAGGCTTCACCTTTTTACTAACCACGATTATGGTTTTATTTTATACCTCCACTTCTTCTCTTGTACTCATTTATTCAGACAGCATTGTTGGAGAACCCAGCAGAGGGGACACAATAGTCAGAGAACCAGAAAAGATCTGCTTTCAGGGACTTGCAGTCTAGTGGGGGAAGCCTGACGTAAAACATACTTCACACATGGAGAAGAAGCACGAAGGTTACAGGAAGAATTCTGGGTAGAAAATAACAGGATGGTTTTTGAAACCAGAGTGGCCAAGGGTATGCCCATCTGATGAAACCAGTAAAGGGAGAAAGGCCCTGGAGAATTGAGTAAAGCAAAAAGATTGCGCACAGAACCTGCAATAGGGAGGGGCTTGGCTTTTAGAACTGAGTGGAATCCGTGTTGATGGGAAATGTGCTTTGCCTGGAGAAAAGCCTTACATTAGATGGAAGAAGGGAGTTGAGACTCAGTTGCACAAAGCCTAGAAAGGCATAGAAACAAAACGGGCTTTGATTCTAAGAACAGGTGAAGCCACTGAATGCTAAATAGTGAGCAAAGGAGTGAGGGACAGAGAGTGGCGTTTGAAGTATGACATCTGCGTTTATATTCCAGCCACCATATAGACCAGAACAACGGATAAAAAGTACTTTTAAAAATCTAAGTGTTTTACTTAGTCAACACTGAGTTGACTAAATATGGTTCAGACTGTTTAAAGATGTGTGGGTATCACATAATATTGTGGAGAGAAAACACTAATGTCATTGAAAATTATTAAATGATATCCAACCTTTCTTTCATTCTCTCTCTGTCTCTCTCTCTTTCTGGAGACATGGTTTCTCTGTGTAGCCCTGGCTGTTCTGAAACGTTTAGACCTCTGTTCCTTGAACTTAGAGATCGGACTGCCTCTGCATCCTTAGCACTGGGATCAAATCGTTCATCACCATACCTGGCTTGATACAATTTATTTTAAAGCATTTTATATATTATTTTGTTATAAGGTATAGTTGTCTGTACAGATCAATGTTATTTGATATCTTTTTAATTATTTTTTATTGATTTCAGACAGTAATCAATGTTAGTCAGTCATTTCTGGCCAATGTGTAATGTTTGATACTATAATCCCAAATGTATTTTAATAAGTATTTTTCTTTTGCTTTTATTTTATCTCCCCCACATGCATGCAATGCCTGAGGAGACCAAATAAAAACAGAAGTCTTTTAACTTGGTTGGATCCTTCTTCCCTGCTGCCAATGTCAACTACAATGTTTTTATCCCCAATGTGAGGACATGGCTATCTGCCAATCAATGGTTACTAGAGAAAGTCTATATCATAAACGTGTACAAGTAAACTTTGGGTGTAGATGGATATGTCACTATCTTGATTGCTTTTCTAAAAGATAAAGCTTCCCTTAACAGAATGGTTGTCAGGAGCGGGATTGAATTTCCACGCAAAATAACAAAAGCTTTAAAGGAATTAAGCACAGATTTTGGTAGCAGCATTTTTCTCAGGTGTGCTCTGTTTTGCTATCGACAAGCCGAGATTCACATGGCTGGCTTATCAGAGTCTTCCTGACTCGGCATTAAAAAAAAAAAAAAAAAAAACAGCAAGGTTGTTTTAAGAGACTCTGCTAACGATTAAAAGGTATGTACGTACAGCTGGAAGTGGCAGCTTTTGCTGGATGTCAACATGGACTGAGGCGGTAAGCTGGAGTCATGCTTACGCCCGCCACCTTGAAACGACAGTTTAAATCAGCCGCGGTTTTACAGATAAGACACGTGGCCAGAAAAACATAAAGATTTACAGTAAAGTCAGACATGGATGAACAAAACCTCTAAAGGTTTACAGTGTGTTTAAAAATATACGTGAGATTGAGAAAGAAACTGAAACGACAAAGTGGTAAATAAATAAAAAAGCCGGCATTGTGGTGGCGCACGCCGGTAGGATTTACTCCAGAGGCAGAGGCAGGCAGATTTCCAAAGAGAAACCCTGTCTCAGAGAAAAATAAATAAAAGTAAAATAAAGTAATAATAGATAAATAAATAAGCCACGTAAAGATGGAAAATACACAGAGAGTCTGGATACTGTACGCTATTGTGTTTTTCAGTTTTTTGATTGCTCAGGAAGGAACAGCTACTAAAGTACACTTGATTATAAATGCTGCTGAATTAATCCACCTTTATCTTTGAAAATGCCTTGACTTCAAATTTTAAGTATAAAAATATGTTACTTGGGAAAGGAGATTTTACTTATGTTTCTACAGAAAATGAAAAGCTGAAGATTCCTTCCAGGCTTCTGTGGTTTGACGAACCAAGACCCCCGGAAGCAGTGGACCAGGTGTTCCAACTATTGAGACAGCTAAGATGATGCAGCTTTACAGACCCCGAAAATACTCAGGTTTCTGAGTTTTGTCATGATCCCCATGGTATGAACAGCGCCCCCTTCCAGCACGAAGCAGTTTGGAATGAGCGACGTCCCAATTCCCATCTTGTTTATAAATCTTTGTTTTCATTTAAATGGGATTGTTTATAATTGATTAATGATCACAACCAATCTCCTTTTAATGGTAAAAAGGGGAATTATGGTATGGGTATTGTTTTTCATTTATTGATAAAAATTCAAGGTCAATTTTGTGATATGTATATTTCTCCTCTTGATTAAGTATTGTGCTTATACTGATCTTTTAAAATGTAATGCATAATTAAATACAGATTATAGATAGTTACTTATAATAGTCAGAATTTATAGTTAGGTAAGTTAGGTTTTCTAGATATACAGAAATATATTTGAGATAGATAAACAGTCTTCAAACCTCTCAAAGACCTTCAGAAAATGGCATTTAGAATGGTTTAGGGTTTTTCTTGACAATGAGAAATGTCTGCTCCTGGCAGCACCAATTACATATGAGAGGAAGATGGGCATCGAAGAAACTTGTCATGGAGTTTGCTTTCAACATGGCAAGATTATCCATTTGGGCAAGAAACTGCTCTTGCCTGTACTGCTTGACTGTTGTTATATAATCTGGACATACAGGACCCACAGAAAAGTGACTGCTGAACTCAGTCTTTCAGGGTTCCTGCTTCATGAAAGAGTCTACAAGACTTTCTACAGGACAGAGAAATGACTGACAGACTGCCAATGCAGATGGACAGTTTGAAATTTCCTGCTTGGCTGAGAAATCTTCTGGACACATTGTGGCCTATGGGCTGAAGATGGATGCCCCAACATTACAGAGGAACTTCGGGTGACTGTCCAGGCAGTAAGATGTCTCTGTCAATCCTAGTGTTTATATATTATCCTTCTGTGGTCTTTGATAGAGTTGAAGCAGATAGCTATAATTATAGTTTTCCTTAGTTATGATAAGAGATAAGCTACATATAGGACTTTGGACTCACAAGAATGAGATAGATGATATTTTCTTTAAATCTTGCTAAAATATTGTAACTATGTTCTTACTTGATAACTGTTCTGTTATATACAATTTGACTATGTTAAAGTTAAGACCTTTCTTTTTGTTTAAACAGAAAAGAGGAGATGTTGGGGAAGACTTATGTCAATAAAGCACTGTCTGGCCTATAGGGAATCTAGATGGGAGGGACTAGGAGTCCAGGAGGAATCTGGGAAGGAGAAACACAGGAGAGTTCGAGATGTAACGCCATGGGGTAGGAGCCCGGAACTATTCTCCGGTAAGAGAAATACTTAGATTAACAATTATGGGGTAATTACTTAAGTCAGAGCTAGCCAGTAAGAAACAAGCAAGGCCAACAGCTTCATAATTAATATAGCCTCCTGTGTGTTTATTTGGGGACTACAATGCGGCAGAGCCCAGGCGGCTGGCGGGGGATAAACCAAAGCGGCTAGCAAAGAAAAAGCTTCTCTTTACAGGTGACTGTGCTAGTTTTTGCCGACTTGACACAAGCTAGAGTCATCTGAGAAGAGGGAATCTCAATAGAGTAAATGCCTACATCAGATTGGCCTTTAGGCAAAACTACATGGCATATTCTTGATTAGTAGTGATGTGGGAGGGTCCAACCCACTCTGGGCGGTGCCACTTCTGGGTAGATAGATATTCCCAGGTTTAATGAGAAAGCAGCTGAGTGAACCATGGAGAAGAAGCTGATAAGCAGCTCTCCTCTGTGGTTTTGCTTCAATTTCTGCTTCCTGGTTCCTTCTTGAATTCCTATCCTGACTTCCCTCAATGGTGAACTGGGATGTGTAAATATAAAATGAAATATCCTCTCCAGGTTAGTTTTTGCTAGCATTTTAACACAGCAACAGAAGGGAAACTAGGATTTTGGCATAGCCCTTGTAATCTCAGCACTGCGGAGGTAGAGACAGGTATTCGTATGTATGTGCAATTGCATATATGTGACCAGTATATGCATATGTGTGTGGCTAGGCCAGAGGTCAACTGCAGTGTCATTCCTCGAGTGTTGGCCACATTTTTAAGTTTATTAGATAAAAAAAAGTTACTGGTTGACTGTGGCGCACATCTTTAATCCCAGCACTCAGGAGGCAGAAGCAAGTGGATCTCTGAGAGTTGGAGGCCATCCTGGTTTACAGAGCTAGTTCTATGACATGACAGCCAAAGTTACACAAAGAAACCCTGTCTCAAAACAAACAAATAAACAAAAGAAAACCAACAAAAAGTTGCAAATAAAATAGCAGGGATTCTCATTGGCCTAGAGTTCCCAAATAAGTGAGGTTTATTTGGCAGGGATTCACCCATTTATGCTTCTCCAGCACTGGGATTACAAGCACATGGCACTATACCTAGTGTCTTAGTTGGGGTTTCTATTGTGCAATGAACACCATGACAAAAGCAAGCTGGGAAGGAAAGGGTTTACTAAGCATACATTTCCATGTCACTCTTCATCATCAAAGGAAGTCAAGACAGGAACTCAAACAGGGCGGGAACCCAGAGGCAAGAGCTGATGCAGAGGCCACATAGGGGTGCTGCTTGCTGGCTTGCTCCATGTGGCTTGCTCCACATGGCTTGTTCAACCTTGTCTCTTGTAGAATCTAGGACCACCACCCAAGGGATGGCATCACCCACAATGGGCAGGGTCTGCCACCATCAGTCACTAAGTGCTCCTGAGTGCTGGGATTAAAGGAGCCCGGAACTATTCTCCGGTAAGAGAAATACTTAGATTAACAATTATGGGGTAATTACTTAAGTCAGAGCTAGCCAGTAAGAAACAAGCAAGGCCAACAGCTTCATAATTAATATAGCCTCCTGTGTGTTTATTTGGGGACTACAATGCGGCAGAGCCCAGGCGGCTGGCGGGGGATAAACCAAAGCTCATACTTGAGCAGTAAAAACTTTACCGACTGAGCTGTCTCTTGGCCCCATAACTTCTCTATCTTGGAAAGAGAATTATATCAAAAGGTAACAGAGGCTCAGGTGTAGCTGAAGAGTGTTTGCCTATCATACAGGAAACTGTGCTTGATCTCAAATACTTTTTAAAATAACATTTTTTACTATATGTTATACGTATAGGTGCTTTGTCTATGTGTGTGTTTGTGCCCCATGTTCATGTCTGGTGTCTGCAGAGATCAGAAGAGGGCATTGGATTCCCTGGCATTGGAGTTACAGATGCTTGTGAGCCACTCTGTGGGTACTGGGAATTGAACCCACATCCTCTGGAAAAGCAAAAAGTGCTCAACCACTGAGCCTTCTCTCCAACCTCTCAAGTACTTTTTTTGATATTACAAATAAAAATTTTCTGCTGTTTTAAGCAAACAAAGTGATACAAAGCCAATAAGAAACACTTAACTGTGTGTTTAGACAGTGTCTTCAAGTACTGCAGAGCTCTTAACAGTCAGACAGATCTCAAGTCCTGGCAATATTCCAGGCACATGTCACTAGAGTCACAGCTATATAAACTTTCAGCCCAAATGTGTCTTAGATGAGAGGTTCTAACAGTATAGACATGAACCAGATAGAAAAATGTGGCTTGTAAATTTCAGCCCCATGCCATTTCTGAAATGATGTCATCCCTTTACACCTGGAACTCTATCTAGCTGTTTCTAAGAAGTTATTTTAAAACACTGTAGTTCAAATGGTGCATGAAGGAAAACGATGAAAGCAGTAACCATTTATAGCACTGGGAGCACAAGCTGTTTTACAGTCTAGTCCTGTCCACCTGTTAAATTTGGTACTTTAATTGCTCTGCCAGACGTTTCCATGGCTTTTTAAATGAAAACCTGTAGCCTTAAAGTAATCCTTGATATCTGTGCCACAGGGCTTCCTCATGGGTGTGAAAACCTTCCAGCAGCCATTTATGAGCTTTCACAAACTCTTTGGATGGCTTCCAAAGCAGAACCCACATTTGCCAAATTGTACTCATTGTGAAACACAGTGACATTGTCATGTATTTAACCCACAAGCTGAAATGTATTAGTCACATGATCCCAACAGCAATTTGTTTCTTTAAATAGACTGATCTGGTGTAAATCTTTTTGAAATACAATGTATCTAGCAATTTTAAAAAATGACAGTAAAAAAATGTTATAATAACCGGGCTGTGGTGGCGCACTCCTTTAATCCCAGCACTCAGGAGGCAGAGGCAGGCGGATCTCTGTGAGTTCGAGGCCGGGCTGGACCGACAGCCTCCAAAACAATACAGAGAAACCCTGTCTCATAAAAACCAAAAAAAAATGTTATAATAGCAATGACCAATTCTGGTACTGGTGAGATGGCTCAGCCACTAAAAGCCCTCACCAAAAAACTTCCTGATCTGAGCTGGATCCTCAGGACTGTCATGGTGGAAGGAAAGAACAAGCCCTCCCCCCAAAGCTGTGCACACACACACATGCACACGCACTCACACACACGGGCATAATAAAAATCAAAAAGAAATCATCAGCTCTAAACCTTAAGAGAAATAACCAAGAACGGGAGGTTCTGTAGCAGTCTGGGACACTGGCATCCCTGCCTTATGTGGCCATCTGAGGCATCATCTTTGACTCAGCACTTTTTCATAACTTTGAAAATTACCACTTTTCAACATTCTCCTCAAATGAGTAATTTCAACTCTTCCAACAATGTCTCTTAAATGCAGTTTTGACTTTTGGAATTGTCTTCAAGATAAAGTTATTTGTAAGTACTGTGTTCTCAACTGTGTCCCCTGACTCTGAGTAGTAAGACAATATTTTTCTAATATTTAACATATTCACCTCACCCAGCATTTACATTCCAAATACCATGCAAAACACAGAAGGGACATGGTGGTCCATAAATAGGAACACCCAGCAGGCAAAAGGCAAGCTCCCAGACAAGGAACTTTAATAAAAGTCAGATTGTGACAAGTTGCACACTAAGCAGACCCACTCATTTCTGTGGAAGTCCAGGGGATTGAATATTCATTGTGAAGACTGAAGATGGGGAAAAAATGACATTTGGACCAATCCTGACATGTCTTTCTTAGACCTTCTATAAAGCTGAAAACATCGTGGTGAATGAAGCTGAGGGCAGGTCGAAGTAGAAAGGGCAGGTTTTTTTCTTTGAATTTTTATAACAAACACAAAACCTGAAAGAGATGCTCATAAATGACTCCAGCACTCGGGCTGTGTTTGGGAGTGGCCAGAGGTTCAAGTCATTTAGAAGGATGGATATCTGTGCTGACTTGCAGGAAATATGAGTCAGCGCTTCTCATCTCAGCACAAGAGGTGCAGCCTGGAGATTTGGAAAACATCAGGCTGAACAAGTCAGACACCAGCTTGCTTTCTTTTTATTGACTGGTCCAGACACACATCCTGCAAAAAGAACAAGGGGGACACTCCTTTATTGTCATGGCTTAAGGAAAACTGCCAGAAACGGGAAACACCTGTAATTCAAAAGAATGGACTTGGGGAAAGGGGCAGCTCCTGTTTTAGATATAGTCCCTTAGGATGGAAGACACATCTTAAATCTGTATTACTCCCCTACATGTTAATATTATATAATGAACTGTCTCCTTCTACTTCAGTCAAAAGTGCACCTGAAAGTTAACATTTTCGAAGGAACTCATTATCTTTGTTCCAAACCTGTCATTCCTAAATTTTGGAATTACTGTAGTAGACAGAGAGGCAGAAGCAGGAAGATCTTTGTGAGTTAGAGGTCACTATACAGCATGGTCTATATAGTGAGTTCTAAAATGGCCAGGGCTTTATAGAGACTGTTTCAGGAAAAAAAAAAGATTATTATAGACTGGAGAGAGGGCTCAGTGGTTAAGAGCACCTGTTGCTTTTGCAGAGGACCTGGGTTCAGTTCCTAGCATTCACATGGTGGATCACAACAGTTCTTGACTCCAGCTCTAAGGGGTGGGGTGGGGTAAAGGATGACACCCTCTTCTGACCTCCATGGGTACCAGGAATGTATGTGGTAAACATACATACATACATACATACATACATACATACATACATACATACAGGCAAAATACTCAAATGAATAAATAAGCCTAACATATATTATTGGTGTGTGGTATCTGTAGTGAGGCGCACAGGTGTGCATGGGGATATCAGGGAACAACTCTGTGGAGTATGCCCTTTACTAGGGTTCCAGGGCTCAAACCCCTATCATCAGGCTTGTATGGTAAGCACTTGTGCTCAAGGAGTCATCTCACTGGCACCTCTTTCTTATATTTTGAGACAGGGTCGCTCAGTGAACCTGGAGATTGACAATTAGCTGGACTGATTGGCCATGGGGCTCCTGGGATTCACCTGCCTGCCTCCTCTATGCTGCCTTTACATGTACTTCCCGCTGTATGGCTGTGGAGGTCTGACTGATGTACTCATGCTTGAGTGGAAACATTTTACCAACTGAGCCATCTCTCCAGCACCTGTATTCTCTAATTTCTTTTTTTTTTCTTTTTCAGTTTTTCGAGACAGGGTTTCCCTGTGGCTTTGGAGGCTGCCTGGAACTAGCTCTTGTAGACCAGGCTGGCCTCTAACTCACAGATATCCACCTGCCTCTGCCTCCCGAGTGCTGGGATTAAAGGCGTGTGCCACTAAAGCCCGGTTATTCTCTAATTTCTTGAATGGTACCCACTATGCACTTAGTCACAGAAGTTAAAACCTTTGAGTCATCAATCTCATTTCCCCTTCATGCCTATTTTTATTTGGTGTTGTGGATAGAATCCAGGGCTTCACAGATACCAACTGAACTACATTCTTTGCCACCAATGTCTGATCTTGAAGTTATCTAAGAGAGGTGTGCTGGTTTGAATGAGAATGGCCTCCATAGACTCATATATTTGAGTGCTTGGTCCGCAGTGGGTGGAACTGTTTGGGAAGGATTGGGAGGTGTAGTTTTGTTGGAGGAGGTGTGTCACTAGGGGTAGGTTTTGAGATTAAAGAACCACTCCCAATTAGCGCTCTCTCTCTCTCTCTCTCTCTCTCTCTCTCTCTCTCTCTCTCTCTCTCTCTCTCTCTCTCTCTCTCATGCCAGCTGCCTACTGTCGTTTTCTCTGCCATGATGGTCATATACCCAATCCTCTGAAGCCATGAACCCTAAATTAAATACTTTCTTTTATAGATTGTCTTGGCTGTGGTGTTTTGTCATTGCAATAGAAAACTAACTAAAACAGCATTAAGTAAACCAAGCATTAAGCCAGTTCCTCTTCTCCACTGCCTCTCCCTAGGGCGATGGAGCATCTCTCATTCAGAACACTACCACACCAACAGCACAAGATCCTTGACAGACTGAAAGCATTTAAACCTCTGCTACTTGTAAGAGCACTTTAGGCAAGCTCACCCTATGGCATAAGCCTATGATCCTTTCGACGCTTATGATCCTTGAGGGAGGAAGGTTGGTTGTGATTTTAAGGTCAATCTAAGCCACATAATGAAACATTGTATCAAAAGAAAACAAAAGAAGCATCGCATTTCTTTTCCCACACACACATGAGTATAGAGACACCTCTCATTTATAACAAGGGCAAAATTCATCAAGAAGTAAAAATTCCCACAATTAACTTATTCAGGATTTAGAGGCTATAGGCTGGAAAGATGGCTCAGAGATTAGCCATTCTTGCAGAAGTTCTGAATTCAATTCCCAGCACAGACACTGAGCAGCTGACAAAGTTGACAAAGGCCTGTAACCCAGGTGCAAGGGATCTGACATGCTCTTCTGGCCTATGTGGATACTTCACATGTGACATACACACATAAACACAAACACACACACACACACACATTAATAAAAAATGAAAAAGTTTTCAAAGATTTGGAGAATAATCGACTGCCAATAATAGGTATTTAAGCTTCGAAAGATCTCCAAAGCCCCTTGTGTATCAGTTTTTCTGATAACTAAATAACCCCAAAGTTATCAAGGGTATCACCTAACTGTTTGCCAGCAGTGCACAGTTTTCCTCTATGTTTCATTCAGAATCCTGCAAGCTTTCATATTTGCATATTGCAATTGCTTTAACAGCATCTGTAATTTGATAAACATCACTTTGTTGAATTAATAGACTTTAGACATCATATCTATGGAGTTAATACTCTATGATAATAATTTACAGAACTTAAAATTATTTCAAGGGGCTATCGATGTGTCTTGGTTGCTAGAATGCATGTCCAGCTTGCATAGGACCCTGGGATCAGTCCTCAGCACTGCACAAAGCCAGACCTGGTGGTGTCTGCCTGCAATCCCAGCATGTGGGAGGTGGAGTCAGGAAGATCAGAGATTCAGGGTCACCCTCGGGTATGTAACAAATTGGAGGCCCATCTACGTTTACAGGGAAAGAGAATTGTGCTAGGCAGTGGTGGCTCATGCCTTTAATCCCAGCACTCAGGAGGTAGAGGCAAGTGGATCTCTGAGTTCCAGGACAGCCAAGGCTATTACATAATGAAACACTGTCCCAAAAACAAAAACAAAACAAAAACCCCAGGGAGGGGGGTGTATCTGTCATCTGAAAGTATTGGTACTAGATAGAAAAGAAGGCATTCAGAGATGCTATGACAGTGCTGTCCCAACTACCATGTGCCTGCACAGAAGTCATGCTGCCTGGAAGGCAGTAGACAGTACAGCTGAAGCAGCCACAGAGTGCTTCACATTAGGCTGAAGAGAGCTATCTACGATGATACTGGATACATTTAGCTAATATTTAATATTTATGTATTAAAAGGGAATTGGGCAGATAATGGCTCCATGAAAAGAGACAAGAAATGTATTCCGCCATTTCAAATTATCTCATAAAGTAAAGCTGAAAAATACTGATGATACGGCTGGTAAGATGCTCAATGGGAGAAAGTGCCTGCTGAGCAGGCCTGAAAACCTGAGTTTGATCCCTGGAGTACATGTAAATGTAGAAGGAGAGAACCAACTCCACAAAGTCGTTCTTTGACCTCCAGACAGGTGCCATGGCAGATACACCCATATGCACACGTATCACACACCCACACACACCTTTTAATTTTTAAAGAAAAATATTAAAGATAATAACAAAATATCATTCCTGGTGACTGAATTGGCTCAATCAGTAAAGTATTTGCCATGCAAGCGTAAGGACTTGAGTTCAGTCCCTAGGACCCACATAAAATCTAGATGATAACCTTTAGGTTCACTGAGAGACTGCTCCACAAAATAAAGTGGAGGGCAACTGAGAAAGACATCGGGAGTCTCCATGATCGATCTCTCTCTCTCTCTCTCTCTCTCTCTCTCTCTCTCTCTCTCTCTCTCTCTCTCTCTCTCTCTCTCTCTCTCTCTCTCTCTCTCTCTCTCTCTCTCTCTCCCTCTCTCTCTCACACACACACACACAGGTCTTCACAAAGGACAATCTCAAGGCCAGCATTTAAGTAACTTACATAGCAGCTAGACAATGGTAAGGCACAGTGGATTATGTTCCAGGGCAATTGAGGTGAGCAGGCAACAGAAAATCACTTCAAATTCATCATCCAGCCCACGTCAGTTGATTTCTTGTTTCTCTACTCCAGCGCAAAGAACTTTCATGCAGAAATAAATCTCAGAGAGTAGTCAGTGACAATTTCAATTTCAAGACAGTGACCATTTGCCTGTCTGGGACTTCTCCAAAGTCATAGACTTGCAACTGTTAAAGCCAGGTTCCACTTCTCAGATCTAGACTGCTTAGCTCTCTACGTTCCACGTATACCAATCGGTTCTGGGAATGCAGGTCCAATCTCCCTTTGAAGCAAGACTGATAAATAGGAAAAACCTTAGTTCTGGTAGGAAAAAAATCAAGCTTAGAAAAGTAAAGCAAAATTCCCCAAGTCATCTGACAGATGACAAGCTCAGACCTCATGATCCCTGGGACAATGGATCTCTATAGGAGAAGCCAAAAGACCCAAACTACCATGTCTCTGGGCATACAGATCCCTCCTTCCATCCACCCTTATTTTACTTTAAACTGTTATGTACAATGTATGCTGCTAGATACTAGAGAAAAGATTGTAAGACTAAGAGACTCATTTTTGCAAGATGAGATTTCTATGCTGCAAGATTGGAAATTGAATGATAAGTGATTATCAGGGAAATACACATGTCTTTTTGTTGGTTGAGAAGGTAGCAAGAAGTTAGTTCTTGGAGTACTACAGTATTGAAATTTTTGGTTTATTTTTCCTTTTTCTGTTTATTTACTTATAGACAGGATCTCATGGCTATCCTCAAACTCACTAAGTAGTTGAGCCTGGCCTTGAACTTCTGAACCTCCTGTCTTCCAACTGCTAGGATTACAGAAATGTGCCACCGTGATTTTTTTTAATAAAACTGAAAAGAACATATCAGATCAATGAATTGTTATATGTGTGTGTATACATAAACACACAGGCTCCAATCAATCTATTTATCTATCTATATCTGTGTGTGTGTGTGTATGTGTGTGTGTGTGTGTGTGTGTGTATCCCTGATATGCTATCTAAATTCTCCTTCCCTAGGACTGAAGCATTCATTCTTCCAGCTGCCAAGAGTATTGGCAGCCACCAGATTTTATCTAGGTCCCTCTATAGGACTCTCCCAGTAGAAAGCTACTTGCCCCAGGGCATGTCCTCTTCCTGGTTGTAGCTGTATCCAGTAACTGACAGGTATATAAAGGCCTGATCCCCTTCTCCAGTTCTCAGTAATCTGCAGGATCATGACAGACTATTCAAGATTAGTTGAGGCCATATGCTATTGTTGGTAGCTTGACTCCTCCCCCTTGCCATTCTTGCTACTTTTTCACCTCCAAGTGTGCCTATTCTGAGGGACTTCTCAATAAACATTCTGCATCCAAAGCTACCAGGCATGATGGCACATGCCTATAATCCTAGGACTTGGGAAACTGAGGCAGAAGGATTACAAGTTTGAGGCCAGCCTGGGTGTTGTGTCTCACTATTCCTGGAGAGTTGCGAACAAATGTCTACCAACCTCAGATAGAAAATCAACATCTGAGGATACTGCCAAAGCCCAACTTGATGAACCAATACATTTTATTGGGATTACATACAAGTTTGAGCTGCATCACCAAAGTCCACCTCCACCTGGGCACAGCTCATAAAAGGCTGGAGCATACTGCAAGTCAACTGACAGCTCAACAGGTTGGAGGTGTCCTTTCTAAGTAGCTCAGTTGGTCTGAGGCTCTTGTAGGCTGCTAGGCTAGTCTCTGCTGCTTCCAGGTAGCCTGGCTCATCTGAGATCTTCTGGTTCACTTACCTTTAGTGTCTCTCAGCAGCCTTCTCTATATGGTGGGGCAGGAAGTTTCAAGAACTTTCTGAAATCTTTGAGCTGTTTATTTCCTGAACTTAACTAGCTTCCCTTTGGGATGGAATGTTTTACTTCTCTATAGAACATCCTGTGTCTTAAGCTTCCCTCCAAGGTGAATGGGCCAGGAAATTGCTATTCAATGCTGGCTTCTCAGTGAGATTCAAGCTACATCATTTTACTAGTTACATAGTAAAACCCTGTCTCCAAACAAAAACATCCATGGAAGGTCATGGTAGCATACGCTTTCAATCTCAGCACTTGGAAGGAAGGGGCAGATGGGTCTCTGAATTTTAGGCCAGCTTGATCTACACAGCAAGTTCCAGAACAGTTCTACAAAGTGAGACCCTGTCATTGACAGGAACAGATTTTGTTTTGTTTTGTTTTATTGAAAGCAATTAACAATGTAAGGGCTCATATTTTCTAAACTTTAACCTTTTGCGTTGATTAACGATTCAAATTAGCTAGTTAAGTCAAGCTCCTACCAAAAGGATAATATACAGTTACCACCTACATCAGGGAAAAACGACAGAAGTCATGTTAGCCATGGTGTGTTGCTAGCCAGCTTTGGGTTCTAGCGTACCCTTTTTACAAAAAGAATTGACTTGCTGAGTTACTTTCATTTTGTTTATATGGATTCCTTATATGAAACTGAGATTATTTCTAACATCTCAGGGGAAAAAAATCCTGGCAAAAATCTATCTCAGAGGTTACATGCCAGGCAGTGTGATCCTGCATGGATAAGATCTAAATGTAAAGCCATTTCTCACTTTTGGGTACTGTAAGTTTGAAAACCAGATGCTAGAGAGATGGCTCAGTGGGTAAAATGTCTGCTATATGAGAACTTCCATTTGGATCTGCAGCACCCATATAGAAAGGTCTGATGTGAGCCGGGCGGTGACTGCAAATGTCTTTAATCCCAGCACTCAGAAGGCAGAGGCAGGCAGATATCAGAGTTTGAAGCCAGCCTATCTATTGTCTTTGCTTGTCTGAGAGAGAGAGACAGAGAGAGAGACAGAGAGAGAGAGAGAGAGAGAGAGAGAGAGAGAGAGAGAGAGAGAGAGAGAGAGAGAGAGAGAGAGAGAGAGAGATCTGAAGAATGAGCTAAAAATAAAAGGAAAATGAGCATGGCCAATAGTGAAACTACAAATTAGGGCTAGATGCTGTCACAGCTGTGGGAGGGTTCTTGGCTAGAATGTTTTCATGTCATTTTATTTCACTTTTTTTGTTTTGGTTGTTTAAAACAGGTTTCATTGTGTAACCTGTGTCTTTCTGCTTTTGTCCTTAAAAATAGTTTTTATTATGTTAATCGTGTGTGTGTGTGTGTGTGTGTGTGTGTGTGTGTGTGTGTGTGTGTACATACTTACTTGTGGATGTCAGAGGGATACCTTGTCACTTTTCTCCTACCCTGTGGGACCTGGGGCTCCAATTCAGTCTGTCAGGTTTAGTGGCAAGTACCTTACCTAGAGATGAGTCATCTCTCCACCCCATGCCTGTTTATTTCATAGTTGTTTGTTTTTTGTTTGTTGTTTGTTTTTTGTTTGTTTGTTTTGGAGCAAGGTCTTACTATGTAGCCCTGGGTGGCCTGAAACTCACTATATAGAGCAGACTGGCCTAAAACTCAAAAGAGATCTGCCCATCTCTGCCTCTTGAGTACTGGTATTAAAGTTAAACATCACCACAGCCAATCTTTTTATTACATTTTAAATTTTCATTTGTGTGTGGGAGTGAGTGGGCACTTGTGCCAAGATAAACCTGTGGAAATCAGGGGACAACTTGTGGGAGTCCATTTTCTTCTTTCACTATGTGGGTGTCAGAGATGAACTCAAGTCATCAGGCTTAAAGGCCAGCACCTTTACCTGCTAAGCCCTCTTGATGGGCCTGCTCTTTGAATACTTTGATTAATGCACACATTTAAGAAAAAACAGAATTTTAGAATGTTAGTGAGTCCTACCTATGAAAACAATCAATAAAGATAAATCATCATATTTAGAGATCATAGTTTATTCTTCCTGAACTATAATAGTGTAAAATAGTTGTGTAGTGATGGTAAGTAGGGGATTCCAAAGCCCTGGGGAAGTTTAAGCATATTTGAAGTATTTTAGAAATAAAGATGAGGCTGGGTGGTGGTAGTGCACACTTTTAATTCCAGCATTTGGGAGGCAGAGGCAGATGGATCTCTATGAATTCAAGGCCAGCCTGGTATACAGAGTGAGTTCCAGGACAGGCTCCAAAGATACTGGAAGAAGTCTTGTCTTGACAAAAAAGAATAAATAAATAAATAAATAAATAAATAAATAAATAAAATTTTAAAATGAGCACATCTTAAATCCAGAACTCAGGAGGCAGAGGCAGGTTATCTTTGAGTTCAAGGCTAGGCTGGTCTGCAGACAGGGCTACATAGAGAAACCCTGCCTTGAAAAACAAAACAAAACAGAAAAAGAAATAAAGATGAAGCTGGGCAGGACTCCATACCTCTAATCCCAGCACTCAGAAGGAACGGGCAGGAAAATCAGGAGATAGGGTCAGCCTACATAGGCAGGCCTGGATTACATGAAACCCTGGCAGAAAAAAAAAAAGCAATACATGAAGTATCAGAAGCAAGATTTCATTTATTCCATTTAATTGCCCAACTTTTCAGCTGAACAGAATTCTGTTTCAAGGCCATTTTGTTGCAAAACCTTACTATGTAGTTGTAACAGTTGTTTCTGTTGTGGCCAGAAAAGCCAGCGAAAGAAGGAAAAAAAGAAAGAAAGAAAGAAAGAAAGGGGAGGGATTGGAGAAAGGATACTCTGTGTAACTTCAAGGTCTTCAACAGATAACCTGATTTTTTTTAAAGATGGATAAAAATTGAAGCAGTCTGAGCTTTTACGTTGAATGAGCCTTGCTTTTACTGAAGGCAACTCCAGTCTCAGTTTCAGAGAAAACTGGGAGAAGGGCAATTAACTGTCCAAATAAACTTTGTACTCTGAGGGTTGTGAAGACTAAGCAAGTGATATTTGAGCATCATTTACATAGTATTAGTAAAGTATGTAGCTCTGTGCAGTCTCCTGGGGTTTCTGGGTTTGGGAGAGACCCTTACTCCCGAGTAAGAATGGGAGGCAGGAAATCTAGCCAATAAGCCGATTGTCTTATGTCAAGGTTGTTGCTGGTTAATTGAGGAAAGGGGACGTCAATGGAATTTCCTTTGCATATGCCTATTTGTGTGGATATATTTAGGCATCTGAATACTTCTGGTAGTGATGATAATTAACAATCGTTCTGTCTAAATCCATGGATTGTTATAAACGACGTACTAAAGAATTGGGGCAACTATTCACAAGATGAATACAAGCAATGCAATGCAGAATCTGGGAAACCCTTCAGACCTTTGTAGTTTGCTTATAGTCTTAAAGGGGATTCAGGTTAAGATGTAGTTGGAGTTGTGTTTGGAATGCAAGGGAGGAAGTTAACAGAAAATCAAAGGTCAGTCATTATCATGAGCTACTTCTTCTTTTTATTTATTTTATTTTATTTGAGACAGGTTTCTCTGTGTAGCCCTGAATATCCTGAAATTCACTTTGTGGACCAGACTGACCTCGAACTCACAGAGATTCACCTACCTCTGCCTCCCAAGTTCTGGAATTAAAGGTGTGTGCACCACCACACCCTACTGTGAGCTACTTTATTTCCAGGCCTTCTGATCAAGTCCTTACCCAAGGCAAAAAATAAAATAAAATAAAATCCATTATCTGTTCCCTGTAAAGTAATAGATTTTTAAATTTTTAAAATATCATTTGTATGAGTGTTTTGCCTGCCTGTGTGTATGTGCATCATACACGTGTGTGTGGTGCCCAAGGGGGCCTGAAGACGGTGTCAGATCCCTGGAACTGAAGTAACATGGTAGTTGTGAGCCACCAAGTATGTGCTGAGGATTTAGTCCTAGGTTTTCTAGAAAAGCAGAGCCATCTTCTCCCCCCCCCCCCCACTATATAACCTTTCTTATATTGACCCTTATGAAAAGTTTGTTAGAGGCATCTGCATGGTTCTTAGTTGGGAAAAAAAAAAGGCTCTGTAGCTTCTCCTTTCAAAGAGCGGAACTAGGAAGGGTCTTCTACAGCCTCACACAGGAAATTCCTGGGAACCATAAGCTGGATGTAATGGTACCAGAAGTGCAGTCCTTCCTCAGATTGTACATCACCAGCATCTCCCTGCTCTTCACAGATCTCAGTCTACAGCTGTGTAACATCTGCAACAGATCCTTGACGCCTAGACATCACACTCACTGAAGCCAAGAATCTTTATTTCACAAGGCAAAGTGGCAGCTGTAACAAAAGCCATGTCTTCTGCAAGTCACCCTCCCACAAACCATAGCACATACAGACCTCTCCTGGCCCCACCACATCCTTGTTTACCCTCGTCATCTTCTGGTCCAGTTACTCAAAGGCTGTAAATTTCTCAGTTTTGGGGAGAGGGTGGATGTTACCAATTCTTCCATAAATTTCATAAATTTTCTTGCAGTTTTTTTTACTCTTTGAGGGCCCACTACCCAGTTCCCAGATAAATATAAGAAGACTTATTCTTATTTATGAATGCCCTGCCTTAGCTTGGCTTGTTTGTAGCCAACTTTTCTAACTTAAATTATTCCATTTCTCTTTAACTACATTTTGCCTCTGGACTTTTTATCTTTCTTTATTCTATATATTGTTCTTTCCTTCTTACTCTATGGCTGGTTGTGTGGCTGGCCCCTGGAGTCCTCCTCTCCTCCTTTTCTCTTCTCTTCTCTAGACTTTTCCTCCTATTAATTCTCTCTGCCTTCCAACCCTGCCTATTTCTCTCTCTTGCCTAGCTACTGGCCCATTCATCTCTTTATTAGGCCAATCAGGTGTTTTACGCAGGCAAAATAACAGAGTTAAAAATGCAACATAGAAGAATACAACACATCTTTGCGATATTAAACAAATATTCCACAGCATGAACAAATGTAACACATCTTAAACTAAGATTCCACAACACTTACTCCCCCTCCCAACCACCCTGCCTTTTCATCCTGACTTTTGAAACAGGGTCTCATGTATCCCAAGCTGGCCTCAAACTCCTGATGTAGCTAAGGCTGGCCTTGAACAGCTTATTCTCCTGTCTCCACCCCTTGAATGCTGGGGTTACATACATGTGCCACATACCCAATATGTGTTGCTTCTAATCCAGAGGATGTGAGAAAAAGGAATTGAGGTAGATATGATCAAGACACATGGTATACACATATGAAATTGTCAAATAATAAAAATGTCATAAAGGAGGACAGAAGGAAAGAGGGAAGACAGGCAAGGTGTAAATGGTAGCATATGCCTGTAATCCCAGCACTTACGAAATGGAAGCATGAGTTTGAGTCCAGCCTGAGCTATACAGTAAGACCCTATCACTCTGACTTATAAAAGGAAAAGAAATAAAGTTATGGTCTCAGAATCCTACTCTAGTGCTTACAAGAAGACTCAGTGGGTAAAGGTGACTGTTGCTAAGCCTGACAACCTTGGTTCAGTTCCCTCAAACTCACAAAATGGAAATTGAGACCCAACTCCTGAAAGCTGTTCCCTGCCCCCCTCCCCACATACACAGAATTTTTAAATATTATTTATACCCCCAAAAGGACCAGGTACCTTCACTGCATGGAGGTCTCACTTGTTGGAACATTCAGACATACCCCTGTCAGCAAGAAGACTTTACCCTTCAACCACTAAAACACACCTCCAGAAAACAGGTGTGTGCTACCTCTTAGAAATTACCATAGTGCTTTTCATTTTCATTAACAGTGACAAAAATCACTGGGGATCCAGAAACTCTTTTAAAATTTTTAATGTAATATGTGAAATTCCCAAATAATAATTTAAAATGTTGTATGCATACAAATTTACTGTAAACACATCCTTGAGCCACATCAGCAAGTGAGTTAAGCAATTGCAGTAGTGTTCAGAAAGTGTAGTTCTTCTAAATGTGTTAACCACTGTCGGTTTTTTTTTTCTAAAGGGGCCTCATTTCCTAGGCCACAGATGACTTACTAAATTCCAAAGTAAGTGTGTGTGTGTGTGGTGTGTGTGTGTGTGTGTTCTTACAGTTTTGATTCTGACATGAAATTGAATTGATAACTGGCACCATGTGGGCCATGCTGATATACTGAAAGTTATCCCTGAGGCCCCACACATGGATGATGATAACCGTAATGTGCTGCCATTAGAAAGGCTTATCTGACATTCTGGAACATTTTGTAAACACTGTATATCCGCTTAAAGCCAGCGCATGAGAGGAACTATTTCCACAGTCCTCTCCATTCCTGCACACATATGGCCTTTTTTTTTTTTTTTTTACTGTGGAAACTTAAAGAAGGATTTTTTATTATTATTTTAAAGCAAAATCCTGCCTGCAGTACTTGTGGGTAAATTGTGAGGCTTCTTGTAAATGTCACAAGCCAGTGGCTAGCAGTTCAGTAATATGGTTTTCCTGACCACCCCAAAGGCAGCTCAACCAACCATTGCCTCATGATCTATTAAAGTGCATTTAATCATGTAACTGCGGGCTCTATCTTAGGATAATTGGGTAAAACTGAGGCCTCAGAATGACCTTAATTTTAGATTCTAGAATTTAAAATAACAACAACAAAAAATCTTTTCTCTATGCAAGTTTCTTTAGGATTCTGTTTTGTTTGCCTCTGTGTGGTAGACACCATCTTCCTAAATAGTCCAGATTGGTCTTGAACTTTCAATCATCCTGTCTTAGCCTCCAGCATGCTAAGATTACACACCCTGAGCATCATGCCGGACTTCCTGGGTGCTTTGATAGTTGAAATGACTTACTTTGGATGACTTGACATTCATTGAACTTTTCTATAGATTAAGAGTAAAATGGGTCCAGCGGTGGTGACACACGCCTTTAATCCCAGCACTCGGGAGGCAGAGGCAAGTGGATCTCTGTGAGTTCAAGGCCAGCCTGGCCTACAAAGCTACACAGAGAAGCCCTGCCTTGAAAAATAAAATAAAATATTAAAATTGGGAGTAGGGGTGGCTAAAGATGTAGCTCAGTCGGCAGAGGGCTTGCCAAGCATGCTCAACGCTGCACAATATCAAACTTGATGGTGCACATCTGTAATCTTCAACACCCAGGAGGTGGAGGCTAACGAAGCAAAAGTTCAGGGTCATCCTCGGCTACATAGTCTGAATCCAGACTCCTGGGCTACGTGAAAACATAGAGAGAGAGAGAGAGAGAGAGAGAGAGAGAGAGAGAGAGAGAGAGAGAGAGAGAGAGAGAGAGAGACAGACAGACAGACACACACACAGACACACATAGAGAGAGACAGAGAGATAGAGAGACACAGAGAGACAGGCAGAGAGAGATAGAGTCACAAAGAGGGAGATTTACTAAGCAGTTTAATGGAAATTCACTAAATCCACTGCCATCAACACTTTGAAATCTTCCCCACGTAGCACTGGGAACTGACGAGTCACATATAATATTGTCCCGTAGCTATATAATGCAAATATCTGGTTCCCTACATAAAAGGTTCAAAGGGTAGTGTGAATTTGACCTGAAAAGTGAAGAATTTCCTGTATTTGTAGCAATGGTTACATAGCACAAAGAAAAGTGGAGATTTAGTATGCAGTCTGTCCCAGTTATTTTGAGAAATAGGGAAAACCAGTCTGGCTTTGTGGTCCAAATTATTTGGTTTGGGCTAGACTGTTTGGATCCATTCCCTTACATTCTTTCATCCAGTCCCTTACATTCTTTCAATACCGCCACTAAAAAATGTGGCAATGTGTTCCATCTTACTGATGATTTCCACCAAGGGGGAAAAATGAAGGGGGCCTGAAGATGTGGCTAAGAAAGAAAAAGAGAGAGGGGGGAAGAAAGCAAGGGACAGGAAGGAATAAATAAAGTATTTAGAGTGGTTTTCACAAGAGCAAGCAAGCACGGTTCCTCTCTTCCAGTGTTGAAGCAAATGTACCCCTTCAAGTCCCAGGAGACAAGACTCAGATTTTCATTTGATTTCACACAAAGTGAGGGAAAATAGCACTTAGAACTTTATCTTTGTTTTAAAGAACATCAATGAAAATGACATGGAATTCGGCTTTTGTAAGTGTGTCTTGGTTTAGCCTTACGTTTATAATTCAGAGTATTCTCAGGGTGCTGGCTTGGTTCCAAAAACCAGGTGCCCTGTACAACTCTGAATTAGAAGTCTCAGAAGACAACAACAGAAAGTCCCAAACTGGCTTTTCTTAATTACACTGCATTTTACATAATGGCCCTGGCTAAAATTAGCTCTGAGATGGCAAAATGACTAGATGAAAAGTGGAAAATAGAAAAAGGAAAATCCAGGGATTCAGGCAAGTCTAGCCATTTTTCTGGTTGTTTTGTTTTGGTTTTGGGGTTGTTTTTGTTTTTTGGGTTTTTGGGTTTTTGGATTTTCAAGACAGGGTTTCCCTGTGTATCTTTGGTGCCTGTCCTGGCACTTGCTCTGTAGACCAGGCTGGCTGCGAACTCACAGAGATCCGCCCACCTCTGCCTCCCATGAGCTGGTATTAAAGGCGTGCGCCGCCGCCGCCACCTCCCACCCTCCTCTCTCATTGCTGATCTTCATCTGTTTGGTAGATATAAGACACACATTGTATGCACATTAAAAGATGTGTTTAAGTGATGAGGCTTTTTATATATTAGAAATCTGAAAATTAAAAAAAAAAAAACCTGTCCTTTTCTTTTCTTTGGAAACAGGGCCAGGACTTTGTGCTAGCTAGACAAGCACCTACCAGCTGAACTACATCTTAGGCCGGAAGATCATATTAGATAGGTAGCTATAAAGAAAAGGATACTGAATTGGGAAATCATGCAGCATGCCTAGGCAGTGTCAGTGTAGTTTGACCAAAAATAGAGCAAGTGATGAGGAAACTGGGGCCCAGAGTAGTCACAGATTATCCAAGGCCACAGCACAAAGGAGTCCAAGAATGGGCACTGAGCTCCAGGCAGTCTCTTTGCTTCATGTTCTTCACATACTACAATCAAGGCAATGCTTTCTTTAATCTACTGTATATTGTCCATTAAGTAACTGATTCAACAAAAATGCCCTGGATACCTAATGCCCGAATACCTGGACACAGGTTTACAGGCCTAATTTCACATGATTATAATTTTTTCAAGTTAGGAACAGGTTTAATATAATATGGGACTAAGCAGATTCTCCTTCCCTTGCTTGAATTTTACTGAATTTTGTTTCAGTATAAACACTATAAATAACAAAATTAAACTTTGCTTTTCTGTATGATGGAAACACTGAGTCTTAGCACTCACTGTACATGTGGTTTTCTCACAAACATTCTTATGATCTCAAACTTTCATTCTTGAGCTAATGTTTAAAAACACTCTTTTGGCCAGTGAGATAGCTCAGTGAGTAAAGGCCCTTGCTGCCAAGCCTGAGGACCTGAGTTGCATCCTGAGACCTACATGGTGGAAGGAGATAACTGACTCCTGACAGCTGTCCTCTGACCTACACACACACACACACACACACACACACACACACACACACACACACACACACACACACACACACACGCTGTGATATCCATCGTAAATGCACAAAATGCATAAATGTAATAAAATTTTCTAAAAAAACAAAAAACATTCCTAATGCTGGAGCACAAGACTCACTTCCCTTTTGCTTATCAACCACCAAAAGACATTTCCCCTTGGTGCTTGTTATGTTTTAGTGTAACTATGGAAACGTAGCTCTTTCTATCCTACTGACGTGCATTATTCTGTTTCCACATAGTCATCTTCTGAGAAACATTTTAAACACTGTGGTCACTAGCAGATCATTGGGTCGCTTTGGTATTTCTGCATAAAGCTATTGGTGTTTCAGTACAATCCATGTTAGCAGCATTCATGAGGAGCTAATTCAGTGTCAGAACCACAGGCTCTTTCTGATTTGATCACAGTGGTCCTATTTAAAGCTTTGGTAGGAGAAAGAAAAAGACAATTATCACTCGAAAAAGATAGGATTTATAATCAGTTTTATAATTAACATCTATTTATTTATAAACATATATGTATATATTTCTATGTATTATCTTGTATATCAAATTGAGATTTGAGAGTTCTGTTCCTGGCATATGGCAGGCTGGGAATTCACACTGTACCTCCCACTGGCAACAATCAAGACTAAATTTTTAAAAAATCTAGGGACTGTGAGCCATGGCTCAGCAGCTAGGCCATTAGAATCTGTTCAGTTTTATGTGTATATGTGTGTGCTTGTGTCAGGTCATGAGCAACACACTCGTGGAGGAGCCTGAAGGTATCAGAAGAGGGCATTGGGTGCCCTGGAGCTGTGAAGGTAAAGGAATTTGTGAGCAGCTATGTGGTTGACAGGGATTGAGAACACAGGCCTCTTTGAGAACAACAGCGAGTGCTCTTACCGTTAAGATGTCTCTTCAGCCCCACTAAAAAAGTTAAAACTTCTATTTGTTTACTTACTTATTGGTGTGTGTGTGTGTGTGTGTGTGTGTGTGTGTGTGTGTGTGTGTTTGGATGTCCCTGGGAGCCAGAAGAAGATATTGAATCCCCTCTAGTTGAAGTTATAAGCAGTTGTGAACTGTCTGACATAGGTGCTGGGTTCCAAACTCAAGCCCTCTACAAAAGCAGCAAACACTCTTAATTGTTGAGTCATCTCTCCAGTCTGCTTAATTCTTTTCTTAATTAAATTTATTCCTTGATAATCCCATACATATATATGTATACATACATATATATATATATACAATGCATACTGATTACACTACCCTCTATCATATCTTGTGGTCTCTTACCCTATTAACCTGCCTTCCTCAGTCCCTCTCCTGTTTTCATATTGTATTATGCTTTTTCACATAGATATCTGTGTGACCTTGCTTCCTTGCTGGACTGAAAGTGCAGGAACACAGAAGTCGTGCGTGCCTGCTTTATTTTTGTAGTCCTCCATAATACCTGACAAAACACATGAAAGCTTATTTGTGCTCAGCAAATGACTGCCAAATCTGAAAATAGGACATAGGAATGCTTTTCTTGCTTATGGCAGAAGGCTTCTTAGATGATAGCTTGGGGCCATTTCCAGCTTTTACACCAACGATTGTGAAGCACTGGTGGGGAATGCTGGATATAAGTATGTGGGGGAAATGACTCAAGCCATTTATCCATTAACAAAGAGAATAAACTAATACCTGGAGAGATCAGAGCCCATTTAAAAGCAGAGAGGACGAGAAACGCTGATTGTGTAAGAGCAGGGAGAGCCAGCCAGAAGTTCTTTTCTTAACTGCCTTTTATAAAAGACCACACATCACTGTGTACAACCAGCATATTTCAAACCTGGTTTCAAGAGATTCCTTGAGGACATGAGCCATAAGGTGGGCTGCCTTTTTTTTTTTTTTTTTTTTTTTTTTTTTTTTGGTTTTTACGAGACAGGGTTTCTCTGTGGCTTTGGAGGCTGTCAGTCCAGCCTGGCCTTGAACTCACAGAGATCTGCCTGCCTCTGCCTCCCGAGTCCTGGGATTAAAGGCGTGCGCCACCACCGCCCGGCCTGGTGGGCTGCCCTTTTAGAATACAGTTAATCATCTCCTGGGTATAATGTTGAGTAAAGAAGATAGACCAGACCACTACATATTGTCTGGGCCTCCTAATATGAATTTCAAAACCAAGTGAAACTAATTTGTGATGATAGAATTCAAAATGGAGTTACCCTTTGAAGGTGCTGATTTACAAAGGGGACAAAGGGTCTTCAGGGCTTTGGGTATTAGTATTTAGATCCGAATGGTGGTTACCTGGTATAGACTAAAGATTTGTGCACTTTAGCATACAAAAGTTATATCTCACTTGTTTAAAAGAGTAAAAATGGCAATGATGGGGGATTTCTCAGTTGGTAAAATGTTTGCTTTATAAGCAAGAGGACTTGAGTTCAAGCTCCCAGCCTGGCATGATGGTGTGTGTGTATAATCCCAGCATTGGAGAGGCTTTGATGGGTGGATTTCTGGGGCTGGCTTGGTAACTAACCTAGCCTATTTGGTGAGTTTCAGGACAAATGAGTAGTCCAGTCTAAAGGAGTCAAAAAAAAAAAAAAGAAAAGAAAAGAAAAATCAACACCTGCACCCATATACATGCACACACACAATCTCTGCACACATTCAAGAGTGCACACACACACACACACACACACACACAATTTAAAGAGGAGTAGAGGAAGAAGAGGAAGAGAGAGAGGAGGCAGCGGCTGTAGCTGTGGTGGCACAGACCTGCAGTCCTATCATTTGACAAGTGACACAGAGAATTGTGGGTTTGAGACTTGCCTCTGTTATATAGCCTGGACTAGAGTGAGAGGTTGGCATTAATCTCAGCACTTGGGAGGCAGAGGCAGGCAGATTCCTGTGGATTTGAGGTCAGCCTGGTCTATATAGCAAGTTTCAATACAGCCAGGACTACATAGAGAGATCCTGTCTCAAAAATAAAATAAATAAACAAACAAAAAGAAATCTCATTGTGTCATCACTGGTTGACAAAGCAGATACCTAGCAGATCGAAGCCATGCAGCATGTCTCCTGTGAAAAATCAAATACACATTTTAAAATTCCATAGTTCTCTCTGGGAACCTGTGACCAGATGGCTCTCATAAATAATGCATTAAAATATGGTGAGGACTAGGAGAATTTATGATATGTGACAAAAAGAAAACAACCAATGATCACACGGTTGACTCTTTTTTACTTTCATTGCTATTTTTTTGGAAGAGCCTTCGTCACCCTCTTGAAATGGCCACACACTAAGAATGGAGTCAGCATACATGAGGAGACTCAGAGGCTGTGGAACCTCAGCCATTCTGGACATTCGATGCTTCCTTGGTTAGATGAAAAAATATTTTATTTGGTCGAAGATATGGAACAGGATCAAGTGATCTAAAACTCTTTCCAGCTCTTAAATGTTCTGGCTTATGGGAACTGAAACTATGAAGAACAATTGTGGTTAAAGAGTTCATATTATTGGAGTAAGGTGGGAAAATAAGCTACTCTTATGTTCTGTAATAAAAAGCCAACAAGCAATGTAGGTGGGAATGTCAAAGAGCAAAACGTTCAGGCTGAAAATGTCTTTCAGATATGCTCAGTTACCGGAAACCATTTGCTGCTGTTCCCTGGGGATTTCCCTAGCTTCCAGCAAGGACTTCACCTAGCAATGCATAAGAAGGAGGGAAGGAGGGAAGGAAGGAAGGGAGGAAGGAAGGAAGGAAGGAAGGAAGGAAGGAAGGAAGGAAGGAAAAAAGAGGAAGATGGGTTAGGATGTAGTTCAGTTGGTAGAATGCTTGCCTAACATGCAAAAAGCCCTGGGTTTTACCCTAGCACCACATAAACCTAGCAAATTTAGTACATGCCTATTATCCCAGCAAGCAGGGGGGGTAAAGTCAGGAGAATTAGGAGTTCAAAGCCACCTTTGTCTGCATAGTGAGTTTGAGGCCAGGCTGGATTACAGGAGATCCTGTTTTGAAAAGCAGAGAGAAGGAAGGAGCAAAGAGATAGTTCAGCAGCTTGGGTAGGTAGGTGTTGCTCTTCCAGAAGGACCTGAGTTAGATTCTCGGCAGCCATGTCAGGTGGCTCACAGCTGTCTGCAACTCCAGCTCCAGGGGATCTGACAATTTTGGCCTCATGGAACACCGTTACTCACATGAGTATATCCCCTCCACTCCCACATACTCATAACTAAAAATAATAAAAATATTTTAAAAATCTGAGAGAAGATTGGTGAGATTTCTCAGGGGTCACACTACCAACGCTGAGGACCAGGGACCGCCACTGTAGGAGAGAAATGATTCCTGGAAGATGTCCTCTGATCTCCACACATGCAATGAAGCATGCACTCTCATACACATGTATACATGCAAAATGCATGCATGTATACACAGATGCATACACATACACTTAATTAATTAATTAACATAAACTACAGAAGAAAAATGAGGGAAGGAAAAAAATAAGGGACTAGTTTTAGTCTTCAGCTTTTCCTTTGTGGGTTCCCATTTATGGAGAGTAAGAAGAAAAAGAGATTTTTGTACAATATGTAAGCGGCGTAGGAGCTCTAGTTTGGTTCAAATCAAGACAGAAGTTCAACTATCCAGTATTATCCCTGCTTTCAGCAGTAATCAGGGAAATCGTTTCCATTTTTTTGTAAAGTCACAGGGCTAGAAAGAGTACAGAATAGAGTCTTCAGCCTCCCAGCTGGCTTATTCTCACTGTACCATGCTGCCCCTGGTGGTTCCTCGTGGAAGAGCCTGAAGTCTGTGGAAGAGGCAGGAAGACCATTCCCCTGGCCTGTGTTTTTTGTTTTTGTTTTTGTTTTTGTTTTGTTTTTGTTTTTTACGAGACAGAGTTTCTCTGTATTGTTTTGGAGGCTGTCGGTCCAGCCCAGCCTCGAGTTCACAGAGATCCGCCTGCCTCTGCCTCCCGAGTGCTGGGATTAAAGGCCTGCGCCACCACCACCCGGTGTGGCCTGTGTTTTTTTTTTTTTTAATTTTATTTTCCAGTTTAAATTTAGATAAGAATCAAGGTTGCTTCACAAGTCAGTTCCAGGTCCCTCTCCCATTCCCTCCCTTCCTCCCGTGCCCTCCCCCCCCGTTATCCTCTCATTTCTCCAGGGAGGGTGAGGCCCTCCATGGGGGTGTCCATAGTGTGTCATTTCATATAGGGCAGGGCCTAGACCCTTCCCCAAGAGTTCAGGGTGAGAGTGCACCTCACATTGTTGGATGGGAGTCCAAAGTCCGTGTGTATACTTGGGATGGGTACTGATCTGCTGCCCAAGGCTCAATAGATTCCCTAGGCCTCCTCTCTGACACCCAGACTCAGAGGGTCTTGATCAGTCCCATGCTGGCTTCCCAGGCTGATGCCTGGGATTCAAGAGTTAACCTTTGTCTGGTCAGCTGTTTTTGGGGGTTAAACCAGCCCAGTCTTAATCCCTTTGATCATCAGTCCTCCCTCTCTGATACTGGCTTTCTTGAGTTCAGCTCAGTACTTAACCAGCCACTAAATGTAGTTTCTGTTTCCCAGACTCTCTGGCCATAGGATTGTAGGCTGGCACTCCCCAGATCTATGTCTAAAATCCATATATGAGAGAGTACATGTGGCCTGTGTTTTAAAACCAATTACAGAAGTAGAAGGCTAATGGAAACTGGAGTCGCACTTCTAAGGGGCTGTGTGATCTCGGAAGATCATTTAACTTCTCCGAGCCTCAGTTTCCTCAACTAAAATGGCTCCTCTCTCTGACACTTGAAGCAGAGATCAATTGAAAAAAATATGAGAAAGCGCTGTTATTCAAAATGGTCCAGGCATGGCAGTGCATGCTTGTAACTCCAGTGCTGGGGTTGAGGGGAGGGTTGGCAAAGCAGGAAGATCTCTGGAGTTTACTAGCCAGCCAGTCCTGGTGAATCAGAAGGCTCTGGATTCAGTGAGAGACCCTGTGTCACTAAGTAAGCAAATAAATAAATAAATAAGGTGGAGAAGTGACTGAGGACGACACCCAATGTTAACCTCTGGCCTTTACTTGTGTGCATATGGGCATGTGCATCTGCACACACACAGGCATGCATGCACACCACATACACACCAAAATAAAGTAAAAGAAAATGGAGGGCCAGCAAGATGGCTCAGCTGGTAAGAGCTCTAGCCACACAAACCTGACAACCTGAACCCATGTAAAAGATCTGGATGCAGTAGTGTGCATCTATAATTCCAGAATTCGTATAGTGAGAGGGGAGGTAGAAATAGGAGAATCACCCAGAAGCTTCCGGGCAGCTAGTCTGGGCTATGCAGAAGCAAGAAAGACCCTGCCTCAAAAAGGTGGAAGAGGAGAACTGACCCCTGAAAGTTGTCCTTTGACCTCCACACACACAGTGTGACATGCATGTGCCCGCATGTACATATATACACGAAATAATAATCATAAATGTATATATTCAATTTCTCTGTCTAGCCCTGGCCATCCTGAAACTCACTCTGTAGACCAAGCTGATCTCAAACTCAGAGATCTGCCTGCTTCTGCCTCTTGAGTGTTGGGATTAAAGGTGGGCACCATACCACCTGGCAATAAAAATAATTTTTTTTTAAAAATGGAAAAGGCAGATATGCTCAGTGAGTTAAGGAACTAGTTACTGCAAAACAGTGACACCGGATCAAAGCACCTGTGTGTGTGCATGTTAGCAGCTGAGCGGTGACCATTGTCCACACAAAAATCACTGGTCCTGTAACAGCAACGCCCTTCGTTTATTAGAGCAAGCTAACATAGTTACTCTGAGTAGGACATTCCCTAAGGAGTGGATAGCGGTCATGAAAAGAATCTTTCAGCCAAATCTCTCGACCCCCCTCCACATTTTGAATTATCAGTCTTTGAAAATATGTGAACTCAGTAGGTCAAGTCCATCTCTTACTGTTTTTCAATTTGTGCTTTCCTGACTATAAGTGAAGCGTAACTACTTTTTTCTCTTTGTAATGGAAAAACACATGCCTGTGCTTTAGGGAAGACTGATAGACATGTGCATTGGAACACACACATGCACGCCATACACAGATAAATGCACACAATGAATAAATACATAAACGTAAAAGAAAATGGAGGGCCAGAAAGACGGCTCTAGCCATGCAAACCTGACAACAAAGTAGATTTTTAAGGTCAGATAATTATTTATATATTTTATGTGTGTGTCTGCCTGAGTGTGTGTGTGCTGTGTACATACAGTGCCAGCTGAGGCTAGAAGAGGGAGTCAGACCCTCTGGAGCTGGAGTTACACGCAGTTATGAGCTGCCCATGTGGATATTGGGAACTGAACCTGGGTCCTCTGCCACAGAAGAAAGTGCTCTTAACTGTCAAGCCACTTCTCCAGCCACAATGTAGATACTTTTAAAAGCAGAAATCTCAATATAGCCTTCAAAACAAAAAGAGATCTCTATGCATATCATCTATGCATATCATCTATGCACATAGAGACAAGAGCAACCCTTTCACTGTAGCTGCCATGGACAGAAGGGGTTGATGAACTGCAATATGCAAGTCGTGGTAAACCTTAAGCATCAAAATGTAGTAGAGTTTCAACATGAGGAAAAAAGGCAAGTTGCAGAACCATGTAAACCACATAATACAATGTAAATGTGAAAAGTAGAATTACATATTTTATATGCATATCTATACATGAAAGTAATATGCAAATAAACTAATTTCTAGGTTTACTATTTTTTCTCTTTACCCCCTATTTCATAGTCATCTCTGTCTGTATTTTCTTTCTCCATCCCTCCCTCTCCCACCTGATCCCATATAAAGCAAGGACAAGTTATATTAGGGGAAGGAAACCAACTGAAGAAGTAGCTAAAGGAGACTTTTATTTTCTACATTATCTGTATTTTTAAATATTATCTTAATTTATATATATGTATATATGTAAATATGTATCATATACCTGTTTACAGGCCAGAAGGGGCCATCAGACTTCCGAGAGCTGGAGCTACAGGAGGTTGTGAGCTACCCAACGTGAGCATTGGAAAGTGAACTCTAACCCCCTGGAAAAGCAGAGAGTGATCTTAACTGCTGAGTCATCTCTCCAGCCCCCATCTGAATCTTTAAAACAAGAATGCGTTTGTGTATTTCTTTGACTAATTAAATTTAAAATGTAATAAGAAATAAATAAGGACTGAGGATGGAACTCACGGATAGAATCCTTTTAAAGCATCGTGAGCTTCAGGTTTGACACATAGCAACACAAGAAGCTAGAGAGAGAGGAAGGGAGGGAGGGAAAGGAGAGGGGAGGGAGGGAGCTCTGTAGGCATGGTGGAACATTACTGTAATCCCAACAGCCAGGAGACTGCGCAAGGCAAAACTCAAGTTCCAGGCCAGCTTGGTCTACACAGTGAAACTGTGTCTTGAAATCAAGCAAGCAAGTGGTACTGAACACTAAGCTATAAAATCTAAGGCAGATGGGGCTGGGAAGATGGCTCAGTAGTAAGAGCACTTGTGGAGGACGATTCTCAGCACCCACCTGGCAGCTCCCAACTGCCTGTAACTCCAGTTCCAGGGGATCTGATGCCCTCTTCTGACCTCTGGGGGTACCAGGCACACACATGCTGCACAGACATTATGCAAGCAAACACCTATACACATGCATTTTTTTATTTTACACAAAAATCCTAAAACAGAGGATATCATTTCTATTCAAGGAGCTTTAGATTTTCTAGAATTACAAAGTAAGAATGAGTCCAACTGCCCAGTAAGGTGACACACAGCTTTGATCCCGCACTGGAGAGGCTGAGGTTAAGTAGGTGAGTTCAAATACTAGTCTATACAATGAGTTACAAGCTAGTCAGGGCTGTGTAATAAGGCCCTGTCCAGAAAAGAAAAAAAAGTCATGAGCTAATGCTAAATTGATGATATAACCTGTCATTTAAACTGAAAAATGTAGTCAAGAACCACAGTCATCTAAAAAATGTGGATATTTGATATTAGGTGGAAATTGAGTGGTTTTTATTTCCATATTTTTTCAGGATATAAAATGCACAGAGGCTTATCTTTTATGTGACTAGTTTTCAGTTACTTGAATAATTGATGTGTCCTCTATTAATATTTTACATTACCAGGATTGGCAAGAAAGATCATTGTAAAGATCCTTGTCATGCAAGCTTGAAGACCCAAGTTCAGTGCCCGGAATGCAGATAATAAGGTGGACAGAAAGAACTGATTCCTGAACGTTTCCCTCTGATCCCCAAACTCAGGAATCACTTCAGTGAGATAGACTATCATTCTTGGCATGGTTTCTATCCCTTTATCACAAAAATATCATATGTTTAAAGTGGGAAGAAGGAAAACATTGCAAGTTATAAAGGAACAATGAAATCCCTTCAGCAGTTTGAACTTGTAGGTATCTCCCATTTTGCATATGGGTGCTCATAGAGTTGGGGTTAGCATTGTATGCTTTTGTGTCCTTTTCCAGTTTATATTTTATTAGACACATTTCTGTGTATTACCAAAGATCTGTTTGTGTATATGTGTGTATGTGGTATATGCATGTGTGCACATGTGGGGGGCACACTTGTCCATGAAACATAATGTGGAAGCCAGAGGTTGATGACTGGTGTCTTCTATCTCTTTTCCATGATATTTTTTACAGTTATTAGTATGAGCTGCATGCCATATTGTGACTTCAAGGGCTAGTTCTCCCTTTCTGTGTGGGTCTTGGGTATGGAACTCAGGTTGTCAGACTTAGTGACAAGTACCCTTACCCACTGAGCCATCTTGTTGCAATTTTGTATTGCTTTGTTTTGTTGATACAGAATGTCATGTAGCCCTGGCTGGCCTTGAACTATAGTCAAGAATGGGTTGAACCAGTGCTGGGATAACAGGTGTGCACCACCACTACTTTGTGTGGTGTTGGGGGTGGAACCCAGGTTTCAAGCACACTGGACAGTCACTCTACTAACTGAGCTGCATCCTTAGCTGGAGATGAGGTCTTAATGATGCCATCTATCTTTGAGAACATCCAGTTTCTGTTCTGTTCTAGGGTCTGCCCCTCTGATGTCCCTCATAGGCAAAGTGTTCTGTCACAGACCCTCTAAAGAAAAATCATATGTGACATTGGTGAAAATTTTAGGTAAGCGTCATTTATAAACCTGAAGTTCATGATGAAAGAAAAGACAGGATTGGATTGTGAAAATGTCTCCTCTGATTGGCATCTGCATACAGGAGATGGTCCCATTGTGCATAGGTTTAGAGAGACAGCATATGATATGGGATGTCAGCTCATATGTAGACCACAGATAAACTCTAGCTCAGGAATCCAGGGGTGATATACCACTGTTTCCATCAAGGTCTTAGCACTTGAATTTCAGAAAAACTCTTCCTTGTCCTTTTTCTTAAGACAGTAGTTTGTAAGTGTGTGGGATATGAAAAGGAGAAATAGTTCACAAAGACATTCTACATCTCAAATGAGAAGCAACCACTAGCACCCATGGTTGCTAGAATGAGACTGGAGTTTTATCTAAATCCAATTTTCATAATGAGTTGTTAGTCACCCAGGTGGAAACACCATGCTTTTCCATTTTCTTGTAAAATAATGAGACACCTAGTGGTCACAACATGAAAATGCATTTCTGGGAATTAGAGTTCAGTTAATATCGGGGTAAATGGTATACAAAAACCACTCCCAGTGTTCATTTTGACAAAAGTAGCCGCACATTTTTTTCTGCATCAGGGTCTTGTATATCCTTGGTTAGCCTCAAATTAGATGAATATAGCTTTGAACTTTTGATCCTTTTGGCTCTACCCCTTGAGTGCTGGAATTACAAGTATGTGCCAACATGCTCAGTTTATGTGGTGTTAGGGAGCAAACTCAGGGCTTCATGCTCACCAGGCATGTGCTCTGCCAACTGTGATACATCCCAAGCTTCCAAAAGTACTCCTATTAGAGAGTTATCCAGAGCCAGGAATCAGACCAACCACTGAGTTGTAGTAGATAATAACTAAGATACATTGTTTATCAGATTTCACAATACTCCATAGTTTTCAAAACCTTTTGACATCATGCCTCTTTTCTGTACAATAAATACAACAGGAAAGCCGGAGAAAAGGCTCAGCAGCAAAGAGTACTTGCTATTCTTGAATAACACCAGAGCATAGTTCCTAGCACCCACATTGGTTGGCTCCCAACTGCTGCATTCAGCCCTCAAGATCTAATTACCTGCCCCTGCACACATGGGACACACACACACACACACACACACACACACACACACACACACACACACAGGCACGCACGCAAATACATACACATAAAAATAAAACTTAAAATAAATACAATGGTATTTCCCTTTAGGCTGAAGATCCCTAATGAAAGAGGCCACAGCAATCTCCCCACAAAACTAATTCTGTGTTCAACACATAAAGACTAGGTACTTAGTAAAAATTTGATGAATGGGAGGGGCTGGAGAGATGGCTCAGCAGTTAAGAGCACTTGATGCTCTTTCAGAGGACCTGGATTCCATTCCCAGCATCTGCATATCAGTTCACAACTATATGTAACTTCAGTTCCAGGATAACTGACACGTTCTTCTGGCTTCTGTGGTGCACAGATATACATGCAGGTAAAACACCTATAGACATAAAAGTAAATAAATATTCCTTTAAAGAAGTTTGATGAGTTGAAACAACTACGCAGTTGTCCCAAGAAGTAGGATAGTTTCTTGCCTTTCTTCTAAATGAGGAGAAAAAAGATCAGAGAGTCTAGAGAATTGTCTTTTAGTTAAGTGATAACCCAATATGACCCATACCCTGTATGGCTTGACTTTCACCATGTCCAAACAAACCACGTAGGAAAGCCTCTACTCACTCAAATTCTCATTGGCCTTCATCTATTTTATTTTGCCTTTTAATATTTGTTTTCTGTCTATATGGGAGGAGGAGTGCATGTTGTGTGCAGAGCCCCCAAGGGCCAAGGAGGGCATCAGAAGCCCTGAAACTGGAATTATAGGAGGTTGTAAGCTGCCCGATAGGGGTATTGGAAACAGAACTCAGATTCTCTGAAAGAGCAGCAAGCCCTCTTAACTGCTGAGCCATCTTTCTAGACCAGTGGTCACCCCATCCACAAAATTATTTCTGTTGCCACTTCATAACTGTAATTTTGCTACTGTTATGATATGCAATGTAAATATTTTTGGAGCTAGAGGTTTGCCAAGGGGGTCATGATCCATATATTGAGAACCAGTACTCTAGACCCTCCTCTTATGTTTTATGTTAGCAGCCACAATCTTTTTTTTTCCCCTGAAACAGGGTTTCTCTGTGTAACAGCCCTGGTTGTCCTGGAACTTGATTTGTAGACCAGCCCGGCCTTGAACTCACAGAGATCTGCCTGCCTCTGCCTCCTGAGTGGTAAGATTAAAGGTGTGCGCCACCAACACCCGGTGCTGTCACTGTCTTAATGCTGTGACCAGGGATCCTTCAGAAGATCATACCTATGTCAGAGTGCTTAATCCTTGACCTGAGGGAGGCCTTTCTCAGAGGAGCTTCCATGTTAGATGACCTAGGTCCATCCTCCATGTTAATCTCTTGATGAACTCAATGTATTTCTAGACTTACAGATCATATTCTCTATTAGGTACAGAGTGTAGATGGAATGTTATGCTTATATTTCCCAGGCTTGGCCAAGGGACTTGTGAGTTCTAAATTGTCTTTGGACAGGCTTTGTCTTTGGAAAGCACTTGAGGAAAAGTTCATCCCTCATCACTCAGAATGGAGAGAAGCCAACAAACCCTGAGCGAGTGTTTCTCAGACTCTTGAGTGTCCCATGGATGAGTTCTTGGGTCTAGAAGTTATCTGCAGGTATTTGTGGTTTCAGATTTCCTCTGCAACCATCTGCAGTGAACACAAACATCCGGGCAATCTGGCTAGCCCCCTCACAAGCATGTGTATGTGCAGTATTGAGGAATTGAGCCCAGGACCTTGTGTGTGATATTAAACACACGTGATACCACTGAGCTCATAAGTGGACCTTCAGTTACTTCAAAGTAAGTTAAGATATCCCAGGAGCTAGGAACGGAGTTCAGTTGGTGGCGTGCTGGCCTAGTCAGCATGTACAAAGCACTGCTTTCATTCCCAATGCTAGGTAAACTAGGCATGGAGGTGCAGGCCTATAATCCCAGTAGTAGGGATATAGAAGCAGTATTATCAATCAGTTCAGGTCCATCTCTGGCAACATACTGAATTTGAAACCAGCCTGGGATACATGAGATTCTATCTTAAGATAAAATCAAAACAAAACAGAAAGCATACTCAAGTACTCAGAGACTGCTGTGGAGCTCAGGCCTCTGAGCAAAACAGCCACCATCCTCATCAGATCAGCTGCGCCTGCTTGCGGGTATGCATCACCTTCAGGCTGATTGACTGTTCACACTCCCTCACATAAGGCAGAGAGAGAGAGGAATTCCATTTTCACCTGAGATTCCAACCAAACTTTCCAGCTTTTGTATAAAATTCTGTTCTAATTGCACATGGCTGGAGTCTCGAAGAGTACCTGAATGTACAGGCTGGGGAATTTTAATGGAAGGGCCTCCATCTGCCTGGTTATGAATAATTCATTATCTGTGCTGGGTAAAGACTTTCCAATGCAGCTGCCTCGGGGTCACTCACACTCCTGTCAGTTGCACCTCACTCAGGCACTGTAAGTGAGCCACCAGAACTCATTGGTTCCCCAGGATGAACTTTGGTGGAATCGAACTTTGATGTGCCGTTGGTACTTCATGAGAAGTGGGTAGGTGTTATTTGTGTACTCACTTTCTGGGAAGGAATTCTCAAAACAGAGATCAACTAAAGCTATAAGTGACTTTTTTCACTGAGATATAACTCACTCATTACAAAATTTATCCTTTGAAAGTGTCCTACTCAGTGGTTTTAAGTACTTTCATGAGCTTGTGCAATCATCACCACTATATAATTCCAGAAAATTTTTACCTCTACCACCAAAAACTCCCCGTACTCATTATCAATCCTTATCCATTTTCCTCTCCAGCCCCTGGAAATCACTAATCTACTTTCCATCTCTTTGGGTTAGACTGCTCTGGGCATTCCATAGAAATGGAATCACATGCTGTGCAATGCATGGTTTCCTTCATTTAGAGCTGTTTTAAGGTCCATCTATATTGTAACATAACATTTTAAAAACTATATTTTAGTTCCGGTTGTTGGTGGCACACACCTTTAATCCCAGCACTTGGGAGGCAGAGACAGGCGGATCTCTGTGAGTTTGAGGCTAGAGGTGCCTGTGGAGACCAGAAGAGGGTGTTAGATCCCTAAAAGCTAGAGTTACAGGCAGTTGTGAGCTGTTCAGTGTGGGAGCTGGGAACCAAACGTGGGTCCTCTGCTAGAGCATTGCACGCTACTGAAAGATGGGCTATCTCTCCAACATTTCTCCCCCACTGTATTTTTTAAGTGGCAGAGTATTTTCCCCATTGTCTCTTACTACCAATCCACTCATCAGTCGATGGACATCTGATTAGTTTCTTTTTTTTTTCTGGCCACTAGAAATAACACTGCTACGTGAAGGTTTTAATTCTAACATGTAAAAATCAAGTTCTTCAAGTCTTCAAATGTGTTTTTGGGTTCCTGACTTCTCAAATTTGAAGAATACTGACCCAGGCTCACTCTTTGACTTAATGAATGAAGAAGTTGCCAGATCCCCTCACAAACTGGTGGGAGTGTCTGACTAGATGGGTAGCACAAGCTTGCTGGTTTTGTTTCTACAGCTTCGGGAGTCAGAACCTGGGTCTTATCATGCTAGGCTGAGTGACAGGGTCAACACTGGGTCCCTCCCTCTATTTCTCTCTATCTTAATTTTTGAGATGGACTCTCTCACTAAACCTGTAGCTCCCTGATTCGTCTAGACTAGCTGTTTATCAAACCTCCAGTATCCTCCCATTTCTACCTCTCCAGCACTGGGACTGCAGTTGTATACCTGCCCTGCCCAGCTTTTTAAATGTGGGTTTTGCCACGGGGAGGGATGCTCTCTCAGCCTGCACTCTTGGGGGAAGGCCTGGACCCTGCCCTGAGCGATATCCCTGTGTGGAGGGAGATGGGAATGGGATAGGAGGCTGGGGTGTGAAGGTGGGAGGGTTTCGGGAGGAGGGGAGGGGGAGGGAGCTGGGATTGACATGTGACACAAGCTCTTTTCTAAAAAAATGTAATAAAAATTTTTTCTTGAAAAAAATGTGGGTTTCGAAGGGTCTGAACATAAGTCCTTATGCTTGAGCAGCAGGTACTTTACAGTCATCCCCCAACCCCCATCCATCTTGCCATCTTTCTTCTGTGCAAAGAGTGGCCATCTTATGTTAGGGCTTTCCCAAGTTCTCTAGTTCTCTGTTTGGTTCTATGTGGGGAGCGACCATGTAGCAGCATGACTGACAGTTAGGAGCACATGTTTGTTGATTTAACCAGATGCAGTACGTAGTTCTCCCTACTCCTGGCCTGAACACCAGTAATAATTGCTGAGGCCAAAAGCCAGTCAAAAGAACCAACTGGCCAAACCTCCCCATTCAACCACTTTTCCCAGAGTGACCTCCCAGGGGATCATAGGGACAAACAAAGCTGTTGACCTAGTTTGAAGGCCTGGAAAATCATGTGAGTCACTGGGACAACAGAGCAGAATGTCAGGTCCCTGGGAAACTGTAAGCATGGCTTTCCAGTGCCCTTTGTGTCCCTCTAGGGTGGAACTGGGAGCCCCAGGGTGGCCTGTCGTTTTTCATCCTGCTTCTCCTCCAAGGGGCTTCTCAGCTCCTCAGCCCTGTGAGTGGAGCTGCAGGAGCCTGGTTCTGTTTTCTTTCCAGCAGGCTGCATGCACAGCAGTCTGGAGAGTGACAGCTCCGGTTATAGGAACCAAAACAAACCAGGAAACTTAGAGGAAGATGTAGAGTGTAGTTTGGAGCAAGGCCACAGTCTCTCCCTGGGAAGGACAAATTGAAGAAAACTAAACAATTTAAACTGAAGACAGGGCATCCAAAGGCAATATTTAAAAATCAAACTTATATGAGCAAAATGTGGGCTTGCAAATAAGTACCCCCAAATTACTTAAAGAGTCTCTTGTAAGGTTCTGAAGTTATTCTGCCTAAATTATACAAAGAGCTGGGGAGGTTCGGTCAGAAAGGTAATGCACGTTCAACTGTTAAGTGAGGTGGATAGTTTGCTGCCTACATATCAGAAATAACAGCCGAAGCTCCATAGGTCCCCAGATAAGACTGTGTGAAACAAAGCACTTCTAGGAAGAATGAGTGTGTTAGTTCATTTTCCATTGCTATAACAGAACACCAGAGACTGTGCCATTTATGAAGCACATCGATTGATTTAACTCATAGTTTCGAGCCAGAAAGTCCAAGATTGGGTTGCTGCATCTGGTAAGGGCTTCCTTCTGTGTCATAACCCAGTAGATCAGGTGGCAGGGTCATCAGGAAGCAGAAGTGTGTAAGAGTATCCAGTGCACACATGGAAAATAGAGGACAGCGATAAAGGTAGCTAGACACTTCATACTCTTCTTGCTATCACTAGCCCAGTCCCACAAGGCTAAGAATTCGATCCTGAGAGAAAGGCCTTCATCCATCACCTTGGAATGGCCCATCACCTATCAACACTGTCACATTGGTGGCTAGGCCTCAGCATTGTCACTGGCGTTGTTAGGATCAGAGTCTGGGCTTCGGAAGCTGTGAGAAGCTATGCTGGGCCACTCATCCACAGTCCTCAGTTCATAAGGTGATGGTGAAAACCAGAGAAAGATTTATTTCTCTGTGTTGGGGGAGAAGAACAAATAAAGACACCCACTAACCCCCAAGTCCATTTTTTGGGATTCTGACATGAGTTTAAAATAGAAGGCAAGAGGTTTGCATAGCTAAGTAGTCCCATCATTGACCCACCATTGTCTCGGCTCTAGTCTCTTTAAATTGTCAGAGCAGTGTAAAATCTCTTCCTGGAGACAAGTCATTGTCCCATTCCAAATTCCTAGGATCCACTGTTCAATAATTTGATGACCAAAGGGAGGGGCACAAGGTGTCTCTTCAGAACTCTTCTTCTGTGAACTGCCAAGATGGGCCATCGGGTAAAGGAGCATGTCCCACAAGCCTGGTGACCCGAGTTCAACCCCTGGAGCCCGTGTGAAAGTGGAAGGATGGAGTGGACTGCAGGAAGCTGTCCTCAAACCTGCATGTGAGTGCTATGGCCCAGCCTTTCATCATTCAAGAACGAGGACCAGAGGAGGAGGAGGAGAGAAGGAGGGAGATGCCCAGGGCCGGAAGGCAGACAACTGGCAGCCAGCCAGACACAAGAAGCAGTGAAAGTTAGACATACAGAAGGAAAGAAAAGGCCCCAATGCAAAAGGTAGATAAAGAACATTGCCAGGGGCAGGTTAATTTAAGTTAAAAGAGCTAGCAAGAAGTGAGCCTAAGCTAGGCCCAGCATTCAAAACCAATCATAAGTCTTTGTGTCATGATTTGGGAGCTGGTTGGTGGCCTAAAAGAAAAACCTGGTGGGCACACACACACCCACCCAACCACACGCACGCACGCACGCACACACACACACACAGAGAAAGAGAGAGAGAGAGAGAGAGAGAGAGAGAGAGAGAGAGAGAGAGAGAGAGAGAGAGAGAGAGAGAGAGAGAGTTTAAGCATTTTTAAATGCTTTTAGGATCTCTTCACTCCTGGCAGTGAGTTTTGAGGGGGACAAACCATCCTGAAAACGTAACTGTGAATTTCCGTGGGAGCTTCTAAATATCCCAGACCAGTAAGATATAACAACAAAGCAGACATTGCCAGGGGCAGATGAGGAAACTTATCTACATCAACTCTTTCTTTCTTTCTTTTTTTTTAAGCAATATGTGATTCCAGCAAATGTTCTAGAATCTTTTGTTTGAGATAGGGTCTTGTCACACAGCCCAGACTAGCCTTGACCTGGAGGTCCTCTGTCTACCTTCTGAGTGCTGGCATTGCTGGCATGTGCCAACACACCTAGCTTACACTAGAATTGTCAACATCAGCGAGATTCAGTTTCTACATATAATTCAGGCCAGGATCACATCAGTTCATGTTTGGTGGGTGCCCTGAGTGATTGCTAAACTCAATGGCAAATGAAGTGTCTGTCCTTCCTGGTTGTGGAGGGTATGCGTGTATCTGGAATAGCTAGGGGAAGAGAATGGAGTCAGCAGGTTTTGCGTGTCCTTAGCCCTGCTGCTGCCGTCCCCTCTTCCCTTCTGACTTCCTCTCCCCTCAGTGCATCTGGCAGATCTGGTAGACAAGCAGCAGCTTTGCAGGGGTGTCTGCTGCCCACTCTGGTGCCGTCGCTGTGCATTGCTTCCGAGCTGCTGTTTCTGGGTTTGGGCACAGTGCCAGCATCTGTCTTTGTCATCAAAAATCACGGGGCTGCCTGGTATTCTGAGTGCTTTACAGAGTCAGCAGCCCAGCCCCAGGCATGCACTTAGGTGGAAGGCTGAAGGCTCTGGAAAGAGTGTTGAGAATGAGATGGTAGAGATAAAGGAAGGACATAGCAGAGAGGAAAGAAAAGACTTCTTCAGTCTGACTCGATCTTGCTGCCATCAGCACTCAGTCGCATGCCAGCAGCACTGCCTGCTAGAACCTTCCGAGATGATGGACAATTGTGCTGACACAGCAGTCACATCTGGTTATGGAGCACTTGAAATGTAGCTATCGAGGACATTTTTATTCTCTTGATTCCTAATTAATTCAAATTTAAATAGATACATGTGAGTAGTGCTTCCTGTATTAGACACATGAAAATATAGTAGAGAGTACTGTGTGGTTAGGTGGCACAGTTCAAAGAGCCTGAGAATCCAGATTCTGTCTTCAGAAGCCCTGTGAAAAAATTCAGGCACAGTGGTGCATGCAAATAATCTCAGCACAGGGTAGGCAGAGATGGGTGGGCCCCTGAGGCTCGTTTGGCCAGTTAACCTAGCCTAATTAGTGAGCTCCAGGCCAATGAGAGACTGCCTGACATTGATGTTGTTGCTCTGGATTCAAATCCCAAATCCTTTGTGTTATTTTCTGACAACATGGAGATGCTTAACTTCTATGGACTTATTTGTACACAGCTCCAAGATGAAGCTAAGATATGTTTCATGGGGGTGGTATGTTGGGGGAGGTGGGTAGCCTTGGATCTGGGAATCATTTACTAGTGCACTCAATTGTCAAAACTAGCCACAGAGGTTTGGGAGAGGTAGTGGCCTAGGGCTGTGGACCTTTCCACATACCAGAGAACCCTAGACGACCACCTGCTTGGTTAGGATATTGCATTTGCCTTAAAATCCTCAAATTCACAAATCCTTACTTTAAACTTTTCATTTATTGTTATTTTAGGTGTATATTCCTTGTACTGGTATTGTTTCATAAGCACATTTTAAACATTAAATGTATTTTTATCTACATGTGCATATATGCATGTGTGCATATGGTCATTCTTAGAGGCCAAAAGTGGACATCAGATCTCCCCAGATTGGAGTTACAGACAATGATGAGTCATTCAACATAGGTGCTGGGAACTGAACTCTGGTCCTCTGTAAGAGTAAGCAAGGGCTCTTAGTTGCTGAGCTTTCTCTCCAGCCCCACAATGACATTTTTATTCAGGTATATGTTATATGTTTAACATAACCCTGTGGTGGTTTGAACCCATAGACTCAACATGTTTGAATGTTTGACCCGTAAGTGGTACTATTAGGAGGTGTGGCCTGTTGGAGTAGGTATGGCCTTGTCTGTACCAGCTTTTTCTTTGGGACCACCAACCAGCTCACAAATCATGACAAGGAGACTTCTTATTAGTTATTAAAACTCAGCCTAGCTTAGGTTCATTTCTGGCTTTTTTTTTAAGTTAAATTAACCTGTTTCTCTTTATCTACCTTTTGCCCCAGGGCTTTTACTTTTCTTACCGTCTGTGTATCTTACTTTCACTGCTTCTCATGTCTGGCCCTGGATTTCTCCCTCTCCCTCTCTCTTCTTAGAATCCTCCTATTTATTCTCTCTGCTTACCAGCCTCGCCTATCCTTTCTCTGCCTAGCTATTGGCTGTTCAGCCCTTTATTAGACCAATCAGGTGCGTTAGCCAGGCAAGGTGAAACAAATGCAACACATTGTTACATAATTAAACACACATCCTTACATTGTTTAACAAATGCAGCATAAAAAAGTAACACCTTTACACAATTAAAGTACTATTCTGTAGCATAAACAAATACAACACATCTTTGCCCAGTTAAAATAATATCCCACAGAACTTGTTGGAGGAAATGCATTACTATGGAGGCAGGCTTTGAGAGCTTACATGCTTAAGCCACACCTGGTGTGACCGTTCACTTCCTGCTGCCTCTCCAGTATCATGTCTGCCTGCTTGCCGCCATGATGATAGTGGACTGAACTTCTGAACTGAGAGTCAGCCCCAATGAAATGTTTTCCTTTATAAGAGTTGCCATGGTCATGGTGTCTCTTCACAGCAATAGAAACCCTAAGTAAGACACTTCCCATATGTCCTCCTCCCCTCTTCAAACTTCTGTCAATCCTCTTTTTTTCACTCGATCAGTGGTTTTCAACCACTCAGGCTCTCACTTAAAAACTCTATTCATTCAGTAGAGCAGTGGTTCTCAACCTTCCTAATGCTGCAACCCTTTAATATAGTTCCTCATGTGGCGACTCCCAGCCATACAATTATTTTGTTGCTACTTCATAACTGTAATTTTGCTAATGTTATGTATGAATAATAGTGTAAATATCTGATATACAGGATATTTGATATGCAGCTTTCAAAGGATAGGCGAGGCTTCTACTTTGGTATCAGATATCCATATACGATTTTAAACATCTATATGAAATCTAGGAATCACAAATGAAAGAATCCTGTTATCTTTCATGTTTTTACTTCAATATTTTGCTTTTATTCTGGAAAAAAAAACCTGGCAAGTCAAACTTATGGATTTAATTTTGCAAGCAAGAAAACAGACCCAAAGGAAAAAAATCAAACAAACAAAAACCCCTGCCCCAAATTGCCCTGATGAGCTAACAGGGGATGGTTTGCCCTCTGTGAGTCAAGGCCAAGCCTCACTCTGTCACAGCCTGGAGGAACATCTTCAGACTTCAATCTTGTTCCCTTTGGCTCTGCAGTCAGTTTATTGAATGGTGTTTGCCCTTGCACTGACACCAACCAGTTCATAAAACCAGCAACATTACTCTGCCTTTCTGCCAAAGAGCCCCATTCTCTTGGCAGTGAACACGGTTCTGTCCTGCTGCCTTTTCCTATCTGTGGCCTGATCGGTGCTTGCTTGTTTGCAAGTGCCTGGAATTATTTCTGAAGCCCCTGGTATTAATCTAGAACTTGGCACACCCACTTGCCTCCATTTTCATGCCTATAATTATTTAATTGCCTTCTTTAGTTCCTGTAAACAAGAAGTCTGTCATCTGAGAGCAGCTTAGGAACAACAGTCCAGGCATACAATGAAAACCCAAGTAGGAAAATCACATTACTGACTTGTGGTGCACAACAGCTCCCTCTTTTGACCAAGGCATTCAGTTTTAAAGGACCCAAACAAACTCAACATAGCTTATTGAGATGTAATTGATGGACGATAATGAATTGCACCACTAATGGTGCAATTAGGTGGTGTGTGTGTGTGTGTGTGTGTATACACATGCTCGAGTGCGTGTGTGCCTGTGCATTCCAGAGTGCGCAGAGGCCAGAGGAAGTCTTGTCTGCTTTATCACTCTCAACTTTTTTCCTAGCAGGTAGTCTGTCAGTGAACTTGGAGCTAGGTTGGTAGCCAGCAAGCATCCTGGATCCTCCTTTTTCTGCCCCACCTCCAGCACTGTGGTTACAAGTGTATGCAGCCTTACTTAGCCTTCTACATGGTTGCTAGGGATTTCAACCCATGTCCTCAGATTTGCATTCAAATGCTTTTATTCAATGAGCCATCTTTGAAGCCTCCAATGCTCATTAAACAATCCCAGTCAAGATAATACAAATTTCTATCACAATGAGCTTTTCTATTTCAGGATTTGACTAAAACACGTTGTTCAAAACCAATGTTCAACACTTCTATCAAGAGTAAAGGCAAAATGAGTTGACACTAGCTCAGTTGGTAGAGTGCTTGATTAACATGCATAAAGTCCTGGGGTCCACTCCTGCCACTGCATAAACTGGAGAGATGGAGCTACAAGGATCCAAGATTCAAAGCTATCCATGACTAAATAGCAAGTTTGAAGCCACTGTCTCAAGAAAATGAATAATTTAAGATAATAAAAATAGCTTTGTTGTGTTAATAAAAGCAATGACTTTATTTATTTGTTTGTTTTCTAGACAAGGTTTCTCTGTAGCTTTGGAGCCTGTCTTGGAACTTGCTCTGTAGACCAGGCTGGCCTTGAACTCACAGAGATCTACCTGTCTCTGCCTCCTGAGTGCTGGTATTAAAGGTGGGAGCCACTACCACCCAGCTAAATAAATTTTAAAATGATTAATTAACAACAACCCCCCCAAATATATGTAGCTAGACACTGGGAAGGCCAAGGCAGGAAGATTGCTGTGTGTTCAAGGCTGGCCTAGGATACTTAGTGAGGAGTCTTAGAATGAGAACCTGTCTCAAACAAACAAACAAGCAAAAACATATGTTCATGCACAGAGACTGGTCTGTCTACACGAAGCAGTTTCAACTCTGGTTTCAGAACTTTCAGCACTCCAGACAGGACACCATGCAGATTTGGGGGTGCTCTCTGTAGTTAGTTTACTTCAAGATCTCCAGGTAGGAAGCTTATTTGTTCATTGGTTTCCTGAAGCTTATTGCTGGGGAAATGACAGGAATAAAGCACACAGGCATCTGGGAGCTTGTGCCCTGATATGGCAGCTTTAGGCCTTCTGGTCTTTAGATCTCCAATAACTAATGTTTTTACTCAAGATAAAGTATAGGAAGGAAATATGAATTCCTCTGAAATCCTGTTACCCAGAGCAAGGGCTGTAATTCAGGTGAGTATTCATTAGAAATTTCTATGGAGTGTATACATCCAATATGGCTATTGTTTTCCATACTTAGGACTACAACTTACAAGTATTTCTGCAATTGCTGTATTTTGAGATTTTTGTTTGTTTGTTTGTTTTAAGACAGGGTCTCACTGTGGCCTTGAACTCACAGAGGTTGTCCTGTCCCTGCCTCTCCAGTGCTATTAAACACATGTGCCACCATACCCTGCCCAAAAGTTATTTTTTTGAGGGGGGCGGCATGTGCATGTTAGTGCAGGTACCTTAGGAGACCAGAGAGGGCATCAGATCCCTTGGACCTGGAGTTATGGGCAGTTGTGAACTGCCTGTTGTGTGTCCTGGAAACTGAACTTGAATCCTTTGTAAGAACAGTACATGCTCTTAACTACTGAGTCATCTCTTTGGACAGATTTCTGGGTCACTAACTGAAGTCTAATGCTAAGATTGTTCCCTCCTCCTCCTTCTCTTCTTCACCAAGCAGTATTAGCAATTGAACTCAAGGCCTTGCATATTCTAGGCAAGCATTCTACAGCTGAATACCTCCTCCCCAAGGCTAACACCATGATTGTTAAAGGATGTCAACTATCTGTGCTATTTATAAATCATGATTTATTCAACTAGTCTTCTATTCTTTTAAAAACGTATTACATTTGTTTATTTTGAGTAGAAGGGAAACGTGATGTGGAGGTCAGAGGACAACTTGTAGAAGTCAGTTCTCTCCTTCTGCCACTTGGGCCCTGGGGATTGAACTCAGGTCATCGGGTTTTGCAGAAAGTGCCTTTACCCGCTGAGATATTTTGCAAGCTGCCTCCTATTTTTGAGCATTTTCTTTTTGCTCAATTTTGAGAATTTATATTTATTTCACATGTATGAGTATCTGAGTGTTTTGCCTAAATGCATGCATGCAGCATGTGCATGAAGTGCCTTCAGAGGCCAGAAGAGGGAGTCAGATCCCCTGGAACTGGAACCTCATACAGATGCTTGTGAGCCGCTGCGTGGGTGCTGAGAAGTCAACCTGGGCTCTCTAGAAGAGCAGCCAGTGCTCTTAACTGAGCTGTCCCTCCAGCTCCACCCCCCACTCCCCCAAAAAACATCATTATTACATAGCAACAAACATCCTGTGTTCAGTTTTTTGCTTTTGTGCGATTTTCTATTCAGGAGTGATTTTTCAAAGGGAACTAGTTTAACACAGCGGTTTGTACATCCTGCACTTTGATACAATTACCTAACTGTCTTCTGGGAATGTTCCACCAATGTGTACTTCTGTGAGCACTGGCATAAGGATCTCTTTGTTCCAGTCACAAACATTGCTTTTTATCAATTTCTGTGTTCAGATACTGCTCCCGTTGTCTGATCAGCTTTTTGAGCAATTGAAGTGCTTTTTGGTAGACACAACTGATTTCACTTGCATTTATCATCTGGTTATATGCAAATTAGTTCTGTTATCTTATTTTGCTCTTTTTATGTTTTCTTGGCCTACAATGAATCTTCTGTCTTTCACTCAACTCTGTGTTTTCTTTGACTTTATTTATTTTTAGTTCTGGTAATTTTGAGGATTTACCTGCTTTTAGTTCTGTGCGTGAGTTTTTGTGTCTTTAGCTAGGGAGATGGTTTGGGGGTAAGTGCTTGCTGCCAAGCCTGACGACCTGAGTTCCATCCCTGGAATTCACATGATGGGAGGAAAGAATCAACAATGGAAAGTTGCCCTCCGACCTCCACATGTGTATGTACACACACACACACACACACACACACACACACACACACACACACACACACTCCAGAGAAGTAAATGATGTTGTGGGGGAAAGAAGACTACATTTCTCTAACAGCAAGTAGTTATGCCTCTCTAGCAGCAACACTAGCTATTATTTCCTATACAACTACTGGTTTTCTTCAACCTTCTGAGGTAGGTGATAGTTTGTGTGTTCTTTTGATCCTCCTACCTGCCCTTTTCTCCAAGCCTTTGTCATTTCATCTGAGTGATTCCTGAGTGCCCTTAAAATTACTCTGGAAATAAACATTAGATCTGGTTGGATTTGAGCTCAAGTGGGCCCGCTTGCTTGGCTGGGCTGAGCACTGAGATCACTTCTGTTTAACACCCTGTGGACACTATTATCCCAGAGGAATGGCTTTGTCACCAGGCCAGTGTTCTCCAGTGTTGTCAGTGCTTCCCGTGGGCACTCTCCTTCAGTTCTCACAGGGAGCCTTGAAAACTGCTTCTTATCCCCCACATTGGAGCTGGGGGGGGGGGAATGGAGATTTGAAAACTTGTGTGGTTTTTGTCGAGTCTGTTGGTCACTATCATTTGACTAAAGACCACGTTAAAAAAATAATAAAACCATCAGAACTGAGATCATCTTAGACACCAAATGGAATTCTTCAGGCATTTGACAAAGCAAATACTTTTAACAGGATGCAATGAAGCCTTTCCTCTCAGTGGAGGGTAATAGTATTTATGGAAAACCCACCTGAAGTAGATAGAAATCTATCTCTCAAATCAAGCGTTTTCTGAAGGATGTTGCATGGATGTGGTAAAGGATCTTAATAGGTGTTACATTAAAAAACAAACTAGTGTGGTCAACTAATAATGGAAAAAACTGAATCACTCATAGAAATTGCTAGAAGGCGATGGTAAGGTGGCCTAGGAGGTAAAGGTGCTTGCTCAGCAAGTCTGACAACTTGGATTTATTCCCCAGAATCACATTTAAAAAGAAAGGAGTAGATCTACTTCACAAGGTTGTCTTAGACCCCCACATACACTCTGTGGCACACACATTCTCCCACCTCATAACACATACACATGATCATAATAAAGATTTGGAGAGAGAGAGAGAGAGAGAGGGAGGGAGGGAGGGAGGGAGGGAGGGAGGGAGGGAGAGAGAGAGAGAGAGGGGAGATTGCTGAAATTGCCTATGATGTAACTCACTTGGTGAATGCTTGCCTGGCATGCACAAAGCCCTGGGCTCCATTCCTAGTACTTCATAAAGCCAGGCATAGTAGCTCATGCCTGTTATTCCAGCACGTGGGGGATAAAGCCAGTTTAAGATCATTCTCTGAGCTGGGCGTTGGTGGCACACGCCTTTAATCCCAGCACTCGGGAGGCAGAGGCAGGCGGATCTCTGTGAGTTCGAGACCAGCCTGGACTACCAAGCAGGTTCCAGGACAGCCTCCAAAGCCACAGAGAAACCCTGTCTCGAAAAACCAAAAAAATTAAAAAAATAAAAAAAAAGATCATTCTCTGTTGTCTAGGAGTTAGAGTTCAACACAGCTACATGAGATCCTGCCTGAGAGAGGGAGAGAACAGAGACAGAGAGAGACTGATAGATTGCTCAAGGAGTTATCTTTGGTAGGTGTGGTAGTTTGAATGTAATTGGCCCCCATAAGCTCATTGGGAGTGGCACTATTAGGAGGTGTGGCTTTGTTGGAATAGGTGTGGTCTTGTTGGAGAAAGTGTGTCATTGTGGGTGCAGACTTTGAGGTCTCCTATGCTCAAGAGATGCCCAGTGTCTCAAACCACTTCCTGTTACCTATGGGTCAAGATGCAGAACTCTCAGCTCCTTCTCCAGCACCTGTCTGCCTGCATGCTGCCTTGTCACACCATGATGATAATGAACTAAACCTCAGAAAGTGTAAGCCACCCCAATTAAATGCTTTTTCCTTTATAGGAGTTTCGTGATCATGGACTCTCTCTCTCTCTCTCTCTCTCTCTCTCTCTCTCTCTCTCTCTCTCTCTCTCTCTCTCTCTCTCTCTCTCTCGGCTTTTAAGACAGTCCTGGCTGTCCTGGAACTTGCCCTGTAGACCATGCTGGCCTCAAACTCACTGAGATCTGCCTTCTCTGACCCCCAAGTGCTGGAATTAAAGGTGTATGCCACCACCACCTGGCTGTGGTGTGTCTTCAAAGCAAAAGAAACCCTGATAATAGGCTAATACATCATGAAGCTGCAAAAGAAGATATTATGCATGGCAGTTTAACTTGCTAATAGGATCCTGATGTTCTATGGAACTCAGTTTAGAAAACACTTAAAAATGCTTTCTATAATCACCCCCAACTAATTATGGAAGAAAACATCTTCAGATTATCTAACTATAAAAGGTTTACTCTACTCATTCTATTTGTTTTCAAAACTAAGGGGAAAAAAACCATAAAATCCTGTTGGAAGAAGGGGCCATGACTCAACTGGTAGAGCGCTTGCCTAGCATACACAAAGCCTTGGATTCCATCCCCAGCACTGCACAACCAGGACATGTGTGTGTGCCTGTAATCCCAGTACTTGGGGAGCTGAGGCAGGAGGATCCCGAGGGGTGGGGTGGGGGTGTATGCAGCCTGGGGTATAAAGTGACACCCTATCTTAAACTCCTGCCCCACAAAAGGTTTCTAAACTGAAACTGCTCCTATCTTCCTTTTTTTCTTTCTTTCTTTTTTTCTTTCTTTCTTTCTTTCTTTCTTTCTTTCTTTCCCTCTTTCCTTCCTTCCTCCCCCTCCTGCTCCTCCTCCTTCTTTCTCTTTCCATGTATGTACTTTGGGTGAACTAAAAACACCATAAATCCTACCACTGAGATACACCATAAACCCTTGTTAACTTTTTATTCCTTTATACCCAACAGTCCTTTGAAGTGGAGGTAGAGACAGGGTGATTTGACCAAAGACATAGTTTTAAAATTTGGTGGGAAGCCAGGCGTTGGTGGCGCACGCCTTTAATCCCAGCACTTGGGAGGCAGAGGCAGGCGGATCTCTGTGAGTTCGAGGCCAGCCTGGTCTACAGAGCTAGTTCCAGGACAGTCTCCAAAACAATACAGAGAAACCCTGTCTCGAAAAACAAAAAACAAACAAACAAAAATTTGGCGGGAAATAATTTGTGAAAATTAAGAATTACTGAAAATTGTAATTTTCTCATTAAATACTTACAGCTTGGCACCATGAGGCAATTTTACAACTGCCTGTTGAAGTGCCCCGACCACCACCTTCATTTTAATTCCTAACGCATTACCACTAGGTTGACTAAGCCTTGTTTCAGCGTTTGTGACTCACCAGTATTTCCTGGTTTCTTTGCTTTTGACCTCATGTTTTCCTTTGGAGTTCTGTTTCTTTCTTCCTGAGTGTATCCTTTAACAGCTCTTTTAGTGAGAACTTATAAACGTGAACAAACCCATGCTTTGGTGTCTGGAAGTGTCTAGGTGAGAGTATCGAAGAGCCCAGTGTTTGACTACTGTCTCCCCTTGGAGTTGATAGTCCTCAGCTGCCTGTGGACCTGCTTGTCCATGGGAAGTGCACTGTCAATCAAACAGTGGTCTTGTCATCCTTAGGTGATAAACTTTGTCATCTTTCTGGTGGTTTTGACATTTTTCTCTTTGACTTTACTGTCCTATAACTTTATTTCAATGTGTCTAAATGAGGGTAGGTTACTTTGTCTGCTTGGGTGGGTGGGCTTTTTTCAAGCAGAAAAACCAGGTCTTATAGTTGGGGGAGTAGCAAGATGGCTTATTGGGTAAAGGTGCTTGCCACTGATCCTGGGGGTCTGAATTCAATCCCCAGGATCCACGTGGTGGAAGGAGAGAACCTTCTCCAGTATGTTGTCCTCTGACCTCTGTATATGCACTGTGGCACATCCTCCCAGACGTATGCACACAAACAAATGCAAATTTAAAAATTCACTTGCCAGGAAGTGGTGGCAAGTGCCTTTAATTCCAGCATTTGGGAGGCAGAGGCAGGTGGATCTCTGTGAGTTTAAGGTCAGCCTGTTCTACAGAGCGAGTTCGAGGACAGTAAGGACTGCTTCAGGATATTTGACCACACCGTGAAACCTGAAATTGCATTGTTTACTGGAGGAATCTGTGCCCTAGCACACACCTTTAATATAAGAGCTTTCTTCTTGACTATTGTAAACAGGATTAAATAAAATAAACCATAGGTCAAGAGGCAGAGCAGGTAAACAGTTGACAGGAGGGAGGGAGGGAGAGAGGAAGAGAGAGAGAGAGAGAGAGAGAGAGAGAGAGAGAGAGAGAGAGAGAGAGAGAGAGAGAGAGAGAGAGAGAGAGATATGCACAGGAAGTAGAAGGGAGGAACATTTTCGTTTGAGCTGGTGTAGGAGAAAGCTCTCTTTCTGGGACAACAGTGGCTGAGGAGGAGGTAGCAGGTTTTCACCCCAGCATTTGGTTCCTGAGTCTTTATTGATAAAAATGGGATAATGGAAACTTAGCACTACACAGAGAAGCCTTGTCTAAGCAAACAAACAAACAGTAACAGAAACTTTTCTCCAAACACCTACACTTCCTAGCTTTCTTTGCCACTCTGTTTTGATTTTATTTGTTTTGTGTTGCTTGAGATGAAGGCCTCACTGTGTTGTCCAGGCTCCTTTCAACCTGCTGGGTTCAACCCGTCCTTCTTCAGCACCTGAGCATCTGGGACTAAACATGCTGAAAACTGGCTTTCTGCTTTGTTTTTTTTTTTTTTTTCATTCTGGTTAATGAAATAAGCAAACGAAAAAAAAAAAACCAACAAAACTTTTCCATTTCTTTATCGGCTGTACTTCTCTGAGATAGCGTCTCATGACTAAACTGGCTCCAACCTCACAGCAGCTGAGGATGACCTTGAATTCATTTCTGATCCTCCTGCTTCCAAGGCAAGGCAAGGCTAGTTGCCCCAAGGTGACTCTTCCCAGAACATTCTAAAGTAACTTATTTATAAATATCTTTGCATTCTTTTGTTATCTTGTGTTTGGGGAATGTGTTTTTCTGTCCTTTCTGCCTCTTTATCTTATAATCTGTTACTGATTTCTTTGTGTGCTTTCTAATTTTTTACTTTGAGCTTACCTGAAGCAGGATTGTTTTCTACAAAGAGCTGTGGACTTTGAAGGTATATCTTAAAAGACCAACTTCACGCAATCGAAACTTTTCCTAATTATGGGAGAAGAAGAAATTTGAGGGTTTTGTGTGTGTGTGTGTGTGTGTGTGTGTGTGTGTGTGTGTGTGTATGTGTGTGTGTGTGTGTGTGTGTCTGTGTGTGCTTGTGGTAGTCTGCTTAAGGATGTATGAGTAAATTACTCATTCATTTAAAAAAAAGTGGAGGTCAGAGGAAAACTTTATGGAGTTGGTTCTCTCCTACTTTTTATTTTTTATTTAAATTAGAAACAAACTTCTTTTACAGGTCAGTCTCAGTTCCCGCTCCCTCCTCCCCCGGCCCCCCCCCCCCAGATTCTCTCCTCCTGAGTCCTCAGGATGAAACTTCGGCTGGCAGACTTGGCAGCAGGCAGCATTGCCCACTGAGCCATCTCACTGGCCCTGTTCCTTCATTCTACGCTGTATCACATCAGACAATTAGTGGATCAGAGTTGTGACTTTAAAGTCTGTCTCATTTTTCTCAGCGTTCCACGCTCCAACTTCAGTTTCATTTTAAAGTAGTGGATGTTCAGCTCCAATTTCCATTTCTTTGTGTTGTAAAACTGAGTTTGTTTTCACTGAAATCAGCAGTATAATACTTGGGTGCTGTTTCCACTCCTCCATTAGCTGTTGCTTTCTCCTCCTCGGGGACGGGAGGCGATGTGGCTTGAAGAATAGACTTCTTGTCTAGCTATACAGACCTTATTGGAATGCACTGCGGATGATCCTTGAAAAACCACACGATTCACTATTAGAGGAGAGTCGGAAACTACTGCTTTTAAAATTTTTTTATTAATGTATACCAATTTTGTAAAATGACAATTTTGTATAAAAATATTGTCCTGCTTTTATATGTGTCTATAGTGATTTTGATCATATTCCATCCATATCCTCTTTTATCCCCCTCCCATTCATGTAGATTCTTTTCTTCTTCCCAACTACACCCCCTTCATCTCTCTCTCTCTCTTTTTAATGGCCCAATGAATTTCATGAGAATTGCTTACACTGTATATAAGAGGCTATTTACAGGAGCATGAGCACCTAACCAGTAGCTACAACACCACACACACACACACATAATTTTTAAAAATATTTACTTATTTTTATTTTGTGTCTAAGAGTGTTTTGCCTGCATGCATGTTTGTGCACCACAAGCATGGTCAGTGCCTGAGGAAGCAAAAAGAGGGTGTTGGATCCCTGGAATTAGGGTTACAGACAGTTGAGAGCCACCTTGTAGGTGCTGGGGATTGAATCTAGATCCTATTAGGTGTAATGTTCAAACTTACTTTTAAAATCACTTTATCTTTGGCTGTAGGGAATGTAGTTGTTGCCAGCTCTTAGCTGTTCATGACTTTAGGATACACCTCAGCATTCTAAAAAGACACTAAATTGTACAATTCAAAAGGATAAATTTTATATTAAGTGAATTATATCTCAATAAAGCTATTGGTGTGTGTGTGTATGTATGTGTGTGTGTGTGTGTGTGTGTGTATGTAGTGCATGGATGTTTACACATGTGTGTGCACCAGTATTTTCCATGAAGGCACACATGGATGCCAGAGGCTGATGTTAGGTGTCTTCTCCAATTGCTTCTCTGCTTATTTTTAAAGACAGGATCAGTCACTGAAACGTTTCCTCGTTTTAGCTAGACTGATTTGCCAGAGCATCCTCAGGACCTGCCTATCTCCATCCACCAATGCTAGAGTAATAGGCACCTGATGTAGTATCTGTTTAAAAAAAAAGCACAGATGCTGGGGACCCAAATTCAGGCACACTTTCACAACAAACACTTTATTCATTGAACTATCTACCCACCCTCTCAATAAGACTATTAAAAAAAGAAAGAAAGAAAGAAATGACAAAGATGTAGCACATGAATAATAAAAACCCAAAGACAGATATGGGTTCAAGATCAGAAAAGCAAAGTGGCCAGTCACTAGAGAGTTCTCACTTCTACCAATGCTCAGACCAAAAGAGCAATCGTGTCCTCTGATTACATCTTCAAACTGTACTGTTCCTCAGACTGCCTAGACTGCCTGAGTGCCTGTCTCCTCCTGCCTTATATTCCTCTCTCCACCCAGCCATACCACTCCTGCCTCCACTTCCCTAGTGCTGGGGTTAAAGGCATGAACTCTGTTTCTCTTTTAGGTTGATTAACAATCATGTAGCCCAGGGTGGCCTTGAAATCACAGGGATCCATCAGCCTCTGTCTCCTGAGTGCTGGGATTAAATGTGTGTTTCACCACTGCCTGACCTCTAAGGCTGTGGCTAGCTTTGCTCTCTGATCTTCGGGCAAGCTTTATTAGATAATAAACAAAGTATCACCACACAATGCCAACCACTAATTTCATTGTTAAATCTTTAGCTAATTTGATAGGATAAAACAAATTTTAAGATATATAACTTTTTGTTAAGAGAAGCTTTTTCTTGCTAGCCGCTTTGGTTTATCCCCCGCCAGCCGCCTGGGCTCTGTTGCTTTCTAGTCCCCAAATAAACACACAAGACGCTGTATTAATTATGAAGCTGTTGGCCTTGCTTGTTTCTTCCTGGCTAGCTCTGCTTTAAGTAATTACCCCATAATTGTTAATCTAAGTATGTTTCTTACCGGTTTCCGGGCTTCCTACCCCAATGGCGTTACATCTCGACTCTCTTGTGTTTCTCCTTCCCAGAATCCTCCTGGACTCCTAGCCCCACCTATCTAGATTCCTATAGGCTCAACAGTACTTTATTGACAAATAACAGGCAAATAACAGGACTTCCTCAACACTTTTGAGAGAGACTTTTCTAAGAAATCATTGGTTAGAGATAATTTTATTATCTATTGAGAAAAAATTGACTTTAGAATTCAGTAAGATGACTAGGGAACAGGACTGGAGAGATGGCTCAGTGGTTATGAGCACTTGATGCACTTGCAGAGAGCCTGAGTTTGGCTCCCAGTGCCCACCTGGAGGCTCACAACCATCTGTAACTCCAGTTCCAGGGAATCTGATGCCCTCTTCTGGCGTCTGTGGTCAGCAGGCGTGCACATGGTGCACAAACATAAGTGGAGGCAAACCACTCATACACATAGAACAAATACATCTGAGACGATTTTCAAATGTAAAATAAAAGACTCAGTAATAATACTCGGTAAACTCCACAGCTCTTAGATTCTTCTCATTTGTCCCCCTAATCAACCTTCACGGCCAACTTCGGAGCACTTAAGATTTTGAGTTGAATTATGTATGTCTTTGCCTTCCTTAGACTATAAGTGAAGAAAATGAATGAAAAATTTAATGGTTACTGCTGAAATATTTATAGGCAGAAAGAGATTATGTCTGGGATTCATTTCACAAAGCAGTGAGCAGGGCAAGTAGCTGAAGGTGTGTGGGTGGCACGAGCTTGGCCACATGTTTATGTTTCGAAGGGCTATCTGTTACAGGGGCTCATTATTTTATTCTGTCTACCATGCCATATTTAAATTTGCCCCATGCTGGAGACAGAGGCAGGCAGATCTCTCTGAATCCAAGGCTAATTTAGCCTATAACGTTAAGTTGCAGGTCAGCCAAGGCTACACAGTGAGACCTGTCTCAAGGAAAACAAACCAACCAACTAACTAAATTAATTGAATTTGCCAAAATAAATGTGTGTGTCTTAGCTCATTTGGGCTGCCCCCAAAGATACTTTTATGCAACATACATTGGGGCTGGATAGATGGGACTTGGCAGTTAAGAAAACATAATGTTCCTCCTGTAGAGAACCAGTTCCCAGTGCTGACACTGGGCTGCTCACAATCACCTATAGTTCTAGTTCAGAGGATCCAACAGTCTCTTCTGGACTCTGACGGCACCTGCATTCACATTTGCATGCACACACATACATATGTATACATACAATCAAAAAGGATATCATCTATATTAAAGATGTCATATACCAAAGAATCTGAAGAGAAATCTATGTCAAATTGTTCATATCATTTGAGGAAGGAAAGGGGAAGATATCAGAAAGTAGGAGAATATAAAATATAAAAACACCAAATAAAAAGTCATATATATCTTCTCCGTAATCAAATGTTCAGAGGTAGAGTGGGCTTTGTTGAGGAACTAACAAAGGAGTAAACCGGCATCCTTTAGTTTCCTTTTTTTTCTTTGTTTTTCTTGTGTCTTCAAAAGTAAAAGCCTTTGGAAGGCTGTTGTAGGTGCTATGAGCAAACACCTGCCATCTTCATCAACTCAGCTGTGCCCAAGACCATCACATTAGGGCCTGGAGACTGCTGACCATACCTTATAGGAAGAAGGGGTTGATGGGGTCAATGACCCTCTGCTGAGTTTCCAGCCACTCCTTCCATTCATTTGTATGCAATTCTGCCCCAGTTGCACCGAGCCTCAGATTCCAGGGAGATGGTAGAGTATTTGGATTGGGGGAGGTTAGTTGAAGACAGGGTTCATCTATGCAGCTATGGGGCAGCCACCATCCATGCTGGAAAAAGATTTTACAGTGTGGCTGCTTTGGGACTACCCACACTCTTGTTATACCCCTCATCCATGCACTGTAAGCAAGGCTCAGAAAATGTCATTGGTTCCCCAGGGTAAACTTTTGTGGACTTGTACTTTGGTTTGTCATTGGGACCTTATAAGGAGAGGGTAGACATTATTTATGTCTCTCCAGTGAAGGAATTCTCACAAGGACATTATGTAAAGTGGCACAAACCAGACGTAAGTAAAAATATCATATGGTCTCATTGGTATGCGGTATCTGGACTAGTCAACAGCACAGAGACAAGTAGTAAAATGGTAGTTGCCAGCAGCTGGAGGGAGGGAAGAACAAGGAGTTTGGTAATATGTATAAAGTTTATTTTGTAAGATGGGAAAGAACTGTGGAGAATAGAATGCACTGTTTAAAAAAAATCAATTAAGACACTGAGTGTCAGGCCGGGCAGTGGTGGCACACACCTTTGATCCCAGCACTCGGGAGGCAAAGACAGGCAGATCTCTGTGAGTTTGAGGTCAGCCTGGTCTACAAGAGCTAGTTCCAGAACAGCTTCCAAAGTCACAGAGAAACCCTGCCTTGAAACCCCCCCCCCAAAAAAAAGAAATAAAGAAAAAAAAAGGAAGAAAGAAAGAAATTGGCCAGGCGGTGTTGGTGTACGCCTTTAATCCCAGCACTTGAGAGGCAGAGGTAGGTGGATCTCTGTGAGTTCGAGACCAAGCCTAGTCTACCGAGTGAGTTCCAGGACAGGCTCCAAAACAATACAGAGAAACCCTGTCTCGAAAAAAACAAACAAAAAAAAAAACAAAAAAAAAAAGAAAGAAAGAAACTGGGTGTCCTGTTGCACATCAAGAAGTGTGAAGCAGGAAGATGACAAGGTAAGGTCATCCTGGGCTACGTAGGAAGGTAGAAGCCAACCAGGGATGTGTGAGTCTCTGTCTCTAAATAAACAAATACTGGAGACACAGTTGACAGAGTGCATGCTTAGCATATATGAACCCCTGGATTCCACCTGAAAAAAAGTCAAGATAGTCTTTCTGCTTTTGTTTTTTTGAGACAGAGTTTCTCTGTGTAGCCCTGGATGTTCTGGAACTTACTTTGTACACCAGGCTGGCCTCAAACTCTCAGAGGTCTGCCTGCCTTTGCTTCCCAAATGCTGGGATTAAAGGTGTGGGCCATCACTGCTGGCTGTAGCAGTATGTTTTCTTAGTGAATGAGCCCTTTCTTCATCCCCATACGAACGTAGACTTAAAAAATATGTATAATAATTTTCAACCTTGGGGCTGGAGAAATAGCTTAGCAGTTAAGAGCACTGGTTACTCTTCCCGAAGACTTGGGTTCAGTTCCCAGCATCCACTTGATTACTCATAGCTGTAACTCCTGTCCCAGGGGACACTCATACAGACAGACAGACATGCAGGCCAAATACCAAAATACAAATAAATTGCTTAAAAAATAGTTTTGAACCTTGACTCTAATCCCATCTTATATAGTGAACTGATTTGTTTGTCTTTAACATAAACCTAACTTATAGATATGGAACTGTGTATCAACTGAAAGAAAATGTTTCTTGGTTACTTTTGGAATGTTTCCAAGAGTTAAGCACTTTTCAGAAAACCAAATCTTCAGCCACAGACACTTATGGTGCTTGAGTTATAGATTTGACCTTGCATATTACAATTTACACTACATAATACATTTACACTGCATATTTTTAATGTCTCTGAAATCAGGACATATTCTCCAATCAATGATATCTTAGATTCTATGAAATGCAGTGCTAAATACTAGTCTGAGGCTGTTTCCTTAATCTGCCCCTCCCTCCCTCCCTCCCTCCCTCCCTCCCTCCTTCCCTCCCACACTCCCACACTCCCAACCTCCCTCCCTTCCTCCTTCTCAGGACAACTTTCAGGTAATCAGGCCTTTGTAGCTAGTGCCTTTACCCACTGAGCCATTTCATCGGTCCTTATGTCTTAGAGTGTTTGTACTGGCCACTGCCTAGATATGATCCCTCTGGATAATCTACATGATCTGTTACCCCTCCTCCTTCAGTATTTGCTGAGATGCGCTTTCAAGTGAGCCCTGCTTTGACCACTCATCTGAGTATATGTGTGTGACAGCACATTACTATATAGGCCATGCTGGCCTTGAACTGACAATCCTTCTGCCTCTGCCTCTAGAGTGCTGGGATTACAGGTGTGTACCACCACAGCCAGCTTGATCAAGTTACTTTAAACAACCTGCTGCTTCCCTTCTACTACAAATGTTCCCCTTCTTGCCTGTTCCCCTCCCCTCCCCCACATAACACTAATCACCTGCCAATGTAATGCATATTTTTGCTGCTAGAAATTCAATGAATTGCAGCCGGGCGTTGGTGGCACACGCCTTTAATCCCAGCACTCGGGAGGCAGAGGCAGGCGGATCTCTGTGAGTTTGAGGCCAGCCTGGTCTACAAGAGCTAGTTCCAGGACAGCCTCCAAAAGCCTCGGAGAAACCCTGCCTCAAAAATCAAAAAAAAAAAAAAAAAAGAAATTCAATGAATTTTGAGACATTTATATACCTGAGAAATTATTGTTATTAACACAATCAAGACATTAAACATCCAGTACTTTCTCTGGCACATCCCCATACCTTTAATCGCTCTGCTCTTCCTTTGCTGTGTCCCCAGACTGTTACCATTCTCTGTCACTGTAGGCCAATTTGCATTCTGTAGACTCTGCCTATTTATTTTGAGACAGGATCTCGCTTGCTATGTTCAAAATGAGATCCTCCTGTCCCAGTCTGTTGCTGGGATCATTGGCATGAGCCACCGTGTCCAAGCGTAGGGTTTTGTTGTTATTGCTATTATCTGGTGTCTGACAGGGCCTCACTGTGTAGCTTTGACTGGCCGTCAATGTATGTAGACTGGAACTCATAGAGATCTGTCACTGCCTCCAGAGTGCTGGGGGTAAAAGATATGTGAAATAACACTTAGTTTGCATACATTGTGTGTGGGGGTACCTCTAGGTGGGGGCTGTAAGTTAGTGAGTAGAGCTCATGCCTACCATGCATGAGAGCCTGTCTGTGGTGGATCCCAGTAAACTGGGCCTGGCACACTTATAACCCCAGCACTCTGAATTAAAATGAAAAGACGTTCAAGGCAATCCTCAGTACATGACACCTCACCTCAACAACAAAACAAACCGAAAAAACCAAAAGCAAACAGTGCTTTCATTTTGGGGCATTAGTGTCCGGGGTGGCTGCCTGAGCTGTAAGGTAATCATCTTCTCTGCCGTGCTCGGCCCCACATCTTGTCCGTGTCCCTCTTCTGCTTTGTGCTCACATTTGATCGCTTCGTCATTGAGATGCTTTTATTGTTATTTAATATCATCTTCAGATAATACAACACCTGGTATTTTCCCCAATAAACGGTTGAGAAACAAAGATGAGACGCTGGTCTTTTTAGGGTGTGTGCACACAGTGGCAGCCACACCTTTTTCTTCCCCATCAGCAAGGCTTGAGGCTTTCCGTGTCTTCATAGCCTCTCTCCATCCTTTCCCACACTCATATGATTTTTACTTTTAAAACATTATAGCTGTCTTAATGGGTGTGAATCTGTAGCTCATTTGTCTCTGATTTGCATTTGAAGCCATTTATAGATCTTTAAATGACTTCAAGTCCTTTGCCTACTTTTGAATTGTGTTGCTTGTCACTTTGTCTTTGCCTGTGAAAGAGGCAACTGTATGTTCTAGCTCTGGTGAGTTTTAAGTGTTTCCTCCATTCCATGCAGTTTGGAGAGAAGTATGCCCAAATTCCCAAATATTGTTCATAAATGTTTGTTTTCATTTAAATGGGGGTTGGTTAGAAATGGTTAATGATCACAGTAAATTTCTTTCTAAAGAAAAAAAAGGGAATATGATATACAAATGTATACTTTGCATTTGTATGGACTTTGGTTTATTGATACAAATTTAAGGTCAATTTTGTTTTAGATATATTTCTACTCTTGTTTAGGTATTGTGTTTATATAGTTCTTATAATTTAATGTATAATTAAATACAGATTATATGTAGTCACCAATAATAGTCAAAACCTAGTTAGGTTTTCTAGATATACAGAGATATATTTCAAATAGATAGGTATTCTTCAATACCTTTCTAAGACCTATAAAATGTGACATTTAAAATGGTTTAGGATTTTTCATAACAGTGAGACACAACTGCTCCTGACAACAATTATGTCAGAGAGGAAGATGGGCATCAAAGAAGCTCCTTATGGAGTTTGCCTTTGACATGGCAAGACTAGCCATTTGGGCAAGGGACTGCTCTTGCCTGGACCATTTGACTGTATGCTGTATAAAGTGGACATGCAGGACCCACAGGAAAGTGACTGTCGAACTTGCCAAAACAAGATGGGACAGTGCTTCAGGGTTCCTGCTTCATGAGGAATATGCCAGACATTCCACAGGGCACAGAGAAAAATGACAAATTGCCAATACAGGCAGAACAGCTTCAAATTTCCTGCTTCACTGAGAAGTCTGCCAGCCACCCTAGGCCTGCCAATAGGCTGAAGATGGATGCCCTAACATTACAGAGAAACTTTGGGTGACTGTCCAGGCAGCAAGATGTCTCTGTCAATTCTAGAGTTTATATATTATCTTTCTGAGGTCTTTGATGGAGTTGAAGACAGAAGATAGTTATGGTTTTCCTTAGTTATAATAAAAGATAAATTACATATAAAACTTTAGACTCACAAAGATAGGATAGATATTTTCTTTAAAATTTTGCCAAATGTTAATGGATTAAATATTGTTAGCTACAGTTCTTGCTTGTGTTTTGATTTATATATAATTTTACTATGTTAAAGTTAAAACCTTCCTTTTTACTTAGACAGAAAAGAGGAGATGATGGGGGATGTCCTTCTGTATATATGCTTCTCTTATTAGTTGATGAATAAAACACTGATTGGTCAGTAGCCAGGCAGGAAGTATAGGCGGGACTACCAGATGAGAATCTAGGGAGAGGAGTTGGAGAGTGAGCTGCCAGGGAGGATGCCATGTAGCCGCTGAAGGAATAACAGGTCCCAGCATTCTTGGGTAAGATAAGACCATGTAGAAATGCATAGATTAATAGTTATGGGTTAATAACTAGCCAATAAGATGCCTAAGCCATTGACCAAACAATTTATAATTCATATAAGTCTGTGTGTTTATTTGGGACTAAACGGCTATGGGAGCAATAAAGAAACTCAGTCTACAGTAGAGTACTTATCTAGTATTATCCCCAGTGCCACATAAAACGGTATGGTGAAGGATTGTGATCCCAGCAATCTATTGGAGGATCAGGAGTTTAAGATTCTCTACTACATTGTGAGTTCAAGACTAGTCTGAGCTATGTGAGATTTTATATAAATAAGAAAATAAACATGATTTAATCGGATAAGTCTTCAATATCTTTCTTGTCCTGTCTAAAAGTAAGTGAGTAAGAATGTTTGGACAAGCTGTTATACATCTTTGTTAAGGGAAAGCTATTCAGATAATTAGTTAAATCTGTCTGGATTTCTATGGAAAGACTTTCAACATGAGGAAAATAATATAAATAATTAGTTATTTCTGGGGTCTTGAAAGGAACTGAAATGGTGGAGGAAGCTGGTAAAGTCTTAGTCTACACTTCTGTATTATTTGCTTTAAGAATGAAGTTCCACAGCCAGGGCTACACAGAGAGACCTTGCCTCAAACAAAAATAAACACAAAGTACACACACACACACACACACACACACACACACACACACACACACACACACACCAGCAACAACAACAAAGCCAAATAAAGTCTCAGAGATGGGTCAACGGATAAGAGCACATGCTGCTCATTCAGAGGAACTAAGTTTGACTCTAATGCTCCTTTGTCCAATGGTCTATGTTTCACTCTTCCAGAGCATTTAAAAGGCTTCTAAAAAGTCCATGGGAATTTTTTCTGGGAACTGATATATATATATTTACTTTTTAAATGCCCATGAGCTTAGGGAATCTTTAAAATGGGAGGCGTGTAGTTCTCAATGTAGTTGATCATGCAAGTTTTTGTTGAGAAACACTATTGTCCTTCTCAGAATTCACATTGAGAAATAATGACATACGGGGAAAATGTGCTTAGAACTTCTGGCAGCATCCATGGCCTTACTCAACACACCCTCACAGTCATGTCCCCCCACTTACCAAAAACAAGTTTCCTTCCTTGCTTTTTCCATCTTGATTTTCCTATTTGTAGCCCTGTCTGTCTCCTTCAATATGCAACACCAAGACTGTCTGATAATAATCTTTAGTCACATATAGGTACCGTAAAAACTTGTGGCTTTTTAAGTGATAGTATGCATCTCTCCCAGTTTGAATGACTGTTACTTGTACAATGCTGGGGTTTCATACAGCTTCGGCTGAATTTGAACTCTTGATTCTCTTGCCTCCATCTCCAAGGTGCTGGAATTACAGGTGTGCACCACATGCCTGACAATCTATCCCTTTGCACTGGCAGAGAAAGTACTGACAATGTCGTTGTATTCATTTTCTATGCCTGCTGAAATTAATTGCCATGAGCTCGGTGATTTAAATCAACTCAGCACTGGGCTAAAATTAAGGTTCAGAAAGGGCTGTGTTTCTTTTTTGGGAAGAATCTCTTTGGGTTACTCTCCCAGTTTCTAGAAATATCTGGATTCTGAGGCTCCTGATTACTTCCATCTGTTTTCAAAGCCATTAGGGACCAGTTGGGAATTCTTTCTCATCTCATCAATCTATGGGATCTCTTCTGCAGCCCCTCCCTCCCTCCTTCCCTCCCTCCCTCCCTCCCTCCCTCCCTCCCTCCCTCCCTCCCTCCCTCCCTCTCTTTCCCTCCCTTTCTCTCTCTGGCTCCTTCTCTTTCTCTCTGTCTCTCTCCCCCCCTCCCTCCCTTTCTCTCTCTTCCTGACAGGGTCTCCTGTAGCCAGGTGACCTTGAACTCCTGATTCTCTTATCTCCTCTCAAGTGCTGGAATTACAGGTGTGTGACTCTACACATGACTTCTGAGGAAGATACAAAGGGGAAATTATGGTGACCTCAGGAGGCAGAAGAGCCTCCACTCTAGAGCCTGACTAAGTCTTTCTCTCCAGTCAGTAGTGAACACTTCCAACACTACTAACATTTGCCATGAAGATTGTCCATGTAGGAGATAACATTCTTTATTATTATTATTGTTGTTGAGAGAATGTAGATTTATTAAGAGAAATACTGAAAGAGAAAGTAAGAAATAATAATGCCGCCTCAAAATTTTGTTAAAACTACATTTTAATTTAAGGTGTGTGTATGTGTGCACGGAAGTAAAAGGACAACTTTTAGGAGTCAGTTCTCTCCTTCCAACTACAATGTACGATTCTGGAACTGAACTCAGGTCTTCAGGCTTGGTGGCAAATGCTTTTACCCGCTGAGTATCTTGCCATTGTCCCTTGCCATCTCACATCTTGCCTGCATGAGCACAAATGCACACACACACACACACACACACACACACACACACACACACACACACACCAAACCACCACCACCACTTTTGAGACAAGAATTCCACATATGGCTCAGACTGGCCTAGAACTTGCAATCCTCCTGCTTCCACATCATGAGTGCTGGGTTCACAGGTGCTATGCTGCCACCCCCAGCTGTAGGAATGGTCTTGTTTTGTTTTGTTTTTCCTGTTTTGTAACCCCGGCTGGTCTGAACTCACTATGGAAAACTAGGCTGGCCTTGAACTCACATTTACCTCTGCTTCCCCAATGGGATTAAAAACATGTGCAATCACACCTGGCCTAGTGATGGCCTTTTTTTTTTTTTTTTTTTTTTTTTTTTTTGGTTTTTACGAGACAGGGTTTCTCTGTATTGTTTCGGAGGCTATCGGTCCAGCCCGGCCTCGAACTCACAGAGATCCGCCTGCCTCTGCCTCCCGAGTGCTGGGATTAAAGGCGTGGGCCACCACCGCCCGGCTAGTGATGGCCTTTAAAACATTATATTTATATAGAGATTGTTAAAATAGCAATGAACTGTTAAAGACTAAGCTTTTATGATCTTCAAGTATGGTCTAACTTTTCTCCCAGATACTTCTCCTGATTCTCACAACAAAATTAAACCTTTGTTTACAGTAAAGATATCTTAAATTCCCCTGCAACCTTCCTTGTCACCTAGAATTTTACTCTATCAGTTATGTTCCTATTCACCAAGTAGAAGTCACCCTATGATTTCAGATTTTTCAGCAACTCCTTGAAGAGGATAGATTTGAAACCGTTGGTGGATATGACACCTATAAAAACAAGGCAGGGCTCTCTGAAAAGCTCATGCTCTTGGCCATGTCTTTCTTTCTGAGACCCTCTCACTACCTGTTTTTTTTTGGGGGGGGGGGGGTTCAAGGCAGGGTTTCTCTGTGGCTTTGAAGCATGTTCTGGAACTAGCTCTTGTAGACCAGACTGGTCTCGAACTCACAGAGATCTGCCTGCCTCTGCCTCCCGAGTGCTGGGATCAAAGGTGTGCACCACCACCGCCCGGCCCATTTCATATTTTATCACCCTGAAATGCAGCAAAGTCAAGAATCAGGTTTTCTCTGAATCCAGGTCCCTTTTCTCAGGCAGCTGATGGCAGCATGGGGAAGCACCTCATCCCTGCTGAGAACCCCCTCTTTTCCACTTTGGAAAGACCCTAAGGACAAACCCTGAGCCTACTCAGATTATCAAAGATAATATCCCTGCTTAAGGTCAGTTGATCAGCAACTTGAATTTCATCTGTAAGCTGAATTCTCTTTTCCCATGACCTAGGAATTATTAGGCGTGTTAGAGGGTGGGGTGAGAGGGTGCAGAGGAGCATAGCAGAGCTATAGTGATTTCAAAACCATTCTGGGTTACGGGGGTGAGGGGGTGAGACTGCCTCAAACAACAATAAGAACAAAACAACTATGAGGAGACGTTATGGCAAATCTCTTGACTCTTAACTTGACATTCGCTAAAATGGAAGTTGCTGTTTTCTTGTGTAATTTATTTAACCCGTTAGCTTGGAGGCCAGCAGATAGGACTCAAGATCTTGATGGATCTTTATGAGGAGGGTGGGTGAAGTTCTCTTGATGACATTTGGAGATAGTGTAAGAGATTTCTGAAGAGATTGAGTGGGTGAGAAGTGCCTATCCTTAACTGAAGCGTAGGGTAGAAAATTCCAGCATAAGGAATCAAGAAACAAGCTTCCTCGAAGGCTAAAAAAGAACTAAGGGCTTAAATGTCCAGGTTTCCATGTAGCAGACACCACTGGAGATTCATTAGTGAAATCTTCATAGGTAAATACTATAAGTGATTCAACCCAAAAGCAGATATAATACAATTATTCTGTCATTCAATATGAATAAACATAATGACAAAAGACAGGTTCCACCGAGATTTGAACTCGGATCGCTGGATTCAGAGTCCAGAGTGCTAACCATTACACCATGGAACCGGTATGGTAGAAGTGCCGGCTTTGGATGTCTAATGGTAACAAAGTCCCGCCCCCGACCGGAAATAAACACTACGCCTTTCTCCCCTGCATGGTTGAGGAAAAAACAAGCCAAAGGCCTGTAGGACTTTATGCAGCCGGGCATTATAAGACTTTTCCATGTAAGCCTTCCCAAGCCGGGTGAGAGAGCGGAGCTCACTCCCGAGCATTCCACCCTGCCCACCTCAGCGGGGCGCCACTTCTCCGGAAGTACTTCCTGTGAGGGGCTGGGGCAGGACGGAAGTGACGCAGGGCCAGGGCGGGGCTCTTCACCGGGTCCGGCAGCTGAAGCTCGGCGCTCGGGTTACCCCTGCAGCGACGCCCCCTGGTCCCGCCGCTGTCGCCACCGCCGCTCCCGCCCCTCAGCTCCTCGGCCGCGCCATGGGCACCCGCGACGACGAGTACGACTACCTCTTTAAAGGTGAGCGCTTGGGCCGCCGAGTGCCCATTCGGGCCCGAGACATCCCGGGGGACCCGCGCGAGGGCTAGAGCCCTGCCCTGGACGGAGCCCGCCTCAGCGCTTCCTCCCTGCCGCCCCGACGGGGGTCCCGCGGGTCGTCGCAGTTCCTGCGCCTCGGGGAGGGCTGCCGGGCCGCATCGCCCCTCACTATGTGTCTTCCCCGATGGCTGCATTCCTCACGGCCGTGCAGTTTCTTCCCTGGGCATCTCGGGCCCCTCCCTCCCTCCTGGATGCACGCCGCCGGCCTCACATCCCCCTGTGACAGGCCCCTGCCTAGGCTCAGCACCCATATTGGGGCACCGACTCTGTGGGGTTTTTGTTTGTTTGTTGTTTGTTTTTTCCTTTTCATTTCGTTTCGTTTCCCTTCCTTCCGAGTGAGCCTTTCCTGGGCTTCGGCCAGATTCGCCCGTCCCAGGGCCCCCACCCCCATCCCCGCAGCCCTCGAGGTCAGTGTCCGCGGACTGCCCTCTCCCTTCCCACGGACAGGCAACTCTGTGCCTTTTCGTTTTCACAGAACGCGACCCGGCTGGTGGGAGGGAGCGCAAAGGAGGGCCACAGGGGCTGTCCATCACCCCTGGCGTGCGCGCACTTGTCGCAGTGTCCAGGCCGGCAGATGACTTCCCACCTCGCCTTTTTAACCCCCTTCCTTCTCTTGCCCCTGCCCAGCTACCTCCAGACCCGGATAACTCCTTTACTGGCTTTCGAGAAGGGGCTGCGGATGGGTGGTGGCTGTTATCCCTGCCAGACCTGAAGGCCCAGTTCCCGAACAGGAAAGGTTGTGCGCTGCACAAATACTAGCTAGCTTATCACTGTGGACTGGTTGCTTCCTGCTGCAATACTGGGAGGATCCAACAGGAAGGGAAGAGCCCTGGTTGGCCACCACATACCTTTCCCAAACTGTGGGAGAGGGTTAAAGTGGTGGCGTGCTCTTTTAATGAAACCAAGAATTTGTTGCAAGGTAGGGGAAAATGTGAAGCGGGTTCACAGAACTCGGGAGGATGGGGAGTAGACAGAGAATTGCTTATTGGTTGAGTCCGGAAAGAAGCCGAAGTGAAAGGATACAGTTCCCAGTGAAGAGAGTACAGTGAACGCTTTTTTTTGTTCATGAATGCGCTCTCACTTTCGTAGTCTTGCTCTGCTCCTGATTCAGAAGGGCAGCCATCAGTAGTGTGCTGAACAAAGATCGTTACCAGAGAGGAAGAAGCCATTGCTATTAAAGCTTTACTGTGGAGGGTGGAGTTTCAAGAGTGTGAGGCATGGTGTTTCTGGCTTTGCCATTGGGTGCCAGGAGTGGCTGACTTAAATGATGAAGCAGGAAATACTTCTTTTGCGTTACCAAATACAAGTTACAAGTCTTGGCGTATTAGCAGCTGGTACACCCTTACCATTATTTATCCCTCCGGGTAGTTATTTATAGGGTAAGTACCTTAAGTGTCTGCCCTTACTACCATGTTGGAAAATAATTTACAGATAGGAAAGTACCAAACTTTAAAAATACAAATAGGAAAGCCTGGTGTGCTGTGGTAAGCCTTTAAAATTCCAGCGTTCAGGAGGCAGAGGGAGGCTGATCGTGTGAGTTCCCAGCCAGAGTTACATAGTGAGACCCTGTCTCAAAAAATCAAAATCAAAACTAAACCCAAAACAAATAGGAGACCTAGAATGCTGAAGGCATCTGAGATGATGTGAAATTACTTAAATCCCAGGCGCGTTTGCGGTTAAGTACTGCGTAATGACAGTGAGTACCTAGTCTGTTTTGAAGTTATTTCTATTTGATTTGGAATGGGAAGGTTGGCTATAGAAAGCTGTTTATTTTTCCTAGGAATGTTAATTTATCCTAGAAAACACTGGCGTTTTATATTTGCCTGTGACTTTGGAAAAGTTCACTTTTCAAAAGTATTTTTAAAAATTTTTTGAGATTATAATTATATTATTTTCCCCTGCTCACCTTTTTTGAGCCTCTGTTTCCTCAGTAAAGGAAATCCTGTGATACCTTTTTGAGGAATAAGTGAGATTGTAAAATTTAGCTCTTGTGAGGACTTAACAAATGGTTATAAATGAAACTGCTACAGTTCTTGTCAGATTTTTGAGTCATAAATCTTTTAAAATTTTCAAAAGTGACATTTATTGATGTGTGTGCTAATGTGTACATAGCACGTGCGGAGGTGAGAACAACTTTTGGGAGTCAGTTATCTCCTCCCACCGCGTGAGTCTCAGGTGGAGCTCAGGCCATCAGGCTTGATGGGCAGCACCTTTACCCCCTGAGCTGTCTCCCCAAACCACCGTCTTGATGTTAAAGAACGTGGGAGCTTTATAGAGAAGCACAGAACTAAGAGACTTCTGAATTATTTTGTGTCTCTCTGGGTTCTGGTTTTATTTTTTGTACATTTTGCTGTATAAGACTGGGTGTTTAGAAAATTCTGCTGAGAAGAGTTTTCACTTTTTAGAAACTGCTACAGGATATGAGTCACTTTATTTTTCATTTCAACACTGATTACTTAGCCAATTTTTTACTTATACAATTATTTTAAAATGGTTTCATTCCACAGAGATTTATTCTAAGATGAACCATAGCATTTTTACTTTGGAGAAGGCTAACCTAGCACACTGCATAGTTAAGGAAGGAAATTGGAGTTTGTAACATTGAACATGAAGGGATATGTTTATCACATGGAGTGGAGTAGTCTAAATGGGAATGTGATGTGGGCAGATGAGGACAGTTCTAAATCATGTATTTGTTCTTGAAAATTAAAGTTTACCTAATGCTTTGCAGTGAAACCTAGGGAGTTTGTTTTATTTCTTAAAAGCATGCTGTGACTATGTAAAAACATGTTAACCTTGCACATAACCAGTGTGGTTAAGGTGCTGTGGGATAGGCAGGTGGCTGGACACCAAGTCAGAGAGGCACTTTCTGGAAGAGGTGGGAGCATAGCCTACTTTCCTGGCTTTTTCTTTCCAGGTGTCAAGCCATCAGCTGATCATCAGTAGAACCATCCCTGTCTTCAATCTTGGTAGCTTTTCTTTCACAACTTTTGGTTGAGCAACTCAGATTCTGAGGAAGCTGGGAGGACTTGTCTAGACTTCAGCATTATTGGTGCATTTTATTTTAAAGGCTTGTGAGGTTGGACTTTGAGTGTGCTTGAAAGTAGAAATAATTCCAAGCTTTTGAAAAACAGTATGAAAATGGTTAGTGATTTCAGCTGGTAAGTTTTAAAGCCAGTATTCTGTATGTCTGGTGAGGAGTTAAACAGTAAATGAGCTTACTAGAGAAGTATAAAACTAAATATGAGCTGAGCATGGAGGCTCGTGCCTGTGATTTCAGTACTTGGGAGGCCGAGGTAGGTGGATAACCATGCTTTTGAGCTTAGCCTGGGCTACAGAATGAGATCCTGTCTCAGAAAATAACAACAAAACAATAGTAAAAATACTTAACTGTGGTTAGAGATAGAAATTTTAAATTTAATAATAATGAATATGCTCTGCTTTTACAGTATTTAGCAGTCTGATATTTGCGGTATATGTAATATGTAAAGCATATATGCAAACAAATTAATATTAGATATTGGGTTGAGCTTCAGCAGATGAGACTAAGTTCTAGGGAAGCATTATATTATTTTAGGAATTATTGATATTTGTTATATAGATACTGTTATTTATGTTTACAGTCATGTTTAGTATCTGCTCTATAGATGGCTAAAATTGAAGAATACATAAATATATGCCCATTCAACCTAAGATATTAGTAATAGATGTGTAAAAATTACTGAAAATTCCTTTACATTTTTATTCTACCATCCATCCATCCATCCATCCATCCATCCATCCATCCATGTGATTATCTGTATGATGCTGGGGTTGTGTGCCATGGTGAGTGTGTGGAGGTCAGAAGTCTGTTCTCTTTCTACCATCAGCCTTGGCATCAAGTGCCTTTATCTGCTGAGCCATCTTGCTGACCCAGAAATTGATTTCTTTAATTATTGGTTATGAACATATAGTTTCCTACATTAAAACAAACAAACAAACAAAAACCAAGACACCAGTGGTGGGTAATAACTCAGTGATAAATCATGTGCTTAGCATGAGCCCTGGGTTTAGATCCCTAGCACCACTGGGGGGAAAATATAAATGTTGTCATCTTAATGAGAAAATGTATTTGGACTAGAAATGATTTAGTTTTGAGTCCACAGAGAAAGGTCCACTAAGATTTTTGTTTTGTTTTTTAATGGTGACCAATGAATTTTCTTTTGTTTGTTAGGTAATTCATTCCATCCATCTTAAATAGATCACTTGTTTTGATTTCTCATTTGGTTAGGAAATAGAAACATCTCTCCTTATCATGTCACATTTCATCACACACACACACACACACAAGAACTGGGAGATCTTGTCAGTAGCTAGTTGGTATAATTTTTATAGTGTTAGAGCATTTGTGAATGTTGAGTTGTTTACAAACTATTGCTGCTTTTCAAATAATAAAGTTAATTGGTTACATGGGGGTGGATTCTTCACCTTAGTATGGTATAAAGATTTGATGTTGGTGAGATAGTAAATTTAGTCATTAGTTAAAAGTAGAGATCAAAACATGCAGATATGGCTCAGCAACTAAGAACACTTGTTATTCTTACAGAGAACCTTGGTTCAATTCCCAACACATACATTGTGACTCACAGCCATTCTTAATCCCAGTTCCAGGGGACCTGCCAGGCATGCCTGTCATGTACATACTTGCATGCAGGGAAACCATCCATATACATAAAGTAAGACAACAAAAAACAAAAAAACACGCTGGGTGGTGGCGGCATACACCTTTAATCCCAGCACTTGGGAGGCAGAGGCAGGAGGATCTCTATGAGTTCGAGACCAGCCTGGTCTACTAGAGCTAGTTCCAGTACAGACTCCACAGCCACAGAGAAACCCTGTCTTGAAACCACCCCTCCCCCCAAAAAGTTCAAGAATGACTAATGTTTTAAAACAAAACATGAGCTACTGCTGGAGTTTCTGTGTGAGCTATACATTGTTCTTTGAAGGTGTTCCCCCACCGAAAGGTGATGTTAGCTAGAGGCCTTGCTCCTGTGTGTTCTTTGGCTTTAAATTGTGACTGACTTCTATATTACTGGTTGAAATGGGAGTGTCTATGAATTAATTAGATGTGTGCTAATCTTTGGTTTTTCCTTCTTCACTATACATACCCTCTAGTTAGTGTTGATGCTAGTGTAGGACCAGAAGTGATTCAAAGTAAATTTCCTCAGCAGGTTTTTCTGCCTCCCTTTTTACTATTTTTTTTTTTTTTTGGTTTTACGAGACAGGGTTTCTCTGTTTTGGAGGCTGTCGGTCCAGCCTGGCCTCGAACTCACAGAGATCCGCCTGCCTCTGCCTCCCGAGTGCTGGGATTAAAGGTGTGCGCCACCAACGCCCGGCCTGCCTCCCTTTTTAAAATTATACATATTTACTTTATGTCTATATGTATGAATGTATGTTTGTTTTGGTGGTGTATGGGCTTATGCCATGGTGTGTATGTATAGAAGTCTAAGACAGTTGGAGTTGATTCTATCCTCTCTACCATGTGGGTTCATGGGATTGAATTTAGGTCTTTAGGCTTAGCAACAAGGGCCTTTACCTGCTGAACCGTCTCCCGACCTAAGTTTCTGCTGTACTCTTGGAGTTGCTGAAGGATTGCTATTCAGGAAAGGTGTAGGGAGTTTTGGCTGAAGCCCAGACTAGGTTCTTGGCTGGGAACCCCCCCCCCCAGTTGTGCTCTGACTATTTAGCCTCTTACACTAAGAAACAACAGTGAATATATCTTATTAATAGGGATGCTCTATTAAAGAAGCTGGGATTCAACTTAACATCTACAGTAGTGGAGTTTGGAAATCAGCCTACTAACTAACCATTCTGTAAAACTGAAAGTGCATTGTTTTGTTCTCATGACCTTGACATTATTTTCCCTGACATCCTGTAAAAGCATTTAATGTCTGTTTACTAGAATATCCTCTAACTGACAAAGATAGAAATAACTTCTCTTTGCTGCACAGAGTCACTGCTGCAGGGATTTCTTGCTGAATCAGCTGATAGAGGAAGCCGGAAAGATATGCATTTGATAATGCATAGTTGTTATAGGGCCAGCTAGTGCTACTTCTGTGAAGAGAAAGGTGTGCACAATGGGCTCTCTGGCTGGAGTGCAGTCAGCCTTCTTTCCACACGTACCATCAAATCCCAGACTTTTGAGTAAAGCATGGCTTATTATTCACTGGCCTTAGCCTTTCATGTTGATTTTCTAGTTTGATGTCTGTATCAATCAGAAATAAATACAGTGTTCACTACAATACCAACAAAAAATTTTTATGCAGGAAAAATATTGTCTAGCTCAGATTCTGTAAACCTATAAACCCATTTTTATTTTTTTTAAGACAGGATTTTTCTGTGTAGCCTTGACTGCCCTGTAGACCTGGCTGGCTTTGAACTCAGAGAGCTACCTGCCTCCTGAGATCAAAGACATGTACCCCCCATTGTTCTTTAAACTCATTTTTTTTTCAACACAACTTGTCTGAAGTTGGACATGATGACACACACCTATAATCTCAGCAAGAGGATTTTGAGTTCTAGACCAACCTTGGTTCCAGAATGAGAGACCCTCTCTCTTTTTTAATAACCTATTTATTCCTACTTTATATGCATTGGTGTTTTGCCTGTATGCATGTCTGTGAGGGTGTTGGATCCCCTGGATTCCCCTGTAACAGGAGTTACAGATAGTAGTCAGCTACCATATGGGTGCTGGGAATTGAACCTGGGTCCTCTGGAAGAGCAGTCAGTGCTCTTAACAGCTGAGCCATCGTTCTCTCTCTCTCTCTCTCTCTCTCTCTCTCTCTCTCTCTCTCTCTCTCTCTCTCTCTCTCTCTCTCTCTCTCTCTCTCTCTCTCTCTCTCTCTCTCTCTCCCCCCCTCTCCCTGTCTGTCTGTCTATCTGTCTGTCTTTTTTTTTTTTTTTTAAAGACATGGAACTCTATATAAACCAGGCTGGTCTTGAATTCAGAGATTCCACCTGCCTCTGCCAAGACCCTCTCTTAAACAATTCAACTTGTTTCTCAACTTCCTGTTTCCTTTTGTTGTTTGTTTTGATACTGGGTCTCACTGTGTAGCCCTGGCTGGCCTGGATATGTAGATCAGATTGGCCTCAAACTCAGAGATCTGCCTGCCTCTGCCTTCTGGATGCTGGGATTAAAGGGGTACTATGCCTAGCTCAGAAATTTTTTATTTTATTTTATTATTTATGTGTGGGGTGTTTTGGTATGTCTGTGAACTTCTTGTGTGCAATATCAGCAGAGGCCAGACTAGGGTATCGGATCCTTGAACTGGAATTACAAACTGTTGTCTGGAGTTAGAGGGTTGTAAGCTATCATGTGGGTATTAGGAATCAAATATAAACCTGGGTGTGGCGATGTCTTGCTCTGATTTCTCAGACAGGCTTTATTTTACAAGAAAGATATCACTACACCTAGGTCCTCAGGAAGAATTGTTAAGAGCCAGTGCTCTTAACCATTGGGTCATCTCTCCAGCCCCCTCAAAATTCTTTTTTTTTTTTTTTTAAATTCTTTTAGTTACATTCATTGGAACTGGAGAGGTGACTGAGTGATTAAGAACTGGCTGTTATTAGGGAAGGTCCAGTTCAGTTCTCAGCACCTGTTTCTACTGCAATTCTCCTCTGTCCCCTGGGCACTGCCCCCCCCATACACATACATAGCATACTCACAGAGATTCATGTTTATACACACAGAAAATTACGTTCATTCATTCATTCATGTGTGAGCTCTGCACACACATGGAGATCAGAGGACAACTTTAGGAGTAGGCTCTCTTCCACCATGTGGGTCCTAGAGATGGAATTCTAATCCTCAGACTTGGCAGCAAGTGTCTCTACTTGTTAAATCATTTCACTAGCCCTATTTGAAAATTTAAAAAGTGTCATAGACTTTGGAGAGAAGTTACTTAGTAAATAAACTGCCTTCTATTCATAGGAAGTGAGTATAATCAAAATTTGTTTTTAAATTTTTTAGGGAGTCCTAAGTGAAAGTGCTTTCCCTCTTTACTTTGGCTTTGACTCAGTATGTCAGAATTGTTAGCTTCTGAGGGTTCCTGTTTGTCCATAGCGAGGTCACGTGCCCCTGTGGCTTTCTGCCAGTCTGTGAAGTGTAACTATTAAAGATGATTATAGTTTCTATGACCAGAGCAGCAAAGCTTGTAAGCCTCATGTCATGCCTCATGTTTTAGATGTGTTTCAGGTCTCACATCACACCTTGTCTTCAATGAAACTAGTAGAATGTACACGTTTATGCACTCTATGCACTGATGTATTTTGTTTGGTGTCTAAAACATGAATAACACAAGTTGTGGTTTAACTTTCAGAATACTTTCTAAGGTAGTGGGGTTGCTATAGATTAAAGGTAATTAATGTTTGCATCGGTGGCTACGATACCCTATGATTAAAATTGCAAAATTGCATTTTTAAGGGCGGGGGATATGTATCAGTGGTCCGGTATATGTGTAAGACTCTGGGTTTGAGTTCCAAGATAGGACAAAAAGAGAGGGGTATTTTTTAGATGGGGTGTTATATCTGATCTGTGCTGAGTTGATAATGTGTGAAAGCCATTATGCAGATAGAAATAAATTATAGAGCAAAAATTTTAATTGATTGGTCATAGACATAAGCTATTTGGTATTATGCCTCTTTAAAATCTTTGCTTGTATTTATTTTGAAGCTGAACGTCCTTCTATTAAAAGCATGTTGGTATTCTGAATGTGCTTGCCTTCATGCAGCTTATATTAATTTTTTATCTTTATCTTTTCAGTTGTCCTTATTGGAGATTCTGGTGTTGGAAAGAGTAACCTTCTGTCTCGATTTACTCGGAATGAGTTCAATCTGGAAAGCAAGAGTACCATTGGAGTAGAGTTTGCAACAAGAAGCATCCAGGTTGATGGGAAAACAATAAAGGCGCAGATATGGGACACAGCAGGGCAGGAGCGGTACAGGGCCATAACATCTGCGTAAGTTCATGGTTTATCAGTTCTGGCATAGGTTGGTATCATGTGGATTGCTGACTTTAAGTATTGTGAAGGCATAGTAGTCCTATCTTAACCTTGGGAGGTGTGTTCCAAGACCCTCCCTAGATGCCTGCAACCACAAACCCTGAATGTTTCCATTTGTGGGTTTTTGTTTTCTTTTTGATGTTTTTTTTATTAATGTTTTACCTGCATATATGTATGTGTACCACATTCGTGCCTACTGTGGAGGTAAGAAGATGGTAGCAGATTCCCTGAAAGTGGTATTAGATTCCCTGAAAGTAGAGTTACAAATGGTTGTGAACCACTATGTGGATGCTAGAAAACAAACTCCTGTCCTTCCTCTGCAAGAACAACCAGTGCTCTTAACTGTTTTGAGCCCCTGTATCTTTCCTCTTAATAGACCCTTTGCAGCTTTTCTTTGGCATGCCCTGGTTGCTTTTGGGGGCCATTATTCAGTAAACTAAGGGTTACTTGGACATAGAGAAGACCATAGATAATGGGAGGGCTACAAAGAGACTTTAACAGGCAGGTAGTTTATACAGTGTGAGTACATTGGACAAAAGGATGAGTCATGTGCTGGCCTGGATGAAGTGGAACACTGAGAAGTTTCATCACAATACTTAAAATGGTGGCAATTTAAAGCTTATGAATTATTTATTTATGAAATTTTCCATTTAATATTTTTGGACTGTGGATGGCTAGGTATAATACCTCATGTCTCATGTAAGGGACAACTACTGTCTACCACATCTACAGATATTGTGTGTATGTGTGTGTGTATGTGCATGTATGTGTATGTCCATGCATAAGTTAGTGTGTACATGTGTGTATTATTGCTGTGTATAGAGGTCAGAGGACAACCTTGGGCATTGTCCCTCACCTTCTACCTTGTTTGAGACATACAGTATTTGTTGTTCACTGCTGTTTAGCCAGGCTACCTGGCATATGAACTTCTGGGGATTTTCCTGTTTCAGTCCCACATCTCACGTAGGAGGACCAGGATTACTGTCCTCAGCTTTTACATGGGTTCTGGAGATTTTCATTTAGATCCTCAGGCTTAGATGGCAAGTTCTTTACCAGAGCCATCTCCCTGCCCTATACCATCCCTGTTTTGAGTTTTTTCTGGTGTTCCCTTCTACTTTGTGATTGTCTTTTGATAGTTACAATTGTTTGTGCTTGCAGATACTATCGTGGAGCAGTAGGCGCTTTACTGGTTTATGACATTGCTAAGCATCTCACATATGAAAATGTAGAGCGATGGCTGAAAGAACTGAGAGACCATGCTGATAGCAACATTGTTATCATGCTTGTGGGTAATAAGAGTGATTTACGCCACCTCAGGGCAGTTCCTACAGATGAAGCAAGAGCTTTTGCAGGTTAGTAATGTGAACTCCATAGTATTACAGTGCTTCTGCATTTCTCTTTTTGAACGTGTGCCTCTATTCTTTTTTTTTTTTCCCGAGACAGGGTTTCTCTATTTTGTTTTGGAGCCTGTCCTGGAACTCGCTTGGTAGACCAGGCTTGGTCTCGAACTCACAGAGATCCACCTGCCTCTGCCTCCCGAGTGCTGGGATTAAAGGCGTGCATCACCAACGCCCAGCTCGTTATGCCTCTATTCTTTAGCAAGGCCATTCTATGTGAGTCTGAAAAGTAGTGTGCCAAGGCGTGTCAGGGACCGACAAGGGTGCACCTACTTAGAAGCTGAGCACTTTGGGCTTTATGTAGGATCTGCTTGTTTCTTGATGCCCTTCTGGTAGCACTGCACTGGCTAGGAAGTCATGACGTTGTATTAGTGAAAATATTGTGAATATTTTCCTTTTTTTTTTTTCTTTTTGCATGTAAGGGATCTGCTCACAGAGAAGATGCAGTGCTGTGCCTGCCCCTCATTACAATGCCCCAGATTCCTCTTGGGTGTATTGTAAACAGAGAAGCCATTCTCTAGGCCCCTGCTCTGAGAACACCCCATTCCTCTAACTTTCTAAGTTTCCAAATAGTGTAGTAACAAAATTCTAAGTAAACATGCTTCTAGTTATGTACTTGCTAGGGAGGATGGCTAGGGCTGGAAATACTGGGATGTTCGATGATAAGTTATATATTTTGAATAGTTTCATTTATTTCCTGTGGTGGTATTTATTTGCAGCAATACTTAGAGGCTAATGAAAAATTCTTACTGTTAATTTTAATTTAACTTAATTAAATTAAATTAAATTTAAATAGAACAGTGTTTTTACCACTCCAGAAGTTGGTGTGGTTTAAGTGTTTGGTGTTTTGGGAGACTTTCTTGTGTAGTCCATATTGGTCTTGAATTCCTGGTCCTGCTTCTGCCTCTCAAGAGCTGGATGATAGGTATGTACCACCACGGCCAGCTAGGTCTTAGTCTTTTATCTTCCCTTTTGTGATCATGAGCTTCTCACATCTGCTGTTTTAGACCTTGAACAGTTGGGGAGGTAGCTCAGTGATAGAGGCTCTCCTAGCATTGGTGAGGCCCTGGATTGGATCATCAGCTCTATTAAACAACAATCAAATTTCGCAAGACTGAAAATTTCGTTTCTCTCTACAGAGAAGAATGGTTTGTCGTTCATTGAGACATCTGCTCTAGATTCTACAAATGTTGAAGCTGCTTTTCAGACAATTCTAACAGGTGAGATTTGTAGTTTTCAGGTAACACCAGAGAAAACTGGAGTTTTTGGTTTTTTGAGATGGGGTTTCTCTGTATGGCTTTATAGACCAGGTTGACCTCGAACTCACAGAGATCCACCTGCCTCTGCCTCCTGAGTGCTGGGATTAGAGGTGTGCACCACCACTGCTCAGCTGAAATCTGGAGTATTTGGAAGTGATTTAAACAAATTAATTAAGAAACTGTTATGCCATCTGAAAATGGCTATCATTTAAGAGCAAATATAGTAAGAGTTCCTTGGTGTTCACAGTTACAATGCTTGCACATTGAACTTCAGTCACTGAATTCATCTGGGAAAAAATTCTTTGAAAGTAATTTGTTCATTTTCTTGTGTTCAGGCCATGTAGTCTACATTTCATAGTCAAAAGGATGGAGTTACATGTTCTCATGTATGTTCTTTTTTGAAATGTACTTTCATAAGGTAAATACTGAGATCGTGACTATAGAGTGATATAAATGTCTTTTGAAATTAGATAAAAATCTGGCTGGACAGATAGCTCAAAATTTATGGATACTTACTGCTTTCCAGAGCACCTGAGTTGTGTTCCCAGCACCCATATGGGGTGACTCACAACTACCTTTAACTCTAGTGTCAGGGGCTCTGATGCTGGTACCTGCACACATGACAGACAGACAGATACACACACACACACACACACACACACACACACACACACACACACACAGAGATCAGAAATTAGAAAAAAACTAGGGAAATTACACCAAAATTAAGTGGGGAAAAAAAGCACTGATACTTTTTCCATGATATAGGAGTGTGTTCCTTATAAATAAAATCTGCTAAGTCTGCATATAGAAAAGTTTAAATGAGTAATGGGAAAGAGACAAAGTTCATGCTATTTTGGAATGTGGATAACCAAGTCAGCTTCTTGGAAAAGAAGACATTTTATTTGTGCTGACTCATATTTACTTTGGCTTTATTAGAACAACCAAATTATCAGTACATTTAATCTATTAGGAAGTACTTTCTTTTCTTTTCTTTTTTTTTTTTTGGTTTTTCGAGACAGGATTTCTCTGTGGCTTTGGAGGCTGTCCTGGAACTCGCTCTGTAGACCAGGCTGGCCTCGAACTCACAGAGATCCGCCTGCCTCTGCCTTCCGAGTGCTGGGATTAAAGGCGTGCGCCACCAACGCCCGGCCCAGGAAGTACTTTCATAGGTTATTTTCCAGGACACCTATATTAAGTCTTTCTTTCTCTCTTTCTTTCTTTTGTTTTTTTGAGATACGGTTTCCCTGTATAATAGTCCTGACTGTCCTGGAGCTCACTTTGTAGATCAGGCTGGCCTCAAACTTACAAAGATTTGCCTGCCTCTGCTTCCTGGGTGCTGGGATTAAAGGTATGGACCACCACCACCCGGCATTATGTATTACTTTTAAAAGATCTTATGAATCTGAATCCATTCAACATGTAGTAGAAGTCTTATGTGCTGTTCTGAAAATTAATACATAGAATTGTTTAGTTTCTTCTTATAATGTACACGTTTTAATGCTGTAGTTGTATTAGAGGGGAGCAGAATTTTAACTGTATAATATTTTTATTGTTTAAAAAATGTATGTAATATGCCTAGGAATTTAGATAATAGACTAGGAAACCTGATTCCTTCACTTATTTTTGGAGCTATAATCTTACTAATCAAGTTACTTATTCCTTCAAAGACTTTAATTTCTTCATCTGTAAAATTCAGATATGTTGGACTGTAGAAATGGCTCAGTAGTTATGAATACATGCTGTTCTTCCAGAGGACCAGAGTTTGGTTTCCACTATTCATGTCAGGCTGCTTATAACCACCTGTAACTCCAGTTCCAGAGGATCTGACATCCTCTTCTGGCCTCTGAGAGTGCCTGCACATATATAAGCATGAACACACATATAGACATACACATAATTTAAAATAAGTCTAACAAAGTTTCAAATACATTTGGTTAGTAATTGTTTTCTTCATGAGAGCACTTGTGCTTTTAAGTTTCTGCAGTATGATTTGATAAGGCGCAATTTAACTTGTTATTGCTACCTAAAGGATTTGTTGTTGTGTTGTTATCCTTACTCCACAGAAAAGAATGATCTGTCACTAATACTTCTGCTGTAGTTTCCAAAAATGAGTTAATACCTGTCAAGGGCTTAGCTATTCCTGGTAAATAATGAACATTTGATAAATCAGTAACTAAGTAGCAATTAAGGCATGGAAAAAAAAAACTTGTTAAAATATTAAATATTGGAGACTTGCATCTATTCTTTCTACTTGCCTGCCTGCCTGCCTGCCTGCCTGCCTGCCTGCCTGCCTGCCTGCCTGCCTGCCTGCCTGCCTGCCTGCCTGCCTGCCTGCCTGCCTGTCTGTCTGTCTGTCTGTCTGTCTATCTATCATCTGCAGGATTTCTCTATGTAGCCCTGGCTGTCCTGGAACTCATTTTGTAGACCAAGCTGGCCTCAAACGTAGAGATCCACCACCTGCCTCTGCCTGCAGAGTGCTGGAGTAAAAGCGTGTGCCACCATATTGTAAAACTGTTTTTTTTTTTAATAGTCAATAGGGAGCTGGAGGAGAATAGACAGTTGTGATACATACTATCTTTAAAAATAATGTTCTGAGTGATCTCACTGCAGATTGTTTTAAGCTTGCAGTATTTTGTTGAATACACAGTATGCCTGCAGGTTCTACTTTGTCTTTGTTTTTCCACCATGTAGGCCAAGCTGGCCTTCAACTTTCAGAGATCCACCTGTCTTTGCCTTGGAAGTGCTGAGATTAAAGGCATGTGCTACAGCACTTAGCTTAATTTTTAGTTAAAAAAAATTAAATCTTGTTTATTCATTTATATCAGGGGTGGGGTCATGTGGTGGTCAGAGGACAACTCCTTACAGCATTTGCCTATCAGGCTTGATGGAGGTTCCCTTTATCCACTGAGCCAAATGTTAAGTAACATAGTATTGGAAATGTTTTGTAATAGACCCACACTTTTTTTGGGGGGGGGTGTTTCGAGACAGGGTTTCTCTATGGCTTTGGAGGCTGTCCTGGAACTCGCTCTGTAGACCAGGCTGGTCTCGACCTCATAGAGATCTGACTGCCTCTGCCTCCTGAGTGCTGGGATCAAAGGCGTGTGCTACCAACGCCTGGCCCACACTTTTATATCCTTTAATCCTCAGTGATTCCAAGAGATGAGTTTTCTGGTGGTGCTTTGAGTAGTTGACTAGTGCCAAGGTGGGCTGGTGGATTGCTCCACCCCTGCCTTTCAGTTCAGCTTTGTCCTTTCTGCCTCAAGTTCACCAGGAGATTGGGTTGGAGAGGGGCATGCTGCTAGAGATCCAACTCTGTGTTGGTAATGCCAGGTAAGCACTGTACCAGCTGAGCTTCATCCCTAAGACAGGGTTTTTGACCACTGTTTTCAGAGGTGATTAAAATTTACAGTAACATTATAGAGGATTTGTGAGTAGCTGTACGCCATTTTCCTTAAGTGTTAGTGCCTTTTTTCTTTCCATTTACCTCTTCCCTTCCCCCCCCCCACAGATACAAACATAGACACACACACACACACACACAGCACCATGTGAAAGTAAGTGCTGTGTATACCTATAACCACAACATAGTGACTTAATGACATCAGTCTTTAGCAATAGTCCTTACTTAATATTTTGCCAGTTGTTCCAATAAAAACTTTATTAGTTTTTTTTTTTTTTTTTTTGGCTTTTAGAGACAGGGTTTCTCTGTATTGTTTTGGAGGCTGTCCTGGAACTCGCTCTGTAGACCAGGCTGGCCTCAAACTCAGAGATCCGACTGCCTCTGCCTCCTGAGTGCTGGGATTAAAGGCGTGTGCCACCAACGCCCGGCTTAGTTTTTTTTTTAAGTTTGGGATCAGATCATATATTCCATTCAGCTATCCTGTCACTGCTTGACAATGGTTTCTTCAGTTTTCCTTTGTTTACCAACCTTAGCATTTTTAAAAGGTACAGGCCACTTGTCAGTTTCTCAATTTGAGTTTATGATTAAACTGCAGTGTACAGTTTATAGCAGGAACACCACGTAGGTGGTTTCAGTTCATCATTTAGGAAGCTCTTGATAATAGGTTTGTCTCATTATTGGTAGTTCTAACTTTGAACTTTAGTTGAGGTGCTGTTAGCCAGGTTTCTCCATGTAATTAGTAAGTTCAAAGTAAATTCCTAATTTGAAGACTAAACTCTTAATTCTATGCCTGAAATAACTTTAATTCATGTAACATACTGGATCTTTAAAACAAAGCCAAAGCCAGTTTGGTGGTACATACCTATAATCTCAGCGTATGGGGGCTGTATGTGTATGAGGTCATCCTGGGCCATATAATAAGACCTTGTCTGAAAAATAAATAAAAATGCAGGGGCTAAAGTTACCAGGTATTAACTTCATTAGAATTTTTGAATTCTATTTTATTTTTGTGTGCATGTATGTGACTGTGTATGTGAGCAGTACAATTCAGGTCAGAGGACAAGTATAGGAGTCATTTCTGCCGGATGGTTCCCAAGGATGAAATGTGGACACCTTTACTCACTAGCCATCTTGCCAGCCAAGTACTGATTCTCTTCATTAGAGATAGTGGTAACTTTGTTCTCACTTGATGCAGAAAATGTGAGACTGTCTCAAATCTGAACCTTTTTTGATCGTTAAGAAATATACATGATGAGCTTAGCAAACAAGAAGCTTCTGCAGAGGCTGTAATGAAATTACCCAGGCTCCTGGGCTTTAAAAATTTTTGAAGGAACTGAAGAATTTTTTTTAAAAATTATATTTTATGTGTACATACATCTGAGTGTGTGTATGTGTGCCACATGCCTGAGGAGATCAGAATTGGGTGTCAGACTCTCTGGAACTGCAGTTAGAGGTGGTTGTGAGCTGCGTTGTGAGTGTGTGGGACAGATCAGGGTCCTTCAAGAGCAGCCAGTGATCTTAACCTCTGAGCCATCCCTCCAGCACCTATTGGAGCTAACTAATTTTAACTCTGTTCCTTAATTGGGAACAGATGTGTGTGATCTCCTTAGAATTATTTTGCCAGCTGTTCCACAGTTCCAACACATTAAAAAAAAAAAGCTTTGCCTTACATTGAAAGCTATGATATATCTGCATTTCACTTTATGTTTAACTCTCTTATGAGAGATTTTGGTGAAAGACAAAACAGGATTGCTTTGTTCTAGGTATTCCTAACCCTTGGACATCTTGAAAAGGGGCTGCATGAGAATTAACTAATCACATTCATTTGGTTCAGGCCTTTGAGGGAAGTATAGAACCTGCTCTGACTTAACATATTACTGACCTCTCCCCCACCATGAAGTAACTCTTTATAATCAGATCCTTGCTGGACAGTTCCTGGTTACCATTTTCTTATCAAAAGATGACACACCCAACATGAGATTTAAGTAAATTACTTGTGGAGATCTTCATAACTATTTAGATCTGAAGAAAAAATTTTCCTGTTTCCTTTTGTTTATTGCCTTGTTGGTATTTTTCAAAAGTGGATACATTTTTAGTGACAGGAGTAAACACAGCAGCAGTACCATTTCTTGACGAGTGCAGCGCTTGGAGACTGTTGACAACACTGCTCAGGTTTCTTGCTTTAAAATGAGCTCTCTTTAATTATTCACCTTTCTGTCCTCTAAGAAGTCTCCCTTTGTTTCTCCTCTGGTGTTTTGATGTTGTTCCCCTAACTTAATCTTCAGAACATCTTGTAAAGAAGTTACATTTTAATAGGGATCACATATTTAATGATTTTCTCTTCAAAAAGATGACCTATCCAGTTAGGTATTATGGACAACATAAAGAATGAATGGTATAGTTTAACCACGAGTTGATGATTATCATTATTTCTTAGTCACTAGTCTAAAGGGAACTCCTTTTCTTTGCCCTGGACACATTTCCATTCTATTGCATTCTTTTTTTTTTCTGTTTTTTCTCCTCCCTCCCTCCCCCTCCCCCTCCCTCCCTCCCTCCCTCCCTCCTCTCTCCTCACCTCCCTCTTCCTTTCCTTAACCCTATTCCCACTTTGAGATAGTGTATCATTGTGTAGCTCTGGTTGGCCTAGAACTCACTATGTAGACTGATTGGGTTGGTCTCAAACTCACAGAGATCCACCTACCTTTTGCCTCTTCTTCTCAAGTACTGAGATTAAAGATGTGTGTGTCACCACATCTGGCTTTTTTTTCTTTTAAAACATTTTTTTTAATTTAAATTAGAAACAGTCTTAACATATCAATCCCAGTTCCCTCTCCCTCCCATCCTCCCATGCCCCACACTAACCCCCATCCCATCCTCCTTCTGCTCCTCAAGGAGGGTGAAGCCTTCCATGGGGGATCATCAAAGTCTATCACATCATTTGGGGCAGGGCCTAGGCCCTCCCCTTAAAACAATTTTTAAAGTATTTGTTTATTGTGTGTCCTGTGAGGCTCATTAAGTCCAGAGTGTGAAAGGGAAGGTCAGACGATAACCTTAAGGAGTTAGGCTCTATCCTTTTAATATGCAGTTTCTGGGGATTGTACTCAGATTGTCAGGGTTAGAGGCAAGTACCTTTATCCACTGGGCATCTCACTGGCTATCCCTATCTCCTCAACACGTTACCCTTTGTATTCGTATCTTTAAACTTTAATCAATAGCTTGTCTTTATTGTATTCTTTCTCTGCTGCTTCTTTACCTTTGAACCACTACCAGCCATCTTAGACAAATTTTAGCTACTTCCCTAAAAACTATACAAAAAGGTACAGTCTTGGTGAGTATTTTTGTTAGTTCACATATTTTGTGTGTGTTGAGTATATATGCCCCATGTGTAGGGGTGATGAAAGAGGCCAGAGAGGGAGCCACAAGCTCCCAGAGCTAGAATTAAATTAGGACCAGATGTGAGCCACTGGACATGGGTGCCGCTAATTTAAGTCAGGTCTTCTGGAAGAGCACTGGGTTCTCTTAACCACTGAGCTGTATCTCCAGCCTCATTTACTAAGTTACTGCTGCTCAACTTTAGGGGAACTTGCTTTTTAAAGGTTTATTTTTAATGTTTGTGTCTGAATGCATCCTTTATGGATGTGTGTGCACCACATGTGTGTATAGAGGCCAAAGAAGGGCATTGAATCCTGTGGAACTGCAGTTACAGATGGTTGTTAGCCACCATGTGGGTGTGGAGATTAAACCCAGATCCTGCAAGAGCATTAACTGCTGTGCCATGTCTTCAGCACCAAAAAAGAAAAAAGGAAAAAAAAAAAGCCTGATTATCTCTTGTCGTGTGGCTTCCAGCTAACTAAAGCAGAATAGATCATATTAGCCCATTTTACTAACCATCAGTATAGGTTCCTGACCTATGACCTTTTTGAAATAAAGCCCAGATAATAAGTCATTTCATTTGTGAATATTTCAGAATATGCCTCTTAAAAATTGAAACTTAAATTCATAATACAACCACTAAAAATTTTATAGTAATTTATTACTATCTGCTATCTAAATAATATTAAACAGACTCAAGAGTTCCTTAAAAATTACAGTTTAAATTAGGATCCAGATAATGTTTACACATTATAGTTGGTTGATGTGTTTTAGAACTTGTTTTGAGAAGGGTCTCTCTACATAGCCCTGGCTGTCCTGGGACTCACTATGTTGACCAGGCTAGCTTCATAATCCATCTACCTCTTTCCCCCAAGTGCTGAGATTAAAGACATGTGCTATCATACCCAATCTTTTTGGAACACTTTGAATATATATCTTTATTTTCTGTCTTGTTTTACTGTGTAATTTTATACTTTTAAAGTTTAAACATTTTATCTCATATGAACAAGGCATGGTCCTACATAATCATATAACTATAGATCTAAAAATTTTAGTGTGTCCACAGTGTTTCTAGTGTGTGCCTCTATTCAAATTTTTCCAGTTTTATTAATGTCTTTTATAGAATTGACTTTTGATGTTTTTAATGACAAGGTCTCACTATGTAGCCCTGACTGGCCTGGTACTTACTATGTAGACCAGGCTAGCTTTGAGTTCACAGAAATCTGCCTGCATCTATCTTCTGAGTACTGGGGGATAAAAGGTTTGTGCCCCCATGCTTACCCATGTATTAATTTTTATTTAAATAGCTACTGTATTGGATAGTAGAGATAAAAATTTATACTCATCTGATTGTGTATCTGTCCTGTTTCTGCATGAACAAATTCACCAAGAGCAGTTTTTTCAGTGACACATGGAGCCCATATAGATTGTGTCCTTCCTAGTACATCCTATTGGATTGCCTGTTTCTAGAGTTTCCCTTCCTTGTGCTGGTATTGCTGTAGAAAGAATACTGGAAGGACAAGATGGAGGCCTATATACTCTGTTCTCTGTTCTTGAGAAGTATATTGTTTAATTAGATAGTGCAGTGTAAAGTCACTTTTAGTGAAGTCAGTACAGATATGGGGAAACATTGACTGACATTGAGTAGTTCCTCAGGTATCTACTCTGTGGAACTAAAGCAACAAATGAAGCAAATTTTTAGTCTTTAAAAGATTAATGTTTAGTGTAGGACTACAAGATTAATCTTGATATATCATGAAAGTAAAACAATACATTTAAATGTTAGATTATCTCCTTGAAACAATTTAACCTTAGCCCCAGAGAAGGACAGTGTAAGCAGGGGCCCTTTCTCTTCTGAAGCTCTTGGGATTTTAGTATGTTTGAGAAGTTGTGTTCTTCCCTACAGAACTTAGAAAACAGGTGTATCTGCTAGTAAAGATTATTTTACATTTTGTCAGTTTGTGTGGACTTTTTGGGGGGCTAAGTATATATTTTTACAATTTAATTTAGATCTATGCCCATAAATAGGACACTGTTTAATGTGGTGCTGTTTAATTAATGGATGAACTTTCCCCTCTGAAGTGAAGAAACCTTGTTACTCTTCTTACTGTAACAGAAATTTTTTTTTGTTTGTTTTTTTGTTGTGTTTTGTTTTTCGGGACAGAGTTTCTCTGTATTGCTTTGGAGCCTGTCCTGAAGCTCACTCTAGACCAGGCTGGTTTCGAAGTCACAGAGATCCACCTGCCTCTGCCTCCCGAGTGCTGGTATTAAAGGCGTGCGCCACCAACACCTGTCTCTACCGTCTCTTTTAGACAAACTTCTTTATGGGTTTACACACACTAAGTGTTTCTCTTTCTTTTGTCATTCAGAGATATACCGCATTGTTTCTCAGAAGCAAATGTCAGACAGACGTGAAAATGACATGTCTCCAAGCAACAATGTGGTTCCTATTCATGTCCCACCTACCACTGAAAACAAGCCAAAGGTGCAGTGCTGTCAGAACATCTAAGGCGTCTCTCTTCCCCTAGAAGGCTGTGTATAGTCCATTTCCCAGGTCTGAGATTTAAATATATTTGTAATTCTTGTGGTCACTTTCTGTGTTTATTATTTCCTCACACTTAAGAATCTTCTCATGTCTTGAGTCTTTTGATTTTGGCTTTATAAAATCATAAACTTTGTGTTGGATGACTGCAGTTCTTTTTCATGCTATGGCTTCTCTAGCCTTAGTTTAATAAACTGAATGTTTGAATTCCTCAGTTATTGTTTACTCTTCATCATGGAAGCCTGCCACTGTAGAACATAATAGAACTTGATCACTTGAAACTCAGACCTATTGGTCCTGATCAAATCTAAGACATCCTTAGAAATAAGCTATTATTTTGCACAGAGCAGCTTGTAAGACACTCTTCTCAATGCAGTACATATTTTGACAGACCTAAGGATTGCCCTATAAACACAACAGCATTTTGAGAGCTTGAAGATTTTCCATTGTGGAAGTCAATTTCTAAAATGCCTTAATAGGTCTATGTTGTAAATTTTTTCTTTAGTTTTTGTAAGCATCCAAGATGATGGGGATTCTTTTTCCTGAAAAAGAATTATCTTAATAAACATAAAGGACTGTTATATTTTGTGTAGGGCATCATGGTTATGGGGTCATAAGTTAACCTGCTGCCTGGCAGGCTAGTGAGCTTCTGTCTGAGGTGTCTCTGTTGCAGTGATCGGCAGCCTGAGTAGCTTAACCAGTCTCGTTTCCCAGCAGTGGGTTGTGTGACATTTTTATTACTCATGCAATAACTAGCTTAATGCTAGTAATATAGCATTTTGAAGTGTTAATTTTGTTTTTAAACCCTTCTAGTAAGTGAAATGCAGCCTAATTTTATCACCATATCCACCAACAAGCATGGGTAATTATTTTAACAATGCTTATATTTGAGTTGTACAGTGTATAATGGAATGTAGTTCAGTTAAACCCTTGGTTTTAGTATGTCTAAAGAATGCAGTGAGAGGTTAATTTATGCTCAAGTCGTACCACTTAAAGGCATGTGTTCTTTTAGTATGTAAAATGAAATAGTACCTTGAGTTTAAGTAGAATGCACTTAGGCATTGTAGGGTCCTGAAATAGATTTTTCCACTACATAATTGAAATTAATTGAGCAACTAGTTTCTCATTCAGAAATGTGCACACTAATACTTAGTTTTACTTCCTTGTGGATAATATTAAGCACTTACTCTGCAGTTTTCTGAAAGTTAACTGCAAAGATATTGTTCAGGATGATGGGATACCTGCAAAAAAAAAATGTGTGGGCTTGCATAGATGACTACGATTCATGGTTAATCTTCTGTTCTTTGCAGTGCTCATGATGTGTGGGGAGCACAGAAGGCATTGCTTTAGTCAGTCATTTTGTTTTCCTTTTGTAGCTATTTGTTATTTTAGTGTATTGATTATAAATATTCTGTCTATTTATAAATTGCTACTTTGTATTTTATGCATGCTCTGTAATTTGATCTTTTTTTTTTTTAGTTTTTGATTTGGAGTATATTCTCATCCTAATAAACAGTTATAGGGGGACTATTCCCAGTGTTGTCAGATTATATTTTTCCTCTGAATGCTTTGGATGCAACCATGGCATACTGCTTCTGATGAGTGAGAGAGAGTATAGCTCCTTGCATTGCTGAGTAAAACTTGGATTGGGGGACAACAGTGTCAATTGAGGTGAGGCTTTAGATTTGTAGTTCAGTTATACTCCTCTTGGAGAAGTATTACGAGGAACAGTGGTGACAGTTTCTGTACTTTCCTGTCTAACAGTGTCACTAGACACAGGGAAAACTTCCATCTCTTTTTTATTAAAAATTTGCAGGAGATTTATGAAATAAAACTAAGAAAAAAGAAATTATGTAGTGAATCAAAAATTACTAAGAGTAGCTTTTAATTTTTTTTTTAACCAAAAATAGATTTTAATGCACTTGGACATGGTTGGATTTTGGGAGAGTCCCAAGCAACATTAGGTATTAGAAAGTGACTTTGTTTGCATGTCAACAAGAGTCTTCGTGTTGAGTTGAATTTCAGGAGACAAACTGTCCTGAGTAGGAAGCATTACAGTTTTATTTACTGGGACAACTCTAGGCTCAAGGCAGTCCTAAGTACTTTGGTGCTTGACCCTGCTTTTGATTAGTTTTAACTTTAGATGCTTTTCTTACCCTATTAAATTCTCCTGAAAAGCCAGTTAGCCATCACAGTTTGTCTTTGTTATTCAGAAAATGCTGTCTTTTCTTGTAGTCACTATGTCAGAGTTAGTTATGGTTAACCATTCCACTGAGTATGTTAAATTGGAATTGTCAGCAGAAGTTGCAACCGGTGTTCTTTTCCATCAGTCTTTTAAATTCTAAAACGTTCTGCAGAAAAATTAACACATAAGAGTATGAATCATGCATCTGAGCTAGTCTTATTTCTTTGGTTGTTAGGAAAATGATTCTTTTAATTTTTGTCATTTCTGACTTGTGTTTATAAAATCCAAATGCTCTCAGTGGTTTGAGCTGTTGTGATAATTAATGTCTTTAATCTATTATAATGAAAAAGGTATACCATTTGGATAGTTTTGGCCAACATGAGAAACAAAAAAGGTTGGTGGATAATTAAGAATTTATAACTATTAGTTTTCAGTTTATAGAATTTTACAAAATGTTATTCACTAAAGAGAAAAATGCATCATAATCCTGAAGAAAATTCGAAACTGGTAGTCATATCTTTTATGGCAGTACTCAGGAGGCAAAGTAGGTGGTCCACCTGGTCTATATTACAAACTGCAAATATCCAGAGTCACACGAGGGAACACTATTTCAAAATAAGACAAAACCAAAACAGAATAAAATGTGGCTTTTGTTTAGATTGTACATGACCTCCATTTGTTGTGATCCAAAAAAAAGGACAAAGGCTATGAAAAGGAGCCACATTCACATGGTTTAATGGGCTACCCTGACACTATACTAGAAAAAAAGCAACCCAAGCTTTCTCCTGGTTGGAGTAGTGCTGGTACCATAGTCCTTTCCAAGATTGAATATATTACCAATAAAACAGTTGCCGTCTAACATTTTAAAGAGTGGTTGTGTTCTTCCATATTGTATGTAGGAGGCCAATGAAATGATGCAACATGCTAATCTCATTGACAGAATCTTAGCTGAGAGATCACTTTACTAACAGTATCCATTTTCTTAAAAAATTGGAGAATAGAATGTTTGAAAGGATGTTGTATTCCAGGTAGGTATTAGAAAATTTGCTGCATTATACATGAGTTAGAAGATTGAACAAAGTTGGGTGGTAGTGGTACACATCTTTAATCCCAGCTCTCAGGAGGTTAAGGCAAGTGGATCTCTGTGAGTTTGAGGTCAAGCTAGTCTACAGAGTGAGTTCCAGAATGGCCAGAGCTGTTATACAGAGAAACCTTGTCTGGAAAAAACAAAACAAAACAAAATTGAATGGGTCTAACACAGCAGTCAATTGCTTGGAAAAGACAGATTATAATCATAGTTCTTGTCTATTTCATCTCTTAGTTCAAATTCTTTGAAGTAGTGATGTGACTGAACTAGATCATTTTGGGGTCGTGTGTAGGTATTAAATTCAAATTATAAATTCTAACTCAGATCTTCAATTTAACAGATAAGTAAAATATCAGGTAAATACTTTGCAAAAAAATGGTTTCGATCTTAATATACTATCTTGATTAAAATCATGTTACCATGTTAATTCTTATTAAATAAGATAAAAAATTTTAATTTTAACAGTGTGTATCAATATACTATGTGAAGGAATCGAGGAGCATTTGATTAGCTGCTGAATCAGTTGTAAGTTGTGAGCTCTTGGGGTTTTTTGTTTGTTTTTTTGAGACAGGATTTCTCTGTAGCTCTTTGGAGCCTCTTCTGGAACTTGCTCTGTAGACCAGGTTGGCCTCAAACGTACAGAGATCCACCTTAGCACTAACATTAAAGGTGTGTGCCATCACCACCTGGCTGAGAGCTTTGTTTTATGATTTTTAAAAAAGTCTTCTGGCTTTTTGTTTTGTTTTGTTGAGACAAAATCTCATGTAACAGAGGTTGGTCTTGAATTCCTGCCATTCCTGTCTTCACCTGTGCAGTTTTGGGATGACAGGTATGTGCCACTGCACCTGGGAGAGAATTTTTAAAAATATCTTGTGTACTTTTTAAGAACTCATATCTTTCATAGGACCCTACAGAGCTAGCTGTCTGGTACTCGTAACTAAGTTGGGCATGATGATGGCACTTGGGAGGTAGGAGCTGGATGATCAGGAGTTCAAAACCCTGTGTGTACTTCAGTAAAACAAACAAAAAAGCCCTTCAGTATATGGATAATGTATGCACACACATGATTAAATGACGTTCCAGAGCTGTTGATGTGGACTGTTAAATTTATCTGGATTCATTTTCTTACCATTTATTGGACATGAGATTGGTAGTTCTTAACAGATGTGAACACAAACTATTGTGTATATTGACTGTTAACTACTCTGTACCAGTACAGTAGCCAACAACATTCCTTTTGTATTTTTGAGTTAGCAGAACCTAACCTTTTCTCACACCATAAACTCTTAGATCCTTTTACCCCCGTCCCACTGAGAAGATACCCTGCTTTTAGCATCCATTCCCTGCTGACAACCTTTAGTATCTCAGCAGACCATTTTCATATATCCCCAAGGAAGTGGTGTGGTTCTTCATGTCTTTAAGGGTTTACTGCCCATTGTATTGGCTTCTAAACCTTTCATCATTGGGATCCAGGAATGTTATAGAAACATACACATACCCTTACACCTGCCTAACATGGAACACTTTCAGAAACAACACTATTTCATTTAAAGTTTTTTTATTACACTTATTAGGGGTGCAATGGGACATGCCACAGTACATGGTTGGAGGTCAGAGAACAACCTGAGGAAGTTGATTCTCTCCTTCTACCATGTGGATCCCAGGGATCAGGTCGTTAGCCTCTGCAGCAAGCTCCCTTACTACTGAGTCATCTTGCTAGCCCCAGGAACTGTTTTCTATATAACTAGCTTTATTTACATTTATTTTTACATTAGAGTGGATACATAAATAATAATATTATGTAAGACCTCTGATTCCCTACTTCCTCTTTCCAGGGCTCTAGGGTAGACAGTTTGGTAGGTAGACAGTTGTTTAGGCACAGATGCTAGAATGAGAAGGGCATCTGACAACTGAAGTCAAAGAACAGAGCTTCCATTTGTGTGGGGTTGGTTTGGACCCGTTTGGTGCTCTGTAAATCAGGGACGATACTGTGTAATTAGAACCCCAGGGCCTGCCTTCATCTCTGCCCTTTTGTTTTCATTGTAAGGTCCACAGGCAGGAAATCGGTTTTAGTACTGTTTGCATTTTGAATATGTTTCTTCCTGATAACCCCCATATCAGTGGGGAGGGTTAAGAGGGAAGAATGTAGGGGCCCTTTCCTATAATCTGAAAGTTAATTACTCTGTTTAAAATAACAGAGACTTGTTATATAACTCTATAAAAATAGACTAATAATTTTTAAAAATTACAAAGCACAATTACAACGAGCTCCCATGTAGCCATCCGATAATCCACCCTCCCTTAGAGAGGTTTTCCATTGTTGCTGCACTGATCAGATGAACTCTTATGACTTCCTTTTAAGTAGGCAAATGACTGATAGAATGTGTGGCTGTCAAGGGCAAGACATGCAGCCACTGGTTCTTTGATTATCCTCTGTGGTACTAGTAACATTCAGAGACTCACAGAGTGTAACTTTACCCTTTGTTCACAAAATGTGTCAGGCTCCAGCCCTGGAGAATTACCTGTTAATTGTCCCTTATTTCTGAGTAGCAAAAACATATTATTCTTCGTTAAACATTATACTAAATTGAAATAACTCTGTGTGTGTGGGGGGGTGATGATGGTGATGGTATTGGGGTCGCACACATTTTAGGCAAGTGTTCTTCTGCAGAGCTAACATCCCCAGCCATTTACTTTTACTTTGACATATTGGCTTTACTTTTACAGGTTTCACTAACTTGCTTAAACTGGCTTTGAATTCCAGACTCTTCTAGTTCAGCCTCCTGAAGGGCTAGCATTGTGGGAGTGCATTACCATACCTAGCCTAAAATAACTTTTAAGTATCACATAAGCCTTGTGAACTGACAACTTGTAATATATTGAGTTGGCTTAGTATGAGGATAATATATATACCTTTGAAAGTCTGGAGAACAAATTTAAACTTAATGAACTCATTCCAGAATTTATTTTTAAATTTTTGTATATTTGTGTGTGTGTATATATATGTGCATGCACGCATGCATCCACAGCTACATATGGAAGTCAGAGGACAGTTTGTATCTTGTACCTTGTGGGTCATGGACATTGAACTCAGGTCATCATTTTGCCAGCCCAGTAAGCTATTTTTTTGGCATCTGTATTTTCTTTTAAGCTTTTGTGATGCTGGGAATTGAACCCAGACCTTCACGCATGCTAGGTAAATGCTCCATTATTGAGCTCTGTGCTCAGTAATGTGTATTTTCTTAAAAAGATAATCCTGTTGCCTTTTGTTTGTTTAGAGTCTCCTAGTCTAGGCTATTCTTTTTTTTAATTTAAATTAGAAACAATCTTATTTTATATATCAATCCCAGTTCCCCTTCCCTCCCATGCCCCTCATCGACTTCCCATCCCATCCCTCTTGTGCTCCATAGAAAGGGTGAGGCCTTCCATGGGGGAATCATCAAAGTCTGTCACATCATTAGGCCCTGTGTCTAAGCTGAGAGACTATCCCTCTATGGGGAATGGGCTCCCACTGTCCATTCGTACACTAGGGATAAATACTGTTCCACTACCAGAGGTCCCTTAGACTGCCAAGGTCTCCTAACTGACACCCACATTCAGGGGACCTGGTTCTGTCCTATGCTGGTTTCTGAGCTGTCAGTCTGGGGTTCATGAGCTCCCCTTTGTTCAGGTCAGTTGTTTCTGTGAGTTTTCCCAAGCCCAGGCTATTCTTGAATTCACTTTGTAGCTCAAGCTGCTTCAACTTGAAACTCTCCTGCCTTATCCTCCTGAATGCTGGGATTACAAGAGTACAGCACCATGCCTGGTCTTTGTTTGTTTTTGTTTGTTTGTTTGCTTGTTTTGGGACAGGCTGGCCTGGAAACTCTTGGCAAAAGTCCTCCTGCTTCAGCCTCCTAAGGGCTGGGACTATAGTCACGAATCATCTTATTAAATGGATATTTATATTTAATATATATTAAACCTAGCTATATCAGAAGATTCTTGTTTAAAATGTCCTAAAGCAAGTGCATATGCTAAATTCTATTAGTCAAAAGCTATTCATTGGATTTATGTAAATTAGGTAGTCCTTACACTTGCCCTTTGTGCCACTGGAGCATAACATAAGTTGTAATAATGGCATTTGAGTGCACATCCTTGGGAAAACAGAGAAACCTAATACTGGTGTGAGTAGGATTTTAAAATACATCACATGAATTAAGTAGATCTCATGTGTTACTTTAAAAATAACTGTTCACTTAATTGTTTAAGCATCTATTGTGATAATTTTCATTCTTCCAACTGTAGGTAGTTCTGTCTTAAACATAAAATGTAGATTATAGATTTTCAGTGTACAAAACAACAGTAGGCATTCTAGTAAATTAGTTTGAGAAATCCATTTTATTTTGTTTGAGGTACAGTCCCTCTGCACAGTGAACAAATATATTACAAATCTGTGGTTTAAAAAAGTATTGCCATTTCATAGTCTCTCACACTATTGTACAATAACTGTGTTCTTTATTTGTCTGACTTGTATGCATATTTACTGGATTGAAGTTTTCATTTTGAAAAATAATTGAACAGGTCTTTCCAAATCATGGATAGAATGCGCAAATGCACATGTTTAGACTGACTGCAAACCTATTTGTGATTGTTAGACAGAAATAAGTTGCTCTGCATGATTGAAATGTCTTAGTTCTAACTTTTAGATATGTGAAGGCTGCTGTTGTCACCATAGTTAATCATATCCTTGCCCTTGCCCTTCTCCTCTGTATTGCCTGATTGAATTATGTTGCTTTAAATGTTGTAGAGGACTACAGTTGGAGAGTTGTTAGAGTTCTGCTCCCGCTCTGTGTCTTTTCTTCCATGTGTGGGAAATAAAGGAGCCCAAAGAGGGCAAGTAACTTAACAAGAGTGGTGCCAACATCTCTTGACTTGGTGCTCTAGCCATCCCACCTCTTGCTGGATACTTTTGTGCAGAGGGTAGTTGGCAAGAGAGACGTGAGACTTGGAATTTGCATGATTGCAGTTTGCTAGGTAGCAGTTATTGTACATGCAGGATAATCAGGGAAGAAGATCAAGCCTGGGATTGAGATGCCATTTCTCCTTGTTGATTGGATTTTGCCATGCTTCTTCATCCTTGCTTCACAAAGATAATTGAGCACTTGTGGCCCTGAAATACTGAGGTGAGTCTCTTAACTCTATTTCCTTATACATATGTATGAGAAATATTAACTTAGGTCTACAAATTTTCTAGTATTTCTATTTTAATAAGGCGTTTTGGAAAGTTTACTATTGCTGATCACTCGCTTCCATGCACACATGCAGCATTCATGTTTGTGTTCTTCTAATGCTAAAATTGGCTTATGCCTTGAGTGAAGTGAGGAGGAAGATTTGCTTATATATTTATTATTTTGCTTTTGCTGATTCTTACCCAAACTAAGGGGTTCTAAGCTGACTTCCAATTAGTATCAACCCCACTTCCTGTAGCAGTATCCAGATTTGTAGTCTTCTAGTCCCTCTTCTGTAAACCCTTTTTAGGTAATTTCCACTGGCTAGACCCTTACTCCTCTTTAAGTGCTTGGGGTGTCACAGAGGTGGCCATTAACTTCCAGTTTGCCATTTTTGTTCTTAATTCTTGTGAAGGGGTCCTATAAGAATTGGGAATTAGCCACATTCAGAATTGTCCAAGCCTTGGTTTATCTGCTATTTACACTGTGCAGTGGAAGTTATGGACTTACCTGAACAGGAGATTTAAAGCACCAACTAATGGAATACATATATGCCCATCTCAGTAGGTGATGGGCTTTTAAAATCTTATTTTTTTAAAAATTTATTTCATTTTTGTTCCATCCGAAAACATCATGTATGTTAAGCAACATAAGCTTGCCATGCCCACATTTGTGTAATTTCTTTTATACTTTTAGGTTCCATGCTACATCAAGTGCCATCTATGAAGAACTGCTTGAAAAAGTCAGGGGACTCCAACTAAGTAAATTGAATGGGCCAATTTGATGGTTTCTAGGGGAACTTAATTCATGTCAGCCTATGCCTTTTTTTATGATGCTGGTGATCTACCCCAGGGCCTTGCTCACTAGGCAAGTGCTCTTCCTCAGGGCTACATTCCCAGCCCTGCAACTGCTTTCTTTTTTTTTTTTTTTTTTTTTTTTTTTTGGTTTTTCGAGACAGGGTTTCTCTGTATTGTTTTGGAGGCTGTCCTGGAACTCACTCTGTAGACCAGGCTGGCCTCGAACTCACAGAGATCCGCCTGCCTCTGCCTCCCGAGTGCTGGGATTAAAGGCGTGCGCCACCAACGCCCGGCTCTGCAACTGCTTTCTTAAAGCAGCAGCTTAGTTCTCTGGTGCACACAGAAGGACTCGGGTGTATGTATACTAATGCAGTGCAGCCAGGCCAGATCAGGACTGGTGGTGGTCTTATTCCTTTTATTTTTTATTTTATATTTTATTTTTGGTTTTTCGAGATGGGGTTTCTCTGTAGCTTTGGAGCCTGTCTTGGAACTCAGGCTGGCCTTGAACTCACAGAAATCCACTTGCCTCTGCCTCCTGAATGCTGGGATTAAAGGTGTGCACTACCTGGCTTGATGCTCATTATTCTTGAGCTTTGACTTGGCAAAAGTTGGTAAAGTGGACATAGAAATTGTGAAATGGCTGCACTTTTGAAATAATTACTTTTTCTTTTTCCTTTCTGTTTTACCTACTATCACTGGTGGGCCAGAAGAAAGTGACTCTGTCTTTATTAAATTCTTGTTTTTGAAAATGTAAGTTGTCAGAAGTATGCTATATTTTAAAATCTGATAATGGCTGTTATAATTTGATGGACCATACCTATATGTATGTAGACTTTACGATTAATATTAGAGTAGTTCATGTCCACGTACCAGGTCCCTTACATATACTGAAACAGATGTTGGTGGTACCAGCAATCAACAGCACATCACATTTCACGTGCTTTAAGCTGCCCCTTTTCCTTTCCCAGGCCCCTTTTCCTCCTAGGAGAGTTTGCAAAACCTAAGCTACATGCATCTTAAGCATTGCTCCAGAGTATTAAATACATATCTTTTAGCTGAATTTAGCAGATGTTGATGAGTAGCAATATCTTAAATGTTGTAAGAATCATATCCAGGGCATTTAGGGCTGAAGGTGATAGGATTTGGCTTTGTGAACAGACTTTCTTGAACAGTTACCCCAATCCCATTTGGAAGTGCTTCTTTCAATCCAGGTCAATCTGTACTGATACTTCAAGTCACCAATTGTCTTCTTTCAGAGTCAGAATAGTCAGCAGAGCACACTAAGAGAGAAGCTTATCCCTCTTACTGCTTGTCCTGGGAGGGCCCATGGGCAGGGCTCTGTCTTACTGGGAGGAGGTCATAATGACCAGGAACATGGCTGTTCTTAGGTAGGTCGTATGGATTCAGGATATAGCTGGAGTTATGACCTCGGCCTTCTTGGACCACACTGACTGTGGGCTCTAAGGAATATAGTGAAAAATGAGTTCAGAGAACAGATTAGCTTTGTTGCCTTTGTGGGAGGGATGAAAGTTCTATTTAACTTGTTGGGGAGAGGAACTGTGGATATATAAATCTGACAGATACATGAGGATCAGTACAGGTTTGTTCTAGAGATGGAAACCTAAGGGAGTGTACTGTCAGAATTCCAGCCTCTGCTCAACTAGAGGTTTAGGACATTCTAGAGGTGTGGGTCTTATGAATGCCTCTAGGATCAGAGTTGAAGTGCGGTGTGTGTGTAAGTGTAAGGAAGTGATTTAGAAACTTGCAAACAGCGGTTCTGATTGTTTTCTTTTTTCAAACAACATTCAGTCTAAGTGTTGTATACTGGTTCCCCACCCTGGCTATTTCTACTGCCTATCAGTTGTGATTTGTAAGCAGAGTGACATAAGACTTTGTTTTCCTGCATTAGAGGGGAGGGCAATCCTGGGACGGAGTTTCTCCTCTGGTTCCTTCAATTGCAGCCAAACGGGGGTGTGTCGTGGAGACAGAATGAGTGGAGGAGGGTTTGTATTCACTTGAGATGCTGCACTGTTGCCCTGGTTTTGCTAAGTTACTTATGTGAGACACCTACCAACTTCATATATATTTTTATTAGATGTCGACAAGGATGGCACATCTGTGTACGGAGACCCCTTGTGCACAGGTGACTTCATTTCTACATAACTGCTTTCTGGAAGCTTGCAGGTGAGAATGGGTGGATCCTTAATTGTGGCGTAAGGGTTTTCACTGCTGTTCAAGGAACAAGAACTAGAACTGCACGTAGATTCTTTCATGTAATCTGCAAGGCAAGAGAGATTGCTTAGGACAAACAAGTACATATGGATTCATTTAAATACCAGAAACAGACTGCAGTCAAGTTTGTGTGCCTTCAAGATCCTGGGGTTGAAAAGACTATGATATTGGACATCTTATTCAATGTCTTAAGGTATGCTTTCTCAGGCATTCTCTTCCACAGATGCATGTTTTTGGAGGATAAGAAAATGACTAGTTTTAGTGACAGGTGTTTGTGGTGCATGCCTTTAATTCCAGCACTTGGGAGACAGATGCAGGTGGATCTCTGTGAGTTCAAGGCCAGCCTGGTCTACAGAGCAAGTTCGAGAGAGGGAGGGAGAGAGAGAGAGAGAGAGAGAGAGAGAGAGAGAGAGAGAGAGAGAGAGAGAGAGAGAGAGAGAGAGAGAGAGAGAGGGAGGGAGGGAGGGAGGGAGAGAGGGAGGGAGGGAGGGAGGGAGGGAGAGAGGGAGGGAGGGAGAGAGGGAGGGAGGGAGAGAGGGAGGGAGGGAGAGAGGGAGAGAGGGAGAGACTTTCAGGACCTCATCTTTAGAGTGGGCTAACTGAAGTGTACCAGGTATAAAAAGCCTTCAGTTTCAAGCTGACCTTTGGAAAGGTACCTGTGTCTTAGCAAACTCAAAGTGTAGTTTAGGCTCATCTTCCCTGATCCTTGGGAATGTTGACTGGGGCTTGTTTCAGTTGTACCTTTCTCTATAATTAGAACTTGTTGCACAAGGGTGCAGAATGAAGTCTAATAAAAATGAGATGAAGTAACAGTAGCTCTGCTGGAGGAAGATCCCTTAGTGACTAGAGTCACAGAGGAAAAGGGACTTACTTCAACTACTACTCTCCTTTCCTTTGTGGGTGATGCTCTATCTGTGCACAGTAAACTAGTCTGACATTTGCGACCCTTAGCTGTGAGGCAGGCAGGGTGTCCAGAGCTTGACAGTCAAGAGGCCTCTCTAAATGTCTGTGAAAGTTAGCTGGTGACATTTGTAGGGAATCTTCTCACTAGACCCACCAGAGTTTACATTTGGGGCCATTATCTAAGCTCCCTGCCCATAGCTGTGATTTTACTGAAAATGTTAGAAAGTGAAAGTCGCATGACTGCAGGGGAACTGTGTGTGCAAGTGCCTGCAGTAGCAGATGTGCACCACGTGAATGGTCTTCTGCAGCAGGGCTGGTGCAGAGGGATTTACTCTGAACCTTGGCAGTTCTTGTTTTAGCAGGCAGCATTTCCTTGGTTTTGTGTAGCAGTGCATTCACCTGCTAGTTCCTTCAGGTGTTCAGAGTGCTGTGACGGAGTAGAGCAGTAACTTTCCCCCCTCCTCCTGCCTCAGTGCTTATGAAGAAATTGAGACTTAGAGTGGGGATCCCACTGCCTCTCAGTAGCAAAGCTAGTTCCAGAAGCAAAGTCAAAGCTCACAAGCTGGGTGAGAAGTTGGCTTTAGTCTGGCTGGTCTAAGACTGACCTTTATAGCACCTGACTCAGGGAGGAAAAATACATTCTTGCTAGATAATGAGCAGTCTCAGGCAGTTCTAGCTGGGACTGAAGGTAAACAGGTACTTCTACCGGTGAAAGCCTAATCACATAGAGAACGGTGACCTGGGTTCTGGATTGTGACTTGGCTTCAAGCTATCTTAGTTTACCTTAGTACAGGAGAGTGGTGTGAGCCTGAGAACCTCCCAGCCAGTTCCAGTATGGTTGGTTTGAACTCATCAGGCAGGGAGAGAGACTTAGGGCTTCTTGTATGAAAGCTGTTCATTACTAATCACCACTGTCTTGGTTATATATTATGTGGAATTGAGGGATTGCTTATTTTGTGTAGTATTTGAAGAGCGACCTTCATTCCAGTTTGTTATTGGAAATTTAGATGCTAGGTGTGATTGGGCGCATCTGTAATCCCAGTTGGGAGGCAAAAGCTAGCCTGGTTCACACATTATTCCACGCTAGCCAGGGCTTTATAGTGACACCTTGTTTCAGACCAAACAGAAAGAAACTTGGTTGGGGCTGGGCAGGAAGGGACTGCTATTACTGTTTAGAAATGAGGAAACCAAAGCTCAAAGTTTGTTAGTCTAAAGCTTAGTGTTTAGGTCTCAGCTGCTGTCTTATCTGACAGTCACGATGTTTTTCCATCAGCATATCTAGTCACCTGGAGTGTAAGCTCTTTACAACTGCTTCAGTTTATCCTTCCTAGAAATACCAAGGCCTGCTGAGAGGAAAGGCTAAACTTCAAGCTTAGTTTTTGTCCATTTCAGTATGTTCCTTCTCCTGAGCTAAATTGGAGCTGGGGTGGGGGAAAGGGATTAGATTCAGAGCCAAGGATCTTATATACAAGTTTCGAAGACTAAGACAAGATGGAGAAATCCATGGAGAGTGCTGGTTGGGGAGAGTGCTGAGTTATCCCTGCTGGGAACTGGAAGAGATATGGGGTAAGCAAGCTAGAAAACAGCCTCAGGAAGCCAAGCCTTTCCTTTGTTGAGTCATCCACCTGCCTGCTGTGATGGCAGGGTGTGGGGAAGAGTAACCAGCTGGGCTAGGATACTTCCTCATCCCTCCACAGCCCCGCTCCCACCCAGTGCCTGCTTGTCAGGCACTGTGCAAAGAAAGGGGAAGCTTGCAGTCTTTCAAATGCCCTGGCATTTACTGTCCTTATTTCCTCCTCTGGATGTCTGTAGTTGTGCATGTTATCTCAGTCAAAATGGATTTCTGAATGAGGAAGCACAAGTCTAGAGAGGAAACAACTTCCCAAAGTTGCTTTATGAATATGTTGTGAACTTAGTAAGCCTGATGTCCATTTAAGGTCCCAAGTTACTCAAATGTATATGGAAATGCAGGCACTAAGTATCTTTCTCATCTCTGAGCTACTGCTATCAATAGGAGGCCACACTGCTGCTTCTGTTCCTGAGGTTAAGTTAGCATCCTTCACTTCAGTGAGAGATAGTATGTGGGGCAGGATGGGACCTGTGTGAGGGTCAGGTGGTGTCTACAAGAGTTGTCAGGATGTCAGTGGGCTTCTAAATGTCTGAGAACCCAGTTACTTGAAGGAGTGGGTAGCAGGAGAGCACAGGTTGGGGGAATGACAGTACAGGCTCAAGGATTCCCATACAGAAGGCGAAGAGAAGTGAATTTTTTTTCTGTCACACTTTGAAAGCATGACAGAGAGGAATTGGACATGAAATAGTTTATTGTACAGTAGTTATGCTGAAGAAAAAGGAAGCCAGCTGCTTAGCTGTGTAAGCAGTCTCCTTCAACCTCCTGGGTGACAGTGAGTGGAGTTCCCAGTTAGAGAAAAAAAGTAGATGTTACCTGAATTAGAACTTTTAGAATGTCAGAGTTGGAAAGGGCCTTAGAGATGGTGCTATTACAACTGTCCTTTAAAAAAAAAAACCCAAGCAAGAGCCACACATACTGATGTGTTTAGTGAGTATCATATAGCTGAACTGGAACCCAGATCTTTTCATTCTCTGGCAATCCCCCCTTCCCACCCACCCAAGTTAGAGAGCCCCTAGACTCTTAATTAGTCCTGCTGGGTTTGACTTGCCCCTATTGCTTTAGGAAACACCCTTGGGTGCCTACCTACCCTCCCCCCCCCCAATATACACAAAAGTTTGGAGAACCCCCTAGACTCTTAGTCCTGCTGGTTTGGCTTGCCCCCATTGCTTTAGGAATAGCTTAAGTTAGTGACATGAAGTAGCTAGTCGCGGATATTTGGGGATTTAGCCAGCAGGTAGGATTTGTTTCATGTATTTTATAAGCATTTCCATACACTGACATTTCACTGGCCTCTACTTGAACTCTGTTGTGCCATGTTGGCCCCCAACACTTGATGGACATTTGCCATCAGTTCTAATTTAAAGCCTGATTAGAGCCAGTTGTGAAGCAGAATCTGGCTGCTTGCCTGTGAGAGCCTCCTATGTACTCAGATGATTCCATTAGACAGGAATGCAATGATGCCGAGCCTGACTTTCATTGGCTTTGCTTTACATTTATGGTTTTGAGTTTAAAACTAGTTACCCTAATCACCATGCACAGGATGACATGGTGTACAGGGAAGGTGTGTTTGTATACTAGTCTTGGGGCCTGTCTGAGCTATTCTCCATTGAGTCATCCATCTTCTCAGAACCTCAAAGGCCTTGGGAGAGCTCTCTAGTCCCCATTCCATATTGAGAAACAGATTTTGGGTCATAGCAAACAATTGGCATATGGCTCTTCTGTTGGAAGCCTCACATACTGAAATGGTGTTTGCCTCCATTTGGATGGTTTAAGCCAGAAGAACCCTCAGAAACTTGCCATAATCAAGCTCCTGGAGAATACTGTCTATGGGCTGGCTCAGAGCTTGGGATGGTCTCCCAGGCTTTGCATATCTTAAACCACCATGCTGATGGTCACTCAGCTCTGCTGTTCTTTCTTGTAGCACACACTACCACCTGCATTTTGCTCATCCCACTTCTGATAGCCAACTTCCCAAGAGTTGTACACAAGATCCTCTCCTTGGTTAGGAGATGGCTGTGCTAGGTCTGAAAGATCAGAACAGAAACCTGGGACATCTGGGGCAGTTTAGACAAACAATAATTGGATAAGTTGCATAAGAATAGCCTAAAGTACTTCTCTCAGTTGTAGAGTATAGGGCCTCCCTCTCCATCTACTGCAGCAGAATCTGATGTGGGTGTAAACCTGCAATTTGAACACACTTGCAGGGTGATTCTGGTGCAGAGGTAGATATGAAATATCAGCTGGGATCTTTGCTGACTTTTATTACTGCTCTTTCAGTTTGACTGAGACTTTGAGACATTCCCAAAGACATCACGTTGGTACCACTTTTATGATATAGAAAAGCACTTCCCATCCAACTTTATTGGACACCCAAGATGATCTTGTTAGATAATAAGACAGGCATGAGTCAACAGGACAGGCATAATTATCCCAACCTTGCAGATGAAGAAGCAACCTTAGGAAACACACAGTTAATAAGTGACAGAGTTCCAAAGCACCCTGCCTAGCTCACATGTTCCAGCATTTAAACCTAGGACCTAATTTGGGAGAGAGGGGCTGGACTTGATCTTTGATTTTTGGCTTCACCTGTAGACTTCCTAGAGGAATGGTCCACCTTGTATGTAGTTCCTGTGGGTATGTAGTTCCTGTGGCGTAGGGATCTGTCTTGGCTTCCCTGCTCTTGGGCGCAGAGATCACTTGAAGGTAGGGGCTGTTATCATTGGGCATCTTTTCCATTCCTTGTGCACCAAAAAGGCAGCATGTTTAGGGTGGTGATCCTTGCCAGTACAACAGAAGGCCTCTGGGGCAGGTAGATTGACTTTATTTCAGATTTATAATCAATTTAACTTGTACTAATTGGTTGGATAATGATGGTCTACATTTCCAAAGACATTTAGTTGGCATCTATAACAAACCCACAAGCATTTGCTAAGTAGGTGCAACTGCAATGGAAATGATGAACTCATTATTATTAGGATTACTCCTGGGCAGAGCCACCCAGTGGTTCTGGGTCCTGTGATCTTCTTAGTTTTTTTTTTTTTTTTTTTTCTTTTTTTCTTTTTTTAGTGGCACAGGGTTTGCAGTTTTCTCTCAGGCAGAATTCCTTGCCATTTCAGATAGGTAACAGGATATCAGAATTAGATACTCTACCTTTGAAGCCTTTGTCCATAATGTATGTGTTCTGACGTCTATCCATTCCACACGTGCCTGCATAAAAACAGAAGGAAAGAAAATACAGGGTGAGGTTTCCTTAGACAGTTGGTTGCTTCCCCTCCCCTTGCTTTTTTCTTCCTTTACACAGAATGGTTTACTCCTAGCAAATTATTCTGGATTTAATCTATTCTAAGTAGTTTTGAACATAGAGGGATTCTTAAAGGGCTCATCACATTAAGATGGGCTACAGCAAACCTCCCCCCCTTTTATTTTTTGGCTTTCCTCTTAGCCTGCATCTGCCTTTCAGTATGCCACCTTTGATGTCTGTAGGTGAAGTTCCAAGCTTTAGAGGCACACAGGGTAAGGAATGAAGCCAGACTATGCTTAGCTGGAGGGAGAGATGCAAAGAATTCTGATTCTCTTTTCCCTTGGTTTTAGAATGGAGTTGGAGATAGGGTTTCTCACCTCTTAGCTCTGATGGGAGCCAGAGAGAAGACAAGTAGCTGGGGTACTTAATTAGTTACTTTCCAGGAAGAATAATCATTCCTGGCCACAGCCATCTTGCTCAGTTACTCATTTTGGAGGGCATGGGAAAGTAGAGCTTTGTTCCTGAAAATATTGCCAGTGTTTTTCAGCCCTTATGACTTCTTTCTTCATTTTGTTAGTTTTTTCCTAGGTTCCCAGAATGCATGGTCCTGACTCCTAGCCAGAAGCAGGACATAAACGTGAGTTGATTGCTACAAGTGATCCCAGGGATAATACCAAGTCTTGCTTTTCCAAGTTGGGACAGTAATGTTTAACTCACAGTTAACCCCCTCCCTTCACTCTGTTGCTTTGTTTTGCTGGTTTTTGTTCTTTTAGATTGATTTATATTTTATATACATATATAGCCTATGAGCACACATGAATACAGATGCCCACAGATGCCAGAGGTATTGGATCCCCTGGTGCTGGAGTTTCAGTGGTTGTGAAGTGTCTAATATGGGTGCTGGGAACCAAGAGAAGTATGAGTTTTTAAACCAGATACACCTTTGGCTTTAACTGAAAATAGTACCAAGCAAGGCAGTTGGCAAATATTTACTAAAATATAATTTAACTGCACCTAATTTGCCCACATTTCTGACACCAAAGACAAACCCACTGATCTGGATCTTTCCTCCACATGGAGTTCCCAAGTTGAATTTGCAGGAGTTCATGCCTATATACCCACCTTACACACCTTCCTGAGTGATACAGCAGAAAGCAAGCCATTCTAAAAGTCCCAAAGGAACCCATACCCTTTAAAAACCTGCAGCAGGCCATGCTGACCTCAGTTTAACACTAAATAGTCAAGGGCTTCCTTTGTTCTCCTTAAAGAATGGAGGGTGCCTACAATGTTAGCCCTCCCACCCCTTTTAGGAAACAGCAGCCCAAAGAGTGTCAGAGACTTGTTCAAGAATATACAAGCAAATACAAAGCTGAGTTGTGAGCCTAGATCACCTCAGGTGTTCTTTCCCAATGGCCACAGCTAGCTGGCTGTGAGCTAACGAGCTACAGTGATTGGAAGTCTGTGGAACAAGGAGGAACTAGGCCTGAGCCCAGATGATGCCTGCATGCTCCCATTCTCCTATTTGGATCACAGTGACCTAAAGGTGAAGCGAGGGTAGGGATTGTATTATAGTCCTGGGGGTACAGAAGGCCTAGTCAACAGAATGAATTCTGAACCTTCATGCTTCCTGGATTAAAGACCTGTGGACGTTGACTTAGTTTCAATAGAGCACTAAGAATCACCTAGAGCCCAAACTCAGACCTAGAGTTGTCTAGCATTCTGAGTCACTGCCCCAGAGTGCCTTAGAGGAGCTACTTTGTAGGGAGGCCACATTCCTTGTCCATCCTTTGTACTCTTTTGACATTATTATTGTAACTGATACATGTATTTCCCCTTTCAGGACTCAGTTGCCAAGTGTCTTTTTCACACCCCTCTCAGGCTACCCTGTTTAAGCTCAGTGAGAGAGCCTACCTACCTTCTCCTGGTCTCTTGTCAACTCCACATCATTTTCTAAGAAGATATAGTTTGAGCCACTGTTAGGTCTCGGGCCTTTCTAGGAATCATTGAACTTTTTCTCTAGAGAGCCAACCTTCTGTTACCTACACCATTACTGGGTTGCATGTTGCAGAATGGAGAGTACAGTTAGGTTGTGTTCCCTCCATAAGCAACCATGATTTGTCTATATCAGCTAGCATGGTGAGGGTGAAAAGGGTAGTAGGAAGGACTGGTACAAACTGCTGCCTTTGGGTAGGGCATAGGGGCTATAGAATAATCTTGGGAAGGCTCCATGGGGACAGGGATGGGGTGTAGAGCAGTCTGTTCTCAGGGTGGAAGGAAAGGCTGGGGGATCTGACCTGGTGAGTGTGGCTCATTGTGGCGGCTGAGGTGTCTAAGTTCAATGTAGAAGTCCTCGGGCGGGTACCTGGCCTCCAGGGCACTGATCTGGAAATGGGAGTCTAGTGAGAGGAATGACAGGGAGGAGCCATTATTCCCAGGGCCTGGATGGCAGGAGAAGGGGATGGGAAGCATAGGGTAGGGTAAGGGGCAGGCCAGAAGGAATCAAGATCTCCATGTAGCAGTCAGAGGGGCTGGGGTTACCTGTCCTTTTCTCCTCCCTTCCCATTCCATTCCGCCCTCCACTAGGGTAGTGGGGAAAACGCCTTGAAAAGTGCCAGGCAGAGGATCCTTTTCCATGTGGCAAATACACTTTCTGTTTCCACCTGGAAATCTCCACATCCCATCCCTAGTAGTCGCTGGGCCACAACCATGCTCTCCTTGTATACCACAGGGGAAGCCATGCTCGGGACTCAACTCTTGCTTTGCGATGGGGCGGCCCCCCTTAGTACAGAGATGAGGGTGGGACTGATGGGGAAGATGACTCAAACCACTACTGACCTAACACGTTCACATAGCTGTAGGGGGTCCAGCCTGCTGTGTCTCTGTCAAGGGACTTGTTACTCAGCTGTTTGGAGAGGAGAGCCAGTTAATACCTCGTGCCTCAGCTGCCCTTCCCCAAGTTGGCACTTGGTCCAGCCTCAGTGTACCCATCTCCGAGACGCTCCTGAGCTCCCAGGCCCTAGGTGACTGAGTAAAGGAGGACCAGGCAGATGTTATATGACAAGCTACCATGCTGTAGTTGAGGCCAATGAAAACAGCATATGCCCAAACTAAGTTCTCAGGCCCCTGTGGCATACAGGATTATGCTGCAGAAGTGGGGTGTTCTGTCAGTTTCCCTTCTGAAATACAGGGCATCCCCAGTACAGAAGTAGGGGCTGCCTGTAGTGCTTGCCCCTGGGCCATATATGACACTCTCTTTGATGTGCCCAAAGGAGAGCTCTAGTCATGAGACTAAACGATGCAGTCATCTCCCTGCATTCTGTTAACTGTTCTTTATGTGAGGCAAGGATGGTATTTCAGACATGAGACCATACTCATAGATACACAGGAGCCAGAGGCAAAGCTGACTCTAGAATTCAGGTCTCAGCTGCCTGTCCCCTCCATGGCATCACGCCTACCTTTGCTCAAGGGCTTCTTGTCTACATAGGGCCAGTCTCAGCCCCGTGAGGGGGGCCAAACCAGTCTTCTACCGAAAGAGTAGCTGGCTCTTACACAAATAATGTCATGGCCTAGAGTCTTTGTCTCATCCCTGGCTTGTGGAGAGCCTGATGCAGCTTTGATAACATGCTGTAGGTAATCAAGGGCTGTCTGTTGGATAACTAAATTCTCTTCTCTTAGCCCCACAAGCTTAAAGCTGAACTAAGCCTGAATACAAGAGTCTTGAGTGGAAGATGGCAGACAGAGTGGCCAAAGCTATTGTGCCTCTAGGTAACCTGCATGCAACTTGCCTGTTTTTTAATAGAAAAGCAGCCCCCACCCAGGTCTGTGGACGGGTGGTCATTCTTCAGGGGACAGATAGGGAAGAAGCCTAAACTAGAAAGCTATGCTCCTGATCCAGAATAGATGATGGTAAAGGAAGCCATGTAGCCTCAGATGGTCCTGCCGTTCTGATGTTTATGTGTGGTACATGCTTAGGTGGGTGTCAGGAGGTGTGTACAGCAAGAGCCCCTCACAAATCTTATACTTGGGGTTGTTCATATCTCAGTCTCTCACTCTACCTATTGCTTGTCCATCAAGGGATGTACTACATGCTATCTATATGCATCTGTGATAAGACATCTCTCTCTAAGGTTTGTAATATTTGTAACTAAGGACATCTACCTATTCTATGACCCACTGCTATACCGGGAGCTGTTCGGGAGGGCACCACCCCCTTTCAGCAAGAACACTAGCTAGTGTTCTCAAAGAGGCATCAAGGGGTTAATTGAATAGTGAGTTACTTCAGAGTATATTGCTAACACACTGCAGTAGTTTGTGGTAAGCACATACATTTTGAGTATATGTATTGGTCCATGACCAAAATGGCTACATGGAATACACAGGTGTGGGATAAGATGGTTGCATGTGATGTTACTATGTTCTGGTAGGTACTAGTTATCTATATACAAGGTGCATGTATGTTTCAGTGAGTGGGCAGTGTGATGTGGTTGCATAGGATAGAGCTTGCCGTCTCCATACAACATACTCTTTACCAGTTACATGATTCAGAGTGTTCTCATGTCCCATGATTCCTAGAATTGCTCTTAATGTAGAAGTTTCACACAGCCTATATGTGGGGGTGCAGTTCCTTCCTGGGAAGAAGGTAGTATTAAATGAAGAGGATAGTGGGTGAGGGTTGGGGAGCCATGGGGCCAGTACCTTGGTGGGGCTGTTCCTGTCCAGAGTGCTGGCCTGGCTGGTGGCAGGCACCCCGCACGCCAGTGTGTGGTAGCTGGTATTGGAAAAGCACTGGGCATGGCTGCTACTTTGAGACAAATCTGGGAAAAGAACAAGGAGCCATATTCCATCATATACCTGCCCTTGGTTGAGATGCCCCCAAAACTAATGTTGGGCTGGGCATTTTTGAGTATATCCCCCGCAAAGAGACAGCCAAATCTCCCACATTTTCCTAGCTGCCTGCCATTCAGCAGCCCTAAAACAAGCAGGAGAGCTAGCCATGTTTTGTTCTTAGTAGCGCCAGCTTTCTGTGTAGTTCACAGACCAGGCTTGCTAATATTGGGGTATTGTGGTCAGCTGGAAGCTATTGACTGCTGGCTTTGAGTTGCTGTTTTAGGTGGATTGACTTTCTCTTGTTGACCCCAGCTCTTCAGAGGATTCTACAGGACGGGAAAATCCAGCCATTCCTGCTCATTGTCATTATAAAATAAAACTGCCAAATCTCGATGGGCCTGGGCTTTCATCAGAGGATGTTGGCTTGGCTGGACCCTGGAGTGGCCAGGAAGTCTCTGAAGGCAACGGCTATACTGAGGCCAGTGCTGTCTATCCTGTTCCTGGCACACAGCAGGCACACTTGGTAGGAATGGCAGATGTGGTCTAGGTGCTCTTAAATTAAGCACAAGTACAGGAGGCTATAAATCAGTTATGAGCCATTGGAAAGTCACCACCCTCATCTCAACAGTGTAGGCCTACCCAATACTAGGCACTTTGGGAGCCTCTACTCATTAGCTAAATATGAAGCACAAAGCCTTTTTGTCAAGTACCAGAGTTCAGAGGAGAAAAAGGATCTGGTGCAATTACATACACACCTCACTCAGATGCTCATTGGCATTTCTACCATATCTAAGCACACAGGGCTCTGGTACACCTGTCAAAAGGACACTTTCCAGACTTGCAGACCTTTCCCTAAGTGAGGCACCACCCCTCTTACTACACTTCTGGGGCACTCCTCAGGGATGGCCTGGACCTCCCAGGGAAAGCAAACATCAGTAGGGCACAGCTTGCCAAGGTGTTCAGGCTCCGAACTGTCCTGTGGGTTGCTTAGAAAAGTTGCTACTTACTATAAATGTATCATGTAGACACCGCCAAATGAGGAGGGTGGGGAAGTGGGAGGTGGCACCCAGCTTGAGTTCCTAGGAGCTTAGGCTCCAGGAAGCAACACCTTCTTGGAACTCCACAGACTTCTTCAACCCCATTTTCTCTATGGGGTGAACATCCCCGGGCCCAGTCACCCACCCTGCAGTTATAACCACCCATGTTGAAACAAGAATGTAGATCTTCTTGAGAAGACCACATTGCCTCCTGTTGGGTTGAATGGGTGAAGAAGAGATGCTGGGACATAGCCTGACCTGAGAGAGAGTAGTCTGTGCTGGTCATCCTCATGGCTGGGGTATAGGAGACACGGGGAGCCAGGTCACGGCCTTTCTCTTTCTGCCGCCTCCGTCGCCAGGCATACAGGCCCAGCAGCACCACAACCAGGAACAGCAAGAGGATGATGCCTGTGACAGCACCCACCGAGTGCCGCTCTGCTCCCAGAGCTGGACTGATCTTGGTGTAGGGATTCAGCTCATCCATCATGAGGGCAGCTGTGGGCAGAGGGAGCCTGAGCCAGAGGTGGGCCTGATTCCAATAAACTTCCTGGCTTTGCCCCTTCATCCCTACTTAATCTCAACCCTTACGGTGCCTCTGTTTCTTCTAATGTCAGCAAAAAGATCAACTCCCAGAGGTCACAAAAAGAAAATGTGATTCAGATGTGAAGCAAAATAAATGCTTACTGAATATTTACTCAGGTCCACACATGAGTTAAAGTTATTTTATCGTGTCAGGCCTACAAAAAGGAACTAATTATTTACCTTTTCCCACACAGTTGAAAAAAATAAACTGAATCACCAAGGTTAGGTAACTTGCTGAGTACACCCAGCCAGTAATTCAGTCAGGAAAAACTGGCTTCAGCTACTCTTCCTGCTTACCAGCTATGTGATTTAAAGTGTCCATGGGGACAGTAACTCCAACTTCCCCAGGGAGTCATAAGCATCAAATGATAGACTGGTGTTGACAGCTGAGAACTCTGTCACTGCCCCAAGACACCTCTTGATTATACATGTGTGGCTAGGTCCCCCTGTGACTCCTCTGGGGAGGGTCTTCTCTGTAGCTGTGCAGCATCTGGACCTTTCCCTGGCTGAAGAGAGCTGGCTATCACTCTAGGGAGGCATGTGCTGCATTTGCCTCAACCACATGGCTTCAGACTGCAAAGTAAGTTTGTCTGATGTGGGTAACAAGAGCATATTTTCTGCTCCCATCTTCTAAGACCAATAGGAGCCTCCCAAGTCTGCAGAACTTTACAAAGAGGCTTTTACATGCACAAAGCCACCATTTACAGAGGGCTCGTAGGTGCCAGGCATGTGCAGAAGCCTTTCTTGAATTGCCTCAATTTGATCCTCTCAGATGTACCGTGGGATGCTGCCAAGGCGTAGCACTAGAGTCAAGCTGAGCCCTTTGGACAAAGGTCAACGTCTCAACTGAATGTGGAATAAAAGGCCCAGCAAAGGAAAAGACCCACCCCGAGACACCTAGCAGGGAGTGGCAGAAGTCAAACTTGGCACAGTTAGCCTCGTTGGCTGTTCCCAGAACTAACTCATGGGGGAACTCCAGAGGATACACACAAGCTGTGAAGTGAGGCTCCCAACTCTGACTACATAAACCTCAGCTGGTATGATTAGGACTGTCTGAAGCCACCAGTGATTGAGCCCTTTCCATCCCTGTCCAGACACTCTGCCACCTGCGTGTTACCTTGGTCACACCTGATTCCTTTGAATCCGGGGCTGCAGTAACAGGTACCAGTGACATGGTCACAAGTGGCATTATTCATGCACTCACACAGCTGCTGACACCCGTATCCAAAGGTTCCCGGGGCACATCCTGTATGGTATACAGAGTGCAACAGTGAGACACAGCCAAACTCCACCCCTCCCATTCCAGGTGGGGAAGCCTGTGGCAACAGGACGACTGTACCCCACCCAGTGAAGCCTATTGAACTGGAGTGCCTATTGTGCTTTCATAGTTGGAGTAGAGTGTTTCACTGTGAGTCAGGGCACATGGGCACAGGAGAAGGCAGGCCTCACCTGCCTCTCCCTCTTAACTCATTTAAAGGACCAGAAAATCCTGCCTTCCTCTAGTCCCTCCTTGCTCTGCTTACCACACCCCTGCCCTGTCAGAAGTGGAGAGATACTTTGACGATGAGTGTAGGATTAGCCTTAAGTCTAGAGTACAGGAGCTGTGGTGTCTGGGAACCAGGGAGGGGGAGGGTTGAAAGCAGCAGCTTCCCCTGCAATAGGGAGAAGCCCAGCCCAAATACCAGGAACAGGGTTGGGGCAGCTTACTCTGTTCACAGTGGCGCCCGGTGAAGCCTGTTCGACAGGTGCATTTCCCAGTGATGTGGTCACAGCTGGCTCCATTCTGACACTGGCATATGTGCCCACAATCCTTCCCAAAAAATGCTGCAGGGCAACCTGCAACAAAACGACAGGTTACAGTAGCTGTGGGCTCAGGGAAACTGCAAACGTTGCTGGGACCAGGCTTGTCTGCTGCTTCCTCTGCAGCATGGGGTAAAGGCTGGTGAGCCCCACAAAGCCATCTGTACCCACTGAACCTCAGTCTAAAGGGGTGGATGGTAGGGGCAAGGTGATCCATGCAACTAGGGTCTCAGCAGCAGAGGACAAGCTCTGGTCTCTTTGTTGTGCAGACCTGGGATTTCTTCCCCATGGTCTAAGGGTCTGATCTTGTTTTTTGCTGGGGTACCCTATAGCCTTGACCTTACAAGACTTTGGATGATCCTGAGGTGTGGCTGGTACTGGGGCCAGCCTCTTTCCCCCTTCTGTACAAGCCAAGACTATTCACAAAGTGACCAGTAGGCCGCAGCATATGACTGGGAGTGGCTGGGAGGCAGGGCTTACGCTGCGTGCAGAAGAGTCCAGTCCAGCCAGGGGTGCAGTGGCAGGCCCCATCCTCGGCGCTGCAGCTCGCCCCGTTGTGGCAGCTGCATGTGTGGAAGCAGGCAGAGCCCCAGAACCCAGATGGGCAGGCTGTTGGCGGGGAGGGGGGGATGTAGAGGGGGTAGGCAGGGCAGAGAGGAGCAGGAGGGAAGGGAGGGGAGGCGAGTACACATCAGAGCCAGGACACCTGGATGGACCCAGAGGGGCATCTCTTGGCTTTCAAGGACTTGATACGTTATTCTCAGAATCCCTCAGCTCACCTCTTGGCCTCATGCCCTGGGACTGCTATGAGGCCCAGATTCTCTGCACATTCTCTTAATCTTGGGTGACCAAAGCAGCCTTGTTCCAAGGGTTCCTGAATCTCCATTCTTAGAGGGACTGATAGGGATAGAGGTGGAGTAACACTGGAGATACTGACTTCCTGACTTCTCCACAAGTGGCAGGGACTGTCTTTGGGTTCTTGTGCTATTTGAGGATGGAGCCTGTGGCTCCAAACTGGAATGGAATTCCCCCAAGTCCAACCATTTAACTGGGACCTCCTTACAGGTACTGGCTTTGTCTCATACATCAGACAGGGAGCTCCATAGGCCAGGAGCTGAGGCCCCTTTGGGAAGGGTTGTTGCCTTGGTATCAGACTGTAGCACCCTGTTCAGGCTTAGGATGCTCAGTACATCATTCATAGGGGCCATCCTACAGGGTGCTCCAATTTGTCCAGGGGTGGCTGCTCTAACCCAGCATGCCAGCCTCGTTCCCTCCTCCCCATTTATATTCAGACTGCTCCTTCTACACACAGATGCTAATGGAGTATGAATTTTCAGGATTCACAGCATTAATGGCACCAACAATATTGATGCCTTTAATATCTGCTGTAACAATATCCATGGTCAGTACCAGTAACTCATCAAATTTGCTGTTTAACTAAATGGAGCTTTCAGGGTTGGAGAACAATGACATGGCTCAACAGGTAAAGGTACTTGCTACCCAAACATGGTGAACCTGAGTTTGATCCCTGGAATCTACATAAAAGTGGAAGAAGAGAACTGACGCTATAGAGTTGGCTTCTCACCTTCACATACATGCTGTGGCACTTGGACACACATTGTACACATAGAAATAATACAGATAAATAAATAGGTCTCGGATGGAGTTCTTGTCTCCGGGAGAGTTTAGTCCTGTGGGTGGAGGCACCATGACAGAGAGGAGCACTTGCAGGGGCAGCAGCTTACCCTGTGAGCAGTCCTTGCCAATCCACCCAGGGAAGCACTGGCAGGAGCCATCGATGGGGCTGCAGGTCCCGTTGTTGGCACAGGAACAGAGTTGGGCACAGTCCTGCCCAAAGTGCCCTCCAGCACACACTGTCGGCACAGGAAACGCTGGCATCTGCCTTCTTTCCAGGCTCCTAAGAGCCACCACCCACCAGCTGCACCCCAAGATGTTCCTAGGCCGCAGCCATGACCTGGACATCGTCTGGATGGGAACCAACACCTGCAGGGGCAGGTCATCCTCCATCACATAGAGTGAGTGCCCCTCCTGCCACAGCAGTACCCCCCTAGAGGCCCTGTTCTGGTTCCTTTGACAGGGACAGGCTGAGACCCATAGACGGGACATCACTTTCTTGGGTCTCATAGATAGGAAGTGGCAAGGTAGGGATGGGATCTTTGGACTCTCGGCCAGTGCTCCTAGACAACCTCCCAGCCTTCTGCTTTCCCCTGAGCTATCCTTGACTACCCTCTGAGACACATAGGCCACTGGATCACATACCTCCTTCTAAGGGTACTCCAAGCCTTCTGTGCTTTTCCTATGGCTAGTATCTTCTAAATTCCTCTGCCCCTCAAATCCAGCTATGGATGTTCTGCCTATAAGACTCATCTTAAGTGTCACCTACCTTGGAACAATAAGATCCAGCAAGTTAAGATTAGTGTCAGCTATCTTAGAGTTTCCCAGCAGCCTGCTTTTGGATCTTTTTGGTTTTCTTACTTTCTTTCTTTCTTTTTTTTTTTTTTTTTTTTTTTTTTTTTGGTTTTTACGAGACAGGGTTTCTCTGTATTGTTTTGGAGGCTGTTGGTCCTGCCTGGCCTCGAACTTACAGAGATCCGCTTGCCTCTGCCCCTCGAGTGCTGGGATTAAAGGTGTGCGCCACCACCGCCTGGCTCTTTTTGGTTTTCTTAGTATGTAAGCAAAACAATAAATTTTTAAAATTTTCAACAATAATTTTCAAGTCACTTATTTGGGTTTTTATTGTGTTTTATATTAACTCATTCCTAGCTGGTCCTCCCATTTTCTCTCTTCTGGGTGACTATGTCCCTACTTGAGTTTCTTCCTTGAACTCTACTATTAACTGAGATGTAACAGCTGTTTCAGGCCAAGCCTGAGTCCTGCCCCTTCTGGTGTCCCCTACAACGCCTGGAGAGTCAGCAGGTGTTCAAGCCTCAAGGGCCAAAAATCAGTCTTTTCCCATCTCTCTTCTAGGTCCTCTGGCCTAAACTTTGTAAGGATGGGAAACGTCTCATTTTCTATTGTATCTGACTGTCCAGTGAACACTGAGGAAGTAGGCCTTGAGAGTCACAACATTCTAGAAGGCTCTACTACTGGGATCATCAGAGGACCAGGAATAGTTTTTTTTTTAAACGTTTATATGCAACAGGTGAGCAGGTGCCTGTGGAAGCCAGAAGAGGACATCAGATCCCTTGGAGGTAAAGTTAGAGGCAGTTGTAAGCCTAACATTGGTGCTAGGAAGTGAACTCAGATCTTCTGCAAGAGCAGTTAGCCTTCTTACCCACTGAGCTCCCATGGAATAGGTATTGACTTCTTGGAGGAAAGTGGCTTCCTTTGGCTCAGGTCTCAAGCCCGGATGCCATCACCTGCTTTCCTCCACTGTGCCTCCCATCGCCAGCCCTTCCAGCCTGACAATGGGCCCCAGAATATACATGTAGTCTCTACCTCTGTGAATATGGCTAGTGGTTGGGACAGATGATAAAGACAGGTGGACCCAATTCTGCCTGAGGTTTTGGGTTTGAGTTCTAGATTTGCTATGCAATCAGCAAATGCATGACACATGCACCAGAAATTGTTCAAAATGTTTCACAAATGCTAATATTAAGTTCACTTAATCTTGGTAATGTCTTCATCATTGTTCCCTATCACTGAATTCCCTTGACACATGGGGAGAGGTTAAGCTGTCTATCCAAGATTACATGCAAAGAAGTTCTACTGTTTCTTCACTGAGGACATTTTAGCAAAGCCCTGTACATCCCACCCTATGCCCTAGATCTCCTCTTCGTTAAGATGGGAAGAGAAACAGGAGCGCACACTTGCTGGCCTCAGACCTCATTTAGTGCTACAGGTAGGCTGGCTGAGCAGGGCTGTGCTTGGATTCCCCATGTTTGCTGCTCAGGCTCCACACCCTCAGCTTCCTAAACTGCCTGTTGCCCCCACCTCCTCCCTGTCTCTGGGAAATGCTTTATTTTGAGGATCCGGTTTGAGCCCCATCATCCTAAAAGGTGGCTTCCTTCCATCCCTCTGTTGACTGGGGTAAAGGACTATCCACCAGCTTCGTGGGGAGCAGGGTGCTGGAGCTGTTCCACCAATCTTCACCCCACAACTCTGGACTGCTCTAACAAGGCAGTCTTCTCTTTGAAGTCTTCCCCCTACACAAGAAGAACAAATTCACCCGCAGAGCTGCTAATGTGATCGGGCTAATGCATTAATTGCAAGACTTCTTAGCTGAATCAAGAGTCAGGCATGGGAAGGGGAGGAGGGGGCTGGTGAAAAGAAAACATTGGGTTATATTTAATCTATGTTTAATGATTCTGGGGAAGCACTGTCCATAATTTGTAACTCACTGGAAAGCCAGTCATTAGAAAGTGTCAGTTCAATTTTTTACAAGGTTTGAGACTTAACCAGGGCAGTTGCCATTAATAGCAAACTCCATTAGATCTATATGTGGGAAATACTCATTAGGCCAGCGGGCAATAAATCAGACGACATGGGCTGTGAGGGTTCCTTCTTGGGCTTCATAGCTCCTAATTTAGACTGAGTCTGGTTCTATTGACGGCTGGGTCTCCTATGTTCAATAAATAAACCTCAGCCTGTCAGGTGGTGATTAAACCATTCTAGGAGGGCTACAAGCAAATGAAACTGTCACATATGTTTCCCTGGGGTCCAAACTTCTTATGACCTCAACACATCATGGAGTCAAACTTCTCTTCATGCATATTAAAAAGAGCCCAACTCAGCAGTGATGATATGTCAAAAGAATGGTTTCCCCTGGAGGTAGTGAGCTCCTCACCAGGAGAAGTATTTAAGCACAGGCCAGGTGAGATTCTTGCCTAGATGACTTTGAAGTTGCCATTAGCTCTAAGTTCACATTATTCCCAAATGTCTTTACTCTCCCCGACTATAGTGTAAATTGTACAAGCTAGTATCCACGCAAGGCCATGTCCTAAGCCATCCTAAGTAAGCCCTAGCTGGCCTTCCTGGCTTACTCCCCATCTCTAGTTGCTGCATCTTCCATCCATTCCCTGCTGCTGTATACTAGCATCCCGGGTTCTGTTACCCACCCTACAGGACTAAGGCCCAGGCAAAGATCTGCAGAATTCCTGGACCTTCTCCAACTGTCATGCTTCCGTGAGCTTCAGAAGCCACCCACTCATGGAGTCGTGGATGGTAGATGCTGGGGCCAGCTCTTATCTTGCCATGGTGGCTAATGAGGAGGGACTTTTGACAGTGGTGTTGACATTTGCCACAGTAGAAACGTTTATGTCATAGAACCTTGTAAATGCTGTAAGGCAGGTGCTTACCCCCAGAAAACTAGCTAGCTCAGGGAGCACCCTACAATAAACTTGGTTGCCCCTTCAGCACTGCCTGGACAGTGTGCCGGAGGCCTGGAGTTGATATTGGCGTGAGCTGAGAAGTGTGTGGGGCCAAGGATTAGTGCTGTTGACCTGAGGGGTGTAGGAGTCTATGACAGACTGGGCCATGGCCATTTCTGGGCCCCCACAGAGCCTCTGCCTTTACATTCCACACAGCCCTAGCTCGGGCCACTCTAGATGTATCAATGCGTGTTTCACGCTCCCACCTTTTATTTGTTTGCTTATTATTTACTTTGAGATAGAGTCTCATGTAGCCTCCTGCCCTCTATGTATGTAAGGATGACGTTGAACTTCTCCATTTTCTGCCTCTATTTCCTGAGTGCTGTGCTGATAGATATATGATACCACACCTAGTTTATGTCGTGCTGGAGATGGAACCCAAGGCCACATGGACTCTAGGCACTACCAACTGAACTACCTCTCAGGCCTGGTTTTAGGTTTTTTGTTTTTTTTTTTTTTTGTTAAGTAGTCCAGGCTGATTTTAAACAAGTAATACTCCTGTCTCAGCCTCCCAAGTTCTGGGATTATGTGGTATGTACTACCATGCCTGGCCCATTTTTCCATCTTTGTTTTTAGCAGAATATTGGAGTCTGTATTTGTTTCTGCCACTTGCTAGCTGTGAGACCACAGGCATGACATTTAACCTCTTTGGGTTTGTCCCTTCAGCAGTGCAGTGACTTTTTCTCAGTTCACATATGTGCTGCTCAGTTTCCAGTGGCGCAGGAAGAGAGTCCCTGAACCCTTCCTGTTTCCTGCCCCTCTGTTCCGTGCCCTGACCTTCCCACCAGTTGAGCGTACCTTGGTTGCACAAGGCTCCAGAGAATCCTGGCAGGCATTCACAGATGCCACTGACGTGGTGGCAGGGCCCGCTGCTGTGCACGCAGAGGGGACAGGACTGGGCGCAGCCATGACCGTAGAACCCTGGTGGGCAGACTGAGGGTGTCGGGGGAGATGGTGGTTAGAAGCTTGTAGGAGCAGCTCGATAGCCACCTCTCTGGTCCCCATGCCAGTGAGAGAGTCTTCTTGAAAATGGGGAGTCTAGGGTCCCCACACCTTTTGAGGAGATGAACTGAGGGCTACTCCTGATTCTACTGAGAGGCTGGGCCCTGAACTTGGGAACAGAGCAACCAGTACAGGGGAGGAAGGCATAGAATGGAGTGAGAAGAGGGGCCTGGCTCCCATAGGCCAGCCTTACAAAGGCCAGCACCACTTCTGACTGGGAGGGGCTGAGTGGATGGGAAATCAGACATCCTTGGGGTGGGGGCCTAGTCTTACTTCTCTGGCATAAGGGTCCTCGGAAGCCAGGGGCACACTCGCAACTCCCATCCTCCGGGGAGCAGGAGCCTCCGTTCTCACAGCTGCAGGACACTGAACAGTTGGGGCCCCAGCGACCTGGAGGGCATGTGCTGTCACAGCGGATGCCTGCAGACCAGACACAGAGGCAGATCAGTGGGAAGGGGTGAGGAGGAGGAGGGGGAGGATGGAGAGAAACCCAGTGGAGGTGGGGCTGGTGGGGAGGACTTCTGAGAGGTCGTGATGCCCTTCCAGAGTCCTCAAAGACAAAAGAACTGAGCAGGCCAAGGCAGTCCTAGGAGCAGAGAGCAGATGACAAAATAAGGCAGTATAGCTTAGAACTGAACACAGCACAATGGCAGGCCCGCGGCAGGCTTGATGAGCCCAACAAGAGAGGAGATGGCAGCACCAAGTAAAGAAGGCTGCCTCCACCCTCACAGCTGAGCTGGCATCAAGAGCATGTTGGGCCAGTGAGATGGCTCACCTCAGGTAAAGGTTCTTGGTGTGAAAGCCTGGTGAACTGAGTTCCATGTCTGAAATCCACAGGAAAATAGAAGGAGAGAACTGACTCCAGAGTTGTCCTCTGACCGTCACTGTGGCACATGCAACCCCACTCTGTCACACATGCATACATACACATTCATTTATGATCTCTCTCTCTCTCTCTCTCTCTCTCTCTCTATATATATATATATATATATATATATATATGATTTTTCAGGGTTTCTCTTTAGCTTTGGAGGCTGTCCTAGAACTTGCTCTGCAGACCAGGCTAGCTTCAAACTCACAGAGATCCATCTGCTTCTGCCTCCCAAGTGCTGGGATTAAAGGCATGGGCCACCATCACCTGACCTTAAAATTATTTTTAATTTAAAAAACTTGCAAGATCATCTTCAGCTATGTAGAAAGTTCAAGGCTGGCCAGGGCTACTTGAGACCCTTTCTCAAAAGAAAATGTGTGTACATATATATACACATTTTATATCACATACACACGTATAAAAGAAACCAAAAATGTTACCTATACCCCAAACATGCTGATAAATGACCCCTTATTTGACAAACAGCAGTCTAAGGGGAAATGGATGGAATATCTCAATAAGAGAGGGAGATCTGCAGTCTGAAGACCTGCAGTCCCCTTGAGCTCAAAGCATATTTGAGCTGGGCTGACTTCAGTCTGGAGGCTAAGAAGGAATTTTAAAAAGCCAGGGTAAGGGTTCCGACCAGGCAGAGTGGCTTCCATTCTGACATTCGTGTTAGGTGATTGGACCAGGCCCAGGAGACCAGGCGTTCTCTGGAAGGTGAGCTTCAGGGGCTCTACGCAGCTTGAGTTTAAAAGTCATGTCTGCCTTGTTATAAGGACAGGGACTGTGAGAAGGAACAACAGAGAGGAAGAAGACCCAGTGAACAGTTAAGCCTTAGTGAAGGAGAGCAGTGGGACCAATTTGGAGGGAGTGAAACTCTGCAGGCCCACCTGTGCAAGAGGGAGGAAACATGGGGTGAGCCAGCCAGTGTGGGGAGCCAGGGAGGGGTGCGGCTGGCCTCCTCGCCCACTGCTGGGGATAACCTCTCTTCCTGTGCCCTGCCTGGTGTCTTGACCTTGTCAGGAGTGGGGGTGGGGGCTTCAGGTATCACTCCCTGGGAAATGGGTAGTGGCTTCTACCATAGAGAATGTGGCAAGTGTGTCATCTTCCCCACCCCCTTGCTGATACAGCCTCTCCTGTGGAGTTTCAGGGTGTTCAGAGGCAAACCAGGGAATAGAGTAGTTATAGATTGGCTGAAGCTTGGGAAAGGGGACCAAGATGCTATTTAAAGATTTTGGATACCTCTTCCAGTTTCCCCTTTGTAGGTATGGTTGACCCTCCTTATTCATGAAAGAAACCAATATCAAAGTTTGATCATATAATCTATGCAGCTCCTGGATACTTTCATGTAGTTCAGGATGGCCTTGAACTCACTATGGGGCCAAGGATGACCTTGAAGTTCTGATGCTCCTGTCTCCACCTCCCCATTTCTAGGGTTGCTGGCATGCATCACCATGTCTGGTTTTGTGCAGCTCTGGCAATGAAACCCAGGGCTCTTTGCACGCCAGGTGAGCATTCTACCAACCAAGTTAAAGCCTTTCTACATCCTTTATGTCATGTGGAGATAATGTATAATACCAAATACGTGTGGAGCTGGAGACATGGCTCAGAGGTTAAACACACCAGGTATGATCCCCAACATCCACATGATGGCTCACAACCATCTGTAACTTGTTCCAGTTTCAGAAAGTGGAGACTAGATGCCCCGAAGCAAACTGACTAGTGAGACTAGTCACATGGGTGAACTCTAGTTTGAGAGACCCTGTCTCAGTGAATAAGGTGGAAGAGAAAGTACGGATAATTCCTGACATGAACCCCAGGCTTTTGTGTGCATATGCATACACATGCATCCTCCCCACATATGTGCCCACACATGCATACATGTATGTTTCATATTCTTGTTCACAGTCTCACTCTCTCTCTCTCTGGAAAATGAAAACAAACTCTCCCTTCCTACCTGGAGAAGGAGTTCCCCAGCTTTAGTTTTCAGGAACCTCTCTCCCTGTACTAATGGGTAGACCGAAGGACCTGTTCTCAAAGCCAACAGTCACAGCAACAAGCCCTTCTCTGGGAAGTCTTCCTACTTGTTTGCCCATAGGTCCAAACATCTGTTTTAACATCCAGCTCCTACCTCCACTGCTAGGATTACAAGAAGGGGCCAATGGCTTCCTGAAATTCATCCCTGCTGACCTAGTTGCTTCTCACACCACCTGAGACATCTTTGCAGTGCTGAAGAATCAGGAGATCAAAGTCATCCTTACCTACATACAAATTTGAGCCAACCTGGGCTACATGAGATCCTATCTCAAAAGCATACAAACAAATAACTTAGCCACTAGGTGAATACCCTCTCCCAAAACTGATCTGGGCTTCCCCTCCGGTTGGCACTAATATCTTGACACCTCCTTAGCTCTAGTATAAGTCAGAGCAGATAACCTCTAAGCTCTCCATATGTGGTTACAGGATGACTTTTTCAATGGCTTCAAGAAGCATTTTTGTGAGCACCTATTATGTTCAAGGCAAGTAAATAAGATATATTAGAAACTGTCGTGAGAGGGCAGAGTACAAGCCCAAGTCAGATGGGGAGGTGAGCAGAGTTTTCTAGGAGAGGGGTGTTCACTGTATGGGAGGCCCGGTTTCTGCTCCTCATCCTGCCTTTCCTGGCCTTCTGTGTGACACATCTCAGTACATCAGTCACCTGTTTGAGAAGCCTCTGGACCACATTTGGAAAAATGGACTTTGGAGCCGGTGAAGGACTTGCTGAGACTGTCCATTTGTAAGCATCGTCATTAAAGTGGATGTCATTAAAATCAGATCAGCTCTGTCAAAACTAAGACAATGAGAATTTGGCTGGAGCTGGCAGAGTAGGGGGCAATGAGAAGGTTGGACCTGTGGTCCACACTGAGGGGTAGCTGGCAGGGCAGGGGAACCTCAACCTGACATGCTTTAGAGGACTGTCCCTGGCCTTTTGCTGCCAGAGTGAAGGTGGACAGAACCCTGCAAAACGAATACTGAGTATTTCCACAGCTGGGAAACAGTGGGGTCATCAGCCAGGGGCCACTGACATATGCACTGCTCCTGATAGCTCCCTGTAGTGTGGTTTATGTGCCAGGTGCTGAGCGTTTGACAGTACCCTTCACTGAAATTTCAAAGTGGTCCCAAGGTTCCTTGCGAGGATTCCAGTTGTCTATGCTTTATGGGTGGAGGCTTTCAGGCCATGTTAAGAAGAGGACTTGCTATGTGAAGCAAGCTTATTTCTAATTTAAATTAAAGAAGAAGAGGAAGAGGAGGAGGAGGAGGAAGAGGAGGACTTGCTGAAGTTCACAAACCCAGGCAGTCTGGCTGGGGTTCTGTTCTTAGCAACCTAGTTTTCTTTTTTCAGCATGTGGCACATAGTAGGTACAGAGGTGAGTTGGGCAGATGCCTTCCTAGGGCTGCTATATAAACAGCCACTCAAATTAGAGTCCAGGGTCCCTTGTGGTGAGTGCTACAGAGGAACGACCTGGGTCACCAGAATTCATAAACAGGGCTCTTTAGTCCGCAGGTGGGTAATCATAGACAATCTTCAACTTGAAATCTGGAATATGGGAAAGAGTTATCAGGGCTGGAGCTATGCTTTTTAAATGAAAAAGGGAAAAGGGATTTACTGAGTAAGTTGGAGAGATAGCAAGGGGAGGGCAGGTGCAGAGGTGAGGAATCAGGACAGTGGTCAGGGGATGGTGGTGCTCGCCTATAATCCAGTCCTTGCACTTGGAAGACTGAGGTAGGAAAGGATGCAGGGAATCCAAAACCAGACTGGGCTGAATAGTAAGTTCCAGGCTAGACACAGCTACACAGTATGATCTATTTTAATAATATAAAATTTGGCCCAGGTGTCTGGAATGACTGAGTGATGGAGATAGGGCAGAAAAGGGGATGGGGCCTTCTGACAAGAATTCTGCATTTTTTTTTGTTACAATTCTTCCCAAGACAAGGTCTCATGTAGCCCAGGCTAGCCTTAAACTTGCTATGTGGCCAAGGATGACCTTGAACTTCTGATCCTTCTGCCCCTCTTTCCTGAGCACTGGGTTTATAAGTGTGCACCACCACATCTGGCCAGGATCTTAGATTTTCCATCAGTCCCATCAAGCCACAGCAGTGAAAGACTGGGTTAGAGGTTCCCTGTACTCACTATGTGCAGAATAGATTCACCTAGGGAGGACGGAAGGCATGAGGCCGACCAGGAGGTGATCAATGGGCTGGGAAAGTGGCAGGGTTCCCCCTATACAATGGGACAGATGTAAGGACTGAGGTTCCGAAGTACCATGCTCTCTACACACAGGCTGAGCTCCTGTCAGCCTTGAAACGTGCCGTCCTGAGAACAAAGCCTCAGCATTATATGTTTTTAATAAATCTCTCTGCACAGGGCTGAAAGGGAGCAGGTGAAGGGGAGTGGCAGGAGAGAATGGCAGATGACTAGTCATGAGGAGGGAGGGAAAACCAAGAGCCTGTCTGCACAGGGCCCGGGCAGTGGCAGGGAAGAGGTTACCTGTCCATCCTGCCAGGCAGCAGCAGTGGCCTGTGACAGGATCACAGCCGTCGGCGTGGCTGCAATCACAATGCTCACTACAGTTCAGCCCAAATGTGCCATCCTGTGGGGAGGAGGGAGAGAAAAATGATCACACCTAGGTTCCTAGAGGTTACCACGCTTCCATCAGCTCTTCAGGAACCCAGACGTGGGACTAGGTCACAGGCATGATGCTTTGTGACTGGGGACCAACAGGGCTGTGAAAAGGTCACTCCAAATGTTCATCTGGCCGTATTAATAGGAACAGGAGAGAGGGAAGTGATGATTGCTCTGCCTTGTCGTTCATCATAGCCCCCACGTGGTCATTCAAATTGTAGATTAAAATGCACTTTGTTGTTGATAGGCATGGGGGGGAGGGAAATATTGCCTGTAGCCCCAGCAATTAGGAGGTGGGGGTGGAGTGTCATGAGCTCAAGATATCCTATGTCACAAAAGAAAACCTACTTTATTAATTGTGACACACCTGTCCCGCACACAGAGTAAGGATAGTCTTCTCTTATCACTGGGAAAGAAAGCTCACAAGGTCTCAAGTGCCCTACTCTCTTCTCCCACCAGTACTCTGGAATGGCTTCACCCAGTCTCACTTTCAAAATGGGAAGCAGCTGGAGACTCACACGAGGAGGCGGGATGAAGCCCACAGTCTCCCACCAGTTTGTCTAGTAGCCTGAGGCTCAGTGCTTGAGTTGAGATTGCTGCCGAATGGCTTGGTTCCATGCCTCACCCCTAGTAGCAGACTGAAACCCAAATACTACCTAGAAACAGCCATTCTGCTGGTTTGGGGAGGACCGAGAGTGCCTTGGTGGGGTGGATTCTGTAGCTGCCAGTCATTCTGCTCTGCTTTCCAAGTGCAGCAACGGGAAAACATTTCTGTCTGAGCAGCCATTTTATAGATGGGAGGGTTGAGGCCCAGGATAGGGAGAGGCCACACAGAGGCTAACACTTCCTGACTCAGCTCTTCTGTATGGACTGTGCAGTCCTCCACACTCCACCCCCCCCCCCAGGGAGAAGGCACAATGACCAAGGTGAGTACTCACTGGACAGGGCAGTTCACAGGAGTCCCCCAGCCAGCCTGGGGTGCAGTCACAGGAGCCGTCAGAGGGGCTGCAGGCTGCCCCATTGGCACAGACACAAGTCTCATTGCAGTTCAGGCCCCACGTCCCACTGGGACATGGCAGGGAGCAGTCCGGGCCCTGCCACCCTGGGGAGAGGGCAAAAGGCATTACCTAGCCAGGCCCAGCATGGCTTTCTATCTAATTCCCCGGCTCCACGGGCAGCAGTCACGTCACCATGGTTGCCTAAACTCCCTCCCTGACACAGGGTTCACACCATTTCTGCTGCCTGGAGATGGGCCCACTGGGCCAGGGGCTGGCCTTTGGGGTATCCCCCTCCCCAGGCCATGGATGGGGTTCAGCAGTACATCTCCATGCTGAAGTGCGTCGCTGCTTCTGCCTCCAGGACTGAGCCCCTCCCTCCTCTGTTCCTGAGGAATGAGACCCCTGCTTCCAAGCAGTGCCTCCTGAGGGAGACTTGGCCCCCAGGACCAGAATGGAAAAGAATCCAGGTGTACCCTTTTCTTTCCCTGCCTTGGGCTGGACTTTCCTTAGGTTTTTCAGAGAACACTTCTTTATGTAGCCTAGGCTAACCCAGAACTACAGTTTCTCCTACATCTGCATCCCGAGTGCTGGGATTACAGGTGTCTACCAACATGCCCCTCGTGGGCCAGGCCTTTGGCAGTGGCTGTGTCTCTGTGGACCGTTAGCACCTCTACAAAGCCCTTTTAGCTTCTACCAGGTAAGTGTCTCATCCCGACTCAGGGAACTCAGTCTCCCCACTCTGCCCCTGCAGCCCACGTGGCTTACCTTCTCTCCATGCTCCCAGAAATTCCAAACCCAAAAGAAGACCCTCCTACACTCCTGTTCTCTGGTCCAGATGTGGCTCTCCATAGTTGCAATCTGACCTACACAGACTCTTTGAGTGGTGAGTGGGCTTGAACAGCCCCACCTGAGGCCCTCAGTTGTTGGCACACCTGAGCCTGGTCACAGAGCTGAAGGGAAACTTACCCTCTTGGCAGGTGCAGGAGCCATCCACAGGGGAACAGGTGCCGCCATTGCTACAGCTACATACAGATGAGCAGTTGGGACCGTACGTCCCCGAAGCGCAGGGAACTGCACACACCTCTCCCTACACAGAGAGGGCCTGGGTGTGAGATGAGAGGTGTTCCCATTCTGGGTGGCTGTGTAGCCATTATAGTGCCCCTCCCAGGGCCCATGCTCTCGTTCCCAGCTCCCATCCTTTTCTTTGAGACAGCCAGGGCCACACCCAAAACTCAGAGATCTGCTTGCTTCTGCCCGAGAGTGGGGGGTAGGGTGTTAAAAGCATGTACCACCACGCCTGGCCCCTTCTGTCATTTGGCAAATGGAACTCTGCAGATGTGACAAAGTACCTTGAGACAAGGAAACTAAGGTACCTGGATCGTGGAGGTGGCCTAATATCTCAGAGTCCTTAAATCAAGTGATTAGAGTGGTTAGGTTGGAGACAGTCTAAAACCTCCCACAACGAAGATGGTGGCCTCTTGGCTGAGCTTTACACAGCCAGCAAGAATGGAGACCTTGACCTGACAGTCATACAGATTCAGCCAACAACCAGAAATGAACAAGCAGGAAACGGATCCTCCCCTAGAGTCCCCCCCGGAGGCACTGTTGGCTCTATGATTTCAGTTGGAGGCAGGTGCTGGTTTAGGTCCACACACAGGTGAGGGTTCCTGCAGCAGTCTTCAGTTGGGGGAGGGTTCCAGTGTCCATACCAGAGCTCTAGTGTGGGCAAAGTCCCTCTGCATTAGGTCTCAGCAACATAGCTTGTAACCTGGTACCTCCTATCAGTTGAACTATGGGGGAGTGAGGGGGTTGGGAGTTGGAAGGGTGGCAGGGTCTCTTGTATTACAGGCTGGTCTCAAATGCAGTGTAGCTGAGGATGACCTTGGATCTTCTGCCTCTGCCTCCAGTTTGCTGAGATTACAGGCCATTGCCAAGTGAGATTTCAATCCACTTTAATTCTCACCACACAGTGCATCAAGAGGCAGCCCATCCCCATTTGTTTGTGCCTCAAATGGTCTCCTTTAATTCCCCTCAAAGACACAAACTACTGCTTCCTATTTTTCCCAAGACACAAAAGCAGTTACATGAGAAAGTCATGTAATGCCCAAATCATCCCACCATGATGGACTATATCCCAGTAAGAACTAATGAATTACTCTTGAATGAGAAGGAGAAAGAAACCCAGTAGAGTGAAAGAAGAGGGGCTGGAGAGGTGGCTCAGTGGTTAAGAGCACTGACTGCTCTTCCAGAGGTCCTGGGTTCAATTCCCAGCACCTACACGGCAGCTCACAGATGCCTGTAATTCCAGTTTCAGGGGACTTGACACCCATGGCAAAATACCAATGTGCATAAAATAAAGATAATAAAAATTTTAAAAAGAGTGACAGAAAAGACCCATGTTTTTGTTACCTCTACTTTCTTGCTGATCCTACACAATTTGCTTTCTGTAATATATATTGAGTTAGAAATAATCATGCAATTCTCCAAACTCACAAACACTGAAACTTTATAGAAATCTCACAAACAAGACCACCTCATTTATGGTAAAAGCATGTCTTAACATCCTTGTGGCCTAGTATAATACCAACATCCTTGTAACCTAGTATAATACCTACCCCTTCTATCCTTGTGCCTGTTTTTATTATTATTATTATTATTATTATCAGCCTGCATTCCTCTAGAGAGCTTTTCAGGAGAACTCTATGGTCTCATTCACTGAAGAACAAAACCCAACTAAATATTACTACCACCACCACCACCACCACCACCACCACCAATAAAAATCCCAGGTTTCAGAGGCTGGAGAGATGGCTCACAATCATCTATAATGAGATCTGATCTGGTGCCCTCTTCTAGTGTGCAGACATACATACAGGCAAAACACTGTATACACAATAAATAAATCTTTAAAAATAAAATCCAAAGTTTCTTAAAACCCTTTGAACAGTGTAACTTCAGAAGTCACCCAAACCGTACAAATGATTGCAAAGATGCTTAAGGTAGATTTTCTCTTAAGAAGCACATAACCAGGGGATGTCCCACAGATAAAAGCACTTGCTGTGCAAGCCCGTCTGGAACCCACATGAATGTGGAAGAGAAGTGACTCCACAAAGTTGTCCTCTGACCTCCACACATGTGCTGTGGCATGCAATTGCACTCATACATATACACCAATAATAAAAATAAATTACAAGTCACTTTCCAAGAACTGCAGTCCCAAATGTGGTTGTGCACTATCTTCTTAGGATTCCATAGCTATCCTGGCAGGAATGATGGTATTTTAAAGAGACATTTGTGTTCTCCCTTTTGCCATCAGATTCTTGATGGAATTTTGTTAATGGGAAGCTGGAATATCCCCAGGAATCTCATGCCGAGAGAAGGAAAAGGCTGAGGCCAGGTGCTGGCCAGAGGGGTAACCTGTGTCCCTGGAGAAAGTCTCATACAGCTCTGTCAATGCAACCGCCTGTGGGAGAGGCTGGAGCCCAGACACGATGCGGGAACCCTGTGCCTTGAGCGTGACTGCTTAGTTATGTATGCCTCCAGCCTTCTAATGTGAACCTTATGTCAGAACCCCAAGACAGACACGGTGGTGAGAGCGGGGTGTCACTGGGCTTCTTGTGGTCATATGACCCCACTGACTATACCTCCTTTTCTGGCTTTCATTATCACCAACTGTTTAATTGGCCCACTGAGAATGGGTGACAGGGACTAGCTGTTAGAACTACCTGGGCCCACACTCTGGCCCTAACATCTCCAGTAATGGTCTTTTGTCTTACTTCCCTTTCATGCTCATGCTTAATCTATACTAAATCCTTCTCAAAAATGAGCTCCAGAGCTTGGGTGGGGAGCTCCATCCCCGATTAACACTGACTGGCCTGAAATTCTTTGCTGTGGTCAAGAAGCCCAAGCTCTCTGGTAGACCGCCTCACATTGTTTTGGGTGACAGTACAAGGCTGCTCCTGCCAGGTGAGTCTCCCTGTCTGTTTACCCAGTGCATTCATTGCCTAAGAACCATAGGACATCAAAGGATGTGCCCATGTGTTGGCTCAGATGCACCGATGCCCATGTGTTCTGCTATTCTATCTCTTTAACACACCAACACTTCTGGGAAGGAGAAACCTCCACCTACAGGATCTTGTCCCTGGCTCCCACAGCGGGCTGCTTATCACCAGGTCTCTTCATTCTGCTGTAGGAGGAGGCTGTGAACCTGTTCCTCCTCCCCTAAGCCTGTTTATAGATGCAGAATACGCTGTTAACATCCTGAACTCGATCTAAGAGAACTGCAGTGGCATGGAAACTCATTGTTGCCCCTGATAGACCAAAACCTCTCCTTCCGCCTGCCTCCCTGTGCCAGTCAGCTGAGCAGGCCCAGACCCTGGTGCCTAATGACTTATATGGTCTATGAAATCTGTTTCAAATGCTGCTTATTGACTTTTTCTCCCTTGCAATATGCTGCTTTGTAGTTTGGCTCTGTTTGGGAAAATTAATCAACAGCTGGGCCTCTTATGCCAAATATCCCTTCTCTTCGAAATGGTCAAGAGGTTAATGAGTGTTTTGGGCATGAAAGGAGAAAGAGGACAGAAGGGGTTTGCTCCTCCCTGGTATGAAGGAGGAAACTGAAAGTTCATCTCCGGGTCCCCTTAAATACACTCAGTGGGGGGCAGGCAGTATAAGTGGGTTGGAACTGGATTCTTTATGTGCAGACTAAGAAGGCTTGTGCTCCTACTTGCCTGTCAAAGCTCAGAAAAGGGACGCCAGGAAACAGCAACCAGAGAAACTGCTCTGGCCCACATGTAATTTTTTCTTTTTCCATTTTTTATGTATGTATATGATGTGCATGGGTGCATGCATGTCTTTTGCATGCATGTCTGTGTGGTGCATGCATGTATGTACACATGCATGTGGAAGCCAGGGATTGTCAGGAATCATGTCCTATCACTCTTCCACCTTATCCACTGAGGCAGGGTCTGTCTCAGTCAAACCTGGAGCTCACAGATATGGTTAGTCTGTTTTTGCTAGCTGGCTTCCTCTGGGGATGGAATCACAGGAGGACTGTAATGCCTGCCTGGTATTTATCCACATGTACTTTTGCTGGAGGAGGGGATAGGATACATCCAGAAAGAAAGACCCCAGACTTTCATTCAGGGTTCATGGGTTACAGTGAGGTCAAAGCGCTTGGCCTTACCCACCATCCATTCAGCCCACCCTAGGCTGCTGAGTGCCCTGGGTCCTGCTAACCGTCAGGACAGACTGAATGTGACCTACAGTCCCTTTCAGCTCCCTTGTCCTTTAACCTGCTGTCCTTCCCCCCTTGCAGAGCAAGTGCCCCTTTCGTGTGGTACTTACTACACTGGTACTGTAGTAATCACGGATCTCTCACTACCTAGTAGGAATGAGTGTGAAGGCTGAGCAGGAAGTGCTTGGCCCTGCCAACCTCACTCCAGCCCAGTGCTTCAGCTGTGGCCAGTACATATACTCTGATTTAATGCAGACATTTAGGAAACTGAGGGGAGGGGTTGTTTTAAGTCAGTGTCTCCTGTAGTCCAGTCTGTCTTCCAACCCCCTCTGTAGCTCAGGCTAGCCTTGGCTTTCTGACCCTCCCGCCTTCAGTTTATGCAGTGCTGGGGATGGAACTGAGGGCTTGATGCATGCTGGACAAGCATCCTATCAGCTGAGCTATAGTCTCAGCCAGGGAATATTTTTTTAACCCCTGGTATGTGTCAGACACTCCACTAGAGAAGGAAGTGCTCCTGTGCTGATGGCTCCTGGTGCTGATGCTGATGCTGACTTCGGATGCCTTCAGCATCTCTCCCATCTCCCTGGCCCTTACTGGCTCCACATTCCTGGCTCATCCCTCTCCCTGCCCCTGTCCCGAGCCCTGTCCTGAGCCCTTGTGCTGTGCTTGCCACCTGAGGAGCAGGAGATGCTTACTGCTACAGAAGGTCCATTTTGGCATCAATTGCAGGTCATATGGGCCAGAATGAGGCTTCCCTGCAAGGCTGGGTGGGACTGAGTCTTCCTGGGCAAGCACTGATTGAGAGTTTTAACCATACTCCAAAGTTTCATCATTAGTGGTTTATCTCATTTCAGAGCAAGGCTTGTAATTCAGTTGGTAGAGTGCTTGCCTTGTATGTTTAACATATACCCAGTACCACATAAACCAAGCATGGTGGCACACACCTGTAATCCCAGCACTTGGCAAGTAGAGACAGGAGAATCAGGACTTCAAAGTTACCTTTAGCTACATAGTGAGTTCAAGGCCAGCCTGGACTACTTGAGTCCCTGTCTCAAAAACAAACAAACAAAAACAACAAAAGACCTTTGACATTTATAAGTAGCAAAAAGACTCATCTCTAAATGGCTGAGAATGGCCCTACTGGGTATTTGCCTGGTGCATTAAGCTCAGTTGCCCGCTTAGGCTGTAGGGCCCACACCGTTGAGCTCACACTGTCTCTCACTGTTTGCCCACACCCCTGCTCACCTGTGTCTCAGGACCTGATGGTCTTGGAGCTCCCCAGATATCTTCCCTGGACTGGGTTCAGGGAATTGCATCCCCCTCCCCTTAGAACTTGGCTTTGTTTCAGTTTGTATTCCTGGCTGGCCTTGAACCTTCCTGCAGTCCTCCTGCCTCAGCTCCTTGAGTGCTTGGATTACAGTGTACCCCCCTCCAACCATGTTGTTCCACCCTCCGTTTTCTTATTTATTCATCACCCTTTTCTGCTTTCCAGGCACAACCTAACCTCTGGCAGGAACCCCTTCCCCTCCTGTGTATAATTCCTCTGACAAATGGGATTACCAGTGATCAGCCCTAGGGAGAAAATGCTGGGGGCAGGGCTGTGGTACAGAGTCAGGGCTGGAGATCGAGTTCACAGTCACAGCTGATTGCTTGTGTCACACCAAAGACCTGCTGGGGTTCTGGTGGGCAGCCTGTGCCCCTCCTCATTCCCCTGTGTGTCCCCTGTGCTTCCTAACCACTGTCACCTCTGAGCGTCATGCCAGCCTCAGGAGATCAGGGTCAGGCTTGTAGAAAATAAAGGTAAGATAAAGGTAAGACACAGAAGAGAAAGTGACTTGAGCTAAATCTAATAGCAGGCAGTGCAGAACCAGGGCTGGAGCCCACCTAGACTCCTGGCTGGTGCTGTCCTTGGCACTGACTGGGGGGAGCCAACTGTGGAGCCCTGAGCCCAGGGTCCAGCTCCTTACCCTCCATTCGCCCATGGTTTACATGGTCTTGGACAGGTGCACTCTGCAAGTCAGTTTTCCCATCTGGGAGATTCAGTGGCACCTGACCTACCTCCAAAGGAAGATGTGGGAGGTCACCTGGCTGAGACACCAAGCTGTCACTTGTCCTCCCTGTTAATGGCTTGGGAAGGTCTCTAGCTGATAAGAACTCTCTATCACAACCCTCTCTTCTTCAGGAAGCATAGACTCAAGGCTAAAGCAAGTTCTGGGTTCAAACAGTGTCAAGATCAGCTACCATGTACTGGGGAAGGTCACTTTGCCTCCCTGAACATATCTCTTCTGCAAGGTGGGGGCCCTCACAGCCCCCATCTGAAGGTTACTGTGTAGAGCAAGAGGAACACAGTACCGGACTGACGGTGCTCAGCATTCATGATGAGCATCCCCTCCCCCAGCCATGCATTTCAGACTGTTCAACGAGATTCTGGACACCCTCAAGAATCCGGGGTTCAGAGCCAGGTCTCAGATCCTGGCCAGCAAGAATCCCATCGATACAGTGAGTGGGGCATGTTGGAAGCGTGAGTGCCAGGGACCTACCCTGACACCTCTAGCTGCCCGTAGAGCCAGCATCAGGCCACTGCCTGAGTGATGAGGGCACTGAGAAGGGCAGTGGGAACTCCCCAGGGAAAGGATGGTGTGGAATAAGAAGAGGAGACTCAGCAGTTTTCCCTAATGAAGCCGCAAACCACAGAGTCCCAGAGGGGGAATCTAGCCTGAACCTCCGTGACACAAAACCAATTCTCTCTCCTTTGCTCTGTGGATTAATTGCCAACATGATTTAACTTCCTCGTGCACACCACCGCCATGTCTTCCCTGTTACCCCTCCTGCCCACCCAGGGGAAAACAAGCTCATGACAGGCATTGGCTGGAGTTCTCACCTCTGCTCCACCCTGGCTCTGCCATGTTTTGCGATGTGGTCAGAGGTAAGTCACTCTCCCTCTCTGATCTCAGTTTCTTCTCCGCAGCATGGAGGTGGGGACACTATAGAAGTACACTGTGTCCTTCTGGCTCTGCTCTTGAGAGAGAATTCTCAGCTCACTGTGACAAGCTCTGGGCTGCCACTCTGTGTTCTTGGGCCTGCATGACTGGCATTCTTAACTCATTGGACAGAGAGTAATCTGGGGCTCTAAGGATGAGCCCATGACTGTAGATGCTGACGGACAGACAGGGCTTCCGGCCCAGACCCATCTGATCACAAGTCCGTGCGTATGTTCAGGCCCTTTTACTTCAATCCTACATAGTCCCATGACACATTTTAGTAAGCATGCATTGAGCATCTACTACATGCCAGGTTTTGTTCTAAGCACTGCATACATTTTATACCTTCCAATCCTAAGACTCACATTGGAACAGAATACCAACATGTTCCCAGTGTTACAGATGAACTGTTATTGTTTAAAGCCCAGCCTACCTTTGGACTTTCTATGTGGCTAAGGATGACTGTGAACTCCTGATCCTCTTGCCTTCACCTTCTAAGTTATCCTCCACACCATACATTGTGGCATGCATATGCCCCCCCCCAAGAACAATGATAAATTTAAAAAGAAAAATCCAAGCCTTGAGACACTCTGGTAACTCTACCAAGGCCGCTTAGCAGGAGGCAGCAGTCCTAGAGTTTGAGGATTGCAGTGTGTGTCTGTGTATGTGTGTGCGTTCATATTTTGGTAATTTTAAAAGCTTCTCACAGTCTTGCTCACACAACCACAGCAGCTAGAGGGTGAGTTTGTCATGCCTAGTTCTGTATCAGGAAAAATCTTTTATGACAATAATCAGGACAGTAGTCCGTGATGGGGGCAGGGTGGGGAATGAGAAGCCTTGAATTCTGCTCTTAGGACTCGAGTTGATGGACCCGAGTCTGATGAGCGATGAAACAATTAATTAAAACAGGAATTGCACAGGTGTGCTTTATGCGTCATCCAGCTGTCATTTCCAACCTGCACTCCCTCCTGGCCACACCTGCCCTCACTCCAGTGCCGGAGCCACACAGGAGGCGATATGCATTCAGCTCACTGAGGGAAGCTGAAGGGGGGACGTCTTTAACAGACGCCCAGAAACCTTGTGTGGAGAAAACTCAATTGCTTCCCCACTGATCTGGTGTTTGCAACTCTCGCCCCCTCCTGCCTTCCCTAGCCCAAGCAGCTGAGCTTTGCATATGACCTATGGACAGAGCAGAGAAAGCTGAGAAAAATGCGGGAAGGAGTTGGTTCATTTGGGTGATGGAGTGCCCGCTCCCCTCGCCAGCATGCAGGGCTCAATAATGGCAGACAGGGCTTCAAAAAATTGCAGCATGAATAGATGAGCCCTTTAAGGTAATAGAAATGCTGTCATCCTAGGGAGAAATATGGGCACTGAGTCCTGCGGGAGGGGACACTGGGCCCTTCTGCTTTGCCTGCTGAGCTCTCTGTCCCCATTATAACCAGAACTAAAAGATGGCATCGGGCTGAGGAATGGTCAGAAAGACCCCTTATCTCCTGGTCCCTGGAGGCTCCATGCAGGGAGGAGGCTGCAGGAAGGGACTGGGAAAACAAGTCATTGCAGTTTGGCTATGACCTTCTAGCCTGCTCCCTGTAGGCGCTGTCAGAACAGCAATTAGTTCTATACCCAAGTGTGCAGGAGGCTCCGTCAGGCAGTGCCGTATTAAAAGAGAGTTTTAGTGGGCAGTAGAGACATGCGCAGGGGTGTGAAATTAGACGTGTTTCTCTCTGTGCTGACAAAGCCTATTGTCCTTTCTGGGGACCTAGGTGCCCTACAGCTTCCACCCTGGAGGAAGCTGAAGTTAAGGATTCCCTTCTTCTCTTCCCATCTGTATATGCATCCCAGGTAAGCTCTCTGCCCTCTTCCAGTGGGCATCAGCAGCATCAATGGCGTCAGCCTTTTAAGCACGGCCATCGTGGCTGACACTTGTTGAAAGATGACTAATACACTCTTTGCATGCACCAATTAGCTTGATCAGCGTACTAATCCTAAGGATTTATGATCATTTCCTTTACACATACCATAAAACAGGGGCAGGGAGATGGTATCCTGTCTGAGGTCACACAGCTATAAAAAGCAGTGACGCCGGTATCTGAAGGCAGGGCATCTGGTTCCAAGTCTCTGTGACCTCTACACTGTGTAAGGTGAGCTGTCTAAGGTACATCTTTGCTCCGGGAACTCAGAGGTGGTGCTAAGGACAGCTCCTTCAGTTTCCTCTTTAAAGCTGAGAGAGGGGTTTGGCCGGATGATTCAGCAGTCAGGGTGTAAAGATGGTTGCCATCACATCTGATAACCTGATCTCAGTACCTGGAACCCTCATGGTAGAAGGAGAGAACTGACTCCTGCAAGTTTCTTCTGCATGCATCCCACAAAATAAATAAGTTATAAATAAATGTAAAAAGAATAAACAAATCTCAGAGAGGCTCACGGGAATGGTGGGAGATTCAAGTCCCAAGTAGCCCAAATCCTCCTTCCTCCAGATGCCAGTCTGGAAATGCTACATTAATGGTCCTGCTATTTCCAAGGATTTCATTCATTAAAGAGACTCCACCAAGCAATCTGTTCATGTGGCAGGCATGGTAGGCGGTAGTTAGGAGGTACAAGGCTAGGGGAAACAGGTCCTTGTTCTCAGGGAGGCAGACTGAGTGGGAGCTGTGGGTTTTGAACACAGAAGGGGTGCAAGTGTGAATCCTACAGAGAGGAGTGTCTATGGAAAGTTTCGTGGAAAGGCCACCAGGAAAGATGGACAGAACATTCATAGATACAACAAAGATGGGGGTGCAGCAAGGAAGACAGAAAGGAAACAGGTTTGGGGCAAAGTGAGTCATGTGTGGTCACATAGTAGATGAAGTGAGACTGGAGGGCGACAGAAGGCAGAGGTGTAAATTTCCTTTGGTGGCAATGACTGTAGGTAGGTAAACGGTTCCTCATGGCTTGCCCCCTCATCCACAGTTGAGCTATTTCTCCAGCCAGGGTACAGGGGAAGAAAGATCTTCCCCTAGTTTCAGAGACACTGCCAGGACAGGATTTTCTTTTTCTTTTTGTCTTTTTGTCTTGGTTTTTTGAGACAGGGTTTCTCTGTGGCTTTGGAGGCTGTCCTGGAACCAGTTCTTGTAGACCAGGCTGGCCTCGAACTCACAGAGATCCGCCTGCCTCTGCTTCATGAGTGCTGGGACTAAAGACAAGTGCACCCTGGATTTTAACATGACACTCTCCCCACTGCCCTGCCCCTCCTTAGGGCTGGAGTTGTTTTTGTCTGGTAAAGCCAGCAGAGATCCGTGGTACTATCCGAGGTGCTGAAACACTGTCCAACCCAATCTGAAGCACTCCTGGTACCCACAGTTTTCTTTGGACAAAGGATTTTATTTCTATTTTTACAACGAAGAAATAGGACCTAAAACATTAACAGAACCAAAACTATAAGTTGGTTCTTGCCTTCTAGGTGCTGCCTAGAGTAGTAGGTGTGATGTTCATGAATCCGCCTCACCTGGGATGCCTGGCTGCTGCTCATCCCAGTATCCTCTGGGCATCACACTTGTGCTGGACTTGAGATAAACAGCATCTACTCTCTACACTCAATGCTTAGCATCTGAGCAGGTACCTATTGTGGTTCAGGCACTGATTTGTAAGCTTATGTAGGAAGCTCCCTAGTCTCACCACAAAATCTTTTGTCACAGATGAGGACAGTCAGGTTTAAGCAGGACATAGGACTTGCCATAGGCAGAGGTGGTAGTATAGTAGAAAGATGGGATTCAAACTCTGGTCTGTATTATTTGGGAGTGTCTAGTCTATCAAAGTTCATCACTATTTGAGCATGTAGAGGCTCCTGCCACTTCTGGCTATCTAATCCTGGCCAAGCTTCTTTCCCTGTTTAAATTTAAGCTCATTTGCAAGCTGAAAAAATTGGAAGTATATGTCTGCAGGGCTCTCGTGAGACATAAACCAGATGATGCATGCAGCAAGAACACAATGAGTGCTCTCCACTAGGCTGAATATCATTATGATCAGACAAGGTCCTTGATGGCTGGATAGGTGTCTGATGAGCCTTGCCACACCCCATGTCCTTGACATCGTAAACATCAGAATCTTAGGAATGAAGGGGCAGTCACAAGAGTTCCCAGTATCTAGCCTATTCCTGCCCTATGTCACCGTGGCCTTATGGAGTGGAGACTACCTGAGTATCAAGTTCCCTGAGCTCCCAAAGGACAATTCTGTAATAACTCATCAGCACCATTCATGTTACGTGCAGCCGAAGACTCTCCCAGCCCTCATAGGGTCGGCATTCATAAAGTTGCCCCTCGCATCCTTCTAAAGGACCCTAGGAAGGGAGCTGGAGGTATAGCTCAGTTGGTAGAGGGCTTGTCTAGCATGCATCCATTGGCACGCTGGTTACTCAAACACAGCAGCAGGCAAGGCTGATAGATTCCTCCCATCTTACATGGATAGGGAAGCAGAGGCCCAGAAAGATGAAGTAGCATGGTCGAGGTTACCAACTTTAGGATGAATCTCCAACACCCAGAAATGAGCTTTTAAAATTAGCTCTTTATTAATTCCCTGAGTCGTGAAATCTTTCAGCAAACAGGCAGGTATGCAGTCACAAATCAACGAACACACCAAGGCACTGCTAATTATTACTGACTGTGGGATGCTCTGGGGGAGACTGGGCTCAGTCTACTCTGCTGATTGATGCCCCTATCCCCCATATTACCAAGCTGGCTAATTGCAGGAAGTCACATCATTCAAAAGCTGGGGCAAGGCAGGAGTAATGGCATCCTCACGGGGGCCTGGTGCTCCTGGGAATGAGTCATGCCATTGAGAACAATGACTGCTTTGTAATCAGCTCCAGCAGCCTCTGTCCAGCACCACCAGGACCCAGAAAAGCCTCTCCAGGTGTATAATGATGTTTAGCAGGTTCACGGGGTGTCACCAGGACAGCCTGCTCAGTCTGTTTTATCTTAGAGCGCCATGAAGGCAGGACTCAGTGGTGAGAGGATTCTGATGATCTGATCACCGAGCCCCCCCCCAAAGTTCAAGGACAGGAAGTCATTTACATTCTAGTTGGGAGGCAGCAGTCTAGCTTCCAGTGGACCTCTGGCTGGGGGCAGTGAGCACATGGACAGACAAATGCTCCTTTCCCTCCCCTCCTGGAACCTCAATTTTCTTTTCTGGGTAGGAGTGATTAGCCAGACAACAGGGGGAACAGAGGAGGAAGAGTATGAACAAATTCATGACAATGTACACCACTAGACTCTAAACAAGTCCCCAATTAGGTGCACCAATGTGTCCACGAAGTCTGCCAAGTATAGTATACCATCTCAGAAATCAGTGGCTTCAGGACTGGGGACATAGCTCAGTTGGTAGAGTGTGGTGATACTTTGTGATCTAACAAATAAATCTTGCCTGAAGATCAGAGTTCGGAGCTAAGGCACTAGTTAGCCATAGAGGCCAGGCAGTGGTGGCACACATCTTTAATCCCAGCACTCTGGATGCAGAGTGAGTTCAAGGCCACTCTAGGCTACATGTGATTGATCCAGTCTAAAAGAGAAATGGAGCCAGGTGGTGGTGGCTCACACCTTTAATCCCAGTATGTGGAAGTCACACACCTTTCATCCCAGCACTAGGAAGGTGGAGACAGGGAGGGATATGGCTGGGTAGAGAGAGGCATATGAGGACACAGGAGCTCAGAGCATTTACTCTGAGGATTCTTAGAGACAGGATCTTGCCCCCTTTGGTCTGAGGATTTGATAGAAGTAAAGCTTCTCTAGTGGCTGGCCCCTTTACTTCTCTGATCTTTCAGCATTTACCCCTGTATCTGACTCCAAGTTTTTTATTAATAAGACCAGTTAGAATTTGAGCTACAGTAAGTAGAGTGCTTTCCTAGCATGTATGAAACCCTGAGTTCAAGCCTTAGCACTACATAAAATGGTGATGTGTACCTCTAATTCTAGTACTAAGTGGGTGGACGTAGGAAGATCAGGAGTTCAAGGTCAGCTTCAGCTACTTAATGAGTTTAAGTCTAGCCTAGGCTACATGAGGTTCTATCTAAGAACAATATCAGTGGGTTTTTCCTTTCCTGTCTGATCATATTTGTATAGGTAGAACCTGGGACCTGAGAGGAGAAGCTATTCCAAAGTCATAGACCTTCCCTAGTATTCAAAGAATGTCCCTCCAGCAGCCTGCTTCAAGTTCAAGGTTATCCCTACTACATAGCAAGCCAGAAAACCTGCAATACATAAGACTATCTCTTTTTGGTGCTTTTAGAGACAGGGTTTCTCTGCATTGTTTGGGAGCCTGTCCTGGAACTTGCTCTGTAGACCAGGCTGGCCTCTAACTCACAGAGATCTGCCTGCCTCTGCCTCCCCAGTGCTGGGCTTAAGGCATGTGCCACCAATGCCCGGCTCATAAGACTATCTTAAAAACAAATAACAGAAGGAAGGAAGGAAAGAAGGAAGGAAGGAAGGGTGGGAGGGAGGGAGGGAGGGAAGGAAGGAAGGGAGGGAGGGAGGGAAGAAGGAAGGAAGGAAGGAAGGAAAGAAGGAAGGAAGGAAGGATGGAAGGAAGAGGAAACCCTGCTATCCATCTGCTTCCTACACAGTGGAAACCACTGAGCAGCAGCACCCACATTTTGTAGGAACTCATCAGATATATAAAGCCTCAGCCACAACGAAGACATGCTGGATCTGAACCTGTAATTTACCAAGGCTCCTGTCTACAGAGGTGCCAGCCATCCCTTGTTTACCTGGAAGCAACCGTGTAAGGTGAGCGCTCCTTCACAGAGGATAAACAGAACCCAGGAGAATGGGTCCAAGGTCACATGATTGGTAGGTAAGACAGCCAGGATGTGTGTGACCTGGTCACAGGGTTCAATTCCACAAACACTTCTCAAAGTACCATGGAACATTGTCCCTGGGGGGGGTCTTCAGACCAGCTGAGCATAACCCACCCCCAGTGTCAACTTCCCTCCAAATCAAACCTTGTAAAGACCAGCATGATTGATGAGGAAATACAAACAGTGAGCAAACGTGTAGGGAAAATGTTCGCTCTACCTAGTAATCAGACATGCAAATGAGAGCAACATTTAGGAACCATTCTCTACCTATATAATTAGCAAGACTGGGGGGAAAAAAAGCAAGCCAAAACTGTTCTGAACAAGGCGCATGCATATACAACCCGCGACAGCATAGATTTATATAATCCTTTGGGAAAGTGATCTGGCAGCATCCATCAGGAGCCATGAATATATTGTACCCGCTGACCTGGGAATTCACCCGAAGGAAATAATTCAACGGGGCGGCGGGTGGAGAGCAGCCTGTAAGAAGATGCTCATTGCAACACTGGCTGTGAAAATGGGAAAATCCTAATATTCCGCAGGAAGGGAAGGACTGGGGAAACTGGACATGTACCAGTTCCTGCCCTGCTAGGTAGTTGTCTGAAATGAAAATTAAGACGTCCAAGACAGGAAGAAAGTAACATAGTAACAATAAAAGAAAGAATGGGGCTGGAGCTCAGAGGTAGTGAGTGCACCCGTCTCACATGTGGGAGTTGTGTGTTCAATCCTCGGGACAACCCCCCCCCACACTCACACAACAGGCCCTACCCACACACGGAATTAACAGCTGATAGTGCATGCCTGTTATCCCAGCACACAGAAAGCAGAGGTGGGTAGACCTCTGTGATTTTGAGGCCAGCTCAGTCCTCACAGTGAGTTACAGGACAGTTGGGGCTATATAGTGAGGCCTTGTTTTAAAATAAATAAACAAACAAACAAATAAATAGAAAGGAGAATGCAAAACTGTGTATGTGAGCTGGGCTTATGATATTGTGGAAAATATTGTATGCACGGGAGGACAGGGAAGAGCTGAAAGGAGAGGAAGACAGTTTCAGAGTCGACAGTGAACAGACTAATTCCTTTTTCTGTTACTCTTGCCATTATAAACCTCAGAGAACAGCTGCAAGGGCTCTCGGACACAGATTCTATGTCTGAAGGTGACACAGAAACAGTCCTATCCCTCATTCCTGGACAGAGGGTCATACTCCAGATTGCCAGAAGTATGGGGGACCAGGGAGGCTATGAGAGGCCCCTCCCGACTTACCATGAAGCCCGGGGCACATGTGCAGCCCCCGGTGATGCTGTGGCAGTCAGCGCCATTCTGGCAGGTGCAGGGCAGCTGGCACCCATTGCCATAGTAGCCGGCAGGGCAGGACTCATTGCAGAAGTGGCCCGACCAGCCTGGTTGGCAGGTACAAGCTCCAGTGACTGGGTGGCAGCTGAGCAGAGGACAGAAGGGAGAAGAGGACATCCCAGTCAGGGTGGCAACTGTGACTCCTCCTGTGCCCTCCCCAAGTCTAGTCTTCCCATGGTAGTAAGAGCAAAGGACCTCTGTGGTTAAGCTAGCCATGCCTTGTGGTTTACGAGAAGATGCCATGGCCATACATGGTTTCATTAGTTCCTAGACATGAAGGCTCACAGTTAAGTAACTTCCCTAAGTCATTTAGCAAGGTGTATGACCTTAGAACCAGGCCTTCTGATTCCCAAACATGCACTTTTTTTTTCCCTTTTGAGGCCGGGACTCATGGAACCCAGCTTATCTTTGAACTCCCTATATAACTGAGGGTGACACTGAATATCTGGTACTCCTGCCTCCACCTCCCAAGGACTCAGATGACAAATATGTGTCACCATGCCCTGTTCATGCAATGTTGGGATCAAACCCAGGCCTCCTGCATGCTAGGTAAGGACTCTACCAACTGAGCTCCCCACCCCCAATGTATATTCTTTATAAAACTACACAGCCCAAAGCATAGGGCAGTGCCTTACTTCCTTGACTTATAGATACTCTGAAGTCCAGAGTTCTTGTCATTCACCTCTCACCCACAGCAGATACCTAAGGTGGGGACACATGGGAAGGCAACCATGATACCTGTAGCTCTCCATAGAGTAGACTCTTGGTGAACATTGATAGAGTTAAAACAAGACCTCAGGACAGGATGACTCCTTACTGACAATGCCTGTACCTAAGGAACCTGCCACTTGGGCTTCCTTCTGCTCTGTAACAGAGCAAGCCCTTCTCCCTCTTTTATCTGTCTGTCTGGCATCAGGGGCATGACCCTAGAGTGGGCCAGCCTTGACTGACAGTGGTCTGGTCCAGCAGCCAATAGCCATCAGGAGCTCCCGAATGTGGTAATGGCGTGCAGCCCTTCCCAGCCCTACAGCTCATGGTCACCTCCCCACTCTCCACCCCAACATGTCTCCTTTTAAGACCAGGCAAGCACTCTTCACTGCATGCCCACCAGAATCTCTCACACCTGGCATTTGCTTCTGGGCCAGCCCCAGCTAGCACAGCAGAGATGGTGGAAACAAGCTGCTCTGATCCCGGGTCACCTCCTCCCTGCCCTGGAATCTGGCTCAGGTCTGACCTGGGACGGCCTGCAGTGGCTCGCCGTGCTAGTCTTTGTTCCTTGTAAGTCCCACAAGGACAGGGCTTGCTGTCCCTGGGTTGGTGTTGGCTCTCAGGTCCCAGCTCATTTTTACTATTCAGTTTATACACATAGGAATGCACATTGCTTTTACTATATTTAATTATTTTCTTTTTGAGACAGGGCCTCATGTAGCCCAGGCCTTCATCTTGACTTAAGCTTGTTATATAGCTGAGGATGGTCCTGGTCTTTATTTTTTGCATTATTTACTTATATTGTGTGTATGGGCACGTGGATGCCACGACATATGTGTTGAAGTCAGAGAACAACTTGGAGTCAGCTCTCTCCTTCTACCATGGGGGTCCCATCAAGCTTGATGACAAGCAACTTGTCAACTTATCTCACCAGCTCCTAACCCTGCACTTCTGATCCTCCTGCCTCTACCTCTCCAGTGCTAGGGTAACAGCTGTGCATCGTTACCACACCTGGTTTTATACTGTGCTGTAACTCGAACCCAAGACTTCACGTATGCTACGCTACATGTATGCTCTGCTGAGCTACAACCCTAGCCCTCTATGTTTAATTATTTTCTGTGTCTGTTGACTTGTTTGTTTTCTGTCTATCCACTAGGGTTAAGCTCCCTGGGGGAGAGCCCTTGTCTGCCTTGTCACCTCTCAGAGCCCAATGGGGTTCCTGGTGCAGGGGAAGTGTTGACCTCATGGCATGCCTAAATAAACGAATTAATGAGCAGACTAACTGTGAGCAGCCAGCCGGCCTCTCTTCTAGGGGGCCCTGGTGTTCTTGTAGAAAATGAGGGGTGGACTAGAGCAGACAATTCTGGAATGATAAGTGTCAGCAGCTAATAATCACTTCAGAAAATGTTTAGTCTCATTAATCATCCAGTCAAAACAACAATTGGATATTACCTTCGCTCTATCAAAACACGGACGGGCTTTTCAAATGTTGGCAAAGGTTTCCAAACAATCTGAGGTTATGTATCAGGAGACCTAAATATATGCAGATGCCTTGGCCTTGTAATTCCATTTCTAGGAATCTATCCTAAGGAAACAATCGCGGTTGTGGAGGAAGATTTATGCACAGAGATGTTCCCTGAAGCATTATTTATAACAGCAGAAAATGGAAGCAATTTGAATAATAATAAATAATATGTGGCCAGGCTATTAAAGCACCAGGCACCTCACACATATATCTCTTATCTACCACAAACCTGTGAGGTAGGAACGTGAGCCTCCATTTTACAGGTGGTACCCAGAGGCTTTGGGACTCGACCAAGGTCACAGGGATAAGTGAGTGAATGATGGAGCTGAGGTTTGAACCAAGGTCTGGCCTTATTTATCCTATGCTTCCTCTCACCTCTGACAAGAAAGTGCTTGTTAAATGGGTTAGGACTATCCTTAAGAAGGCATGTTAGATGTCAGGGGTGGTGGTACATACTTTTAAACCCAGCACTTGGGAGACAGAGGCAGGCAGATCTATGTTAGTTAGAGGCCAGCCTGATCTACAGAGCGAGTGCCAGGACAGCCTCCAAAGCTACAAAGAGAAAGCCTGTCTTGAAAAAAAAAAGATTAAAGGAAATATCCAAATTATATACAAAGTCATAATTTTAGGGCTAAGGATATAGTTCAGTGCCTGCCAAGTATGTTTGAGGCTTTGGGTTCAATTTAGTACCAACCCCCCAAAAAGAGAAAACAAACAACCCCCCAACAAAACCCCACCACAGGAGCTGGAGAGATGGCTTAGTGGTTAAGAGTACTGGCTGCTCTTCCAGAGGACCCAGGTTCAATTCCCAGCACCCACATGGTAGCTCACTATGTCTGTACCTCCAGTTCCAGGGGAATCTGACACTCTCACACAGACATGCATACAAGCAAAACACCAACGCACATAAAGTAAATAAATAGATCTTAAAAATAAAGCCCATAACAAACAAAACATGAGCCATGCAAACAAATCCTCAAACTAAAACAGAACAACAACAAAAAACAAACAAACTAAAGTGATGATCTGAAATACAAAAATTGTACAGGTGCTGGGATCCAAACTCAGATCCTCTGCATGGACAGTTTTCTCTTTAACTGCTGAGCTGTCTCTCTAAACCCCATTTCTTTCCTTCTTACGCCCCTATAGTCTCTACTCTTGTTCTTTTCCCCTTCTTGTTTCACTTGGACACAGGATTCTTGTAGCCCAGGCTAGACTTTAACTTGCTTTAAAGCTGGAATTTGTTTTTTCCCTGCCTCCACCTCTGAAGTACTGAGATTTGGAATCCAGGGCTTGGTGCGTGCTACCTCTGGGGGTTTGAACGAGCATGGCCCCCATAGGCTCATGTATTTGAATGCTTGGTCCTAGGTGTGGAACTGTTCTGAAAGGATTAGGGGGTGTGGTTTTGCTGGAGTAGGTGTGTCACTGGGAGTGGGCTTTGAGGTTTCAAAGGCTCATGTCAGGCCCACGCTGGCTCTCTCTCTTTCTCTGCCTGCTGCCTGTGGATCAGGATGTGAGCTCTCAGCCACTGTTCCAGCACCATGCTTGCCTGCCACCATGCTTCCTGCCATAATGCTCATGAACTGGCCCTATGAAACTGTAAGCAAACTCCAGCTAAATGCTTTCTGTTGCAAGCTGCCTTGGTCCTGGTGTCTCTTTACAGCAATAGAGCAGTGACTAAGACTCTAGGCAAATACTCCACCAGCTCAACTACATCCCCAGCCCTACAATTCTATTTATAGAAACAGGACATTAGCGCCTTAATTTGATGATATGTTATAATTCTCTAAAAGTCCCTCTGAAAAGGTGTTGAGGAGTGACAACTGACAATTTGGCTTTTTATTTTTGGTTTTTTGAGACTACGAAGCCCCAACTGACTTTGAACTTATGGCAATCCTTCTGCCTGCATATTCCCCTGCCAAGGCTCCCTACCCTGGGGTCACCTGGCTGTTCGGGCAGTACTGGGGGAGGCTCGGACCAAAGTCTGTATCACTGATATTCAGGCTGCCTCCTCTGTGTCAAGTTTCCCTGTTTTTTCCTTTTCCCCAGACACAGATTAATCACTACCTAACAGAACCTGAAAGCTGCACAATGCACACAGCAGCTTCACAGAGTGGGTTTTTTCTGCCTTTCTTTTGCCCTGATGAGATTTCTATCTGTGGCATCTGCTGGCTAAATCAAATCTTTCAAAGGTAATCTGCCATCATGGCTACTGGAATTCATCTATGACAATCCAATTTCGGAGGGAACATTTAAGAGGCCTGACACCAAGACACTGTCCTCAAGGTGAATGCTCTATGGAGGAAGGTGGTCTCTTTTGTGTTTTCACAGAGCCCATAGAGGAAACAAAGATCCCCAGCCCTGCTCCTTCCCAGGGCAACCCAAACCCTCTCGGTGGCAGTTAGCCAGAGGGGAAAGGGCAGGAAGAGTTGGCTGGGGTTGGAGTCCTGTGTGTCCTCAGACAGACCCTGGAGGCCGGAAGCCATCATCCATTCCAAGTTCTGCACAAGTTCAGGAACAAATGAGGCAAGGTTTCCAGTGCCTTCACTCTGTCCTATTCCCAAAGACCACAAGAGAAGTTGCCCCTCTGCTGACCAACAGTGACAGACAGACTGGGAGACAGACACTGAGAGGAGAGGGGTATATATCAGTATTTTCTTAGGTAGGTATAAAGAACCAGCCTGCTTCCATCTTAGACTTAAAGGCCATCTTACAGTAAAGACAAACAAGGTTAATTCCTGTTATGATTAGACCTCTGTTTCTCAAGGATTGGGCTATGCCCTACCTGCTACCTCAACTACAAATGGTTCTGCACTACACATTCCAGGAATGTCAATCATGTCTTTGTTTCAAAAAGTTGTTTATAACCATCTTGCAACCTTACCTGTGTTTCAAAGGTTTATGACCACCTGTGACTACCTGGCTATGACTTCCTTGCTATGCCTACCCCACAATCATGTCATTGTTTCAGGAGGTCTTAGGAGTCATTGCCATACTTACTTCCTGCTCCTGTAACTTTTGTCTATTTTGCCTAGCAAATTCCCCATTTGGAAACCCCCCACCCCTGAGCTATAAAAGCCTTGTTTTCCTCACATCCAGTGCTGACCTCCTGAACTTTGCCCTAAGGGTAGGCAGCCCATGTGCTTGAATAAAAAAAAAACTTGCTTAATTAATTTTTCCATGGTGATTTGGGTTGGTGGTCCTTCTCCCATCTTTGGGATTAACAGTAGATTTGTGGCCAGGATTGAGGGGACCAAACTTCTCTCTCTCTCTCTCTCTCTCTCTCTCTCTCTCTCTCTCTCTCTCTCTCTCTCTCTCTCTCTCTCTCTCTCTCTCTCTCTCTCTCCCTCCCTCCCTCGCTATCCTTCCTTCCCCCTTCCCAGTTTTCTTCTTTTGAAACAAGATCTCATGGTGCCCATTCTGGCCTCCAAGTAACCAAGGATGACCTTGAGCTTCTGGTTCTCCTGCCTTTGTCTCCTACATGCTGGAATTAGGGATGTGTACCACCATGCCCATTTAAGCATGCCAGGCAAATGCTCTACCACCTGAGGCACACCCCTAGCTGCGGGTTTTTGCTTTTTTTTTTTTTTTGTATCCCAAGAGAAGGCTGTATCTATAGTGAGCCAAAGCTTCATGGGAGAGAAAGGCTGAGCTTTGTCCACACATAGGGAGAGGCCTGTATTCTGGGTGCATAAGGACAAAACCAAGAGCAGTAAGGATTCAGGTAGACCAGAGGTTCTCATCTCAGACGTCCTGCTTCCTCTATCCCGCCTAGACATTTGACACTGGCTGGAAACATCTTTGGGTGTCAGAAGTTGAAGAAGGACGGACATTTAGAAGGCAAGTGGGTGGAGCTACCCAGAGAGATGTACTGTTTACGATGAATTCAGTGATGCCTGTCACTGAAGGCAGTAACCGAGGCAGCTGTGACAAAGATGGGCAGGGCAGGGTGCTGGTGCTCTCAGGGGTCCAGGCTTGAGACCAGGCTCTCCCCAGAGAGGTAGTGCTTTGGAGTCTGAGCAGCCTGCCTGGAGCTGGGCTGGCAGGCACCTTCCAAGAACCCATGTCTAAGGAGGGCTTTTGCCTCCCAGTTCCTTGAAACATGACACACGTTAAAGACAGTAAAGCAAATAATCATTAATATTGGATGGGCTGAGATTAGCGATAGAGAAGAGGGAGTCCTTCCAGATTAATAATGCATGGAGGACTCCTTCAGAAGAAAGATAAATTATGCAGGGCACAGTTGCCCAGCAATGGGAGGAAAACAATGCTTTTTAATCTGGGGCTTGAGTGGTGGGGACTCTTCCAGAATGGGAGCCTCAGTAGCCTCCTTGACTTCCCAGCAGGAATGGGGTGTCCCTGTGCTGTCTTCCACCTGTGAACTGTTTTCTCATCCCATACTTGGGACCCTTAGACCTCTCACCCTGTCCTTCAGTCCAGGACAAAGCCTCATTTGGCCAAACTATGGCATACCATTAAGTGTATACCACACCCAACATCAGAGGTTGAGAAATATTAGGGTAGAAATAGATGTCCCTGGCTCTGCTGGGTCCCAACATGTATCCAAATCACCGTGACCTTGGATATGTGCTTATAAGATCATAAAGTGCCACCATGCTGGTCAGGAAAGGCATCCTGGAAGAGGTTTGGCCGACGGAATTAAGTCCATTAGAACACAAAGCAAGTCTATGATACATTACTGGAGGTGCCTAGTATTGGAAGACTATTCTAGAAAGCACCTGGTGTCTGTGAATACTGAGATTCTGAGATCCTAAAAGCACTTGGGCTTCCCTCCTGCAGCCTGGCCCTGCCCTCTGGATCCACTCCATGTTTGTTGAATGGATAACAAGGCACAGAAAATGCTCGAGTCATGCATAGACCAGCTGCCTTGGCTCTAGGCTCTCTCAGTCTTGTTCTCCTCTGAGATGCCACCAAGGAACCTATTCATCTAAACTGATACATCCTGGGATGCCCTGCTTGCTATGATGGGAGGCTCCAGGGTGACTTGTGAGAAACCAAACACGGAGGTGAAGAGGGGCCTTCTCTGCTGGCTATCTTCAGTGTCCGCTGTCTGGGCTAGCCTGTCTACCTGGGATGCTCACAGTCCAGGAGAAAGGCTATTCCCCACGCCATACTGTCCTGATAGCAGGCAGTCAGATATGGGCAGTGAGACATCTCTGGGACTGACAGCCCCACTAACTAACAGAATGCAGGGCAGCTGGGGTGGTTAGCAGGAAGGAAAGGGATGAACTTACTTAGGTTCAGTCCTTTCTGGAAGCAGGAGAAAGACTAACTACTATCCACATATTTCTAAGGCACTCTAGGCATAGAGGCCAATCTCTGTCCTTCCTGTTTTCCTACCCAGCCAGAGCCCTCTGGATCCTGGCATGGGCTTTCTATGGCTCCAGCTTCAGGTTAGATGCTCAGGGTGAAGAAGAGAACTCTCCAAGATAGCATACCAGACACCATGCTATGAGCCTTATCACCCCGACCCATCCTGACCCCCAGAACTTTCCAGTCCTAGCCCCCCCCCCAAATTCTGTCGGTCATTCCCATATGAGGCTTGAGATTGACCCATTGTGAAGCCCAGGCAGCAGGACATGGTGAACAGGTGGCAGGTAACCTAAGGTCTGGTCCTAGTCCAGCTCGGTGGCATTAGTTTTCACTTTTTATCAGAGCCATCAAAGCCATGAAGGCTCAGCTTCTCCCAGCTGGCTGACCGGCCACTCTGGAGGGGAGCCACAGCCTGGGAAGCCTTTCTCCATCATGGGGGCCCACCCAGCCCCAGCCCCAGGCTTACCTGTCCACAGCTCATACCTGATAGTGTTCTCAGTGTCGCAGGGACAGGGCAAGGTGCAGCCTGGGCCATGCAAGCCCTCAGGGCATAGCCGTTCCCGGCAGCTAGGGCCCTTATAGCCAGGCTCACACTCACAGGCTCCTGTGGTTGGTGAACATTGACCTCCGTTCCGGCAGTCACAGCGCTGAGAGCACCGGAAACCGAAAGTTCCAAAGGGACATTCTTCTTGGCATCTGTGGGAGAGCAGAGCAGGATGGAGCTGTGGGTCAGAGCCCTTACTTGCCTTCTGGATGCATCTTCACAGACCCTTCCTCACTTGGAATACCTGGTGTGTCCCTAAAACTTCCAGTCTCTCCCCCACCCCTGTTTCCATGGGAACTTTACCCCATGTCTCCTTAGCAGCCAGGATGAGCTCCGTATTATCAGTGTCATGGTGCAACTTTGTTTCTTTTTCATTGTTAAAACTGTGATAAGGCTGGGTATGGTGGTGCATTTCTATCCTAGCAACTTGGAAGGCTGAGGCAGGGTGGTGCCTTTAACTTTGGGCCAGCTTGGTGGGTTCCAGGCTACCTGTGTGATTGTGATTATTGTGTGACTGAAGTTCTCTTAAAAAAAAAGTATGATAAAATGTGTATGCTGATCCCAGCACTGGGGAGGCAGAGGTAGGGGCATCTCTGTAAATTCAAGGCCAGCCTGATGTACAGAGCAAGTTCCAGGACAGGCTCCAAAGCAATACAGAGGAAACCCTATCTCAAAAAAACAAAACAAAACAAAATGTGGGTGTACACTGTGGTTTGAGTGTTTGTTTCCTTCAAAATCCATGAAGAAATGTTTTGTAATTGATTGTATAATATATCAATTTAATAAACATGAATATCTATATTTAAAGAATCTCATATAGACCAGGCTGGTTTTAAACTATCTATATAGCCAAGGATAACCTTGAACTTCCCATTTTATCTTTCCACATCCTGAATGCTATCATGCCTGGTTTATGTGGTGCTAGGGATGTTTTTGTTTGTTTGTTTTATTTGAGACAGGGTCTTACTCTGTAGCTCAGGTTGTTGTCCTAGAATTCACTATGTAGCCCAGGCTGGCTTTGAATTCACATCAATCCTCCTGTCCCATATTCCTGCCTGCTGGGATTACTAGTATGTGCTTTCCCATGTTTCAGGCAGAAGCCTCTCTCTTCTGTGCTGTGGAGTCATAGGGTTCCTCTCCTTGGGGTGGAATTTCCCTTAAGTATACGTCTCTTCTTCCTTCATCAAGCTGCACACTCCCAAAGACTGGCTATTTGCTTTACTGGGATCTGAGAACTGAAGGCAGAGGCTAGCTCTCTCTCTCTCTCTCTCTCTCTCTCTCTCTCTCTCTCTCTCTCTCTCTCTCTCTCTCTCTCTCTCTCTCTCTCTCTCTTTCTCTCTCTTCAGTCAGTCAGTGAGTTCCCAAGGTGGAGGACAGGCGCTTTTTGTGTTGTGTGAGCTCATACAGGTAGGTCCCTGAATTCTGAATTCTGGGAATGCTCTAGCCTTTAGGCTAGTAGATGGTAATCTTTTGTGTGACCTCTGCTGGCTTGCTGGCTTCCCGAATGCGCTTCAACAACTCTTGCTGCAGTCCAGGTTAATTTCTCAGGTGCTACAAACTTACTGGCACAGCAACTGAACCTTGGGGAAAATAAGGGACTACCCTGGGGGCAACCTGTGCCTCTGGGGTTGGGGACTATCTATTTCTTAACTCTGCTTCAATGATACAGATGATGAAGAACTGACCTAAACTTCTGATGGGCCACTTCCTCATCAAAACATGAACTAGTAACCCCCATCAGGTTGTTTGAAGATTAAATAAGATAATACGAGGGGCTGGAGAGATGGCTTAGCAGTCAAGAGCTCCAATTTGACTTACAGGACCTGAGTTCCGTTTCTAGCACCTGCACTGGGCAGCTCACAACCACCTGTAACTCCAGGTCCACGGGATCTGACACCCTCTTTTAGTCTTCTCTGGCATTTCACTCACATGTACAAAACCCATCTCCATACACATGGTTAATTTTTTAAAATGGGTATAACTATCCAGAAAGGCAGCCAGGAGACCATTATTTGTTGTTACTCTTAAATAAATTTCCTAACTGCTGATTCACCTCGCCAGCTTTTATTAAATGTTTGTTACAGCAGGTCTGACCCTCTTGCTTTAGATTTGGGCATGAAAAGGCTCAAAAAAGAATTCTGGATGTAACAAAAGCACAGAAGTAGTTTAATTATTACTTGTATGGAGGTCAGAGGTCAGAGGACAGATGTAGAGTTGGTTCATGTAAGTAAGGTAAACAATCTGAGCTTACTTCAAGGTTTTGAAAACCCACAAGTCCCTAAGCTCAAAAAACTAACAATGTTTGAGCCCAAAGACCTACCAATTCCTGGACTTGAAATCCCACCAATTCCTACTCTGAAAATCTCTACCCTGGAAAACTTTGCCTCCAAGAAACCCTACATAAGCCTGCCTCCCATTCATAATTCCCTGCTGCTTTTTACCAGAGCAGAGGCACCCACCTCTTGTGTCTTTCGCAATAAATCTGTTGTGTGGGGTTTTGTCATACAGTGTGATTTTGTAGTATTTCTTGACTCCAGACTGCCAAGACACTTTTCCCCTCAGAGCTGTAACACTTGCATTGGGGAAACCATCCCCCTCAGAGCTGTAACACTTGCATTGGGGAAACCATCCCCCTCAGAGCTGTAACACTTAGAGCTGTAACACTTGCATTGGGGAAACCATCCCCCTCAGAGCTGTAACACTTGTACTGGGGAAACCTTTCCCTCAGACCTGTAACACTTGCATTGAGGAAACCATCCCCCTCAGAGCTGTAATACTTGCACCAGGAAAACTTTCCCCCTCAGAGCTGTAACACTTATAGTGGTGAAACCTTTTCCCTCAGATCTGTAACACTTACAGTTCTTCCTTTCGCTTTTGCATGTCTTCCAGGGATGGAACTCAGGTCATTGGGCTTTGAGGAGCAGACAGGCACCTTTATGTGCTGAGCCATCTTACCAGCCCCCTTCCCCTAAGATTGATACTTTGTGTTTAAGTATGGCCTTGAACTCCTGATTATTTTACCTCTACCTCCTGAGTACTGGAATTACAAGCATGAACCATCAAAGCCTGTTTACACAGTACTGGGGTTGGAACTCAGGTCTTTATGCATGCTAAGCAATCACCCTACTGAGATACATCCTCATTTGTTTATTTTCTAAATGTACCCTGTGCTAGCTAGTTATTTATCAACTTGACACAAGACACCTCAATTGAGAAAATTTCTCCTAAGATGGAACCGTGAGGCATTTTATTTAGTGGCTGATGGGGGGGGCAGCCCATTGAAGGTATGACTACCCCTGGACTGGGTAGTCCTGGGTTCTATAAGATAGTAGACTGAACAAGTCATGAGAAATAAACCAGTGAGCAGCACTCCTCCATGGCCTCTGCATCAGCTCCTGCCTCCAGGTTCCTGCCCTGCTTGAGTTCCGGCCCTCACTGCTTTTGATAATGAACTGTTATATGGAGCTGTGGGTGAAATAAACCCTTCCCTTCCCAAGTTGCTACCCACTATTATTCTTCATAGACATTCTTCCTCATAGACAGGGCAGGGAAAGTGTGGTCATGCTGAGAGGCCGGTGGCCTAAAGTGAGGACAAGTGGATACCCCAGTAGACTTGGGAGGCAGCATTCTGTATGGGGGGATTGAGAGCAGCCAGAGCATTGGGGACTAGCCTTGGCAACTAGAGACCGGGTGCCCTTGTTTCTGTCTTTGCTGTACTGTGCCCAGAATGACAAGAGAGCAGGAGAGTGATTGGGATATGGCTTTAGAGCTCCCCCAAGGGGTATGCTACAGGGCTATTCCCTCCCAGAGCCATTGTGTGAGAGGACATGAGAAAGATCAAGGCTGCCATGGGATGCCCCTGACCTATGGGACAGGAACAAAGGGAGGGTGCCTGGGGGGGAAGCGTAGGTGGCAGGCAGGAGAGAGAAAGGAGGAGCTGAAAGGGAGGAAACTGAGGTAGAGAGCAAGGAGCAGGAGCAGCTAAAGTCTCACTGTCTAAACTGCCAGCCCCTGCTCAGCCTCCAGGTTTCTCCACAGACCACTGAGCTCTGCAGGTCTCAGAACTCTCTGATGTCAGGAGAGAAACTCACACCAGGAGATACCTCTTCCCTTGCACTGGAATATCCCTGCCCATGCCTGCCCAGCACAGATGAAGCTGCTGTGAAGGGAGTGTCCCACCTGGCTGTATTCCAGGGGAGGGGGCACTACATCCACATTCCCAGTAAAAAAATCTAGAAATGAAATGTTGACAACCTAATCCATTTCCATAATCAGTCTCTTTTTTACTTTTCTTCCTATTCACAATTTAAACAACTTATTTATTTAGAGATCAAGCAATGACTGCTAATGAATTTTACACAAAGCACACTAATAACCGGCCCATGGAACAGGAGGGTAATCACAGCAGGGATTAGCTTTCTACTTAAACACCCTTCCTTCCCAATGTATCAATCTAATGTGTCCGATAGTGCCATTAACAACCAGATACATTGCTCAATTAAATTACAAGTTACGTTTCGTGTTTAATTTGAGCTGGATCCTGCCTATCTGGGGAGACCTGCGTTATTATACCCACTTGGTTTTAATATGCTCATGATAATTTGGGGTGGGCTAATGCAGCTGTCACCTACAAAATTAATGGAAGCAATTTTACAAAATATTAAACACCAGGCAGCCTGTTGAGGCGGGAAAGCCAAATGCTCAAGGCGCTCTGCATGAACTCTCCTGAGGCGGTTGGGAAGCAAGCTGGAAGGTCCATGATTTTGGAGATTTTCTCTTCTCTGGGATGAGGGGTGAGACTCCAAGAAGAGACACTTGGGATTATTTCTGCCCTTGGTGAACCCTGAGAGCCAATGAGGTAGCTCTACTGGTAACTGGTAGCTTGCCTGAACCCTGACATTAGTTTCCAACACATGAATGATTTGACCCCTTGCACCACATTAATTGGGCATTGTGACATAAATCTGTACCTTAGCACTCAGGAGATGGAGGCGGGAGATTTAGAAGTTCAGGTAATCCTTGGCTATACTGAGATTGAGGCTAGTCTGGGCTATGAGAGACACTGTTAACACACACACACTTTCCAGAAAGGACTCATTGGATGACTTAGCCTTGATCCCACTTATGTCACCCAGACAAAGACCAAGAAAAAAATATTATCTTGTTGGGGGACTCCCCTGCCCCAGTCAAGTCTCATAACCTGAAGGAAGATGATCCACAGGAAGGGAAGAATGAAACTCGAGACAGAACCATGTTTGCAGGCACTGGGTCATAGCCTTCCAGAGTCAGTCTTCCCTCCCTCCCTCTCTCCCTCCCCGCCTCCCTCCCTCCCTCTCTCCCTCCCCGCCTCCCTCCCTCCCTCTCTCCCTCCCCACCTCCCTCCCTCCCTCCCTCTCTTCCTTCCTTCCTTCCTACTTTCCTTCCTTCCTTTATTTCAGTCTTTCCTTCCTTCTTTCATTTCTTTTTTATTTTTCAAGACAGGGTTTCTCTGTGTAGCTTTGTGTACCAGGCTGGCCTCAAACTCACAGAGATCTGCCTGCATCTGCCTCTCAGATGCTGGAATTAAAGGTGTGTGCCACTCAGCTCCAGTCTTACTTTTCTTACACGTTTAAACATAGCAGAACTTTGGGGGAAATTCTCCACATGATAGTTCTCATAACAAAGATTCAGGGCTGGCTACATCATTTGCAAAGCAGCAAAGCCCCAGTGATCTTTACGATAAGAATGAAGTCTATTGGTTGGTAAACAGGGCTGGGGCTGGGGCTGGGGCTGGGGCTGGGGCTGGGGCTGGGGCTGGGGCTGGAGCCAGGGGCGAGGGGTGAGGGCAAGGGCTAGGGTTAGGGCCTAAAGAAGGATCTGTGATACACATAAGAATAGATTCTATTGGTGGAGGACACAAAGTACATGCAACCTCTTTCAGACTGGCTAATAGCAATAGCTAATTGTAGCAAAGGATCACCATGTTGTTTGATCATGTCACTCCAGCATTCCAGGTGATCAGGCATCATTCATTTCCTTCCAACGAAGAAAATATGTCTGTGGGATTGAGAATCCTGGTGCACCAATGCTTACCCTAAGGTGTGTTTTCTACATTATCTCCTCTCACTTTGTCTAGAAAGAGTCACAACATTCAGGGACCAGAGATGAGACTCAGATCCACCTGCACAGAGCCAGGCAAAAGGCAGGAGGGACTCCTCTGGCTGGTTGGTGGAGGAAGGGGATCTGCCCAGGAGTCTGTGGATACACGTGGTCCTCCACCTTCAGTTTGCCATCAGCTACACAAACCTCGATTCTCCCGCTTCCACTGTGCCGCCCTGGCCCGTAGCTTTCTTCCAACTGGTGCAGTTGTGCCCAGAAGGCAGTTCCTTGTTATAAGTTCTGTTGCCTGTTCCCTCTGCCAGACTGGCTTCGTTCAAGGATATCAGTGTCTCTCTGGATCCTTGGTCAGTCTACTCTCAGGCTTTCATACACAAACTGATGTCAGTATCTTTCATAGATAACTCAGTTTTGGAATAAAAATCTCCTTCTGTAAGAACTTCAAAACGTGGACCCTGATTTTGCTCTCCTAGCTCTTTTGGGGTCTCTATACCACTGCTTCCCTCTGTTAGTGAAGACAGGGGAGATGGAGGAGGCGGTCGCTCATCTCCTTCCCCAGTGCAAGTTTAGGGTAGCCCGGCTGGAGGAGGGGTGGCTTGCATAGGGTGAGGAGGGGTGAGCTGATGGATGGCCTTCTAGGAAAGAGCCAGGAGGCTGGCCAGGGGTGCTTTGGCTGGTATTCTCTGCAAGGCTGTTGAGGGTATGAACAACTGAACATCAAAGCGAGAGTTAGTGCCATCCTTACCGGTCCCCCATGTATCCAGCTGTACAGTGGCATTGTCCAGTCACGTGGTCACACTGGCCTCCATGGTGGCAAGGACAATCCTGGCTACAATTCTGGCCAAATGTCCCTGGTGGGCAGGGCTGGGCACACACTGCTCCCTGAAATAGAATTGAGGACAGGCTTGGTTGGGTTCCAAAGGTAACATGTTGAGGTTATATTGCCCAAGGAATATTGGGGCCCCAGAGCCCCCCAACTTCCCAGTGTGACCAGGAGTGCTGGCATTCATGCTACAGTTAGGGCCACTGAGGCCAGTTATGTCACCCCACTGTTTAGCATACAGTTAATGAACACCTGTCGTATATCGGGTGCTGAGTTGATACCCGGGGCACAGAAAGCAAGTGTGATTTGATACCTGTCCTCCCAGGGTCCTGTGGAGACCACCAAGCTAAGTACATAATGCTAGTCCTTTCCACATGTACTAGCAAAAAAAAGCTGTGGAGACACAGGAGACTCCCCCCCCCCATTATACACCCAGCTGTGGAGACACACTCACTTCTGTGCCTTTCCTTAACCCAGCTACTATGAGAGCAGAGGACCCAGATGGGGGAGGGGAGGAAGGGAGGGGAGGGGAAGTAGGGTGTGAAGAAGGCAGAAAGAGCGGAAAGAGGGAGGAGACAGGGCAGTGCAGGACTGAAAAGAGCAGAAATGAAATAGGGGTATATGACTCCCATTAGCACATAGCATTACAAGTTATTTTAAGAAGAGTTTTAGAAACATACTTTTATTTCTGTGTGTGTATGCCAAGGGCATTTGGATGCCCTAGAGGAGGGCTCTTGGAACTGGAGTTACAGGTGGTTGTGAGCTCTCTGAACTTGGGTCCTCTGGAAGAGCAGCAAATGCTCTTAACCACTGAGCCATCACTCCAGCAACCAAAGCTTTATATTTCTTTTTAAAATTATTTTATTTTTTATTTTATTCACATTGGTGCTTTACTTCCATGGAAAAGGAATTACAGACAGTTGTGAGCTACCATGTGGGTGCTGGAAATTGAACTCAGGTCTTCTGAAGGAGCAACAAGTGCTCTTAACCAATGAGCAATCTCTCCAGTCCAGTGTTTTATACTTCTAAAGGCAACATTAAAGTTTTTAGAAAGAAGAAAATAGTCACATGCAAAAACAAGGAATCAAGTTCTTAGAGGTCTTAGCTAGAAATTAGATGGCAATGGAGCAATTCCTTAACATTTTGGAGAGAAAACAATTTTCAGTCTAGCACAGACTGCCAAGAAGCAGGAAGGATGTGGCTAGGAGGGCAAGCCTGGATCTCTAGCACTTCAAGAAAACAAACCAGTTAAAACAAAATCCCTTTGTCTAGGATTTTATACCTACCAAAACAAATACTTCAGCAGGAGATTTGATAGGACAGTTTCAGATCTGGACAAATTCACAAACATTAACCTTTATGGGTACTTTAGGTAACTAACTGGAAGGTGCCTGCCCTACCCCTCATCAAAAAAAAAATTAAGTCCAGGGCTGGTGATAGAGTTCAGTCATCAGTCAGTAGGGTGCTTGGCTGGCATGTGTGAAGACCTGAGTTCAATGCTCAGCATTATATAGACTCAGTGTGGGACCATACACCTGTGGGTGGAGGCAGGAAGATTAGAAGTTCCAGTCATCCTTGGTCATTCTTGACTATGTACCTAGTTTGACAGTTAGACTGGGATATGAGATCCTGTTAACCACCCCCCTCCAAAAAAAGAAAGAAAGATAGAAAAAGAAGGAAGACAATTACTCAAGAAAAGTTAAACAAACAAATGAACATGGATGCTGAGGACTAGGGCCCCATCAAAGAGAAACAAAAGGAATGCCCGACAGTAGTGAGTATGCCAAGCAGAGAGCTCACACAACAGCAGAAGCACAAGGTGTTCTGACCACTGGGCAAAAACAAAAAGGGAGGGAGGGAGGGACTTCTGAAGTTGAAGTAATTTTAGACTTTGCCTGAGCTGTTGGATAAATTAGTAATGGCACACACAGCATACTAACATAAACACATGCAAGTATGTTAAGGTAAACACACACAGGCATGTTAATATAAGCATCGTGAACTTAGCTGTCTCCTCTCCTGTTTCTCTTTTGGGAGCTGATCTGCACTCTGGGCATTTCCCTTCTTTCTTCAGTGTGAAGCCCTCCTCCCTGCTGTGTGGTGGCTTGTCTCTCATGAGTCTGACCTCCATGCTAACTCAGCTCAAATGGGAGGAGGGTAGAGTTAAATAAATGGAAATAAAATTTAAGTGTATTTATTTATATATGTGCATGCGTGTGTGCCATGGCCTATATGTGGGGGTCATAGGACTTGAGTCACTTCTCTTTCTGCCATGTGGGTCCCAGGGGTTGAACTCGGGTTGTCAGGCTTGAGGACAATAGCCTATTGCACTGAGCCATCACACCATCTTTAATTTTAGTCTGTGTGCTGAAGTCAATAGTTAAAAAGTAGCAGTAAAACATGTTAGGTAGAAAACAGGGAGAAGCCCCAAGAGACACAGACTAGGGTTGTAAGCATGATGTACTGAGGACTATTTCCTCTCTGCCCCCACCATCCAGCATTAGCCTTGTGGCATATACCTTTAAAACACCTTTAAAAAGCCTTCACCAGATGTCTGAGTCTAGCCTTGTCTCCTGCCAGCCTTTCAGCCTCATGCCAGACATAATCATTTCTCTTATGGAGAATGAAGATGATCCTCCAATTAATTAATCAATTTGTTCAACACACACACTTATTAAGCATCAATAATCACTGGCCCCAAAGAAGCTAGTTCAGTCAGGAGAAGCCTGCCAGACCAGAGTCATTTTTCCGCATCATGTTATTGAGTTGTAATGAATTAAGTGGGAGGCTTTCAGCTCAGATTTCCCTCTGCAGGCACCAAGGAGCCTAGAGAAGGGAGGACTGTGAGGTGAGCAAGAGGTGTGTGTGTGTGTGTGTGTGAGTGTGTGTGTGTGAGTGTGTGTGTGTGTGTGTGTGAGAGAGTCTGGGGATGGCAGGCACTCGTCTTTCTCACCAAACCCCATGAGTTTAGGGATTCATGGGTGATAAGAGGAGTCTCTGGCTTCTGTGTGAGTGTATTCTAAACCTGAAAGCATTTCAAGCCAACCCTGGCAGGGAATGCTTATGCCTACCAGTCCCCTCACCCTGGAACAGATGGAGCCCTCACTCATGTGCACACCACCACACCCACCCAGCGCACACACCCACACACACAGACGGATAGAGAGGCGGGTGACCTCTGGTCTCTAGGAAGTTGTAAAGATAAGTGAGATTAGGGATACAAAGGAAGCAGTACAATGCCTTAATGAGTGGCACTTAATGAATGTCAGTGAACAAAGTTGACACTGATGTGGTGGTACAGAACTACATAAATGATCAACTACTGCTGGTTGGAAGAACGACCTTTGGAGGAGGCAAGCAAGAGTGAGGGCTCCTTTCCCTCTGTGACTTTATCTCCTTGAGAATCACAGGCTGCAATCCTAACTCCCAGTGTGTCTGGATATGATCATATGTGGACACACAGCCTTTGCAGAGGTGAAATAAAATCTTGTGTAAGGGGGCCCGCATCGAACCTAACTTTTGGGGTCAAGACAGATACATAGGGGGTTCGAGGATTAGTTCAATCAGTAATATGCTTGCTATGCAAATATGAGGATTTAGCTTTGATCCCAGAACCCATGTAAAAAGACAGGCTTGATGATGTGTGCTGGCTAGTCTTATGTCTACTTGATACAAGCTAGAATCATTTGGGAAAGGGACTCTCAACCGAGAAAATGCCTCCATAAGACTGGCCTATCAGCAAGCCTGTGGTGCATTTTTTCTTTTAAGACTTGTGTGTGTGTGTGTGTGTGTGTGTGTGTGTGTGTGTTATGTATATGGATTTCTGGCTCCATTCCTCCTCCTGCCCATGATTTCCTTTGTATGTGAGTGTGTGTGTGTGTATATGAGCATATGTGAATGTACCCATTCCATTCAGTCTCTACATCAGACTGGGAATTCCCAAGGGGACCATTGCATCCCTTTCTGCTTTCTGCCTGTCTCCAGTATCCCTGGTCATCAAACTACCCAAAGTCACCCTCTTTACTCTGCAAAGTCTCAGAGCCTAGCAGAGGTGGGGGAAATAGCTCCCATGTTCTTTGTATGGGTCTCTCCACATGGATTCATTACAGCCAGGCAAGTGAAGGGGCCTATGGCATTCCTGGGGGCTGGTGGCCCTGAGGGCCAGAAGAACCAGAGCTCCCAGAAGCTCCTCTGTACTCAGTGTCCCAGCAGAGTGATGGCAGTGAGCAACCATTCTATCAGCCTCAGAGAGGGAAAACGATGGCTGAGGCCCCATGGGGACCAATGGCAAGTCAGGCAAAGGAAGATGAGGACAGGTGACCCTTCCCCCCAGCAGCCTTTCCTTGGCCCCAGCTCTCCTCAGAGGAGCCTCAGGCCTGAGCTGAAGCTTCATTTGTGACTCTGCGTGCACCAGGGTATTAATAATTCATGCAAATCTGCAAGTTCAATGCTATGTCAAAAATAGAAATGCGATTGTCTATCATAAAATGTAAAACAAAGTCCTCGGCACCAAAGCTTTCTATAGACAGGGTTTCTTGTCACCTGGAAAGGTGTGTTAAGAAAAGAGCCACCACTATGTGTTAGCTTTCTCCTTCTCTTGTCCCTGAAGTCTAGCAGCCCACAGCAGTGTTTCAGAAGAGGCCTCTCCAGGTTCAGGGCTCCCTCCCTGGATGATGGGCTTCCTTGAGCCCTGCCTATGGGCACTGGATACCTGGAAGCTGGTGAGAGAGGCCTTTCCAAAAAGCAGGTCAGGATGGGAGAAGGGGACTGTGAGAGAGGTGGTCTCATCCTGTCTGTCCCTTCAGAACAGTGGGGAGAGGGGAGGGAGAAAAAAAGAGAAAGGAATGAAAACAATAGAGAGGAAAGAGAAAGGGACACATGGAAAGACAGAGATTTAAGGAGGAAGGAGAAAAAGATGGACATGAGGACATGGGTGGAGTCCCAGGTTCTAACTCCACCTCTCTCCTAAACAACATTGTCACTAGCCTGCCCTGATCTCAACCTTCTTATCCAAGAAAGGACATTTATGGTCAGACCACGGTGTTCAAGACTGTGGTTAGTGGTGTTTTTATGACCTGTCTCCTAGAACTTCCATACCAAGTAGACTAAGATGGAGTGGTGGGAGCCTGAATCCCGATAATGAGATTTCCATCCCACCCCACTGCAAGGAGCTAAAGGGTTCTATGGGACACAGAAGGAAGCCCTTTGCTCTTGATCAATGACATCCAAGTGCAGCTGTGTCTGCACACTGCTGTCCCCTGAGTCACCTAGGGAGCTCATTAAAGATGGTGTTCCTAGAGGCTCAAGTGTAACCCCTGCCCCTCATTGACTCCGGTATGTAGCTATATTTGGCCACGCTGGATTCCTAAGGTCCCTCCGTATCTAGAAGTATGCTTGGGCCTGCAGATGTCCTTCCTGGCTGCCCTTGGGAACCTGGGTCTAAATCTTCTGAAATATCTTGCTCTACTAACCAGGCCTGTCCTCAGGCCCTGGGGAGGCAACTGAGCCTCCCCCGAATGGGGCATGTTATAGGGGATACAGTGTGGAAGGGCAGCCTCTGAAGCTGGCAGCCTTTCAGGGCCTTGAGACCATAGGGAGGTGATGATGGGGGGCCGGGCAGCTGATAGGCTGTGGCTAGCCTGTGCTGTCCAGTTGTAGAAACCAAGCTGGTATAAAAGGCTTTGGCATTTGCCAAGCACCATGGATTGCAGTCACACAGCCAACCCAAGCAAGGCTCACTGAAGGCAAATCATTTGTGTACATGGGGAAGCCAAGACTAGAGGCCGGAGGTTTTTGAGGCTCAGCTTCAGACATGTCACCCGAAGGTAGGCCTCCATGGCTGAGGTTGTATCTCTGTCCATTTCCCATAGTGGGGGTTCCCAGACTGGAAGTCTGTGCTGGTAGATGCTCTATCAGAAGTACCGGAAGCACTTGGGAATGTAACAGATTCTGGGGTTCACAGAGTCAACATGCACATGTGAACTAGGGTAACGTTTCACTAATTCAGATGAGCCACACCCTGCTGACTCCTCTTTCCCGACTCCTTCTGCCCTGCCTGAAGCTCCTTTGGGTACCCACATTCAAATGTTTTAAATTAAAAACATTTCTTTTCAGACAGGTTCTCATGCAGCCCAGGCTGGTCTTGAACTTGTTATGTAGCTGAAGATGACCTTGAGCTTCTGATCCTCCTCTACCTTCCGAGTGCAGGAGTTACAGGTCTGTGCTACCAGGCCTGTTTTGATGTGGTGTTAGGGATCAAACCCGGGGACCATGGATCTTGGGCAAGCATTCTACCGACTGAGCTACATGTCCGGCCCTAGACAGAGCTGATCATAAGAGGAATATCCAACTCCTTTGCCTGTGAGAGATCACTGACCCAGAAAGGCTGAGAAACTTGCCTTGGGCCACAAAGACCCTAGACCTGGGACCCTCCACTGCTAGTGAGTGTCTCATAGTGACTCACGACTACAGACAAGGGTAGAGAGAAGAATTTAACCTTTCATGGCCTTGTGATGGATGCCAAAACCTCTTATGGTGCCCGCCTACATCTTGAGGGTCTACCTACCATCCAGCCTGGAGGGCAGGCACACTCGCCAGTGATGTGGTGGCAGGTACCCCCGTTCTGGCAGGGGCAGCGTAGTTCACAGTGAGCTCCATGGCTTCCAGGGGGGCACAGCTCCTCGCAACTGCACGGAGAGGGAAGAGAGAGAACAACATTCCCAAGAGCGTCCTAACCTCAGGCCCAATGCCCCGGGGCTCCCTAGTGAGCCTTGATTCTCAACCTGAACCCCCACCTGACACCTGACTCTGCCCCCACCACAGGTGGAGGACATCAGCAATCCACCCACCTACCTTAATCCTGCCCCTGAAGAGTGGGTGTTCTGGTCCCCGCCAGTAGGGGGAGACAGATCTCAGATATAATACATTGAACTGTAGGGCCAACACTTGAAAGTTCCTTCTCTTAGAAGATGGTTTACTTAGGCCTCGAAGGTGAGGCTAATTTCACGGAGAGAGGGAAGGGCATGCTAGATGGATGCAACAGCAAGAGCAAAGGGGCTAAGAAGTGGCTTGGCTTTTGCCTTCTTTCTCTCCTGTTTTAAAGATTTATTTCTTTATGTATTTTATGTGTATGAGTGCTCGCTCTCCTGGCATGTATGCCAGAAGAGGGCATCGGATCCCATTATAGATGGTTGAGACCTGCCATGTAGTTGACGGGAATTGAACTCAGGACCTCTGGAAGAGCAGTCAGCATTCTTAACTGCTGAGCCATTTCTCCAGCCCCTGAAAATCTGCCTATTTTTCAAAGGAGGAAGCCAGAAATTCTGAGACATGTCCTTTCCAGGCTCCGAAAAGTCCCCAGTTGCCATGGTTGGGGTACCAGCCACTGTGGGAGCCTGGGGAAGGTCTGCATCATTGCCTTGGGTCTCATTCCAATGGACATGGCTTCAAGCTCAAAGGCCCTGGGAGCCCAGACCTCGGGGCAGGAAAGGCTCTCAATGCAGGGTTTCTTGTGGTCAGCATCCTTGGCTGATGCCTAACAATCTAGGATGACTCTAGAGCCTTCAGCAGGACTGGAACAACACAATCTCATCTGTAAGAGTGTCAACTAAGCTGTCTTGGGGATCCCCTATCAGTGTGGCTTCCCCAGGGCACAGAAGTGAGGGGACCAATCAGCACATGATATGTCGGTTGGGTTCTTACCAGCCCTATGCCTCAGATGTATCAATTAGGAGGGCAAACAGAGGCATACTGCAGAGGTCAGAAGAGAAGGCCGAGATCACTTCTGTGTCCCTAACTAGGAAGGCCCTCTGACATGTGACTTGTCTCCAGTAGAACTCATGGCATGAATGTGAGGCTTGCATAAGTGAGGCCTGGATACTTAGACGCTGCTGCACTTGGGGTCAGGGGGAGATGTACAACCAGGACTTTCTGCTCTCATCTTCCTGTCCTAAGGTGCTAAGAAGTTGCCAAAGAGCCTTGAAAGCCCTAGTGAGGGCCCTTAGACCCTAGCACTGTCCTGCTCCAAAGCCAAACCTTCCTCTCCCTGCCTGGCCTCATCTTTCCTGGCTCCGCCACATCGCCTCTTTCCCCACCCCTGCAGTCCTGATGTCTCCTTGACCCCACCCCCAGATCACGCCCTCCCTACTCACTAAACACCAGTGTAGCCAGGTGCGCAGAGGCACTCGCCAGTGCGTGGGTCGCAGCTGGCGCCGTGGTGACACTGACAAGGCAGCTGGCAGCCCTTGCCGTGGGTACCGGGTGCGCAGAGTTCTTCACAGCGCCAGCCTCGGAAGCCAGGGGCGCACACGCAGGCGCCGGTGATAGGGTTGCACAGGGCGCCATTCTGACACTGACACCGGTTGCTGCAGTGAGGACCCCAGTGCTCACTGTCACAGCCTGCAAGACAGGACACAGGGTCAGGACTTCCTTAGAAGGTTCACACGGCCTGGCCATCTCCACGGTCGCCGGAGAAGAGGCTGCAGGGGTGTCTGGAAGGGATCTTTGGCATCTGGAGACTTCCATTAGGCTCCACCAAGTGTTCACTCGAGCCGAAGATGACACAAACTCAAAGGCCTCCCAGCCCCTTCCAATTGATGCCACTGCCCTGCCCCCAAGGCAAACCTGGTCACAGCTTTCTGCCTCCCGTCTCTGGGAAGCCCTCCTAGGTTGGTCTGTCCTCTCAGCGCTTTTCCTTAGCGCTCCTGCCACCTCTCTTCTCCGTGACCCGTTCCTCTCCGTGCCAGCAACATATCTGTCTGTGCAGCCGTCTTTTTCCTCTCAGTCTTATCTCTCCCTCCTTGACTTTCTTCTGACTCTACGTGCCTACCCCAGATCCACCTCTTCCCTCCTTCCCTCCTCCTCCTTTCCAGGAATCCCTCCAGCCCCCTAGTTGCTTCTTCAGCTCAGTTTCCTCACTGCCCAGGCTCCTTCAGGAAGGACAGGAAAAAACAAATGTGTCCCTGGGAGGTAACAAACAGCCTTGGAGATCTTTCTCTGTAATTAAACACTTTCAAGACCGATGGCTTCCGGAAACCTGAATTCTAAGCCATGGGAAGGAATAGAGTTACCCCAGGAAGGTTACCCAGCCTGTTGCACCTCCCACTTTGACCCTCTCAAGAGAGGTGCATTCAGGACACATCAAAAATAAGATGTCCCCCAAACACTGGGGTTTTAGTGGGAGTGGGGTTTAGGTACCGACAGGCACAGATGCTGCTTTAGAATATCGAAGGCAGGAAAGATTGCTCCCAGTTAAGACAGTCAGGTGAGGGGTCCCCATTGCAAGTGGGCAGTGAAAGATGGCTCACTTGTCTGCCTGCCAGAGGTCCATCTGTCTTGCTTTTTGCACTGAAAGTCTGGTTTCAAAGAGCACCTCAGCCTGGGCAAGCTGGAACAGAGAGTGACTCTGCTGCCTATGGACACAGATGGCCAGCTGATCTTTGTATCCCAGCTTTCTAGGATTTTGATACTCAGGGGAAAGGGGGAAGTGAGTAGCGTAGGAAAGGTGTCCTTGTGAGCAGAGACACATGGCACTCTGGTGATGAGCAGGCACAAAGACTACAGGGTTTGGTGTGGCCTGTGAATATGCTGGGACTCCGCCAGCATCACCAGTTTTATATAAGACCCTTCTGATAGCTGACTGGGTCAGTATCCGGAAGCTCCCATTCGTCCTGCAATACACGGGACCACTGAGTCTCTGGTCCCCACCACCTTATCTTGGCTCACACCTTCCTCTGTGCTCTGAATATCGATAACTACAGAATGGGGCTGCCAAACTATCAGTCGGCATTGCCTTCTGTTTGCCAGTTCATTCAGAGTGACAGACTCCACTCACACTGCCATGGACACAGGACCATGGCAGCATGGGGCATTCCTCAGTTCATACTCTTCCCAGGAAGCCTTTCCTGACAACTTCCTCCCTCCCTCCCTCCCTCCCTCCCTCCCTCCCTCCCTCCCTCCCTCTCTTTCCTCCCTCCCCTCCCCCTCCCCCTCTCTCTTTTTCTCCCTTCCCATTTTTGAATATGCTTGTTTGCAAGTTTGTGGAATGTATCCATGTGTGCAGGCTGTGCATGTGTGTGCTCAAGGAGGCCCAGGGTTATGACAGGAACCTTTCTCAATCACTCGCACCCTTATTCTATGAGGGCGGGTCTATCAGACAAACAGAGCTTGTGGACATGGCTAGTCTCACCAGCCAGCTTGTTCTGGGAATCCCTGTCTCTACTTGAAGCTTGAAGTACAAGCAACCTCCACACCCACCAGGCATTTATATAAGTTCTGAGGATTTAGACAAGTGCTTTAAGCAGTGAGCTGTTCCCCACTCCCCCCTCTGTCTTTATTGCCAAGCATACGCAGTTAGTATTCAATGTGTGTGTGCTATGATTCCATTATAATAATGATAGTCATATTTAACTTTCCCCATGTGCCAGGCCCCATCCTGGAAGTCTTACAGGCATGAACAGTATTTAATCCTTACAGGCTTCACTTTCCTCCTGCTCTATAGATGGGAAGATAGGGGGTCATGGAAGTTACATGATTGTTCAGGTTCTAACAGGGCAGCCAAGGCCCCCTGATTCCAGGTCATTGCTCAGGCACATGGGACACTTGCTGGGGAATATTCCAAGATGGGAAGCTTGCAGGTGGCACTGGGAACAGTAGTTGCAAAGCGCAGATTAGTGACCCCACAGAAACTGGCTACTTCCTCTCCACTCCCACTGCGAGCAGCTCCAGAATCTAGACAAGCAACTCCTCCAATACCTTTTGGGGCCACAGTCGCTGTACATGAAACTGTGTGAGTCTAAAGCTAGCAGCATCCCTTCATGTCCTGCTGGGAATCCCAGGACATTTTGCTTTTTGGATGCTTGTCCATAACTCCATGATTTTTTCTTTTCTATTTTGAGAGAGGATGTCACTATGCAGCTCAAGCTGGCCTCAAACTCAAACTCCTTTTATAAAAATATAATTTATTTATTTTTTATTTTCTGTGCATCGTTGTTTTCCCTGTATGTTTGCCTATGGGAGGGTGTCAGATCTTGGAGTTACAAACAGTTGCTGATTCCCATGTGGGTGCTGGGAATTGAACCCAGGTCCTCTGGCAGAGCAGTCAGTGCTCCTAACCACTGAGCCATCTCTCTAGCCTGTTGAACTCAAACTCTTAGCTCAATCTCCAGAGTGCTACAATTGTGGGTGTGAGATGCCATGCTTGGCAGTGGCCTCCATTCTTTCTGGAATAGCCCAAACCCAGTAGGTGACAAAACTGTGCCCTGGACAAGGAGACAGAATGTTGTCACAGGGTCTTGTAGCTGTCCTTAGACACTTCCATTCCTCACTTGTCAGCTCAACACCTCCCAAGTACCTAGAAGTGTTGTGGGATGCCACACCCCAAGTGTAACAGACATTACTATCTTCATCAGGCAGCTGTGACCACTTGCAAGTGACCACCAAGATCAGGCCTGATGATGGCCCCTCACAGAGGAAGGGTGGCTTCCAGTTTCTCCTTCCTAGACCTCCCTCCCAGCCGTGTGTACTTCTGCCCCAGATGCTTGGGGTCTTGAGGGTGCTGGAGTGTACAGACAGTGGGAGGTTAACTGAAGGGGAGACACCATCTATGCAGCTATGAGGAAGTTGCCATCTAAGCTAGGGTGAGACTTTCCAGTGATGTAGCTGCTTTGGCCCCCTAACTCCCGTCAGTGGCCACCCCTTACTAATGTTCTGGAAGTAAGCCCATTAAACTCCCACTTTTATCAAGCTGGACCTTGGTGAAATTGTTACTTTGATCCATTTGTGGAATCTGTTACTTTGATGCCCTATCTCAGGTAAGTAGACATTTGTTCATGTCTGGCCAGGAAAGTTCATGCAGCAAACACGTTAGGAGGTAACTTGCCCTCTCTCACACTGCTAGAATAAAGGTGGCACACATAGGACATTGTTGAAGTCATGAGAATACAACTCTGGATCCTCATGCTACAAATAGATGTATATGTGAACATGCCTATATTTACATCTCAGTGTTTATGAAACCCCTAAAACCACAAGGAAAGGCTAGGGAGATGGCTCAGTGGTTAAGAGAACATGCTGTGAAAGCAAGAGAACCTGAGTTCAAATTCCCAGCATCCACGTAATAGCCAACCATGCAACTCCACTCTTGTGGGGCAGAGACAGAGAGATCCCAGGAGCTCACTGGCCAGCCAACTTAGCTTCAGATTCAGTAAGAAATTGTCTCAAAACTAAGGTGGAATGCTAGTGAATGGCTCATCGGGTGAAGGTGCCTGACAGCAGGACCGAGGACCTGAGTCTGGTCCCCAGGATCCAAATGGTGGAAGGAGAGACCAGTTTCCAAAACATTGTCCTCTGACTTCCACACACATACTGTGGCATTTACACACACACACACACACACACACACACACACACACACACAGAAGTACACAGTGTACACACACATCCACACGCACCCATGTCCCAACAGCCTTGTGTGTGTCCAAGCAGGAAAGCATGGAAATAAACAGAAAACACAGAGTTGAAGAAAGTGCAGCTACCTGCCGCCGTCAGAGGATGAACACATGGTATCCAACCTGGCAGGGAAAAGGTAGGTTAAATCAAACAGTTCTGACCAAGGAAGCAAGGAAGTATGCCACCCATAGCAGAGAAAATTTTCCCCAGAGTAACTCAGTGGGAAAAAATGTTAGGAACCACAGTGATCAACTTTAGTTATCTGAAAAATTCACTTAAAAATTCCTCATTCCCCAGTGATGATAGGGAAATGAGGTGGAGCCAGGAGAGTCAATTACCTACTCTGCTGAAGGCAAGCAGAGCGACCACTCTGCAATTACAGCAGCGCCTGTCCTCCTCCGCGGAGCCAGTGCTCCTCCGCAGAGTCATACGCTCTGTCCAACTTGACCAGGCTGTGTCAAACCCTCACACAGGGGTTTTCCCCCCCTTCACCTTGTCACAGACTCTCCTCTCTAATTATATTTGGTTTCTGCTGATTTTTCAGCTTCTCTAGGCAGCTACCGAGGGATTAAGGGGCACCACGAGAGGTACATGGCCAGCAGCTCACGCCCCCCCCTCAACTGGCCCCTTCAGACTCAGGGATCCAGCTTCGTGGGCTCCTGGGTCCTCACAAGGGGGGGAGGGTTTGACCCCTGTCTTCCCTAGTGACTTCACTATGGACAGGTTTCTTGGTTTGTAACCACACCTGATGGGGTTTTTACTATACAACCAGGCTGTGTGCCAGAGGTTTTTCTCATTTGGGGTCATAGATACTATTGCTATCCCCATTTCTCAGATAAGGAAGGGAGGCTCGGAGAGGCTAAGTAACTTGTTCTAGGGCATATGGCCAGGAAGTGACTGGGAGCCTGGGCAGCTGACACCTGCTGGGTAAGGCCTAATATCACTGCAGGGGATGTAGCATGCTGGCAGCTAGCCTGGGCTTGAACAGCTAATGTTAATAATCTACAGAGATAACTGTTAAGTCTGTAGATCAGTTGCCTTCCTGATCTGCAAGAGGGCACTGCACAAGCTGAATATGGTGGTACACACCTGTCGTCCCAGCACCCGGGAGGCAGAAGCAGGAGGATCAGAAGGTCAAGTCCATCCTCAACTACATGGTAATTTTGAAGCCAGCCTGGGCTCCACGAGACACTGTCTAGAAAAAGAAAAACAATCCACATATTGAAGACAGAGGGCCAGATTCCACCAACCAGTGCCTTGTTCAGAGTAGGTTGGTTAATGTATAAATAGTAGTCCCAGGTTTTCCACAGCTGACCATATTTCCTATCATTTTTATTCTCATCAGTTAATACACTGACTTATTAATATTCTTCAATTGTGTTATGTAGCATTAAATTCCCATGTTAACCACTTATGCACACAACTGATAGCAACCATCACATGTGCTAACATGTTCAGCCGCCCCAGAGATACTCTATAACCAATTGTAGTGACTTCGCACCCTTGGCCTTTAGTGAGCTTCAATCCTTCTTTCTGCGTTTGCCAACTGTAGCCATTCATATGAGTGGCATCATAAGCAGCAGACTTTGTGTCTGACTTATTTCACTTAACATAATGTTGGCAAGGTCCATACTGCATTCTTTGAGTGACTGAGCAGTGTTCCACTGTATGTATGCATCACGTCTTATTTATCCATTCAGGGAGTGCTCCCACTTTTTGGCTATTGTAAGTAATGTAGGATTTACTATTGACACAAAGTTTTGTTTTTATGTCCTTTTCCCTTTTGAGACAGGGTTTCTCTGTGCAGCCCTGGCTGTCCTGGAACTTGCTCCGTAGACCATACTGGCCTGAATCTCGGGGATCCACTGGTCTCTTCCTCCCAAGTGCTGGGATTAAAGATGTGGGCCACCACTCCCATTCTCGTCTTGATTTGTTGTGTTGTGTTCATGCACACTGGACAAGTGCCCTACCACTGACCTCTATTCCCCACCTATGAGTATCTTTTGAGTCCTCCAGGTTTATTTATTAAAGGTGCAACTAAACATAGTTTTATGCTTTGCTTGACTTTTTCCCATTTGGAACAACAGTTTAGCTCACCACTGTTGCTGTTGGGTTTAGATTCCTGAATCCAGTTTCTTCCATTAACTCTGGAGTTTTGCTGGGTTGAGGTGGAGGAAGCTAGGATGTGTCCTTATGTTATGACGCTCTCCCCACCTTCCTTCCAAAGTTCCACCTAGCTAGGCACAAAGGAGCTGTCGAGAGTCCTCTTTCCCCAGTAGCACATAGGGTTCCTTTCCCTAGACAGGGAAGGCACAAAGAAACTCTCCCACAAAGCCCTACCTCTTATCAAGTTTTCCCTTGAGACAGGGTCTCATGTATCCCAGGCTGGCCTTAAACTAACCATGAAGCTGAGACCCTGGCTCAAAAAGAAGATGGAGGGCTGGTAAGACGGCTCGGCAGGTGAGGGCGCTTGCTGTCAAGTGTGATGACCAGAGAGCAATCCCTGGGCTCACACGGTGGAAAGAAAGAACCAACTCCAGCAAGTTGTCCTCTGGCTTCATGCATATGCTGTGGCTCACATACATTCACACACACCGGCAAGCACACGTGCTCACACACACAAAACGGCAAAAGACTGGAATGCACACAGTCCCAAGTGCCTGTGTCTGTCTGTGGGTGGAGGGAGTTGGCCACATCCTGAGACATCCTCAGTCATTAATTAATTTGTCCCTGTCTGTTGGTGTCCGAGGTCATCAGCAGGTGAGGTGCTGGCTGACATGTGGGTGTGACCCTTTACAAGACTGGTTAGGAGACAGGGTGAGGAGTGAAAGTCAAACTTATCTACTGCACTGACTTAATCATGGACTTTGCTTTTTTATCAGGGACTGTTCTGGATGTAGAAGTGTCATTGTATCACAGGGCATGGATGGGAAAGAAGCCAGGGCTCAAGTCCTTGCAGATACAATCTCTGGCAGAAATCACAGTCGTCGGGTTGGCAGGTTCCTGTACAGAGGAAGGAAGCTAGGCAGTGTGTGTGTGTGTGTGTGTGTGTGTGTGTGTGTGAGTGTGTGTGTATGAGTGTGTGAGTGTGTGAGTGTGTGTGAGTGTGAGCGAGTGTGTGAGTGAGTCTGAGTGAGTGTGTGTGAGTGTGTGTGTGTGTAGTGATCACACCCACACACCACTTCAGAGGCCTATGAAACACCACTTCACGGGCCCTAGTGACCTCTTGTCTCCCAAGGAGGGACAGCTAAGTACAGGGCTCTGGAAATATTGGACCAGGACATTGGAGGGCCTGAGGCCTGGCTTCTTGTGTTCATGATCCCCAGAGAAGGGTTCTGCCAGGTTAGAGGCTGAGGGATACATGATTGTGGAGCTCTGGGCAGTGAGTGTCTTTGCCGATTGGAGGTTTGTATAGCTGCTGAGGCTTCTACTGTGGTCCTACCAACTTCCTGCTACTCTGTGGTGCCAACCGTACCCCTGCCTGTAGGTGGAGTCTGCCCTGTGGTGGCTCCAGCACTCTGCTTTAACCCGTTTCTGCCTCACTCTCCACAGCAATGGGATCCACAAGGAGGAGAGACAGGCCGTGGGCTGCCCCCCTCTCCTGGGACAAATGCTGTGAGCTAGCCCTCAGGGTCCAAGGCTACAGGCTATCCCTTAAGGTCCCAGGCTGTGTGTTGTCAGTCTCTACCTCAGCTCTGCTGGGAGCTCCCACACCCCCGGCTTTAATGAGAACAGCGCTACCTGCCTGATCTGCCATCTCACACTGCCTTTGAAGCTAACGGGCCCCACAGTTGATTCATCTTCCCAATTTGCCTGGAGAGCCTCAGAGATCACACAGTGCACAAAGGGATTTCCTCTTTGGAAGAGCCTTCAAAGGAGCCACAGACCCTGTGCCCTTCCCAGCCCACACTGCCTTTCATGGTTTCTGGAGGCAAACTCAGGCTGGGACACGGACAGATGGACACACACACACACACACACACACACACACACACACACACACACTCACACACACGTGAGAACTTGGTGACAGTCCCCAGTGTGAGCCCCCACTGTAATGTGGGGTTCTTAAGAAACAGGGAAAGGACACATCACTATTAGACAGGGAAAGGGATATCACTGTTAGAGTCAAACATGTATCCCATAGGGACTAAACCCTAGGACACTGCCACTGTCTCTACCACCTTCTTCTCACAGGAGACCCCTAAGTGACATCCCTGAGGCTCTGTCATGGGTTCTGGTCCTTCCAGGCCTGAGTCTCTCATAGCAAATAACAGGATCAACCCAAGTGAATATATGTCATGCTGGGCCCACAGAGGGAGTCTAAGGTGTACTGGGCCTGGCTGGGCGAGGCATGGTGGGGTTTCCATGTGCCCAATTCCATGGCTCCAGAACTGCTGTGTGCTGTTGGCCACACGGTGCTAAAGGATGAAGGGGGAAGCATGTGTGGTGAACCAGTTTCTGCCTTTATATGTCTATGCTTAGTTTCTGAGAGTTCTTCCACAGGTCTTACTGAGGGACCTCCTGCCATGGTATGAGGAAGTTCTTCTATTCTACTGTCTGAGCAGCCACTCAGGGCCTGGCTCTGCAGTGGGTGCTCATAGAGAGGAAGGTAGGGTGGATTGAAGTCTCTGCCTTCAAGGACCTGTCTTCCTGCTGCTGCAGACCCAACCCCGCAAAGAACAGGCTAGAAACAGGGAAGCAAAGTCGATGGGAGCACGGTGTCAACTCTCAGAGCAGATATGTGTGCGTCGAATGTCGCTCACAGGGGCCGCATGTATCAATGAGATTTTCAAATGAATACAACCAATGGATGTTTGCCTCATTTCATACAGCCATCTTTCCAACTGCACGCACATCTGGCTTTAAGTGCAGCAGGAACCTTCTCTATGGAATAGCATGGCTCATTTAGTGAGTACTTACATTTTTATGAACTTGGGGTGTGTGTGTGTGTGTGTGTGTGTGTGTGAGAGAGAGAGAGAGAGAGAGAGAGAGAGAGAGAGAGGCTGTGTGACTTTGTGTGATGTGTGTGATGGACACGTAGTATAAGAAGGTCTCTGGGAGCTTGCTCTCCTTCCACCATGGGATCCAAGGACCAGGCTCAGGTTGTCAAGTTTATGTTGCAAGTGCTCTGATCTGCTGAGCTACTTCCCTGGCCCACCTAGCGAGCACTTCTGACATTCTCCTGTGCTTATAGATTACCAAGCAGAGAAAGGTGTTCCCATTGCTCAGATGGGTAGACTGAGCTAAAGAGAGTAGAGGCCCAGGTCCTCAGACTCATAGTCTTCCATCCCTCCCCAAACGTCACTTCTACGTGGGGTTCTTTGGCATTGGCCACCTCCCAGTGGGAAACCCATTCCCTTTTGATACTGGAGCCTACTCAACTCTTGTCATTTGTGTCTGGTCCATTTGTTCCCAATGGAGAGAGAGACTTGGAGAGCAGCTGCCAGCTTGGTCTGTCAGTCAAGGATCCTCTATCTGTCACTGCTAGAGAAGAGGCCTGGAGATGAATGACAAATGGCCATCTGTCTGCTAAGAGTTACTGTCACAAGCTCAAGACTGATGGTTCCTGCTAAAGACAAAGCCAGGAAGACCCCTCTGCCACAGCACCAAGAGGGCTGGCGAGTGAGCGCCTGCTCAGTCACTTAAGAAAGCCTTTGAACAGCCCCGATGGGCACGAGGGACAGAGAGTGGGGTAGCATGAGCAGCTGCTCCCAAAGGGCTTGTTTAGGTCTCTGTTCACAAATCACTCTCTTGGATACCCTTCCTTTAAAAACCATTTTACTTACTGTGTGTGCCTGTGTGTCTGTAAGGGATACACACATGCCATAGCGTATGTTCGGAGGTCAGAGGGTAACTTTCAGAGGTCATTTCTCTCCGTTTACCATTGGGTCCTGGAACTCAAACTCAAGTCCCTAGGCTTGGAACCAAGTGCCTTTACCAGCTGAGTCATCTCACTTGCCTGGAGCCCCTCCCCCACCCTGTGTTTTTGGCTGCCATTGTTTTGTTTTGAGATAAAGTCTCATGTAGCTAGATGTAGGGGAGGATGCCCGTGAACTTCTGATCATTCCTCAGGCACCTTTCAGACCTCAGCTTCCCCGGAAGACTCCACCTATCTCCTTAAAGCCATGCTAAGGCTTGGAGTAAAGACACCTCCTCAGAGAACTCTGTTCCCAGCTGGCTCTAATTCATCATGCCCATTGCAATTGCTTGAACCACTAGAGACCCAGGCCTGGTTGCCCAGTCCCAGCTCTGATGGCCCAGATTTGGGCTCTCCAGAAACAGCCTAAGGGTGATTCCAGGAAACAGGGAAGGGGAAAGGGAAACATGAGGAAGTGGGGGTGGGGAGCACATCTGGAGCTGGCCTCTGGGCTTAGGGTGCTTCCAGAGCACTGCCACAGAGCTGCCACTTTTGGGGACAAGGAATCCAGACTTTTCAGTCTGGACCCTCTGGACCTGCCCTGGGCTGGAGGCTGCTGGGCACAGGCAGTCCCTGCTGTGCTCATCCTGGGGCACTGGTCTTGGGCCTGTGGGGAGTTCCAGGTGTGTATACAAGTGAGGGCTGTATGATTTAGTGAGCCACAAGCACCTGCTGAAGGGAGCAGGGTGGCCGTGTTTTCCACTGTACACACAGCCTTGACATGTGTCTGGCATGTATTCGGGGCTTGGTATTAATATGTGTTGACACAATGAATAATTCATCTGCAAACACTACATGAGAAATGGTTAGAGAAGCCAGAGCTAGGAAAAGGTGAGGTGGCTCCTGCCCTTGGGTCCTGGGGACTCAGGCTGGGGACAGGGTGGCACAATGACACACGACAGAAAACAAAGGTGAAGTCACACTGGGGGTCAAGGAGTGGATACCAAAGGAGGTAAAGGTCACCCAGCCCTGGGTGGGGTGGGAGCCACCAGAGGCACGGCTTTGGGTTTGGGAGGCAGGAAGGAGGGGGCACCAGAAGCATTGCTGAGATAGGTAGGAGTGTTAGAGACATCATTAAAGAAGGTTTGGGACAGGCATGTCATCCCTGGGAGTAAGGGACATCTGGATGGAGCATCTTCAAGGTTAGAGCTGGGGTGTGGGGACAGAAATTTACATTCGAAGAGATCACACAAGAAGGATCCTAAAGGCCGGGCATGGTGACTCTGCACCCCCCTCGCCCTCTTTCTCCTCTCATTCCTTCTCTCTGCTGTGCCTAGTAGCTGGGTGTCTGGAGGGGGGGCGAGGCTGAGTAGGAGGTTATCCCTGCCCAAAGGGAGAGGCTGCCCCACAGTGGCATGCTGGGACATCTGAGAGGTCTGAGGCTGCTGGGATCGAATGTTTGAACCAAATGTGTCTTGGTGGGCCTTCCCCAATATGTGGGGTTTTCTTTTAGTCTTAAAGAACTTCACTATCAAAGGGATCCAGGATAAGGGACCCAGGATAAACTCAGGCACAGAGTCAGATGCCTTTGAACCTGAGCTGAGAGCTCCCCAGTCCTCTCCTGCCCCAGAAGCCTGGGAGCCTAATTGGCAGCTAACTGAACACTAGGGTGGGCGGGCGGGCAGGAGGCCTGAAAGAGCTGCTGGGATGAAAAGTGACTGATCATGGGTTTCCTTGCCTGAATCGCCTTGGTGGGGAGTTGAGCTTCTGATGCCTAATGATCCTGTGGATCAAGCTGTGTCTAGCTGGTGCATTCCAGAGGGCCTCAAGGCAGTTAGTTACCACTGTAGTTCTAGCTGGGCACCCATCATCACTCAGGCCCAGGAGAAAGACTCTTATTAAAACAAACACACCAGGCATGAGTTGCTCAGGGATCCGGACCATGGAACTCAGGCTTCTTGTGTGGACAGTGAGCATGCCAAAGAATGCTCCCAGGTATCATCTCCCTGGCATTTCCACATGTGACACAGAGTGACAATGCCTTGAACTGGAGAGCTTTGAAGGTAGACAAACAACCCAAAGACCTGTAAAACAAACCCGTCAATTCACGGCCCACTTTACAGCTAAAATTAGGAGGAGCAACTAGGGACAAGGCTGGATTGATGGAGTGCTTGCCTAGCATTCATGAAACTCTGGGTGGGAGAGGGAGGGGAAGAGGAGAAGCAGAAGGAAGAGTATTTTTGTAAGTCAGGTGTGGTAGTGCACACCTGTAATCCCAGCACTAAGGAGGATAAAGCAGATGGATTTCTTTGAATTTGAGGCCAGCCTGAGAAACATATTTTTGTAATGTCTTTTTTCATAAACTGCTCTGAGGCAAATACAGTGACTGTTCTTATTCGTTTGATCTGGATGGTGGATGTGTTTTCATATTATTTTCTCTACTAATGTCACAAATATTTAGCAATTTCTTTTTGAGACAGAGTTTTGTGTGTTCTAAAGTGACCACAGAAATCACTATGTAGGCAGCGGTGAGCTAGAACTCTGGCTCCTCTTGATGCTGGGGCTGCAGGTGTGTGCCACTACGCTAGTTTATGGGGTGTTGAAGCTCAAGCAGGCCTTTGTCCCAAGCACTCTATCAACTTATTTACATCCCAAGCACAAATGTTTAGTAATTTTAAAGTAAATTTGATGAATAGCCATCTTTCTGACTTCCCACTTGAAACAGAAGGGACCACGTCCAAGTACCAACTCCATCTCAATGGGAATGGTTGACTTTGGATAGTAAGATCCCTGTTGGAGGTATGCAAGCAGAAGTCAGATGGGCCTTCATTCTGAGGGAGCAACAGGGGAGGAAGGTTGAACTTTGACCTTAGAGAAGGTCTATGTCTGGCTGTCATTCATCCTCTTTCTGCGGACCAGCCATGGACACTGAATCTTATCACATGTACTTAGTGAGCATTCAAGTGTGTAGGTGTAGTGTGTGTGTATGTGTGTGTGTGTGTGTATGAGAGAGAGAGAGAGAGAGGGAGAGTCCAGAGGACAACTTTAGCTGTTTTCTTACAGCCTCCATCCCCTCTATTTTTGAGACAGGATCTCTCATTGGCCTGACACTCACCAAGTAGGCTATGCTGGCTGGCCATGGCGCCCCAGGGACCCATCTGTCTCCACCTCCCATTCCTGGGATTACAAGTGTGCATCACCACACTTGGCTAATTTTTTTTAAAAAATATGCTCTGGGAACTGACCTCAAGACTTCATGCTTGTGGTAAGCACTTTCCTCGCTGAGCTGTCTCCCCAGTCCCACCAGCAAGCTTTTCAAAGGTCTTTCCACACCACAGAATTCATCACAGTAAACCCACCCAGCCTCAACACCATGACACAAATGAATGCTTCAATTTCCAGGACATCTGGTGATCAGAATGACAATAAGAAGCCCTAGAGGGGTTCTACCATTTGCTTTCCCGAAACTTCTCCCCCTCTGCCTTCTGCTGCTCTTTGCTGGTTCCTTCCCATCCTCGTGCTGAACTACACAGAAATAGGAATACACAGCTTGAGACTGACACTCACTGACTCTGACAGTCTGCAGATCCCTTGACCTACCAAACAGAGGTGATTTCACCAGGTGAGTGAACGCTTATAAACATGCCCAAAAAAACACTTCAGTGCTGAGACAGGGGAGGGAACTCATCAGGAAGACCTGCGTTCAGATCCCCAATCTTTAAGCTCAACCCTGGGGAGGCAGAGGCAGAGGCAGAGTACCCCATCTATGGACAGCCATCCTAGCCAAATTGGTGAGATCCAGGTTCAGTGAGAGACTCTGTCTCAAAAAATAAGATGGAGAGCAATTGAGAAAGACAACTGTTAACATCTTCTAATGTCTACATGCATTCATGTACCTACACACACACACACACACACACACACACACACACACACACACACACACACACACACCCCTTAAGTGCCAAATATTTATTTATGGTTAATACCACAATGATTTCTGCTTCAGTGAGTATAGAATGAACTGATCTGCTGGGGTGGGGAGCTAAGACAGCTCGAAGTGTGGTGGGTCAAGTGGAGATGAAAAAAACTCCTTGAGAATGTTTTCAGCAAACCCATCCAGTTGGCTTCCCTGTGGGGGAGATGGAAACCTTTTCAGGTGATGCATGGTAACATTTGCAGGCATCATAGGCTCTTTGAGCATACTGGCATGAGGCATCACTGAGTGGGAAGGAGGTGGGTGGGGTTTTCCTCACTGAGTAGGGGTAGTGTCACCAAGCTGTGGAGAGGGGGCCTACATGGGACAGGCCAAAGGGTTGTTCTGGGAATTTGTTCCTGGCTTAGACACTTGCCTGATCATAGCTGGGCTCAAGTCCAACTCACCCACTGATTAGCTGTGTGACCTTGAAAAAGTCAATTGGCTTCCCCAACCCTATGTTTTCTCTAGTGGAAATGGATACACTAAAACTTTTAGGGCTGTAGCTGTAGCTCAATGGTGGAGTGCCTGCCTAGCATGCACAAGGTCTGGGCTTGAATCCTAGCACCACATGCAACAGACATGGCATGCACACATGTAGTCCCAGAATTTGGGAGGTAGAGACAAGGAACTAGGAAGTTCAAGGTCATTCCCAATGACAGAGAGTTTAAGGCCAAGCTGGGATACATAAGACCCTGACTCAAAATCAAACAAAACTTGTCCACCAAGATGACTTTGAGACTTGAAATGGCTGACAAAGAACTGGCTAGCCTGTGGCTCTGCACAGTGGCAGCCTCCAGCCCTCCTGAGCCCTGGCATTCATCATCTGCTACAGGAAACCCTGGCTTCAGCAAGATGTCCATGGGATAAGGGTGTGCAGAGCCACACATGTACCCATTTGTCATCACACTCTGGAAAATAGAGATGAGCCAGGGCAGAGCTGTGGAGACTGGACTGGGAGGTAAAAAGTGGGATTTTAGGCCTGTTCCAAATGTCCCAGAGAGATCTAGTGTTTAACCATGCAAAGAATGAAGAGTGAGTGGGCTTGCTGCCTCCCAGCTCTCTGCTCTGTATCCCAAGCACCAGGCTCTTCCTATGGAGTTCTTTGGACCCACAAAGCTGGAGCCATGAGGGCCTGGTGAGATGGGGAACGGCCCAACTAACACTTTCCATTTCCAGTCCCCTCTGATGGGAGGGGCCAGGCATGAGGAGGTCAGAGGGCAGCTAGGCTTCCTCCCCCCTCCTCCACATATGGCTGAGCCTAGAAGAGGGCATGACATCTGTGTGGTAGGCCGGGAGAGGCTGTACTGAAGGGCTGTGCATGTGAGATCTGTATGTTCTGCTGAGTGGCTCTGATAAGCCCAGTGTGCTCTCTCTCTCTCTCTCTCTCTCTCTCTCTCTCTCTCTCTCTCTCTCTCTCTCTCTCTCTCTCTCTCTCTCTCTCTCCCTCCCTCTCCTCCTCCTTCTGCTGTGGCTGCTGCTGGCATCCTTGACAGGAAAATTAATTGTTGTTTTCATTCTATTTCTTGTTCCAGTCTATATCCCTGGAATAAGATCTCTGAATGACTCTAAGTAACCTGTACACAAAAGCCTAGAACCCAGAGAGGAGGCTCAGGACTGAGACAAAGCCAAGGACAGCTCCTACTGACAGCCTGTGTGGCGCCAAGAAAGGCAATACACAGGTGGAGGGACGGGAGCAGTGGCCGTGTGCTTGACTGTGTCCCCTGGAGGGAGAGGCAGCTGAGCTTGCTGTTCCAGCCCCCTCCCCCAGGGCACCCCAGACTAGCTCCCTTTGAAGCCTTCCCTCTCTGGCTCAGTTGCAAGACTTATTCAGCTTCTGACTCAGTGGCTGTACCCCACTGTCCTGCCTAGGGCTTGGAGGTGGGTGGGGCACAGTGCCAGGTAGAGGGAACGGGCCAGCTTCAGAGGCTCATGGGTCAGCCAACACTGAGCCCTTCTGCCAGCCCTGGCCACCTCCTCACAGTGACGGCAGAGTTAATGCGTCACTGCCAGTGTGAGGCTTGTGTACCCAGTAACAGCCCCCAATAACAGCCCTGCCCACACGCTTAGGACAATCTTAAGAAAATAAAGCCACTCACACACATACCACCCAGGACAACCAAGGACATTCAAAAGGCAAGTCAGGTGACTTCCTTCAGCCTAACATGCTAATTCCCTGGTGTAGATCTTCCTTTCCTCTCCCCCATTTTCCCTCCCTCCCTCCCTCCCTCCCTCCCTCCCTCCCTCCCTCCCTCCCTCCCTCCCTCCCTTCCAAATGCTGGTGACCAAATCCAGAGCCTTGTGCATGATAGGCAAGTGTCATACCCCTGTGCCACACCCCTAGCCCTTTGGTACAGATCTTGGGGGAAATCTGAATCATTTTCAAGGCTCTACTTTATGGTGAGCATAAATGAACCAAGAGAGCCTAGTTACCCATTTACCCAACCTACAAGAGTTTGCTGAGCATTTGTTAAACCCCTGGCCTTCGCTTTGGAACTGTTGTGGAGGGGAAGAGAGTGGACCTAGAGGGGTTGTTAGGAAGGAAGCATCGATATAAACTGGGATCTGGAGCCTAGGCAGAGAGCTTGGTTAGTAATGTGTTTGCTTTCCCAGCACCTGAGAAAATATTTCAAGTGTGGTTGTGTGCCTGTAATTCCAGCCCAGGGGAGGCAGAGACAGTAGGATTCCTGAAGCTCATTGACCACCCAGCCTAGTCTAATTGGTGAACTTTAGTCCAATAGGAGATTCTGTCTCAAAGTACCATGTTCCTCCCCAAGGACAGCAAGGTTGCCCTCTGACTTTAACACACACACACACACACACACACACACACACACACACACACACACACACACGGGATCTAATGCAGTCCCCCAATTACAGGGAGTTATAGTGGAGTCAAGGTTTTAAGTTTGAGATAGCTTTTTGCTATGATAGCCTTGGCTGCCCTCCAACTCTCAAGTGCTAAGTTTCAGGCATGTGCCACCATGCCTAGCATCTCAGTCCTATTGGGTAGCATGTCTTCCTGATACTTTCAAGGATGATGTGTGGGAGAGAGAAGTATCTGGGCAGGAGTCCAAGGTGACACAGGACAGCAACTCTAAAGCTACAGAAGTCACCACCGCCTTTGGCCTTCTATTAAAGTTCCCTTTTAAATTGGGGGAGACACACCCTTGCACCATGTGGAACCTTTTTCAGGACCCTAAATGCATGGCTGACAGAAGCGGAGATGGCTCAGCAAAAGCAGTAGGGAGAGGATGGAAGTTATCCCTGAGTCCTGACTGCTGGTCTTCTTACAGCCCTTCTGAGCGCAAGTAGAAACAACCAATTTTGTATCCATAGAGCACTGTGCTTGCTGCTGGGTCAAAGCAATAAACACAACCCTGCACCCACACATGCCTACACACCTATGTGCATGCACACACATGACAATATGGTCCAGATCCCTTCTTTTAATTTTTAAGAAACATTTACTTATTTGTGCGTGTGTGTGTGTGTGTGTGTGTGTGTATCCTGTATACCCATGTATCTGTGTGCACACTTACATTGGAAGGTCAAAGGACAAGTTGGTGGAAGCCAGGTTTTTCTAAGTGAGCCCTGGGGATTCAACTCAGGTCATCAGGTTTAGTGACAAGTATGGTTACCTGCTAAGCCACTGTCTGCCCCAGCTCCCTTCTCTTATAGATGAAGATGCTCTTGCTTGAAGGGGCAATGACTTATTCAAGGTCAAAGAGTCTAGTTTCAGGATCTTCAGGCCAGTGCCCCTTGCCTCTAACAACACCTCCTCTTCTAGGACTCATAAAAGCATCATCTCCTAATTCCTGCTCCAGTATGACCTGCCAGGTGACCTGTCAATCAGGCAGGAAAGCCCCACAACCTCAAGCCCATGATACTCATTTCTGTGTTCCAGGAGGAAGTCTGTGGTTCTCTGGAGTCAGTGTGCTCCTGGTCTTAATGACTCAGTGTGCATGATCTTGCGATATGCCTCTGGGGACTGAGAATTAGAGATTAATATTCAACTAGCTGGAACAATCTTCAGGAGGAGGCTTGTGGTAATTAAGTTGGGTAGAGAACACTTCAAACCTTTTTTTTTTTACAACATACAAATGCTGTAAATTACCCATAGAAGGAAGACTGGTCCCTTAATGGTACTCAGTGACAGTCACAAGGGAAGAGAGGGAGGGAATGGAGGCACACAGTCCTCATTCTGAAGAGACAGAGTCCTGGGGGGACTCCACCTTAGGCCCCGGACCTGCAGAGGCTTCTGTGGAAGGAGGAGTGAATATTAGAGGTGGGGCTTCCGAGCGGGAATCTAGTATGTAAAAGCATTGCTGTCTCTATAGCCTTGGCTGACTCTCTGTGTAGACCAGGCTGACCTTGAACTCACAGAGATCTGGCTGCTTCTCTGGTGCTGTAATTAAAGGCATGTGTCACTATGCCTGGATTATAGTTAATTTCCTAAACAAAAGAGGATAAAGTGAATCTTTGGAAGACTTTGTCCAAAGTTGTAGATATTTTGGAAATTATTTTTGGCACCAGTGCAGAATAACCTGTGTACTTTGGACTAAGTGATCTTCTAAGGGCATCATGCCGATAGCCCAGGCTGACCTGCAACTCACTATGTAGTTACTCCAAGAATGACCTTGAACTTCGGGTTCTCCTGCCTCCTCCATCTCCTGAGTGCTGAGATAGAGGTGCGCACCACCAGCCTGGTTTATGTGGTACTGAGATGGAGCCCACATTGCTGAACATGCTAAGGGAACCCTCTACTAACTGAGCTATATCTCCAGCCCCATATCAGTGGTTTGCTGTTAACACAGAGCCAAGTTGGTGAATAATTAATTGCTCATTTTGAATAGTAGAAGTGCTGAGGTTGTAAGTACACATCTATTTTCCTGGTTTCGCTTGCATACCTAGATGTTTTCATAATGGGGAAGGTAGTTCCATGACTACGAAACCCTGGGACTAACCACAACCAGCAGCCCATGTGACTGGGGCCCAGCCCTCATGCACAGCACAATACTTGAGGGACTGAAAATGGAGAAAGCCACCCTCAATGATGGAGTTAAGGTAGGCTGCTCTTGACTGGTGGGGAGCCATTAGACAAGTATAAATCCATGGTCTCTCTCTCTCTCTCTCTCTCTCTCTCTCTCTCTCTCTCTCTCTCTCTCTCTCTCTCTGTCTGTCTCTCTCGTTCTCCCCCCCCCTTTCAGATCCATGCATGCTTGACAAGTGCTCTACTACTGAGCTATAGCCTCAGCTCTATGGGGAGTCACAGAGCCAGCAGAGGATGGAGCAGCAGGGTATTTCCCAGCCAGATTACTGGGGTCCCTGGGGCCCCGGGTGTCATTTGCTCTCGTTGGCATGGCACAGATGTATGCACGATGTGGGATCTGGCAGAAGCAGGTGTAGGTGGTGATGGGGGAAAATGTTCTCAGGGATTGCTCTGCTCAGCTGTGGCCACCATAAGATGTCAGCAGATGCTGAGAATGCAACGAAGAGAGAGGGGAGGAAGGTTTCGGGAGAGTCCCTTGCCTAGCTCTAGGCCTGTTTCTTTACGTGGAAAAGGGACATTTGTAGAGGAGAAAGTAAAATGGGAGAATTGGCCATGGTCATCGGCTTGTGAGAATGTAGGGAATCCAGAGGCAGAACACTGCACTCCAGAACCCCCAGGCTTCTCATGAACCTCACCTTAGACCAAACAGTTGGGGGGCACTTGACTCCTTTGGGCCTTAGTTCCCACATTAAGGAGATAATCAGTGTACCGACACCACAGGGTGTCTGTGAGGATGCCTTCCCCTGTGGAGACAGGATCTCATGGAACCCAGGCTGACCTTGAATTTGTTAGATGGAAAGGATAATCTTAAACGCCAGATCTGTCTCCTCCCCCTAAGTGCTGGAATTATAGGCACGCTGTACGTACAACATGTGGTTGCCATTTGACAAAACAATTCACATGGGACCCACAATGCAAATAGGGAGAAGGGACCCCAGTAAATTTACTACTACTATTATTAATCAACCTAAATATCCCCAAATTGGGAGCAGGATATGTGACTATGGCATATCCAGAGAATAGTATGCAGCTACTTAAAAAGATAATTATGGGTCAAATTAAACTATGTTATATAATGTGAAAAAAGGACAGAATATGACATACCATGTGTACTCTGCTATCCTCTGGAAGCAGCTGACCCTTGAAGGTCTCAGAATAAGGGGAACTCAGGGGTCATATGAGTGCCAGACCCCCAAACTGGAGACAGGCACAGGATGTCCTCAAGCATCTACTCCAGCAATGTCAAAGCAGCCCAGCTGACTCCTCCTCTGTCTAATCTGTGTCAATTGATTTCCTATTTTTAATTAATAATTCTAATTATGATGCAGCAAATTTACCCAACGGCCATGGCTGAATTAATCAGGGTCTATCGATTGGGGCTGTAGAGTTATCCCACGGTTTCTGACACCATCGATTTCCTGCTGGGAACAAACAAGAAAACACACAGAGGGCAGAGGCAGCTGTCATCTTGCTGGTGCTATGAGTCCTAAACTGGGTCCTTAATACCTGCCGTACCCCACCTCCAGGCTTTCATTCAGCAGCCACTAGGGCCACCCCTGGGAGCTCTGAGGAGGGCCTCTCAGGCCTTTGGTGTCCCCAGTGAAGCAGGGAGGTAACTGGCCACAGCCCAGCCCTGGTGCAGGGTCCCTGCAGGAAACACAAGGGCCTTCATTTAAGATGAATTCACAATTCTGGGCTCTAGCCGCATCTCACTGCCCAGGTGGGAGTAAAAGCTTCAAGAGTCTCCTCTTCAGCCTTGTCATTCTTGAAGAAACCAGGGATTGGGGAGGAGCAGGGTGTTGCCTGAGATAACCCACAGAGTTACAGCTTAGCTGGAGCTAGAATTCAAATCTGACCTCTATACCTTTCCCACCCACAGGAGGGCTTAGTGGGATTAAGTCTCATTCGGTACCTGTGCTCTAACATGGGGTTGCTCACCAAGTTGGGACGCACAGCAGTGCTGTGTGTGACCTTGGTATGAAAGCCCTGCTTGATCCAGGCCTCCTTTGCTCCCAGCTCTATGTTTGCTTCCCTGTTCTTCTCCAGAGGCCTTGAGACTTCAGCAGAACCTCCACCTCTGGCGCCACACCTACCTGATAGCAGCATGGTGAATGCTAGGCTCCTGCAGGCCCAAGTCCTCAGGACCCAGAGTCCCACTGCTCACGGGCCTTCTCTGTGCTGAGGCTTTGTATCACAATCTAACCCAACTTCCGTTCTCACCCAAGGACAGGAGAGAAAGAAGAGGCCTGGGCCGCCTACTCCAAAGTCAATCTGGTTTCCTTGACAGAAGAAAAAGGAGAAAGAACTCGGGAAGGGCCGACAATTGTGGGGATTGTGTGGGATGTATGAGCTTCATTGTAATGCTGTGAAGAGGCACAGGCAACAAATAGAAGAGACCTTGTCACAGTCACAACATCCAGGAATAAGTGAGAGTGCATCAGGACACAGGCTGGCTTTAGGGAGAGTGAAGAGACAGAGGTACTCAAGGTTGGAGTTGTTGGTTTGGCCCCTCCTTGACTGGGCTTTCCTAGACCTGTGCTGAGTGGTGTGTGTGTGTGTGTGTGAGAGAGAGAGAGAGAGAGAGAGAGAGAGAGAGAGAGAGAGAGAGAGAGAGAGAGAGAGAGAGAGAGACTGAATTAGGTTCCATCCATTTTAACTTAATTACATCTGCAAAGATAGTCTCCCAATTAGGCCATATAGGGGACAGTGTCTGAGTCAATCTGCAGCAAGTGACTGGGGTGGAGCAATGAAGACACCCTGTCACTGGCTGGAACCTAGTTGTTGGTGGTCTAGTCTACGTTCAACAACCATCTCTATAGAAAAAAATAATCCTTGTATTGTAGCATTTGTTTCTATAGTGTAAATATTGCTAGCACAGACAATTTGAAGTTGCCAAGGTGCAGGAAAGGGACAAAGAGACAGGGAAGAGACTACAGTCAGGTAGCTTCAGAACATCACACACACACAGCTGTCTGAGGACCCAGGAGTGTGTAGAGAGTCTATACCCATAGTCCTCTAGTCTCACTAGCCAGAACCCTTTCAGGTTTGCCACCTCTGACGACTACAACAGCTAGTTCAAACTTTTATCAGTTAAGGAAAGTGGGTGGTTATGAACGGGGTACCCTGAGTTCAGATTCTACTGCATACTGCTGTATCATCTGCAGCAATCGCAGATGCTCTTGTTCAGTGATTGACTGAATGGTTTCTGTGACTGAATGTGGGGAAGTAATGATGAAAATTAGTCTCTGGATCAAGGAAGTCACACGACAATGGAAAAGAGAGACATAAAACAATATCAGGACTGGGGATGTTGCCTAGCATGTACAAAGCCCTGGGCTCCATCCTCAGAACCTCACAAACCTGATGAAGTGATGCATGCTGGCAATCTCAACACTCAGGAGATAGAGGCAGAAAGAACAGAAGTTCAAGGTTATCCTTAGCTGCATAGCTGCATAGCAAGTTCAAGGCTAGCCTAAACTACATGAGACCCATTTACCAACCAACCAAGCAAACCAACCAGCCAACCAACCAACCAACGATATCCTGAGGTAGGTATCAGTTCCTCATCTATGCAATGTGGGAAAGCATCTCTCCTAGAAACAGAAAGAGAACACATACATGAGAAACCCAGCCCAGTACAGGAGCAGAGGAAGCTTAGCACAGGGGTGATAAATCTGTGTGGCAAGTCTGTAGCAAGCACTTGGATTGGTGTGTTCACCAAATGGATGAAGCTCTAGATGTACTCTAGAGAGGACTAGCCCAAGAGGATGATGGGAAGGTCCACCTTTTTGCTATGCTGAAGGTCTGTCGCCCACATATATATTTTTCCCCATGCTGCTGTGGGTTAGAGTCTGTCACCCAAATATATTCACCCCCCCACCCTGCCATGTTGCTGTGGGTTAGAGGGAAAGTACTGGAAGAGCCCTCAGTAGCTGGCAGGAGATGTGAATTCTCTCCTACAATTTAATAATGAAGATGTATTTTTATTTGTGCATATGTATATGTATGTGCACATGTATGAGGGTGCCCATAATGGTCAGAAAAGGGCATCATATCTCCTGGGGTTGGAGTTACAGAAGGTTGTGTGTCATCCAACATGGGTACTGAGAACCACACGCTGGCCCTCTGTAAGAGCAGCAAGCTCTCTTAACTGGTGATCCATCTCTCTAGGTTCTCTCTTATATTTCCAGGCAACAAACCATAGAATAGAACAGGGCAAAGAATTTCTCCTTATTATAGAAACATTTCCTTCTACCTAATTAACAAAACCTTTTCACTTAGCTTTCATAACCTCATGCATGGATCAATCTTGTGCCAATCACATTGTGATGACTCGCACTCTCTCACTAGAATGTTCTTTCTTCCTTTACTAATCAATTAGATCAGTTATTTGCAGCTATCCCATTGGTGCACATTTGCAGAATAAATCTCAATCTTTGAGTATTTTCCTTGCAATATGGGTATGCTGCCACTAGGGGCAGAAGGCTGTCTCATTTAGGTATTAAAGGCTTTTATATGAGAGTAGAATGACAGCCCTAATTTCCCAACTGAAACAGAATAATTAATTCTCTTCTTATCCTTAAAAAGTAATAATAAAATTTTTAAAAATCTTTCCATCCATCCAGTGTTCCCTATCCCCGGCAGCAAGGAGTTAAAAAGCATCTAAACACAGCGACTCCTCTTAGCAACGCCCTTGACAACCTGCAACATTGACAATTGTGTCTGATCCAAAATGCCTTCTTTTACAAAGCTTCCAACTACAAATCCAAGCTGACAACCAAATATCACCTTCAAAACGACAGGTTTAAATGAGTTATTATTTGTAAAGGGCTTTGAATGGTGTCTAGCACCTAGCAAGCTCTAGCCCAATATTTAAGACTATTTATTTTCAAATTTTTAATTCCTTTCCCTCTTTGCACAGGAATGTAAATTCCTTTCAACACTACAGGAATTAGCAGTGAATGAGTCTTCATTACTCTGGTTTAATTATCTGCTCCCTGTGTAGGGAAAAAGGTTGCCAATGGAGACAGGAAGTTGTCCCAAAGGTGGCCCAGCTCAAGTAGAGACTAAGGTTCCTCCTCTGATACCCAGACACTGGAGACCTCACAGCTTCCTCTGGTCCATGGTGGTCATCTGATTGAGGGCAGAGCCAAATCTCCTAATTATAGGGATGTTGGACAGGGGTTATTTATTTATTTTTCTTTCATTCCTGAGCTAAGCCAGGAAAAGCTGCACAGCCATGGGAGGGAGCGAGATCAATTATCATAAGCAGCAGGGAAGGGTAGGGGCTTGAGCAGCTGGGCACCGAGTACTGTGATAGCTGTCAAATGCAGACAGACTGGCGTGTCCTCCAGGCAGGCACAGGCAGACTGAGGGCCACTGCAAATGCCCATGGGTCCTTGGGATACTAGGGATGAAGTGACAAGAGCATCTGCCATTCATGGATTTTTGTGGAGCAGACAGTCCCCATCCTTTAGCACCTACATGGGTGTCACTGTACAGACACTTAGGATGTAGGGTCCATAGATGGCACTTCACCCCTTGTGAAGTGAAGATGTGGAATGAGGCTAGTTTGTCTGCCTATTTATTCACTCTGCCCCCCCATTACATCTCACCTATTTTGTGTGTATGCATATGTGCACACACGTGTGCATGTGTGGAAATCAGAGGTTAGCTTGTGTGCACTCTCTCTCTCTATGCATGGGTCCCAGGACTCAAACTAAGGTTGTTATGCTTGGTGCAAGCGCCTTGACCTGTTGAGCCATCCTAACTATGGTCAGAAGCATGGGTTCTCCAGTCCTCTTCCTCTCAGGGTGTCCCTCTCTTCTCCACAGGTGGTTCTGGATGGTTTCCTGAGGCTCACACCCTTCCCTTTCATACCCACAGGTTCCGCCTGCCAGAGAGAGATGGCTGGGGAGCTGAGGCCAGAGAGTATGTGATGAGATCTTTACCTAGCACAGAAATGGCTCACCTGAATCCCCACCCTTCAGGTCTGGTGGCCAGGCCCATGAGGGGCAGGGTGGGGGATTTGATGGGCCAGGGAGCTTACAGAGCATAGGAAAATCGGACCCTGAGGCAGAGGTGGTCAAACAACACACCTGAAAGAAAGAGAGGAGCCAGATGGCAGACGACTTGAGGAAGGAGTGGCTTGCTCGTCAGGCACAGAGTTTGACTCTGAAATTTCCCAGGCAAGGAGGTGATGGGGTGAAGCCAGAAGAGTCAAGTGGCCAAAGGCATGGGGGAGGCTGGGGGTGGTAAGTGTGATGGGTTGACCAGGTAGAAGCAATTCTGAGATGCTGCACTCCAGTATAGCACCTGTCCTAGTAGGCTGTAAGACCTGAGGAGCATATGGGTTTTAGGGACCCGAGCACTAGGACAGTCCTGTCAGGGTCACAGTAAGGTTGTATGCCTGTCTCCCTCAGGTTTCTGACTACCTAGGTTCATAAGCCATGACATGTTCCCAGGACAGCTCACGGCATCTCTCATAGTGTAGCCAAGCAGGGTGACAGCAGCCACCTGGCACTGACAGTTGTGCTTTGCAAGAGAGACAGCCCAGGGAGCGGGGTCCTCCTCCTGGCTCTCACGAGTGTCTCCTCCCTGTGGAACAAGAAGGGAGCCTGCAGGTAGATTAGACTGGTGGTCCTCAGAGCTACCCTGTAGTTTAGGTGGGGCATAGAGGGTGCAGAGATACATACTCACTGGGTACAGAGAATGAAGACAGGAGGCCCTGGTCTGTGCTGAGTCAGCCAGCAGTGGGACAGTGAGAGATGAGTGTGTGCTGGAGCATGGAGATTCCATGCTTGTGTGTATGTAAGGGAATCAGAATGTACAAGAGTGTGTGAGACCATGCACACACACACATGAGTGTGTTCTTGTGGTATGTGTGCAACAGTGCTGAATGTAAGGTTAGGGAGAAAAAGAGACCCTCAGAGATAGCTGGGAAGTCACACAGAGCTGAAGAGTCTAGAGTGAGAGTACTATATGAGGACAAGAAATGAGATCTGTAGAGTTGGAAGGCATGCTCCAGAGAGCTTAATGGAGGAAGGAAAACACTCAGAGAGGGAGCTGGGGAGATAGTCATCAGGGTGCTTATCTTGCAAGCATGAGGACCCAAGTTCAACTCCTAGAGCCCTGGATAAAATGTTGGGCATGGTAGCAGCCACTTGTAATCCTGGTGCTCGGGAGGAGGAGACAGGAAGAACTCTGGGGCTTGCTGGTCAATGAGCCTGACCTTACTCTTGGTAAGTTCCAGGCCACTGAGAGACTCTGCCTCAAAAAACAAGGTGAGGGCTAGCAAGTAGCTTAATGAATAAAGACACTTGCTACCAAATGTAATCATCTAGGTTTGATCTTTGGGATCCGCATTGTGGAAGGAACAAGTCAACTTTTGTAAGCTTTTTCTGACCTCCACAAATATGTGCACCACAGTATTTTATATATATGATAGAGATAGATGGTAGATGGATGGATGACCAATAGTTTAAAAGAAACAAAAATCAAGTGAGCAATACCTGAAGTTGTCTTCTAACTTACACACACACACACACACACACACACACACACACACACACACAGACACACAGACACACACACACACACACACACACACTCAATAGATAGGTAGGTATTTAGTATCTGCCTCTCCCCGGAATGGGGCCTATACAGAGGAACTGCAGGCTCAGCCTAACAGTGAGATCACTGCCATGACCTCAGACCTATGACCCCTGGGTCCATGTTGGACTTGACCCCTCACAAGTACTGGGAGGTGAGGTGTTGTGAAGAGGGTAAGTGCATGCTAGTGAGTGTGCGGGTGGGGGTGGTTTAGTGAGCAGCCTGCGTGTAGGCAGCACAGGGATTTGGCCTATGGCGGGCTCTGGTCCTGTCTGATTCCTGGGGACTTCCCACAGCCCCCAGAGCGCTGTTCTCTTGCCTTGCTCCAATCCTGACACAACATCTTTCTTTTGCTGACCTAAGTCCAATTTACTCAGGGAAAAAAACCTCTTTTTTTCTCTAGCCCCAAATCAAATAACTCAGGGAGGAAAAGGGGTTGAAAGGAACCAGAGGAAATAAATGTATTCAGCAAGTGTGTTTTTATTCCAATAAAGCTTGATTCAATAACCATCATGAATATTTCATAGGCAAGACACTGCCCCCTCCTGTGGCCGGCTCTGGTCTCCAGCCAACTCTGCCCTCCTTTCCCTTGCGGCTGCACAGGCCCTTACTCCAGCAACCCAGGCAGCTCCGAGAAGAGGCAGATTGTGGTGGACCCCTCTGGTCTAGCAGTCACTGTTTGGTTGTCCCAGTCCACTTAGCTGGAGACATCTTTCAGAAACCACTGGACTAGAACTCTGGATGCAGCTCAGCAGAGGCCCTAGGTCCAATCCCCAGCATTGGAAAAGAATCAAAACCTCATCTCAGAGACAGTTGCGTTGGTTCCTCAGCCATGTGGGCATGAGAACACTGGTATCCTGAGAAATGGCCATTGTCTTTCAAGGAGACTGGCATATGGCCCCACAGAGACAACACTTGGGGTCCCCCATGCCTACTCCAGCAGCTGCCCCATCAACCAGCCACAGAGTGTTGTGAGAGGGTGTGCTTAGGTGCAGAAAGCCTCGGGCAGAAGGACACTTCTCCGAGGCTCTTTCCTTGTCTATGAGGTGAAGGTGTGTTGGAATGAGAAACTCAAACCCAAATCTACCATCTGTTATGTGAGTCTTCATTGTGCTTTAGACATATAGGGGTTGCAGTTCTCAACCTATAAGATGCTGAGGAACGGGAACCATCCATCCATATCCATGGCTCTGCCTTCAAGATTAACCCCAAAGTAGAACACTGACAGGATGGTCCACAGGCACCTTACCATCCCCAGAGTCTGTGGGAAGGACAGAGCCTGCATCCCTGGAAGAGAAAGAAGCCAGGCAGCCTGCAATCCCAGGGCTCCGGTCCAAACGGCTTCTACGGGCGATTCTGAGGGTGGACGTACCCCCTGCCCCCACTCTCAGCCCCAATACCCCTGACCTTCTCTGCTCCCTGGCAAAGTGTGGAATAAGACCCAGGTGGGTGAGCACAGGTTAGACAGCTGGAGGAGGGGGGAGAGGCATCGCTTTCTACTCCTTAGCTGTTTCCAGTTTTTGCAAGAGTTTGCACATTTTAAAGTGGCTCCTGGCAAGAGAGAAAAACATCTCTCTAGGGCTAGAGGATGCCTGGCAGCAGGAGTGGGGGATGTGCCAGGATGAAGGAATGGTTGGCCCTGAGAGAGACAGCCTGGGGGAGAGTGCTTCAGCCCTCAAGGGGTTAAGGGTGTGGAGTAAATGAGCAAGCCTGGCAGGCAGGGCAGCTGGAGGCTCTGATACAGTCTGGGATCAGGGACCGGTCGGAGGCAGATCTGAAGATCCCTGTAATGGAAGAGCATCATGCTGGCTCTGGGTCATGGCTGGCTGAGCTCAGGGCTCTTTCCCTAGGCAGGGCTTAGCTGTATGGGGTCCTGACTGGCCTGGGTGCTGATGGCTATTGTATGAGGTACAGGTAAGCTAAGCATAGTAGCTACTTTTCTGTTTCTATGACAAAACACCACAACCAGGACAACTTATAAAGAAAATATTTTAATTGGGCTTATGGTTACAGAGGGTTAGAGTTCATCGTGGCAGAGCAAAGGCATGACAGGAACAGGCGAGAGCTCACATACTGGTCCCAAAGCAGGAGGGAGAGAGACTTCACTGAGAATGACAAGAATGACTCCAGCCTTTTGATACCTCAAAGCTAGCCCTCAATGACATACCTCTTCCAACAAGGCCACACCAACTGAAGACTAAATATTTAAACCTGTGAGTCTATGGGGGCCATTCTCACTCAAACTACCACACTAAGGCAAGGTTATACCACGAGGTCGGGCCTTGCCAATAGAGAGGCTTGACCTGGATGACCCCAGAGTTCCTGTGCAGAACCGATGGTCATGACTGAGGCTCTAGCTAGCATGTCTAACCTGCAGGTCACAGGCCCTGTGTGTCCCAGGATGGCTATATACAAGCCTGAAAACATTTGTAGAACTGCAACCATACAGTAAGTCCCAGACCTTATGATTCTCACGAAAACTATGGACTATTCCCCAGCAAAAGACTCACAAGTACATATATAACCCCCAAACGCATATACAGAACTACCCACAAATTCAAGGTGTTTGTATTCTCCTGTATACAGACTCCAGGCTAAGATCTTCCATTTCTAGGTCCCCTGGGCTCTCAGAAAAGCCTGGATTGAGGCCCTATCCTTTGGCCATCCTCTGGATATCCAGCAGCAGCTATTTTCTCAGAATCCCAGGCTTTTGTAGACTACCTGTCAACTCAGGGTCTGAAGCTGGATCCTCCCCAAAAGAAGCAGGGCTATATCTCTGAGCCACTAAACATGGCCTTGCGCGGTGACCCAGTTTGTAGATGGCCCAGCTGGGCCTGGAGACAGTAACCATGTGCCTGGGACACACGCAGACCCAGTTAAAAGGCAGATTAATGGGTGGTCAGGTGCAAGGAAGTCAGCCAAGAAACCATGCTGGGGAAACACAAGGCGTTTGTTTGGGTTCATGAAGCAGTTTCTGCATCCTTCCGAGCTGGCCTTTCTGAACGGATAAGCTTCTCAAAGACTTGCAGCCCAGCTGTGAAAAGGCTCCTCTGTCTTTGCTGGCTGCAGGGTTCACACAAATCCAAGTGGGGTCTGCCTGCCCAGGAGCGTGTGCAGAGGAAGAAAAGATGAATGGGCTGGATTACAGACACTGTCGCCATGGGCAGATAATAGCGGCCAAGTGCCAGTTTTGCAGACCAAATGTCCTTACCCTGAGTGGCCAGAGAGTGCCAATCACAAGGGATTAAAACCAGTTGGGTGCATGGCCTATGGAGAAAGGCCTGAGGCTGGGCAGGCAGCCAAGAATGAGGCTGGACTGGTGAGGGTGGTCTGCAGACTTGGGGAGTGGTGAGGGCTGTTATCACTGATTTGATGGTCGGGACGTAAGGGTTGCAGGGGAGGCAGAGAGGAAGACCTTTGGGCTTATGGTGGAGTTGTTATGATTGTGAAAGAACTCTGAGCAGCCTTAGGACTCAGATCTGGGAAATCTTGTTGACCCAGAGGTGTGTAAGGTCCTGGTGCACAAGCCAACCTCAGGGAGAGTGAGTGTTAACCACCACAACGGCTCCAGCAGAATTGTGGAGATGGCCGGGCTGCCCTTATTGGGATGTGTTTCGACTGCCTTGCTCCTCAAAACATCCAGATACCTCCAAAATTCTGAGCCTTTGGTTGGGAGATGGTGGCGCAAGTCTTTAATCTAAGCACTCTGGAGGCAGAAGCAGGCAGATCTCTGTGAATTCTAGGCCAGCTTGGTCTACAGGCTCCAAAGCCACAGAGAAATCCTATCTCAAAAAAGAAAAGGAAAAAACTCCAAGCCTTCGAAGCACAACCGACTAAGGGCAGCCCAGCCATCTCCACAATTCTGAGCCTGTAGTCAACCCTGCTGCCCTGAATCTGCCAGACGTGAGCCCACCCGATGCTGCAGCAGGCCTAGAGTGTTGAGAACTCACTCAAAGCCAGTGTTTCTGTTTACAACAGCCGGCACGGCAGTGCTTGTTTGGAGGAGGGAATACAGGTGTGTGCCACCATGCCCAGTTTATGTGGGGCTGGGGCTCAACCCCATGATTTTGTGCATGCTAGTCAGACACTCAGCCTTGACTTTAGAGTTTGCAAAGGTGAAATGTAAAAAAGACTTTGTAGAGTCCTATGAGAGGGCTAGTTATGAGGGTCCGGGACCCTCTGGGGACAGGACAAAGATGTCAGGGTTTCAGCCCTGTATAGCTTTAGCTAAAGGCCAGAGGCAAGATGGGGCTGGAGGGAGGCAGCTTGGGCACTGGTATGGATGGGGAGGGGCCTGTGTTGGTAGGGGACTGTCGGAGCTCCTCCCTGGCACTCAGCCTCCTACCAGCCCTGCTAATGGCCTTCAGGGGAAATCATCTGCAAGAGGCGATTTTCTGCTGCTCTGAGATCAAAGCCCGGCCTGGAGTGAGCCCCTCACTGGATAATGAAGATGAATCCCAGCCAGGTCTGCCCAGAAAGAGCGTTAACTAAATGAAGATGGCAGTTTAGTGACTGGGGAGTTTGTACTGCAGCCAAATTGAACTCTCTCTTCCAGCAAAGAGATGCAAAACCTGGGCTGCTGCCCAAGACAGGAGTGTGCATCCCCCCAAACATGTGCGTGTGCATGCTCTCTCCCCCATCCCTGGCTGCCCGCCGTCATTTCAGGGAGGGCTGGTCCTGTGCCGACACCTGGGTGGGGGCGTCTTCTAGCTTGGCTCATTGAAAGGCTTGCTGGACCATGGCCACTGCAGAGCTAGGAGAAGGCCAGAGCCTAGGATGGGGAAAGCTCATGTGGGAGGGGCCTGGGGTCTTCTTCCTTACTGCAGGACAAGGGGAGCATGGGGGAGTCAGACTTGACTTCAAGTCTCAGCTCTCACCAGCCTAAACGACCTCCATCTCTTCATCTATAAGGGAAGGATGAGAAGGAAGACTGTCCAGGCCTGCTGTGTTGTGTGAGGCCCTGTGGTCTCTCCTTCAGTGCCGCCTCCCACAGTTCCTGTAGGCTCTAAGCTCTTATGAATTTCCAGTGATATGTAGGCACCTGCTTCCCAGGTTCTGGAACCCATGATGGGAATTCGTTCTCCTTCTCTTCATCCTTTAAACAGGCTGGTCTCGAATTCATAATCCTCCTCCCACAAGCTCCCAAGTGCTGCGCTTAGAGGCAACCACCATCATACTGTTTAGTTTTTGGAGAATGATAGTTAACAATGCCTTCTGGTTGCATCCCACTGTCTGCTTCCAGGAAGAGGGTAGGGGAGTCAGGAGTCTGGCCAGTCTAGACCAGTGGTTATGTCTAAAAATGTCTGTGCCGAATCCCAGCCCCAGACCTTGGGGTGACTTCAGGTGGTGGGGCCTGAGCAGGGGACTTTTCCACTCAGATCCACAGGTGGCTCTGCTGTCCAACCAGATGCACACTTGGAGGACAGAGGCACCTTGAACTCAGATGCTGCACACTTGGAGGACAGAGGTACCTTGAACTCAGATGCTGCACACTTGGAGGACAGAGGCACCTTGAACTCAGATGCTGCACACTTGGAGGACAGAGGCACCTTGAACTCAGATGCTGCACACTTGGAGGACAGAGGCACCTTGAACTCTGGTTCAGGTGAGAACTCTGCGAGGGTGCGGTAAACACAAGCTTTGATTCAGGAGTTTGGAGTGGGCAGAGTGTGGGCAAAGTAAGGAATATCAGAATAAAAAGAATATCAAATATTTATTTGGGGAACACTCATACAATGAAGGTAAAGAGCTGCTGCAGGATGCTGCTATCAGATCACCACCACCACCCGAGAGGGGGGGAGGGAGGGAAGGAGGGAGAGACAGAGAGAGCTCCTCTTCTTTATGAGGGATCATGTCTGCATACTGAAGCCACTCCATAAGTGGCCAAGTGGCCAGTATCCCAAAACTATTGGTGGAACGAATTCCCACTTCAGCAGAGCTTCCACCAACAGTTTCCCAGAGTTCCTCAGCAGGGTCCAGGCCCAGTGAGCCGGAGCTGCCCACCATTCCGCAGAGGACCAGAGGACGGGCTAAAGCTGGGAGTGCTTCACCTGGCAGATGGCTCTCCCCCACTAGCTGTGTCCCATTGCAGCTAGCTCCTTTTCTGTCCCCTATCCCTGTCCCTGGCCACCCTGTGTATTCCCTTCTCCACCCCTTTGCTGAAGTTTAAACCTCCATGTATCAGGCTCTTCTCTTTTGGGGTCCAAGGGGCACCTCAACATCCCCTTCTCCAGGAGTATGCCTCCTACTGTATCCAGTCCGCTCTCCCAGCAGCCCCAGGCCCACAACACTGGACTGAGCTTCCTGAAGACAGGGCCCTTGTCTTAACATCCCTGTAGCCTGAGGAAGTAATGCAAGCCTTTTGTGGGGCTGGTGAGATGCTCAGTTGGTAGAGTGCCTGCTAAATTTAGATCCCCAGGGCCCCGGGTGTGGAGGTGCATGCCAGCGCTAGGTGGGGCATAGGTAAAGACAGGCAGCTCCCAGGAGCTCACAGGCCAGCCAGCCTGGCCCAGCTGGTGATCTTCAGGTCATTGAGAGATCTTGTCTTAGCATATAATGTGGAGAGGGACTGAGTGAAGCAACCAGTGCTGCATTTGGGCTCCTCATGTACACATACATATGTGCACAGATGTCTGCAAGCACATGTGAATACATGCTCACATGCATATAAACACATTAACAGAGTCTTTTGTAACACACACACACACACACATCTGTCCTTGCTCGGAGACCAATAAATGTAAATTAACTCATCATGGCAGTTCCATTTCACACCTCCTAAATTAGCAATTGAGGGGAAAAACAATAAGCGGCACCACTGACAATGTTACATTGAAGCCGGTACACTATTACCGACGATGTTGAAAATTGGAACAATTGCTTTGGAAAGCAGTATGGTAAGGGTTATAAAAACGCTCATTTACTTTGACCCAATAATCCCCATCATGACATCCTGTCCAATGGAGCCATTCACAGGACTAGCCAGCATTCCACGTGCATGGTGATGTTTGCTGCAACATTATCTGTAATAGCCCCAAATGGGGAGCAACCTAAATGTTCAACCGTAGGGGAATTGTTTAAGTAAATTATGGTATATGAGCTCAACAAACTATTATGCAGCCATTTAAAATATTGATGAAAACTATGTTTCATGGAAAAATGTTTATGATAAAATGTGAAATGAAAGACCTGGAATGCAAAATTATGTACATATTGTACCAATGGAATGAAAACATAGGCGTGCTGGCAAAAATCAGAAGGGACTTCAAAAAATGAAATTAATTATCTTGATAGGGTGGTCAAACTCGAGGTGATTTATTTTTATTTTTAAGCTTCTCCCTGTAATGTTGGTGTAATGCCACTTGCGCGATGCAGGGGTTAGGAAGCCGAGAAACAAATGTATGTTAGATAAATACAAGGGGTAGGGGTGGGGAGGAGAGCTATGTCTGGGAACTTGGATCCAGTCCTGTCTTTATCCAGAAGAGCCCGGCAGGATTCCCTGTGGTCAGAACACACGGTGGAATTGTGGTAGAGCTGGCCTTTAGGAAAGGGTAGACATGCCAATAGGACTGCCCTGCTTTGGGGTAGAGTTTCTCGATTATTATGGTATAATTTGGGGGGAGGTAGGCTTCTCTGAGTCTCTCAGAAGCTGGGCCAGGCAAGGCTTCAGAGACCATGGTCATGAGGTCAAGGTTTCCTCTGCAAGGCCAAGCCTGGACATGGATAGGCTGTTCCTTCTACCCCTGCTCCTCCTGGCCTGTGAGCCAAGGGACATTCTACACCCCCAGACCTGACATAGTCCCAGTTTGTACCTGGTGACAAGAAGTGCTCTTGGGGGCGGCATCTGAAGCCCACATCCCACAGGCTGCTGTCCTGAGAGCCCATGCCTCCTTTCCTCGTCCCAGGCCTGCCTCTTCATCCATGTTCCCTCTAACTTCTGCTGCTTCTGAGGGCCACATCTCTTCTTTCCAGAACCTTCTAGGACGGGCTGCCCTTCCCTCCTCAGGACCTCCGAGGGTTTCCGTTTTAATCAAGTGTTTTTTCTGTACCACACTAGCCTCAGCTCAGCCTCTGCTGAGCCAGTCAAATTCCTTTTCTCTATTCCCAGGGACATTTTTCACCTGTCCTCCCTGCAACCAATGTTATGGTAGTGCTAAGCGGGGCCATCATTCTCCCCGGTGTCATGGGGATGCCCAGAATCTACTGCTCTGACAGTGACAAAGTCCTTCAGACTGAGTACATTCACAGATGGAGTCCTTCCCGTGCACATTCTGGGCATCCATGACCCACATGCAGGGGACACGCCATAGGCAGAACCGCAGGAGATGCCGTGGTGCTATGACACACACTTCACAAGTATCAAAAATATTCACGCAATGCCCACTCCTAACAAACTCATGCTAGGCAAACAACCCGCATGGCACACATCATAGGCGTATACATGCCTCAGACTGCAGCCCATTACACACCCTACATGCACAGCACACCCTATTATTTCTCCCTCCCTGACAGGGGACACTCTCTCAGTGCCCATGCTGCTTAAGGAAAACGTTCGGTTCTTAACGCAGAAGCCATGCATCTCCAAGCTGCTAAAGGGTTTCTGTAAGGGATATTCATTACCACTAATGAGCATCACACGCCTGGTTAATTCCAAGGCTTGGCCTGAGGGGCTGACCTAGGCTCTGGTTTCTGAAAATTCAATGGAAAGCTAACAGACTCATGCTGGTTTGTAGGACCGAGGGCCTGCTTGCACCAGCCTGTCCTATTCCCAAAGCCCAAACAGAGGGCTAAGCAGCTGGATTCGGGAACAGCAGTCACCTCGTCCTATGGAGGGAGGTTGGCCAGCTGCTGTTCTGAAGCGTCAGGACCAAATCCTCATAGTGATGGCATCTCACGGTGTCTTGACTGGTCCCCGGCGCTATTGCAGTGCCACCAGCCTTTGCCTTCTTCGCCTTTATTCTTGATCCCTTAAACTGGTATGTGACTCTTGAGGTGATCTGTTTGTTAGTGCACAGCTGGGAACTTCCTTGTCCAGTCCAGCTTCCCTCTGTGAGACACGGTCTTGAACAAGTAATATTTGCTACCTTAGTGGGACCTGGGTGCAGAGGAACCAGTATCAGCTATGATGAAGTATCTTCTTTTTTTAATATAAGATTTGTTTATTTTATGTATATAGGTGTTTTGTCTGTGTGTATATACACATATGCCGTGTGTTCAATGAGAGACCCTGTCTCAAAAAATAAAGGGGAGAGCGACTGAGGAAGTCACCCAATGTCAACCTCTGTCCTCCACAAGCATTCAGTCACATGTACACCTGCATGCTCGCGCGCGCGAGCACACACACACACAGGCACACATACAACCTAGAAAATGTCTCTCTTTCGGGGTCTCTCCTCTCAGTCTGGGAGCCCTCCCAAGGGACGCCCTCAATTTCCCCATTAGACTAGATTTTTTCTGAGTCATCTTTCTCAGTAGACAGAAAGATGTGTTCTGGGGTAGGAGCCCTAGCACTCTGGTGGTCTCCCTGGGGTCCAGCCTGAGGGCCCATCACCAGATCCAGCTCCTCCCTCTCAGGGCAGATTTGGGGATAAGGACAGAGAGATCTTGCCCTCGATGCCCCTCAGCTTGCCATCCTGAGAGCCACAGGGTACCCAGAGGCTCCACTAACAGGAGACATACAAACAGGTTGTAACACCCGTAGAACCCACTTTATTATCAGCTAATGGTGGCACTTAGCAAAGCAGTTTTGGGCCCAATAAAACTTTTTTATTATTTTAGTCTTGGCTGGGAGAGGCAGGAAAGGAGACAAGCTCAAAATCTGGGAGCAGAGGGAGGAGTAATTAACAAGATTCATAATGGAAGTTTCCTGAGAGAGGTCAGGGAGGATACACCGGGGCGCACACCTGGCTTTTTATTAATGATGGCGTGTCAGAGAGGCGGGGGGGGGAGCTGAGTTCTGCAGAGATGCAAAGAAGCTGTGCTTCCCTGAGCCCCAGGTTTTCCTTTGTATAATGGAGGGATGTTTAGGCTAGGGGTATAGCTCAGTGGAAGAGCACTTGCCTAGCAGGCACAAGGCCCTAGTTTGCCCCCATACTGTAGTCTATAGACAATGACAAACATAATGAAATCAAATGTCCCCCACAATCCTCACTGGGGCTCAATCAGCCCACCTTTGTGGCGTTTACCCGAATTTCCCACTCTTACTTGCACTTAGGGAGACTGAACATGACCCTAGCCACAAATCAAAGTGTAGAGGTTGGAGATGTAACAGGGTGATCACTGCCTCCATTTCACAGATGGGGAAACTGAGACCCAGTCAAGCCAGCTCACCCCTGCTCAAAGTCACACCTCCTGCAGGGCAGATGCCAAGCTGACCTGGTCTGCCTCCAAGTCCCGAGATCTCCCCACCATCTGATGCTGTTTCTCAGAACAGATGATAGGGAGAGAGCCAGGCTTGCTAATCCAATCACCTGGGTCTCTCTGGCATGTGTCCCCAAGTGGCACCTGGATCCAGAGCAGGAAGGAAAATGCCAGGAGCAGCAGGCAGGCTAGGTTTAACTCTTCAGCAACCCATGGGCTGAACAACCCACCTAAGGCACACACTCCTGCTGACAAGGCAGAGGCAGTGGTCCTCAGTCTGCAGACAAGAGGAGGGGGCATCAACAGGACAGTCACAGGTCACTATTAGGAGCTTGTTGGAGAAGCAAAGTCCACCTCAGAACTACTAAGCACAAACTGAATAGTCTGCTCTATACAAGTAAGAACATTACCCCACAGTGTCATTTTAAGGAATCAGATTCGCCATTCCACTGAAACTTGTCTCCCCGAGTAGATGAGAACAGGGAGAGGCATTTGTCCTACAGGGAGAATGTTAACAAGGACAAGTGTCTCCAGGAAGGGACCACAGGGTGGCAGCTTCAGGATCAGGAAGGAGGAAGGACCTACCGAGTCTCCATCATCATTTCACTTACTTCTTAAGGAAGGAAGACAGGCCAGCTTTCTACAGAGGGGAAGTGGGTTTCCCAACTTTAACCATAGTCTCCAAGTTCAAAGTCACCAGCCTCGTTCTCCGAAATTACAGCATCCAGGGAGCCAGCACTGTCCCAACGCATGGTGCTGTTACCAGGGGCAGGCTGGGACACCTGCAGAGTCCTCTGGGTTGAACCAGGTGGAGGCAAGGTCAGCTACCCTCTCCAAAGGATAATGAAAATAGGGGGCCCTGGGGGTGATGGGGGTGATGGGGGTGATGGCTGAGAGTCAGCTGAGAGTGCATGAAAGAGGTGGATAAATGCCAAAGCAGTGATTCAGCAATGCAGAGAGGGGCTGGGACAGCTGTGGAAGGTTTCCTACGTGAGGTTCAGGTTACAGGTGGGGTACTGGGGCTCAGATCAGTGGTGTGTATGTGGGTGACTGCAGAAAGCAAGACACTTCAAAGCAGCTCTTCATCAGGACTAAACCATTCCAGATGTTTCTCTGATGCATTCAGGCCCTTTCCCCTCTACACACGCTAATTATCTCTTAATGACACTCATTAATGCAAATTCAGCAGGAAGTGTACTTCACAGAGAAGTGGGCCCTGGTGCTCCAGGGGGGGGGCCCTCCAAGCCCTATGAGCAGGGGGTGCTCTGTAGTGGGAGTGGGGGTAAGGGTCCAGGCCAGGGGCTGATTATGTGGGCAGAGGCAGCAGCTCCAAGTGGAAAGTCTGGCGGGTATACGGAAGGAGCTGAGGGCATTCTAGAACATTCTATTGGATTTTCTTTAGGAGCACATTATTTCCATTCCTGAAATCCCTTCTAGACTTAAGTTCCAAGTCACAAGAATACCATGGATGGTTGTGTCAATTGTGGACTGCTCAAGGACCTGGCCAAAGAAGTGAAACCCAGCATGCCTCAGCTTGACACTGGACACCTAGCACAGGGTCCCGTCTGCATGGAGGAAGGGCCGCTTTCTACAGTCTGCGTAACGGGGCCTTTAGGCTAGTGGTGGCCCTGCCTGAGATTGTACCTTTGTTCCTGTCTTGCTTGTGGTGTCAGGAGGGCCGTGTAACAAGGACTGACTGTAGGATGGAGACGGTGCTTTGAGATGAGCAGCTCGGTTGCCCCTGCTTCTGGAGAAGAGGCGGATATCCTGGGACACCCAGCTTTTTGTGTGGGTCTACGTGCTTCTCTGTCCTCACTGTTTTATGTCCTGGGCACACACAGAGGCCAGGAGGGCCAAGCCCTCTTTGAGCAGGGCCCTGAAGGAGCTCACACAACCTTGCGCCTCTGGCTCCCTCCAGTGTGAGGCGAGGATCTCCTGTGGACCTCACTTCTCTAGTCTGTGTAGAGGGGACCCCCTCATCTCCAGGGGTTTCATGAGGGTAATGAACTCACGTGGAGGGGAGGCACTGGCCCCTGGGAGGCACCACACAATCACAGGCCTGAGCACTAAGGCTGCTGCACATCACACGTTCAGTAAGGCCCTACTATTCAAACAAAGGGTAGCAGAACCTCAGCCTGCGTCCATATCTGCTGCCCCTTGTTTCCATAAATAAAATGTTCTTGGTTCACAGCCATGCCCTTTCTTTGTACTCTACAATGGGAGGGTGCAGTAATTTCCATGGAAACCTCATGTAGGGCTCATGAAGCCTAAAATGCTGGCTAGCTGGTCATTTACTGAAAAAAAGAAAAAAGTGCCAATATCCCACCCCCATTCACTTACTGAAGCCTTCTAACCACTCAGTGAGTTAAGAACTAGTATTACCCTACCCTTTCACAGGTGAAAGCTGGGACACAGAGCACTTGAGTTCCCTGCCCAAGGTCACACAGCAGGGAGGCGGCAGGCATGGGATCCAAACCAGGGTGGGAGGTGGTCCATGCTCTCCAAAACCAAATTGTCACCCTTGCCTTAGAGGAGCTTTTCTGGTGACAGCAGGTAGTTAGGGACAGATGCACAGACTTCCTCACGTGGGGTGAGGCAGGGGTAGGAATAGGAGCTACACTAAGGAAGGTTCACATGAAGCCAGGGAGAAGGCTGTTTTCTCCAGAGCTTAGCACTGAGGAGGAGGGGGGTCCAGTTTTCTCAGGCTGCTGGGACAGCTGTCCCAAAAATAGGTATCTTAAAATAACAGGAAGTCGTCTTCTTGTGGATCCAGGGCAGAGAGGCTCTGCAATAAGGGGTCAGGAACGCCACGCTCCCTCTTGCAACCTGTTGGCTCCCGGTACTTTGCTAGTGGCCCCTGCCATCCTTCGGCTGCCCTGCTAACGCCAGTCCCTCTCCACAGCTGTCCTTTCCTGGCATCTTCTCAGGCAGACAGCAGCCATGTCGGATGAGGTGTTCACTGCTTCAGGGTGACTTCATCTTAATTGAACTAATTATGTCTGCAAAGACCCTCCTTCTGGGAGCTGGGGGAGGTGGCTCAGGGGACAAAGTGCTTGCTATGCAGGAATGACTGCCTGAGTTATAGTCCACAGCTCTCATGTACGAAGCTTTATGCAGCGGCATACACTGAAATCCCAGCTGAGATGAATTCCACTGGCCAGACAGTCCAGCCAATTACCGAGCTCCAGGTTCCGTGAGAGACCCCAACTCAAACAGCAAGCATGGAGGGGCAGGAGAGACAGCTCAGTAGGTTAAAGCCCTTAGTGCCAAGGCATATAATCTGAGTTCAATGCCCAGGACTCACATGGTGGAGAGAGAGAATAGACTGCTGCAAGTTGTCCTCTGACCTCCATAGGCATCATACAGGGCGCATGCACCCTCTCTGCCCCATAAAATAAATAAACGCAATAGTAAAAACCAAACATGGTGGGGCTAAGACTTTAACAATACCCTCCATCTCTCTTTCCCTCTCTCCCTCCTTCCTTTGTGCCATTATTCTTTTTTTTTTTTTTTTTTTTTTTTTTGGTTTTACAAGATAGGGTTTCTCTGTATTGTTTTGGAGGCTATCGGTCCAGCCCAGCCTCGAACTCACAGAGATCTGCCTGTCTCTGCCTCCCGAGTGCTGGGATTAAAGGTGTGCGCCACCACCGCCCGGCATTCTTTATTAATTTATTTTTCATATTCCAATCCCAGTTCCCCCTCCCTCCTCTCCTCCTGCTCCCCTCACCATCGCCGTCCCCCCACCTCCCATCTGTTCCTCAGAGAGGGTAAGTCCTCCTTAGGAAGTCTACTAAGTCTGCCCCATCATCTCATTGAGGCAGGACCAAGGCCCCTCTCCGCCCCCACACCCCTGTGTCTAGGCCGGGCACTTAGTGCCATTATTTACTGAGGTCAGTCTCATGTCACTCGAGAGGAGCCTGGACTTCAGATCCCCCTGCTTCTGTCTCCCGAGTGCTGGGATTACTGACACATGCCACCACCCCCAGTGTCCAGGGCTGGGGCTTTGTACACGCTAGGTAGACACTCTACCTCCGGAGTCACACCCCTGTCTCCCCAGTGTTTCTTTTCTGAGGGAACACAGTTAGCCTGGAAGGGACTGTTCCTCGCTGAGGGACACACCCACCCTTCCTTGAGAGCTGACAGGAGACCAATTGGATAAAAAGGCCCCAGACAGACACCTGCCATAGTTTGTCCCCACCAGTATTCACAGGACATTCGCCTAACGCCATTTTTTTGGTACATATGTCTGCTTTTAAGTGATGCATGACTTCATTAGAAATATCAAATGAGGTTTTTCAGAAAGGAAAACAAAATCAAGGAAAAGAGGCAAAGAGCACACAGCTCCCAGTCCTCAGTTTTGGGCTGTTTAATCAAGCCTCTGCCAGAACTTTCTTTGTGTCTCTGCAGGTCAGGAGACCTTTGAGGCTGGGCCTGGGTCCCCTTCCTTCTGACTTCATCAGGCAGGCAGACTACCCAATGATCATCTCAAAGACACGCCCCTCCTGTCTCTAAGCAGTGAGGCCGCTGGGCCTTAGTGCTGTGGGGTCGCTGCCCAGTGGCTGAGTCAGATGCAGACGGGAGGGCCACTGCCAGGCCAGCTGGGATGTCCAGGCTGTCCTGGGGCAGGACAGCTCCACACTGGCCCCATCTGCTATCCTGGCAGGGCTTCTGAGGGACATCTGGGCCAGGCCACACTGGTGCCAGAGGACATGCAGCCCAGAGCTCTTCACCAGTGTTTGCACAGCTAACATAATTATGCCCGTGGGATGTTGACACAAAAGAAGCCATGTTTAAAGGCCTTATCAGCTACCCAGAGAGTCCCAGATTACTGTACCAGAAAGGTTGTCTCACGCAGGCAACTCAGGGAGCATCCATCCAGAAAGGCTGGCTGCGGGGCTGGTTCTGCTGATAAGCCAGACCACGGGAGCCGCTTTGGGGGCCAGAAGAAGGCACCAGGAACCTCTAATGATCCTACAAGGCTCAGTCATTTATTCATTCAACAAACACACTCTACCAGCTTCTAGCCAACTGAGCCCCAGGAACGTGGCAAAGGCAGTAGCCTCAGATGTGAAGGGAGATTTACAGAAATGCTGGACATTTAAAGATAAACCACCCTGATAACTGGGATGGGGTGAAGGGGTGGAGTCCAGGTGGGGATGAAGAGGAGATGGGAGCAGCCAGGGCTCACACTCAAAGCTACACAACGACCACACGGGATTCAGTGTATGAGTTTGTGTTTGCCAGTCCATATGCCACAGAAAGGTGCTTTGGCCAATGACAAATTGCATATATGACAGTGGTCCTGTGAGACTATACTGCCGAATGACATCCTAGCCATCTCAGCCGGTCTACTCTAAACACACAATGACATATTTCTCGGTCTATACCTCCACCCTTAAGTAGAGCCTGGTGGGGTTTGAAATGCTCTTCAGTGAGCATTTTGAGAAATAGATGATGACAGGGACATGAGGTTCCACGGGGACCAGGGTGGAAGCAGGCTGTGCAGGGTGCTTCCCAAGGAGGCTGCAATACAGGGCTCCTCTGAGAAAGGAAAGGGACCCTCTACTGCTGAGAGCTCATGCCAAGCAACAGACACCTCACAGTATGATGATGTGGGAGAAAATGGCTTATTTCCAGGGTCACTGGGACCTATGCTCAAATCTTAGCCCAGGATCAGAGTGACTGACCCATACCTGATAGAATGTGGATGGGTATTCTGGAAGATAATGGTGGAGAAGGCCCTGAACCAGTGATCCATCCACCGATCCCTGCACTTATCCTCCCACCCATTTATCCACACAGCTCTGGATCCCAGAGGCTTTGCATCTCCATCTCTGCACTCCTTGGTCTGCCAAGGCAGGAGAGAGATCTCCAATCCCTTCTCCTGTGCCTGCCTATAGCAGGCTTTAGATGATATCAGCAAGTATGTGTGCAGGCCACCATGATTCTAGGCCCTTTGTCCCGGCCAGTGGGCCATAGGCAGATGACATATGTCACCTCCAAGGGAGCATGAAAAAGAGGGCCTGACTCTAGTAACACTCTCATGTATCCCAGGCTGGCCTCAGACTCATTATGTAACTGTGATGACCTTGAACCTCTGTCTTAAACCTCCTGTGCTGCAATAACAGGTATGTACACCATGGCTAGTTTATGTGGTATTGGGGGTGGAATTTAGGGCCTCATGCATGCCAAGTAAGTGCTCTGCCAACTGAGTGAGCTGCATTCCCAGTTCTGCCTTCCTTGTCCCTAACAATGCTGGCACTTTGGGTAGACAGAGTGGTTTACAGGGTGCAAAGCACTTCCATAATCAGGCATTTAGAAGTTGTTGGGGAGCTGGTTACGGCAAGGTGAAGGGAAAAGAACACTTGTTCCCAAGAGCAAGAAATAGGTTCAAATCTTTTACTAAGCCAGTTCAAGAGCATTTCTGAGCCTCCGCTATTGGTCTTCTCTGAGCCTCAGTTTCTTCATCCATAAGATGTGGTTGGCTCTCTTCTCCTCCTGGGGTGGATATAAGGTCTCAGCACACACAACTCTGCCCACCTTTGTCTTATGACCCATCAATGGCCTGCTCTATGGTGTCCAGAGCAGACTCCTCGCTTGGTTCCTTTCACGTCCTCTCCATCTGGAGCCCCTTCCCATGGCCCACAAGCTGTTTGGAAATCTGAGAAGCAACAGACTGACATTAGGCAGGGAGCCTTGGGGAGCCTGAGAGTCAGCAGAACAGCTACCTCCATGTCAGCCAGGCGACTCAAATGGCAGGGCATCCTAAACTTGCAGGCTGAGACCTTCTTTTTGGTTTAAACACCCTCTAGAAGGCCAGCAACGAGGTCTGTAGTAGAAGGTACTGCCCGAGCCTGGGAGGATGCTGTGGGGTACCAACTCATCCCATAGACCCTAGGAAGAGCATTTCCCTTCTACCTGCCCATACAGAGCCTCTAGGAGCCCAGAGGACCAAGGCTGAACCTGTGGCTCTCAATCATGCAGTTACTGTATGATGTTCCCAAGGGAGACTGAGAGGTGCCTGTCTCTGAGGGATTTGAAGACCTGCATGGAAGAGGTAACTTCTTTCTACAGCCTGAAGGTGCTGCTGGATCTGCCAGTCTTGGGTTCATGGGCCTGGCCCAGTTCACGAGGATGATTAAAGGAAATACAGCACACGCCAACACTGTGGTCTGCTGACTCCAGTGACTGGGTTGGTCTGGGTTCCCAGAAGCTGGTGAACAGGGAGAAGAAGGCTTGGCCCCTGGGGATCCAGGATAGACAGGCAAGCCTCACTAGGAACATCATGAGCTCTAGGCATCACCAGACAAAATTTCAACTGCCGGGCTGGTAACATGGCTCTGTTGGAAAAGCATTTGCCTTACAAATGAGTTCAACCACCAGGGCTCACACAGAAAAATAAAAGCCAGGTATAGGGGCTGAATAGATCAGTGGTAGAACATTTGCCTAGCATGCACAAGGACCCGGGTTCAAGTCCCAGCAACGCAAATTTTAAAAAGCCAGATATGGTGGTGTGTGCCTGCAATCTCAGTGATGGCAAGATGGCAGGAGGAGCCCTGAAGCTTGCTGGCCAGCTAGTCTAGCCTACTTGGTAAAGTTCCATGTCAGTGAGAGACCCTTTCTTCAAATAATAGGTAGAAGGTACCTGAGGAGCAACTACACACATGAACACACACACGCAGACCATAAACACCATTCCTCGTTGATCTCCTGGGCAGTGTTCTGAGTCATCCACACTGTTAAGGTCTTTGCAGGCCTCAAAATAGCTTTGTTGGGGGCACCCACTTAGCACATCCATGTTACAGCTGGGGGAGATGGGGTTAAGTGATCTATGATCCATGCATGATCTTGGGCCCTGGCTCCTCTCATCCTAGAGGACACAGCAGGGGAAGCAGATTCCCAATGGTAACCCCACCTCATCCCACACAAACTCAGAGTGAGCACTAGAACCTGTCCCCTTCAGAATTCACAGGTGACCATTTCCAGGTTTGCCACAGTTGCTTCATGGATGCAAAACACTGCAGGTTGGAGTAAGGTAGGAAATGATTCCCCATTGTCTTCTCATTGCAGAGAAGCCCCTGTTGCTGGTTCCAGTGCTGGGGTGCCTGGGCCAGGCAAAGGGGTCAGGGCAAGGGGGAAGGTGGGAAGGAGGAAGGCTGGTACATTTATCATTCTAGTTTACAGATGGCAATTAGATTCTCGAAAGGGACAACCTTTATGCCTCCTGCCTCCATCACTGGGGGAACCATTGACATTTAGCATCTGCAAGCTGAGTGCCCCATGAGGGAGGCTTTTTAAAAATAAGGACCTGGGCTGAGGATTCATCCTCCAACTGAACTGATTTCACCCTTCAGAAAGGGGAAGTTGGCTACACTGGAACAGGTTTGTGAACTTTCTGGAAAACCGAGTGCTGGTACCTGGGAGTTATTGAATCACCCCTTCATACTCTTCCTAATCTAGACTCATCTCCATCGCAGGCAGAAAGAGCATGCAACTGGGTGTGGTGGTGTACACTGTAATCACAACGCTCAGGAGGCTGAGGCGGGGGTCAGCACATGTTCTAGAAGATGCCCGAGTGGAAGGCTAACTGGATCATATGCTGCATTTGTTAAGGAAGCTTGCCAAGAGAACCATGGAGCCCCTTGCTCAAGTTGTAGGTTCAGGACTCCATATAAAAGTCCCTCAAAGCGACAACCCCAAGTTTTGAGCCACACAGCACTTTCACTCCAACAAAGGACGAGCACCTGCATTCTCTGCTGGGAGTATGGTAACCTAATGAATTATTATTAAATTACAGCTCCGGTTGCAGATGACCATGCAAAGAGTGAGTGCAGGGAAAACCAACCAGGAGCTGAGAAGGGCAAGGAGAGGGCTGGTCTGTGGAGGACCCTGAGTCTTCTGCTCTGGCCAGGTGAGTCCCTTCCATCTAAAGAGAGGGCAACACGGCTCAGCAGGCCAGGAACTTTCAACCCAACCTGATGATTTGAGTTCAATTCCAAGGACTCAGGGAGAGGAGAGAACTAAACTTGACCTCCACGAATGTGCCATGGTATACAGGCCTGCACACATACGTGCCACATACATACGTGAAATAAAGAAATAAATAGGGCTGGGCATGGTGACACATGTCTTTAATCCCAGCTTGCAGGAGACAGGCGAGTTGATCTTTGTGGGTTTGAGGCCAGCCCGATCTACATAGTGAAACCCTAGATGATAGATAGATAGACAGACAGACAGACAGACAAGTGGGCAGGTAGATAGACAGAGGCTGGGATAACAAGCAGGAAAGCAGCAAAGACCTCAGATTTACGGGAGTTGACTCTGAAATCTGCCATTCTAGACACAGGCTCATAACTCTCCCTCTCATGCCAAAGGATTTGGTTTCAGCACCACCGAAAAGCTGAGAGGAAATGGACAGAGGGAGCAAGGCTATGCAGATGTGGAGGCAGTGGGTGAACAGAAATGGAGTTTGAGGAAGGCTGACTCCTTGTGGCTTTCACTTTCATAGCTGACCAGAACTTAAGACTCCCAGGACATTTCAGGCCGTCTGAGGGCCTCCCGGGCACCTGCCCACTCACCTCACTCATTTGGACTCTGGGGAGTGCAAGTTGAGCTGTCTAGTGGAACTTCACACATTTATAATAGATTTATAAGGCCGTGTGGACATGTTTGCTTTTTTTTTTTTTCGGTTCCTCATAAGTGATGCCATTATGGCAGCCATAACTCTTATTTACTCCATCAGCAGGCTGCTGGCATCGGCACAGAAATAGATTTGGAGAATTTATCTCATACACGCATCGTGAGGAGGCGACAAAGACGCACAGGTGAGATTTATGTGGGCGGGGGCCAGCATCCATCACCCCCACTTTCACGTTAAGGGCTGCTCCTCCAAGAGAGACATTACCCTTCTTAATCAGAGCAAAGTAATTGTTTAAACTTCCTCCCTGTGACAGCTCATCACTCCTCATTGCTCTCCAGGTGGGGCTGTGCAGGAGGCTTTGGGATAACCACGAGATCAGGGGCAAATTATGATCATGAGGTGGTACAGGGCAGCCCTTTGGTCCTTGTAACTGCACCCAATGACAGGTGTGGACCAGAGCCAAGGTGCCCTGCAGAACAGATGCCTGAATGTTTGCAAACATGTCTGATAGATTTGTGCACTGAAAGTGCACCAGGGCTCTCAGCTTCAAATACTCCAGCCTCATTCCTGATCCCCCAAATACTTAGCTTGGAGCCAGCCAAAGGTGCTCAAGGGTTTACCGATACTCCTGCTTGTCAAATCATGATTTGGGGAGAAGGGGCACTAAATAACGGCATCTTCAGATCACCCTGCCTTAAGTTTCCTACAGTGTTAGTAGTAGCAACAGCATGGCAGGATCAAGTGGCTCGGGTAGATTTGTGGTAGACATGGAAGAATGGCTTGCACTTGTTGTTAATTCCTCCAGCCAACAGCAGTGTTCCCGACCTCCCTTGCACTGCTGCTAGTCATTGGCCATCTTAGCTTTGGGGACCTTGTAGTTGCTACTCAGGGCCTGAGATTCCCCACTCTGGATATCCTTGAACCCTATCATGCCCCCTCTCCTTCCCAACCACCACCACCAACACACCCACACCCCCCACACCCTACCCACACCCACTCCAAGCCCCTGGGTCTTCCAGAGGCCCTGGCCTTTCTCATGCTAGTTCTCCTCTTGGCCATAGCTACTATCCCTAATCTCCCAGCAGCTGTTCTGGCAGGCTTGGCTGGGTGCTGTCTCCCTGGTTCACTGTGTGCTGACTGAACCCCACCAGGCTCATCCTTCACTGCAGCCTCTCAAAACCCCAGGCTGGTCAACTTCTTGGTTTGCAGTTCTCTGCAGCTCCAGTGATAGTCTCCGTTAGGCTGATCCTCATAGGTACCTTTGGCTTTGGCTCCCATCCTTACCTGCTCCAGACCAGCATGCCTCCCTACATGTTCTCCACCATTCTCAGCAGGGTGGGAGCCTTTTCCGGACTCCAGGTGTTAGCACGTGCAGGAAACGCCCCTCCCCACTGCAGCTTCTTCTCAGAGAAAAGACCAGTTCATCCTGTAGAATTCATCCAGCCCCAACTGGAGGAAGAGTCCCTCCACTGTCACAAGGCACAGTGGGTGGCCTGGAAAGTGTGAAGGGGACAACTAAATACTCATGCTCCAAATGGACTATCAGAGGTCTCAGTGTAAAAAAGCACACATAAGGTCCTCCATGTCTCTCTTCATCTTCTGTGTTGTGGAGAGGCAGGGCCCTAAGGAGCAGCCTCTTCTGGAGATCTAAGACAGTCCTCAAACCTGGGGTACATCCAGGATTCCTGGGTGATGGATGGTGGTGAAAGGAAGAAAGGGAGGGAGACAGAAAGAGTCCAGAGAGAAGGGAATATGAGAGGAAAAGTGCAAAAGGCTGGTGTTTAGAGTTTGTTGCTTTTAGATTTTTGAGATAGGGAATCATGTAGCCCAGGCTAGCCTTGAGTTTGCTATGTGGCTGAGGATGACCTCTGACCTTGGACTTCTGACCTTTATGCCTGCTTCTCTTGAGTGCTGGGATCACAAGTGTGTACCACCAAGCCCAGTTTATCCACTGCTGGAAATGGAACCCAGGGCTTCATGCATGTTAGGCAAGCTCTTTGTACTGCATCCCTAGCCAGGGAATAAATAGCTTTTGATTTTATAAAAGCAAGTGTTTTCTAGAAGCAAGCAAGGAAAACAGGGGTTTTTTCCAGTGTAGACACAGGACGTAGAAAAGTGGAAGGCATGGACGTAAGACCTGGGTAGCCGGATCACTATCCTCTAGGCTCTAACCACACAAGGAAGAGTAAATTCCACTCAGTCTTGATAAAATAGCCTCCAAATTCCAAAAGGAATTGCCCACCACCCTCACACATAGTTTACAGTCAAATGGTAACCCCCATAAGCCTGCAGACTGCCGAATCTTCAGAGTATTTCATGAATATGATGTATAAATACCCCGGGCCACTGGCACATTAGATTCAATAAAATGATGGAAATTCATAGGCCCAGGATAAAGCTCGTTTAAAGTTCATATTCTTTAGCTAATGCAGCTTTCAATTATGCTCACCCATTTTAAGCTGCAAAAGATGTAATGTTAATCAAACATTTAATTTGCAAGTGTTTTTCTTCGTAAATGTCATGTACAAGGAGATACTCAGACGTGAGCCACAACATAATGGCTTGAGGTGCCTCATTTGGAAGTGTGCATCTACACTGGTGAGTGAGAGTGTGGGAGACAGCCAGCCTCCTCTGGCCCTGATACTCCGAGAGTTCCTTTCTAGTTACAAAGTGGGAACATTCAGAAAACAAACCTGGAGGTACTTGCAATGTTTGGTAACATTCAAGTCTCAATTCAATTTTCGCAGTCAAGATCCAGCCCTTGCAGCCTGTGCGGTAAATGGGAACGACCGCCTTGTTGTTTCATGACTTGTTATTAAATCGCAATAGTGAGACTTGATGTGGCCTTTCTAGGATACAGACCAGCCTTGATTTGCTCTGGAATGTTCTGTAGGAAATTTCCATCTTTCTCCTGGGGGTGCTCACAGCACTAAAGCAGTTCAGAATCCCAGAGGTGGAGGGATTAGCCATGGTGGTTCCTGGGCTGTGTGACTGGGACCCTGGAATCAAAGGGTGGCAGCTCTGACAGAATGCTACCTCCCAGCTCCCTCTTCCCCAGGAAGGGAACATTTCAGCGAGGTCCCTCCAGGTTTGTGGCATGTGATCCTATGAAATCTATTGGTCTGTTAGTGCCCATCCAATACTCCTAGCCCTGGAAACATTTGATCTCTCATTGCTTGCTACTCTGGATTGGTGAGATGGGGAAGGGGTTCAGGAGGATCAGGCAGGGTAAAGGGGTGGATAAAGGAATCCAGGTTGACTCTTCAAAGCCTCATTTTTCCCATCTGTAAGATGGGACATCAAAATACAGCTTGCCTGGTAAAGTGTTTTCCTTACACAAGGACCTGACTTTGATCCCCAGAACCCATATAACAATACCAAGTATAGTGAGATGCACATATGATCCCAGAGTTGAGGAGGTGGAGACAGGAGGATCCCTGGGACTGGCCAGCAGTTGAACCTAATTGATGAGCTCTAGGCAGTGAGAGACCCTATTGCAAAGGAGGTGGATAATACTCTTGAGGATGACACTCAAGGTTGTCTGCTGGCCTATACACACAAACTTGCATGTACACTCATAAGCACACAAGTACACAAAAATATATACCATGCCTATCATAAAAAGATAAACCCTAACCCTTACACACACCGGTTACTCAGTACATGTTAGTCCCTGCCCTCATGAACCAAACACTCCTGTAAGGGCAGTCATGTAACAGAAAACTGTGCTCAACCCTGCATCTAAAGCCTTAATCTTCCAACTCCTGGGTCAGGCAAAGAGTTCTCTTCATTCTCCAAAGAACAAAGGTGCCCGATATCCCAGGGAGCACTAGGTTGTAGTGCCAGTAACACAGACAGGCTCGTGGCAACCTGCAAACAGAGAGGAGCACAAGGGATGCAGGAGACTAGAGCCCTAGGCTGGGCTCAATTGGGAACAGATCATGTGACTTTGGGCCTCAGTTTCTCTATTTGTAATGCAGTGGGTGAAATCTATCCTCACCATGTTCTCTCAGCCCTGTCCTTTCTGACTCTTCTGAGATAGCAGAAACAGTACTCCAGCAGGCCGCATGCAGACTTTCCTCACTGGGAAATTAATTCAGTCTTCAGTGTTGCAGTCTATAAATTACTGGGCAATCTGTTTCAGGAATATTAAGAGAACCTTTATAAATTGCCCCTAGTATTCAATGCTGCATAGTAAAGATTCTAGGGATCCAGATGTTCATCTTACTTAAAGTCATCTCAAGAAGCCATCTTCCCCGACCTTCCCATCACTCGAGGGGCTGACTCTCCCCTCAGTTCTCTCATCTGTTCCTGAGAGTCCCTGTCCCCATGTCCAAGGCAGAGGTTTTGACAAAGCTAAGGGGAGGAGAAGGCGAGGGAGGTAGGTGGCTGGAGCCAGCAAGTCCCCGTGGCCAGCTCTCTTGGGGCAGAGGACAGCCTGACTGGCTCTGAGACCCCGAGAAAAAGGCTGGGGAAGTTAGGCTGTCCTTGGCAGTAATTGATTTTGACAGCATAGCAGGCTAATTCGTCTCTGTTTTACAAGTTATTTGAGAATTCATCGGTAGGCAGAGTCCCAGAGGACAACTTCTAATCACCTGTACACTTGAACGAGGCCAGGTGAAGCCTCACAGATACAGGTAGGTGACTGCAAATGTGCCCACTACCCTTTCTCCTCTGCCAAGGACACACTCTGGCTAGAGGTGGTAGAGATGAAGACCACGACCACGGACACACCAGCAGAGGAATCCTGGTAATCGTAGGCTCTTTATGGTAGGAACAGAAAAGCGTCCCCTTGCCCTCAAATACTCAGGCATTCTTAGTGATGACAGATGACCTTCAGGCTCATTGACAAACCATCATGAAAACAAGCTAGAAGAGGACTAAGAGATTTGTGCAGCAAGATGGGTTCCGTCAACATTCCATCATGGAGGGGGAGGGGCTCATGAGGCTCCACCCATCCCTGAGGACCTCACATGCAGTTAATGCTTTCTAGGAGAGGGAAGACACTTTCTTCAGTGAATGTAGCCACTGGTAAGATGCCCGGTGTCATGAACCTCTTACTCATTCTCCTGTACACAACCCTAATTAACTCACCGGCTCACATGCACACACAAACACATGCAGAAGGGGGGCCAGTGGGAAGAGGAAGAGAATCTGTAGGAGTGGGAGGGGATAAGAGAGGATAATGAGGTATGATCAAAATACATTATACACATGCATGCAAACTTCCAGGTCCAAAGGAAACTCCGTTTTTCCAAATTCCAAAAGGCAGAAGGGTTAAATAGCTATCTGTAGTGTCTAGCAGCACACCAAAGTGCATGCTGGCCTCCAGGCTCCCTCAGTACCACAAGTGCCTGTTACACAAGTCCATGCCAGCATCCTAGCCCTTCTCACCTGAAGCTCCCTCCTGCTCCAGGCTTCTCTCCCACGGGCTACTCTCTCTCCTTATAACCCTGCTATTTTCAATATGTCTGCTCTCCCACTCTTCCCCTCTGTCTCTCTGTCTCTGTCTCTGTCTCTGTCTCTGTTTCCTGCTCTCCCTCTCTCCATGCCTCTCTCTGCTCCTCCTCACATGGCCAGGTCCAGTCTGCTGACCATGTGCAGTCTACTTCTTTCTTTCTCTGCCCTGGACTCTTCCAAATGTCTCTGGCTGTTCTCTCTCTAATACCTACAATAAAAACTTTCCCTTTAACCATATCATGTCATCAGTTTATATGAAAACGTCATAATTAAATCCATTATGCATAATTAATATATGCTAATTTGCAAGCTTTTAAATATACTTGTGCAGGGCCAGGTTCTTGAGTAGAATTAATAACCAAATGAAGCCCTTCTAACAGGGTCTTCCCAACACTCTATTATAACAGCCTATCAGGAAGTTATTTTAATTCCAGGCCATAAACAGCATATCAGGTGACAGCTTTATTTCCCAAGAGTTAAGTATTAATTGCCACACAAAAGGAATATAAAAGTGACACGGGGAACAAATTTCCTGGCTTCCTGCAAAGTGGAAAGAATTCTTTAATGTGTGTATCTTCACAATCTGGTGCACACTGAGGCTTAATTAAAACGCATGTTCATTCTGCCACATTTCTTCCTTCTTGGTGGCTTCGATGCTATAACCTTCCAAATGGAAGCAGGGACCACATTCCTGCAAGATGAGCAGGTTCTCAATAAAGCATTACTTCTCTCCACCATAGCAGGGGGCCCTGTCATAGACGGATGATATCAGAATCTAGGCTCTGCGGAAGGCAAATGCAACTTTACCTAAGAGCCTTAAAATGTTTTAACTAGCGCTTCAATCAAGGCTGCAGGTTTGAAATGTGGCATAACACACTTCTCTGAGAAGTTGTTTTCCTTCCACCCCAGAACCAATAAATCTGAAAGGCCTACTTAGGCTAAGACAAGTGGGGAGCTGACAAAGCAGTTTCAGGAGCTGGGGGTTGTGGTTGGAGGTGGGGAGCATCCCTTTGAAGGGGCCAGGGATGTGAGTGGGACTCCTGAGGTTCCCAGGGCACTGAGGCCCTGGCTGGGCATAGCACACCTAAGCTATGGCACGCCATTAGGTAAATCCTTCAGAGCCCTCCCCCTGCATCAAAGCACTTGTGGGTGCCCAAACACATCCTCTCTTGGAAGAAGGGAGTGATGGGGCTCACTCCACCCTCACTGCAGGTGGCTCTACTCCAGTGCAGCCTTCATTTCTCTGGTAAAGCCCCCTAGGGTGCTGTGATTGGTCATGAGTATGCCTGTTCGAGATATTATGGTCTGAGACACATTCCTGAGTCCCTTAGAGTCATGTCCTGCTGTATCACCTGCTATCTCAGTCCTTTCACCAGGACCTCCTGAGTCCCTTAGAGTCATGTCCTGCTGTATCACCTGCTATCTCAGTCCTTTCACCAGGACCTCCTGAGTCCCTTAGAGTCATGTCCTGCTGTATCACCTGCTATCTCAGTCCTTTCACCAGGACCTCCTGAGTCCCTTAGAGTCATGTCCTGCTGTATCACCTGCTATCTCAGTCCTTTCACCAGGGCCTCCTGAGTCCCTTAGAGTCATGTCCTGCTGTATCACCTGCTATCTCAGTCCTTTCACCAGGACCTCCTGAGTCCCTTAGAGTCATGTCCTGCTGTATCACCTGCTATCTCAGTCCTTTCACCAGGGCCTCCCCGCAGGGCTCCAAGTCATCCATCAATCACAGGCCTAACTCCTGCCTTGGCTGAGAGTTTGGAATGGGTGTGTCAGTCCTCTTCTCCCTACGTTTGAGGAGCCTGCTTCTTTCCTGGCTGTCTTGAGAGACCATCTCAGGCCCCTTACTTTGTCTGGAAGGTCAATGGGAGGGTGTGGCATGGTAGCCCGAGCACAATGGACCCATGATTGTCCCCTCCCACCCAAGACACCCTTCTCACTGAGTTCTAAGCCAAGTCTTTGCTGTCCTCAGGCTCTGCTTTCTTGGGCTCAGTGTTGACATCCTCATTAGAGTCCTGCTGTCCCTTCTCCAGGCCCAGCATCCCTGCTCTGCTTAGCACTCCTGATTTTGTTAATTGGGTTTTAATGCTCCTAGACAGAGGGTACAGGGGCTCATTGGTCGCCATATTTGCCCTAAAGTCTTGCTGAAGACATCAGGAGAAGTGGGGAGCTTGGCTTGATGAACAACACCTGGTCCTCATTACCAGCATGCTGCTGACTTAGCAGAACACACTTTGCCTCTGTCCTGCCTGTCCCAGACTGTCCCCACAAACCACTTGTACTGTAGAGGTGCAGCATGGATGGTGGGGGTGTGGGAGGGGGTGGGGGTTGGGGAGTGGGGGACACAGCCATCAGGCCCAGGAGAGGACCAGCAGGTCCCAGAGTTGCCAGGGACTCGTGCACTCTCTGCCCCTGCCTTGGATCGCTTCTTTCTAGACAAAGCTGAGCTCCCAGGCAAGGGGCTAATATGCTGACTTATTTATCTAATTACAGTAAAACAAACAAGCTGGAAAGCAGGCGAACCTGCTTTTGTGTTCAGAAGGCAGCTGTGCCTCCCTGCCCAGGGTTCTCGGGGAAGCTGGGTGACAGGCAAGGAAGGAGGCAGAGCTGAGGGGAAACCTGGGAAGAGACAAGTGAGGGGCACCAGAACTGGAGAGATGGAGAGAAGAATCAGGGATCATAAAAAGGAGAGCTGGCAAAGAGACGCCAGGAGGAGGACAGAGACAAGAGACAAGGAGGATGGGGGCTGGGGACTCAGAAATGGAGACACGAAAATCGATACAAGGGACTCTGAAGTAGGACAAGAGATACAGAGAAGGGCTGAGGGCCAAAGAGTCAGGCGAATGGGGACAAAGAGGGTACGGTGTAGGAGGAAAACAATGCCACCATTAACCATGTGACTTACTAGAGGCACACACAGATGAGGTAATAAAAGAGCGGTTTACCACACCGCTAACCACACCCACTTTAGGCATGACTAAAGACGTATAAGGACAGAAGTAAAGACGTATATGTACTAGGCGGTGAACTACGTCACTAGCCAGGCCCACTTTTGGGCATGGCTAGGGGGGCATTACGGGAAAGGTATAAAAGACTGAACAACGGAAGTCTTGGTCTCTTTTTTCCGGCTTTCGGCTTCCAGTTCAGCGGCGGAAAACTACTCGGCTCATCTGGGTTACTTGTTTGGTATCTTGTGAATAATTTCTACAATAAATACTTAGTTTTACTTTCAGTAAGTGTGCCGTTTATTGTTACAGCATCATTTGGTGTCAGAAGTGGGATTGTAAGGTATACCAGTTACATGTTTTATATTATAATATTTGAAAAATTGTTCCAATTTACTGGAGACATATGCTGGAGCATTGTCAGTTTTTATTGTTTTAGGTATACCCATAACAGCCATCACCTCTAAGAGGTGTGTAATAACAGAATCAGCTTTTTCAGAGCTGAGGGCAGTAGCCCATTGGAAGCCTGAGAACGTGTCTAAAATGCCCAAGAAAGTAGCAGAGTAGCTGCATGGTGTCGGGAAAAGACAGTCGCATCCTGGTGTCGTCGAGATGTAAACTGTCACCCATGGGTTTGTGTGTTTGAACAGCTGGTCTCCAACTCACGGCGCTGGGATTGCATAAGCTTTGGGAAGTGGGTCACCTAGAGTCTTCATAGGCTGGCACCACTTCCTGGTCTCTCTGCTCCTGGTTGGCAGAAGTGTGAACAGGCAGCTATTGTACAGCTTGCTGAAACGGAAGCACAGCTGCCATGCACCAGCCTCTGCCACCATGATGGACTGTATCCCCTTAAACTGTGAGTCAAGACAGCTACCCCTATTGTATCTTTTCAGGTCTGTAGTGCTTGAAAGAAAGTGGCCCCCAAGGGAGTGGCGGTATTAGAAGTGTGACCCTGTTAGGAAGTGTGTCACTGTGGGAGAGGGCTTTGAGGTCTTTTTTCAGCTTCCCTTGTTGCCTGCAAAGTTGTAGGACTCTCAGACACTCCAGCACCACGTCTACCTTTACACTTCCATGCTCCCCATCATGATGATAATGGACTGAACCTCTGAACTGTAAGCAAGCTACCACAATTAAATATTTTCTTTGTAAGAGTTGCCATGGCCGTGGCATCTCTTCACAGCAACAGGAGACCTAACTAAGCCAGGGGTCATTGGTCGCACAACAAAAGAACTCACACACATCCAAACCATCTCTCAGTCATGGCAGGAGGTCCCATGGACTCATAAAAGAACCAGGCAGGTAGGAATCCTTGTCTTATTGGAGCTTCCCTTCTAGTAGCGGGAGACAGAGGATAAATGTAACAAATTAGTACATTTTCTGTCATAGTAAAAGGAGTGTGCTTTCACAAAACAGGACGGGGTCCAGGAACCAGAAACTCTGGGGACCGGAGGACAGGAGTAAGGCTGCAACTTCCCAATGATCCTAGGCAGGCATACCCAACTCTTTGACATTATGACAGGATGTTGTCACGTAATCAGTTCCCACCTGAAAGCTGTGCAGTTAGGTCACAAAAATATAGTAAGTCACACACACATGCACACAATCTCTCTCATGCTTTAAGGAAGTTTACCATGTTGTGCTAGGCTACATTCACAGCTTTCTATGGACTGCAAGCACATACACACACACATACATACACACACACACACATGCACACACATACACATTCAGACACACACACTTGTGTTTTAGGGAGTTTAATGTTGTGCTAGGCTACTTTCATAGCTGTCCACAGACTGCACACTAGACAGTTTTGACTCAGTAAGGGTGACAGCTTAGGAATAATTCACAGTCTGCAGACTTCCTTTGGCCTTGGGACTTGCTTGTTACTAAGCAAGCATGACACAGGTAGGGTGTCCCTCCCAGGTCATATGAGATATAAGGTTCCAAATCTCTAGCCTGTTCTAATAAGACATTTCCTTTACTGATGTTAGGAAGTAAACTCGGTGGCCTGAGAAGGTTTACAGGCAGAGTCACAAACACTGTAGTAACCTCTAGAGATGGACAGCCTGTAGGGCAAGCCAAAGATATGACCACAGAGACAGGTCTATCAATGATCACAGGGTACTTGCAAGTGAGTCTTCATTAGTTGATCCTCTCTTGAGACTACAGTCCACAGCTACCTTGATTACAACCTCATGGGAGCTGAGGACCCGGGTGAGAGGAACCCAGACTCCTCACCCTCAGACACTAGGATATAATAAATGGATATTAGTTTATGTCATTACACTACACTGATTTGTAATCCAAGAATAGAAAATTAACAATGTGAAAGCATGGGCCATGGCAGATATTTTCAGGGATGAATGACAGGCACGGCTAGTGCAAAGGCCCTGTGGTAGAAAAGGAAGCTCAGGAAACCAGAACAGGTAGGACAGAGGTACCAGGAAGCAACCATAGGAGATAAGGGCAAGGGATGTGGCCAAGGAGGTTTTATTTGTTGCTGAGAGTGGGAGACATTTTGTAAAACTACTTGTGATGGTTAATATTGACCGTCAGTTTGACAGGATCTCACCAGGAAGAGGTTTCTAGATTAGGCTGAGGTGGGAAGACCCACCCTAAATGCAGGAGGCACCATTCCAGGGACTGGGGGCCTGGCCTGCATAAAGGAGAAGGAGCTGAGTACCAGCATCCCCTCTCTCTGCTTCCTGACCGGAGATGCCATGTGGCCAGCTGCTTTGCACTCCTGCCGCCCCGCCTCCCCCGCCATGATGGACAGCTCCTCAAACTTGCAGCCAGAGTCAACCCTTTCTCCCAGGCTGTTTCATCACAAGAATCACACCCCGGCAACAAGAAAAGTACTAGTAAATTAGCCTTTCCTGATTGTGGAAACAAGTGTTTTCAGATACGAATTTATAAAATATAAGAACAGCAAGGCCAGATGGATGAATTGCAAACAAGGCAGCTGTGTCCTGAACCCCAGCCGAAGTAGGAAAGGGGTACACAGCCACTGCCTCGGAATTGCACTTTGATACAAACATTTGCAGGTTGCATAATCTCAAGCCCATTGCTTTGTTCCTGGACAAATTGATATTTTTATTTGGAAGCACTCCAGGACCTGCTTGAAGCTTTAAATGTCATTTCTAAGTGGTCTCTAGAGCCTTGAAGCAGAAGAGAGACCTGGTCTGATTCACACGTCAGAGTCCCCACTGACTGCTGGGTGGAAGGAGCTATGGGGGGGGGGGACAAGAGCTGCTGGCAGGGAGCTGCTGAGAGCCAGCTGTGTGACTCTTGGTGGGTCATGTGACACCTTGCTAATGGTTCCTTCCCATCAGCCAGCCTATGTCACAGGCTGGTCCTCAACTGCAAGCAGCACAGACACCAGGCCACAGCTTCAGCCTCAAACTAGTGTGTGAGCCCTTAGCATTACTTAGGTACCTACTGACTATACACCAGGCCCATACCAGAGTTCCTCTCTTTCAGCCATGTCTGCCTGGGTGGGGCTTGGTGGAAGACACTAAAGCTTTTAGGGTGTCTTTCTCGATTGACCCCCAAACCAGGAGTCTCTCTCATGGAGGTGCCCCTGTAAATCTACATCAGCCAGAACCAAATGCAGGAAAAAACAGAAGCAGGGAGACACTGGCAGGCACCATGGAACAGCCATGGTACCTGACGAGCCTCATTGTTTTCTAATGAGGAACAGACCTAGAAAAGCCAAGGAGCTAACAGGCTCAACGCCATACTGAAACCATTTATTCTGTAGCTGGAATTTGAACCAGTCTGACTCTGTGTTCAGAAACCACCACCTACCTGCCACATATTCTGATGGGAAATTGTTATAGGAAAGAAAATCCCATACAAGTGAGTCAGAGCAGGTCTCTCTTCTGTTTCAGACTCACCCCAGGGCCTACCTACAAGCCACTCCCCCCTGGGCCCCAGTGTCTATAGAGACCTTGGGTTTAAGACCCAGACTTTAAGGGCTGGGTCATAGGCCTCTAAATAGAGGTGGGAGCAGATGTGAATATTGCTGCAGACAAGGTGGGTGAGGACCCCATCCCCCACCATAACGTGTTTCTCCATCCTTCCCACCACCTAGTGTAGCAGGCCTTGGCAATAGTCAGCAGTAGGCTTGCAAATGAAACTTCACAGTGTACAAAATAAGCAATGAAATTACAGAACACAAACCACGGGCCTGTTTATTCCACGATGTGGTGGATGGAGGTGGGGTGGGAAGGCAAAGTCATTCATGTTTGTCTCTGGAACGGGAAGCGGAAATGCCAGAAGAGGCAGCAAGTCAAGGTCCACTGAGCCCCCTCTCCTGATTTTGGCCACCAGCATCCTATGTTTCTGGATTCCAGAGCCCACTGTCCTAGGGACAGTATTGGGGTTGAGGACTTATTAACTCACTTCCTAGGAGAGTCTTCCCCAAGGAGTGTCTGACTGGCTCTCTTAAGAGGTTCAGTCCCCACAGGGGGTCCTCAGGCTGCTGGGATGGGTGCTGGCACCCCTCTGCAAACACGGGCTGGGACCTAGCGGACGCTGGCGAGTGTAGCTTAGTGGCCTCCAATGCTCTTTGCATTATTGATTGCAGAGCCTGCTTAGATGCTTGGAAATGAGAGTCCACCTCCCACCTCCTATTGACTTCCCTTTCACTAGACAAACAGGAAAATCTCCACTGACTTTCCACTGTGGAGGGTGCCCAGGAGAGCAGAGTGAGCTGGGGAATGGGATGTTCCTCTTATCTTCTGAGGTGCCCTGCTCAGAGGGGACAGGTCCTGGAGGGTCAGGACTGTGCCCCAGAGAAGGGATGAGCGGGGCACTGTTGCATCCTGCAGAACCACCCCAAGCTGACAGGATTTGGGTGCCAAAAAAGCCATTTCACATACCTCCTTTTCTAGGTCCATTCTGAACAGGGATCTAAATGGAGGCGGAAGGCAATGGGCGGTTCCGCGGGGTTTGCCCTTGGCCTATGAACTTGTCAAATGCAAGAAAGGGGAGCCTGTCAGTGAGGCCTCTTACTCTCAGGATCAAAACTGAGAGAAGGGGTCTGAGGACTTCAGGGACCAGAAGCGAGGAAGGAGAGAAGAGCCCATGAGCTGCAGGGCCTTGGACTGGGACAGGAACCTTGGTGCCCCAGCAATGACATTATGACCCCTGTAGTTGAGCACTGCGGCCCCTCCCCCACGACGCATCACCCACATGCTGAGGTTTGTATAAGACTCCTAAGAAGAATCTAAAATACAAGGATTTAATTTTTCTATGTCTATCTCAAGGATGACCCCATGTCAGCATTTATCTTATCTCAGTTTATCTCATCATGAGGGAGGATCACAAATCCCCCAATCCTCCTCCCCTTCCTGAGTGCTGGGGTTACAGGCCCAGATGCTGAGATTACTTATTTATTTGTCTGAGACAGGGTCTTACTGAGTAACCCTGGATGGTATGGAACTGCTATGTAGACCAGGTTAGCCTCTGCCTCTCTGAGTGCTGAGATTAAAGTGTTGATTGCCATCAACACCATGCCTCACCCAGTGAGAATTTCCAAAAGCAAACATCAGGGCTGGAGAAACGGCTCAGTGGTTAAAAGCACAAGCTACTCTTCCAGAGGACTCAGGTTCAATTCCCAGTACCCACAAGGCAGCTCACAGCTGTCTGTAACTGCAGTTCCAGGGACATGAAGGTCTCTTCTGGCCTCTACCTGCACCAGGCATGCACGTGGTGGGCAGACATATATGCCTACAGAATACATAAAAAATAAAATAATCTTTAAAAAGTCAGTGTGTTGTGAATGAAGTGCACATGTGCTATTCAGAGCTGTGGCCCTGGTGTTTAGCCCTCTCTGAGGTGGGGCCCCCTTTGCTGCCATTCAGAGCTACATCCACTCTGCCTCCGGGCACACCAGCTAAGCCTGGCACACTGGGCTCACACTCACCCCAGCTAAGCCTGGCACACTGAGCTCACTCTCATCCCAGATAAGCCTGGCACACTGAGCTCACTCTCATCCCAGATAAGCCTGGCACACTGAGCTCACACTCACCCCAGCTAAGCCCTCCACACTGGGCTCACACTCATCCCAGCTAAGCCCTCCACACTGAGCTCACACTCAGCTCCAAAGAAGAAGGCATCCAGACCTCAGGCCCCACGTTTTTGCCATGCCCCTGTGGTGCTGGGATGTCACCTCTCAAGGCCTCCTGAATACATCTCCCCAGATCAGAACTGACCTTGAACTAAGGCCTCCTGGACTCACCATCCTAAAGCAAAGATCCACCCGACAGTAACTGCTGTGTTCCACCTTTGCCCAAGGAGGGAGAGGTCAGCAGACACTCATGCCCTGGTGCTCAGGCGGCAGTGGAAGCAGCCTTTACCCCACTTCCGGTGTCCTCTGTGCCTGAGGGGCAGTCACAGTCACAAGTAAAGCCATGTCTACCATGGTGCCTCTGTGGATCCCTCATGTGCAGAGAGATGGAATGCTCCCCTCTGGCTCACAGGGTGTCCCTAGGGATCAGATGAGTCTATACAAATAGAGTGCTCAGAACAGTGTATCTGACATGGGAGTGTGTGCTCAGAACAGTTTATCTGACATGGGAGTGTGTGAAGAACAGGTGCCCCTAAGCCATGGGAGCCGGGCTATGTGGATTTATTAAACTTCTCCTGGATCTAACGTTCAATCAAATCCCTGTCCGTGCCTGCTGTGGCTACTCTTCCCACCATGGCCACTGACAGAAGAGCCCTCTCAAGAAAACATCCATTCTCCACTTCACAGATGGGCAAACTGAAACCTAGAGTACTCACAAAATTAGCTGGAAGCTGCAGGCTGTCCTTGGATCATAGGAGGGACTAGACTCCAGCTGTCCTATGCGGCCTGTTCTCTTCCAAACCCTCAGCCGGCAGCATCTTACCTGAGGGGGCAGAAGTGTGCCTTCCAAACCCTCAGCCAGCAGCATCTTACCTGAGGGGGCAGAAGTGTGCCTTCCAAACCCTCAGCCGGCAGCATCTTACCTGAGGGGGCAGAAGTGTGCCTTCGCCTCCCGTTGGTAGCTGCCCCACGCCCAGCAGTCCCTTCCCACTAACCAGTGAGGGCTAAGCGGAGAGAGCTTAGCCATCAAATGGCCTTTTATGGCTCCCATAACCGCTCTAACAAATGTCCTTCTAGCAGCCGTAGCTGGAACAGATTAATGTCCCCGTGGCTCCAGCACTTCTCCGGCCCCCTTTGCCTGTCAGGCCATTACTGGCTGGTTTATAGTCATGAGGTCCCTTTCCAGCTCGCTAAACAGTTTGCATGATGAAGAGACCAAAGAGCAGCAGCCTTCTAAGCTGCCTCTCTCCAGGTATAGCTGGCGAGCTATTGGGGACGAGCCTTAAGGTGGTGGGGGTGAGCACGGTTAGGAGGAGGGACCTCTCTATGAAAAACACCAACGCAGCTGCTTAGGACTGCAGACTAAGAGAAGTGTTCTGTCTTGGTGGATTTCAGTTCCCTACCCTATAAACCCAGAACAATTACTAGTGTTTAAGGGTTTTTGAGGATCTGGTGTGGCGGTTCATAGAGAGAATATGGAATGTGGTTAGCAGTTAGTCAATGTTTCTCTCTCTGAGACAGGGTCTCATGTTGTCTAATCTGGCCTTCAACTTGCTATGCAGCCAAGAGACCTTGAGCTTTGAATCCTCTTGTTTCTCTCTTTGGCCTCCGAGTTCTGGGGTCGAAGGCATGTGCCATTGTGCTGGTTTTATGTGGCAAAGAGACTCAAACCCAGGGCTTCCTGTGTGCTGGATAAACACCCTGGCCAACTGAGCCTCAGCCCGGCCCATGTCAAGACTTTTTTAAAAAATGTATCCAGTGTGCATGTGTCTGTGTGGGGAGGAGGGGGGTCAAAGGACAGCTTGTAGGAGTCAGTTTCCCTTTCTATTATGCAGGGACTGGTTGCAGTTGTCTCCACACATGAAGTTACCCCACAGGCCTCCAACATCAACTTTTTTGTTTTGTTTTGGTTTTGGTTTTCCAGACAGGGTTTCTCTGTAGCTTTGGAGGCTGTCCTGGAACTCACTCTGTAGACCAGGCTGACCTCGAACTCACAGAGATCCAACTCTGCCTCCCAAGTGCTGGGATTAAAGGCGTGCCTCATCGCCACCTGGCCAACATCAACTCTTAATGTTCCCCTTATTCTTATAAGCCATGAACCGTGTGGGGGAAGAGACTTTGGCACAGAGTAGGCACCTGTCGTAGTGTATGGATAAATGTTAGAAGAGGTTGGAGATGCAAGGCCCCCTGCAGCAGCCCTCCTGCCATTGGGACGGGATCTCTCCCCTCTAAAGCTCAGCACTCCTGGCTTCCTCTGTCTCCACAACTGTGACACAACAAACAAAAATGTCCTTAGACCTTGTCAAATGATCCCTGGAAGACAGGGGCTGGGTACGAGGGGGAGGACCTTTTCCATAAAAAGATCACGCAGTCTGTTGAACTCTAATAGGCTCCTTTGAGGCACAGAGAGGAGAAGCGGCTTTCCTGAAGGTGCACAGCAGGCCGTGGCAGAGCTGGGGCTGCAGCTCAGCATCCTGACTACCGGCTAGCACTGCTTCCTCATCTGTGCGTGTGGTGCGCGCTCATGGTCAGAACCCCAAAGCGCTACAGCTATGGCTCCACACCAAGAAGGCTGTTACTATTCTGTTCATCCGTGGACTTGGGACTCTAGAAGGCCATTTGTGAAAGTCCCTACTCTGGTGACAATGCAGCTATAACTACCTCGGAAGCCATCCCTGGGTAAGAACAGTCTAACCTGCTGACAAGGTGTGCTCAGGTGCGGCTGCACTCCAGAACGAGCAGGAGCCGAGCCAGGGGCTCTGCCAGTGGGAGCGGGAAGCGAGTCTGCCTGGTGAGTGTGTGCTGGGGTTGAGAACTCAGTCCTGCTTCTCCCAGGTCCAGCTCCCCTCAACCTCGGCTCCCAAAATCATAAAATGCTAAGGATGATGACAATTGCTTAAAGAGCATGGAGACAATGAATGTCTCTCGACACCCATGTCTGTTTGGTCCCATGTTTAGAAAGAAGCCAGCAAGGAAGGTGTCACAGCAAGGACAGATCTGAAACTTTATAATTTTTTTCCAGGTTCTGAATTTGGAGGCAGGGTTTCAACAGGCAGCAACAGTTGTGAAATAAAGTTGTGAGATAAAGAGACAAGCCAGGCAGTGGTGTCCCAGAAGCAGGCAGATCTCTGAGTTTGAAGCCAGCCTGGTCTACAGAGTGAGTTCTGGGACAGCCAGTGCTACAGAGAGAAACCCGAGAGAGAGAGAGAGAGAGAGAGAGAGAGAGAGAGAGAGAGAGAGAGAGAGAGAGAGAGAGAGAGAGACTGAAGATGAGGAGAAATCCAGCACTGGGGCTCAGGAGACAGCTCAGTCAGTGGGAAGGGTGTTTGCTGCACAGTCACAGGGGCCTGATTCCCAGCACCCATGTAAAAGCAGGGAGTGGGGGTGGGGAATCTATCAAAACCCCAATGCTACAGAGACAGAGACAGAGCCAGCACTTACCAGAGCCCTGTGAGGTACACGCCACTATAAGATGCTAGTTCTGGGTTATCTTTATATAATAGCATTTAATTTTTATTTGTTTTGTTATTTTATTTTGAAACAGGGTCACAATGTGTTGCCCAGGCTGTTCTCACACTCACAGCAAGCCTCCTGCTTCAGCCCCTTCAGTGCCAGGGTCACAGGTGTGCATTACCCACCAAGTGTGAACTTTCTCTAGAGTCAAATGCAAACACTTCTGGGTTAGGCAAATGCTCTTGCAAGTTAATCCCGGCTCCTGCTAGCAGCTGTGACACCCTGACAGCGTCACCTCTCTGTGCCCTCATCTGTCCAATGAGGGGGATTTGCAAGACTGTCAGGAGGATTAAACAAGATCAATGTGTGTAAGCGCCCAGCCCAGAACCAGCCATGGTATAAATGTTTAATAACACCTACCCCCTTCCCTAGGTCAGTGTAGTCAAGGAGGTGCCGAAAGCTAAAGTAATGGGATTGGGAATGACAAGCAGAGCTGAGGGAAGCTGTGCATCGGCCTAACCTCCTCGCACCCTCGTCCCCCTCCCATTTCAGCGGTAGCCTTGGCTGACACACCTTAGTGACCATTTAGCCCCCACAGACTTCATTCTACAGTCAAGCACTGTGCAAGTACAGGAAGAGAAGGGAACTCCATCCTAGGGCCATCCTAGGGAACTGTCCCTCTGTCCCCTGCCACCCAGTCCCATAAGTGCGGACAACACCCGCCACATCGTCAGGCCTTGTCTGACTGTTTCTTTCTATCTGGTCCTATGCTCTCTGAGGACAGGAACTGTTCCTGCCTGCGAGGCCAGTTACCTCCTCAGCAGTACACAGGACCAGCCTGGGAAGGCAGCAATCTGCTTGCAAGTCACCTCTAGGCTGTTCCCTGGTCCCCTTGGTGGTGGCTGATGTCAAAAGAAGCTTGGAACTAAGCACAGACAGAGTGGTCTGCCCTGTTAGTCCTTGTTAATCAAATTGCATTTATGTGTGGGGAGGAATCTTCCTGAGTGTGTCCTCCCCAGAGAGAAGCTGCTTTGGGGAAATTGTCACTCCTGAGATCTGTGCCTTGCAAGGCTCTGTGACCCAGGGCTGAAACACACAATGTGGAAGAGAGGAGATGCTGTGATTTCCTTGGCAGTGGTGACAGCTATGAGGAAGGAGCCTACGCCACATGTTCGGTTCTTGGTTGTTAGCAGAAACACTGCACTTTGCCCGGCCCATGTTTCTTTTGCTGGTGAGGCTGTGTGTGTCATCTGTGCTCCTGCATGCCAAGAAACAACGTGGTTTGTCTCGGTAATTAATGGAAAACACGCAGCCACCCAGGACTGGCAGCTGCCAGGATAAATGAGCCCCATAGGGCCCAGGTTGGTGCTGGTCTCAGAATACACAGCTCAAAACAGATCTGGTCCTCTGTTCTCCTGAGCCCCTGCTTCTCCAGGCTCTGGTTGTGGGGGCAGGAACCTGTGCCTACTCTGAGCTTTCACCAAGATGCCTCAGTCACTAACACACAGAACACAGTGACATCTACTAACTGTGTGTCCTGGGTGAGCAGGCCGATGCTTGTCTATTCAGGAGTCCTCACAGAGCCTGGCTTAGCAACTTCCCATGTGTAAAATAAATTTTACTCCGTTAAATCAAAAAGTGACCAAAAATTAAGGTTGGATCCAATACAGACTCACCAGGATTTCGAATGGCTGGTTCCTTCTTGGCTTTCAAGTCTCAACACAAATGTCCCCTCCCCATGGAGACCCTTCACCCACTTTAGTCACTCTACCCTAAACTCTCTTTGTCTAAAGTTAACATATTTTGGAATGTAAACATGCAGAGAGTCGCCTGTTTTTCTAACTAAAAGGAAAATCCATGAAAACACACTCTGCCTTTGTCCGTTCACTGCTGTAACAGAGCCCAGGCACAAAGAACAGGACACAGACTCATACACAAGTGTGTGTCGGGGGCTGGGTGTCGGTGTCGGTGAAGTGCTCACCACACAAGCATGAGAGCCTGAGCTCAGTTCCCAGCGTAAGGCAGTGCCGGCGAGGCGAGGTGGAGACAGGTGGATCCCTGAGGCTCACTGGCCAGTCACACCAGCCTTCTTGGTGAGCTTTAGGCCAATAAGAGACCCTGTCTCAAAAATCAAGGTGGAGGGGTCAGAGAGTAGCGCTGTGGTTAAGAGTACATGCTGCTCTTCTGTAGGACCCAGGTTCAGTTCCCAGCACCCACGTCAGGTAGCTTACAACCACCTGGAACTCCAGTTTCAGGTGACCCAACACCGTCTTTTGGCCTCGAGATGGTTGGAATGAGACTGGCCCCACTGGTGCATGAGTTGGAATGCTCAGTGCCAGTTGGTGAACTGTTTGGGAGCAGGTAGAAGGTGTGTGTGGCCTTGTTGGTGGAGGTGTGTCACTGGAGCTGGCTCTGCGGTTTCAAAGGCCCACTCCGTCCTCTGTTTCCTCTCTCTCTGCTTCACGTTCACAGGTCACACAGACGCAAGCTCTCAGCTACTGTTCCAGCACTGTTTCTGCCCGCCTGCCTGCTGCCATGCAGCCCACTGTGATGGCCGTGGACTCTACCACCCACTGGAACTGTGAGCCACAAATTCAATGCTTTCTCTTATAAATTGCCTTGGTCATGGTATCTTATCACAGCAACAGAACAGTAGCTAAGACAGGCCTACTCAGGTACCTGCCCAAAGTTGACATACACTCACACAGACACACAGACACAGACACACAGACACACACACACACAGACACACACACACACACACACACACACACGCAAATTTAATTTTTTATAATCTAAAAGATAAACAAGGTGGATAGAACCTAAGAAATGACACCCATGTGGATCTCTGGCCTCTGCATGTATATGTGCACACATGCAAACTTACCTGTACTCACATGTGCACACACAGACAAGAAGATATGGGGCATAGTGTGGAAATTAGCACCTGTGGGCCCACGTTGTGAGTGATGACCGAGCGAGGGGATGGTGCATTATGGCTGCAGGCTGCTCAGCCTCAACTTCTCCCCGCAGCCAAGTGGAAGACCTTGGGAGGCAGCTTACTTTGGAGTATCAGCCTTGAGGCCCAAGAGGTGGATGCGCTCACCTCAGCAGCATCCTGGCACCTCATCTTCCTGACTTTCTCTCACCCCTGCTGTCTCCAGGTCCTGTGTCTCTCCCTTGCCCTATCGGCCCCTTGATTTAAGGTGGTGACTTTTCCAAAGGAACAGCAGAACCTTAATAAGAAACCGGCCAGGGCTGATGGATGGCAGAAAGTTGGCACCAGCCTCAAGGTCGGAAGGAGTTATTTTAAACTATTCAGATTTACTAGGGGGGAGCAAGTCAGAGGAGGATTTAGGGGCTTGCCTCCTAGCAAGACATGCGGCCGTGTCCCCGAGCAATCTAAGACCGACGCTTCTCCTGCTATCTACCCCCACGCTGTGTCTGCCCTGCCACCTGAGATGGATGGCCAGGCCTCTGGCATGAGGAATTTATTGGGAGCTGGTCAAATAAATTTGCAGTATGGGATTTCAGCAGGCCTTTGCCCCTCTTCCTCCCTGCCTAAGGATGGGCCTGGAATGGGCTGGCCCCAAGAGGCTGTGCCTTTCCTGGGCAGGCAAGTTATCTCCAGTTTCCTGCATCCTGGAGGAGCCAGCTCTTCTTAGTGCCCATGATTAATGAGACCCCTCTCCACTCCATTATCTCACCCTGGGTGCCGCTGTCCATGGAGTTTTGAACTCTTCCAGCTGCGGTGTTCAGGTTAGGGAGGCAGGATGCCTACTTCTTTTTCTCCCATTCAAACCAGAGCACTCTGCAACTCCAGCCTCATCTCCTTTCCAGGATCTTCAAAGAAGTTTCCCTGTCTATCCTTCAAGACCCATCTTGGTGCTCACCTCCTCTAGGGAATTTTCCCTTCTTCTCCAGGGAGACATACATTCTGAATGTTGACTTCTTCCTTGTAACATGAATGTTTACCTGTGTGTTTGAGTGTACACATGCATGTGAGAGGGGTTATTTGTGCGAGGGTGTATGTACACATGTGTATGTGGAGGTCGGAGGTTAGCCTCAGGAGTCATCCTTAGAAGTTGCCCACCTTGTTTTTTAAGTAGAGTCCCTCACTGGGACCTAGGGCTTACCCTTAGGCAAGGCTGACTGGCTGGTGAGACCCAGGGATCCTCCTGTCTCCATCCCGCTAGAGCTGGGATTAGAGCAGTGCATCACCATGTCCAGTTTTTCATGTGAGTACTGGAATCTGAACTCGGGTCCTCATGCTCGCATGGCAAGCACTTGACTGACAGGGCCTTCCATTTGCTTTGATGGTACTGATGTGTGGGCAGCTGTGCCCTTTCTGAGTTCCAAAGTTGTAATACTGCCCCCCCCCGCCTTCCTGCCAATCAGCCCATAACAGGTACACAATACTCTTGATAAACTAAACCAAATAAACACCTGAGCTGAGCAAAAATTAGCACATTTCTCCCCACTCCTCCATGTGAGCTTGGGTACCCCCAAAAGAGGTGGCAATAATGTCTGTTTTGCACAGGAATGCTTTGATGAAGTTTAGAGAAAATGGAAACACTGTATCCACCCAACAAATCTTGACATTCCCTCTTCGGCTTCTGCTGTTATTTCAGATGTAATAGCTGAATGCACTCCTGGGTCCCTTCCTATCCATCCGCTCCCTCCCCAGAGACCCTAAGCCTGCCTTACTGCTTATTATTTCCATGTCTATTTTTACACACTTACAACACATGCATATGCCCATAAATAAAATGTCCATTATTTTGTATGCTTTTGAACTTGCCTAAGTGATACATACATTATGTATGTAGCCCTCTGCACCTGCCTTTTTCTCTACCAGTGTGAGATATTTGAGATTCATCCAGGCAGACAGACAGAGCACAGCTTCATTCATTTTAACTGCTGTGGAGATTCCTTTGTGGGAATATATTACAATTTATCCATTTCTCTCTTAAGGGGCCTCTATGTTGTGAGCGGCTTTTCCCTATTACCAATGATGACTCAGGGCTGTGCATGCCAGAGATGGTCCCTGGAGCAAACTGTGGGTGGGAACCCAGAGGAAAGTCATGAAATCAATACAATAGGTCAAGGCTATCATTTTAAAAAATTAATTAGAAGAGATTTAAAAATATCAGTGGGTGTATGTGTGTGCTGGGACACACTATGAAACTGTTTATTAATCTAGACTGTGGTAGGAAAGGGTTTGCAATACCTGGTACTGTGAGGTGGGTATATTTGCTTCTTTGCTCAAAATTACCAACTGCTCCCTAAGTTATAATGCAAGATTCAGAACCTCACTGTTGCTTCATCCTTTCTGGAACTTCTCTTTTTCACTTATTTATTTGTGTGTGTGTGTGTGTGTGTGTGTGTCTGAGAGAGAGAGAGATGGATGAGTAGACAAAAAGATGTCACATACAAGGAAAAATGAATGAAGGGATTGACAGATGAGTAGATAGAATAATGAGCAGATGGATGGATACACTGATACATAGTAGACCGGGGTGTTTAGTTGAACTTGCAGATGAGGTGACACGGTAGATAGAAAGATGGATGGTCCTCAACTGAAAGAAGCCCTAGTTACCTACAGCTGGTCTCAGCAGACTTTTCAAACAGACAATCAAACCTGGAATCCAGTGTTGCTGCTATAGCTGTTCATGAAGACATTTGGAAAAAAAAATCCAAGTGGCATAGCTATAAGAAATAATTGCTTCTGATTGAGGCTGAGTTATTTTGGCCATAAAGGAGACATATTTTTATAACTTTATTAATTATTCAATTTGACACTGATTACCCAGGCTGCTAGAATGGGCTTCCCTTATTAGGGGCTGACGGATTTCCAGTTCTGCCTAGCCTCCACTACCACAGCACTGTTAGGTAGCGGCTGTCTGTTTAGGGTTCTCACTGGGTATGAAAACTGGAGGTGGAGGTAGAACTGACCACAGGAGGCCATCTGGGGGCAAGAGACGCTTGGGGCAATAGGGCTGCCCGCCAGGTGCTTCCCGTGGTCATTCCCTACCACCAGGCCTCCCCTGGTCCAGTAAAGAGGCAGGAGACATCAGGTTAACATGTGCCCACTTGGTTTTTCCAGGACCTTCTCTACCCAGATCCACTCATCAACTCTTAATCGTGGTGGCTCCCCCATCCAATCTGTTACCTACCCAACGCCAAGAGAGCTACCATATGTTCCTTGGTCACCTCTAGTCAGGCACAGGGGGAAAGAGGACATGGCCCAGCAGGCCTGGAAGAACTGGCCAGGGCTGCAGCATTCAGCAGCCCCCCTTCTTCCCCATACCCAGGTCCAGAATTCATCATAGGTGCCTTGGAAGAAGAAAGAGTCAGGGGGAGACCCACCAGGAAGCAATGCAAACTCAACTATGCAAAATGCACCTTCAGGAGCTGCCCCTGACCACTGAGTCACATTCAAGCTCTAGGACCTTGGTGTGAGGGCACCACACCGTCTGGCCTGGCTTGTCACATTGGCCTGGCTCCCAGTCCTCTCTAGTGCCTTGGAACTCTGTTTCATCGTGACCATTGAAACCTCAGATGGTATCTTTTCTTTGGCTCTGGTTCTCTCCTTCTGGGTATCTTTACTTTCTCTCTAGCTACTAGTTAATACAGCTTCCTCTGAAGGAGCCACAGAGTCCAGCCTCATGGCACAGTCATTAAGGAACTTAGCAGGAAAACTCTAGAAGATCAAGTAACAAACTTTGGTTTGTTTGCTTATTTTCTTATTAAAGCCTCCTACAGAGACAGAAGCCCTCTCCTCCAGCCCTGGCATCACCACCAGTGTTATCTGAGAGGGACAGAGGGTGGGGTCAAATGGAAAAGTAAACGCACTGGATCCCACTAAACAGATTCTGTCATGTGACAGGCAACATGAGTAACTCAGTGTTAGGGGACAAGTTAGACGTCAGCCCTGTTGTGTGTGTGTGTGTGTGTGTGTATGTGTATGGTGGGGGTGGGGGTGGGGGTCTCAAGGAAGCAAGTGAGGGAGAGTGAACATACAATTAAACAGTGAGCATCAGGGTACCGAGGACCATGCTGGCTCTGGCCACAGTGGATGCTGCTCTGGCTTCAGAAGTGGCCACGGCCAATGGATCAAGGGGGAGATGAGAAAGAGGGAAATAATGTGATAGTCTGTGTGATGGCAAATATTGATCATCAAGTTGACGGGACCTACTAATAGAGACATCTAGGAGATAACTTTCTATTTCTAGAGTAAGTTAATTGAGGGGGGGCCTACCCTGACTGTGGTGTAACCACTCCATGGACAAGGGTCCCAGAATGAACGAAAAGGAGAAAGTGAGCTGAGCACCAGCATCCGTCATTTCTGTGCTTCTGACTGTGGATGCAGTGTGAGCAGTACCAGCATCCGTCACTCTCTGCTTCCTGACTGTGGATGCAGTGTGAGCAGTTGTCTCCATCATCTCCCATCATTCCTTCCCTGTCATGATGGACCATACCCTCCAATTGTGAGTCAGAATAAATACTTCCTTTCTTCTTATCACTTATTTATTTATTTATTTATTTATTTATTTATTTATTTATTTTGTTTTTTGAGACAGGGTTTCTCTGTGGCTTTGGTGGCCATTCCTGGAACTAGCTCTGTAGACCAGGCTGGTCTCAAACTCACAGAGATCTGCCTGCCTCTGCCTCCTGAGTGCTGGGACTAAAGGCATGCGCCACCACTTGGCATCTTATTATTCTTTTTGTCTGTTTGATTTTGAGACAGGGTCTCTTTAAATAGCCCTTGCTGTCCTAGAACTCACTTATGTAGACCAGGCTGGCCTTGAACTCAGATCTGCCTGCCTCTGCGTCCCGAGTGCTGGGATTCAAGGAGTACATCACCATGCCTAGCCAAACCCTTCCTCTCTTAAGTTGTTTTTGTCAGGTATTTTGTCATAGCAACAAGCAAAGAAGCCAATACAGGTGAGAATAAAGGAAGACATGGTGGTAATCAGGTGGGAGTCATGAGGGAGTCTGAGGACCCACCAAAAAGCTGTGCACTTGTTACAGGCCAGAGGAAGCAGGAAGTGACATGGTCCGTATTTTCGCAGCCTCCCCATTTCCCAAGTACAGGAAGGACTAGAGAGAGATGACAAAGCCCTGGAAAGAAGTGTCAATTGGGATTTGAGTGTGTTCTACGGAGACTGGCTCTGGAATGATGGGGGGGCAGGGAGTAAGTTTATATAGTATATATATTATATATATTTATTTTTAAATTTAAATTAGAAACAAGGTTGCTTCACATGTCAATTCCAAGTCCCTCTCCGTTTCCCTCCCCTCCTCCCATGCCCTCCCACCAGCTCCCCCAATATCCCCTCATTTCCCCAGGGAGGGTAGGGCCCTCCATGAGGGTGTCCATAGTCTGTCAATTCATCCAGGGCAGGGCCTAGACCCTCCCCCAAGAGTTCAGGGTGAGAGTTCATCTCACATTGTTGGATGGGAGTCCAAAGTCCGTGTGTATACCTGGGATAAATACTGATCTACTGCCCAAGGCTCAATAGGTACTCACCTAGGCCTCCTCACTGACACCCACATTCAGGGGGTCTTGATCAGTCCCATGCTGGATTCCCAGGCATCAGTCTGGGATTCAAGAGCTAACCCTCATCAGGTCAGCTGTTTCTGGAGGTTAAACCAGCCCAGTCTTAATCCCCTTGGTCATCAGTCCTCCCCCTCTGTTACTGGATTTAGGGAGTAAGTTTTGAGCTTGAGTTAGGAGGGCAGGCTACACAGGAGAGGAGCCCAGCGCAATCTTGGCCCCATGCACAGGGTGACACTGTGGCAGAGACACACTTCACCAGTCCCTACTGCAGAGCAGCTGAGCGCCCTGGACCTTAGCATCCTTACCCACAGAGCACCCATGGTCACCACTCATGGGCTGTGGAGGGGGACTGAGTGTCCACATCCATCCCAGCAGCACACTACAAGCGCAGGGCTTGCTGGGGCTGCATCCACTCCATCACAGCGTCACCCTCTACCCCAGCCCTCTTGGCTGAGGAGCTGCACTTCTCTCTTTCCTCCCTGGTGGACCCAACTGGCCAGTACCCAGCCTGGTTTCTTCGTGATTCCTTCCCGAGTACCTCACTTCCCACACCTCTCTGGAAGCACGGCTGTGTATTCATGTGTATGGGGGAGAACTGTGTCCTTTACAAACACCCATGGAGCCCAGGAGGGACGTGGGCATGGGCTGCCAGCCCCTCGTGACTATGCCAGCTTGGCTCCTGCCACTCTGCTCTGTTTTTGTCACATTTGAGGCAGACTCCCCTCCCCATCCCACTCTCCAGTTCTCAAGGCTCCCTGCGTGTCACTTATTAATTTTGTTCCCAGGGAGCAGATGGCCAGAGCTGAGTCGGGTGGAATACACCCCCTCTTTTCATCACCAATACTCCCTCCAACAGACAACTCACGTGGGTGAACTCTGGGATGCCCAGTTTTGGGTACGATCGGGTACAGTAAGCCAGCTTTCAGGAGATGACTGATCCCAGATCTTCCTTATTTGAGAGGAAGCAGACAGCAGGTGTGAGGGGAACCTAAGAAGCTTCCCCTATTGGGAGGAGAACAATGGCCTGTCACAACCCTTTTCCTACACTCTGCCTTCTCAGGACCTGGGGGGGGGAGGCAGTGGGTACAGGCTAATACTGGTAGTTCTCCATGAATACCATGGTGGGTTCTCTTTCTTCCTGGTATGCATCATCCCAGTACCACAAGCTGGAAGGATGGGGAGGACTTGGAGTCTTTAGTCCTATACCCTGCAGTGTATGAACTGTCCCCACTTGTCCCATCATCTGACAGTGGGCTGACTCCATAAAACAGGGCACCTATCGTCTGCCTCCTCTCACTTCTGAAAGTCACCCATGGGAGAAGGTGACTGCGGAAGAAACCAATGCAAGCCCTTCAGGGCTTCCTGGGCATTGCCACTGGACCTGGGTGTCCCCAAGAGAGGCTGGGACCCAGGGCAAGCTCAGCCAGGAGGGGAGATGGGCAGAGAGGCAAAAGAGCTACCTCTTTGCTGCCCCTCCTCTGGAGTTCCTGTTGCCAGGAACTCAGGACAGGGGCTACTCTCAGCTCCCTTGGGGTCTTGTTCAGCCTCCTCCCCAATACCAACCTTCATATCTTTTTCACCATTATCTATATGTGAAGTGTCAGAAAGATGGTGATCTTGTGATCACAGGGCACTCTATGATAACAGCTATAGGCTGAGACTACAGGATTGTAAGTTCGAGGCCAGCCTAGGCTTTATAGTGATACCCTATTTCAACCCCTCCCCCCCAAAAAAATGGATTCAGAGCTCTGATAACCCTTAGCTGTGGAACTCCTGGCCACTGTTTATCTCCTCTGGACCTGCTTCTAAAATGAGGAGCAGGGTGTACACCTGACTTCTGCCTTCCACTACTTCTTATGATGGCTTTCTCAAACATTGGAGTTCCCTTCCCTTAAAAGCCAAAGTCTAGTCTTGGAAGGTCACTCAGTGGGTAAAATGCTTACTGAACAGACATGAAGATCAAAGCCTGATCTCCAGAACCCACATAAATGTGGTCAGTCGATGTGCAATCTCAGTGCTCAGGAGTCAGAGGCGGGATCCTTAGGCAAGCTATAGCTACACTGGATGAACAGGTAAGGTCTGGGTTCAAGTGCAAGGCCCTGCATCAATACATAAGCTAGAGAAAGATCAAGGAAGATGCTTCTAGCCTTCACACATGTGCTTACACAGGTAAGTGCATAAATGTGTGCACACATACCTGTGAACACACACACACACACAAAGAGCCAGAGTCTTTCTCCCCCTGTCTCTTGAGATGTCCTTGGCTCTATGCTGGTAGTTTACTTTTCCACTCAGCTTCCCTGAGGAGCCACACCCTCCTCCTCAATGGTGATACCCATCCCTGATGCCCCTGGCCCCCTGGCCTCTGGCAGGAGCTCAGCAATTACTCATTGCATAGATGAAACTGAGAGGGAGCTCACGGAGCTGCTAAGCGACAGCCCGGCTGTAAACCCTGGGACTTGTCGTTGCTGTTCCATATTATAATTCTGGGGGGCCTCAGCTCCTGCTCATAGACCTTGACAAAGCATTTGCTGCCATCCACAGTTCCCTTCTGTTCTGTCATAGTGGCTGCATCGGTGTGTGGGGCCGACACAGGACCTGCCACCCTAGAGAAGCCCCCAGGCTCAGCAGATGCCAGTAGAAGGCAACCTAGGCTGGATCTGCAAGGGGCTATAGAGCCAAGCAAGCCACAGCAGGGGTCATTGCTTTGAAACACATTTATCTAGAGTTGCTCTCACCTTGATAACACGGCAACTCAAGGTAGTGAGTAACAGCCCAGGAGAAAGCCTTGGCCTCCCAGTGGTCCTGTATGCTCTGCACCCTGCTTGGGTTTGTGGGGAGAACCAGCCTATACCTGGGCCATCAAGGGCTCGGCCTTGCCCGAGAGGGGCTAGAAACTGCTAAGGGGGGACCCCCAGGGTCCTGGTGCCTCCCCATTCCTGTCTAGGTTGAGAATGAAGACAGATAAGAAGCCCAGGAGGGCTACGTCTTAATGGACAGGGCCATGGAGACTCCAGCAAGGGTCAGCAGGAAGGCCCCTCCTCCCCATCACCATGGCCATCAAACTGGTACTGGGATTTGATTCCTCGGAAGCAGCATCGCACAACTAGAGTCTCACAGACGAAAACACTGAGGCGCCCCACACCTCACCCTCTAGAGGGGGAAGGCCTTGGCCGGGGGCCACCCAGGCAGAGGGGTAGCCAGAAAAGGGTTCTCTTGCTCATTGACAGTGCAGGCTTATGCCAAGGGCCACAATGCTTTTTGCCATCCCTCCCCTTGCCTGTGCCAGTGTGATGCAGGGACACAGTGAAAGCCAAGACTGTGCTGGAGGCAGACAAGAATCCCCCAGAATTCAGTGTGAGAAAGGGCATCAATCCCTAAGGCATTGCTTAGATGCTAACAATCACCAGCCTGGGAGATCTAAGTCAGCTCTTGGTCTTTCTCCACTCTCCCCAGCTTCTCCACTAACCCCTTAGAGCCATTCCACCCTCTGATGCCTGGTGGCTAGCCTCAACCTGACTATACAACCAGAAGATGACCTCGAACTCCTGATCTTCCTGCCTGTGTCTTGTGTGATAGAATTACAGGTGTGTACCATTATGCCCAGCTTATGCATGCTAAGGATCAAACCCAGGGCTCTGCACACTGGACAAATACACTACCAGCTGAGCTCTGCCGCAGCCCCCTTGGGAGTGGTTTTTGTTTTGTATTTGGATGACAGGCTATTCCAGTAGGTGTAAAATGACATCACGTTGAGTTTTGCAATGTATTTTTTAATGGTGGGTGGTATTGCTCTTCTCTGCACGTACCTGTTAGTCATTTCTACATTTTCTTGGAACTCTGTCTAGATGTCTATTCCAGACCCTCGTCTTCTTCTTTCTGTTGTATTCTTCTCCTATCTTTTGCCATGCTGGAATTTGAACCTAGGGTCTCACACATGATAGACAAGTACTCTACCACTGAGCTCTATTCCCAGCCTTTGCCTATTTTAAAGCCACATTGATTAGATTTTCTGTACCATAGGAATTCTTTATCTATTCTGACATTAGTCACTTGCTAGATTTGAAAGCATCGTCCCCCATCCAAATGGTCTGTCTACAGTGACTTTTGACATGTGTGTTTTTAATGGTGCAATGCAACATGCCAGTTGCAAAAAGTCCCCCACTAAAATGAAGTATGTGGGGTAGTCAGAGTCAAAGAAAAAAGAGAATGAAGCTGGGTGTGGTGACACACATCTTTAATCCCAGTACTCAGGAGGCACAGATCAAGGCTAGCCTGGTTTACGTAGTAAAGTCCTGTCTCAACCTCTCCCCCCAAAAGAAAAGTGGGGGGATGGAGAATGGTTGCTGCCAGGGTTTGAGGAAGGGAGGCTGGGAGTTGGTTTGATAGCTTCAGAGTTTCCATGAAGGAAGAGGAAAAGTTCTGGAGATAGGTAGTGCTAATAACTGCACAACCACGTGACTGTACCGATGTCACAAAACTATGCCTACAAAAATGGTTACCACAGTGAATCTTACAAATATTTTAACCACAATTTGTTAAAGGACAGTGTTATAATACGATGTGAGGTCGTACCATGGTGGATCCCATAGAAGGGAACAGACACACCATCAGGCAGAACTTACATGGGAAGGAAGTTTTATTGGGAAGGGAAGGGAGTGGGGGAAAGGAGAGAGAGAGAAGAGAGAAAAAGAGAGAGACAGAGAGAAAAGAGGGAGGGGAGAGACAGAGACAGAGCTGTCTGCCTCCTCAGAGAGAAGATGGGCAGAGTTTGTCTCTTAAAGAAAACTTCACACATGTGAGCAGTCATAGGACCCTGGGCTGGCCAGAGTATTGCCTGAGTGCATCCTGCCAGGTGACAGGAGGCAGGCCAGCATAATGCCTGAATCCTATCAGACATTTTGAGAATCTGTGTGGCCAGGCAGGCCCCCAGATAGCTCAGGAGCAATGGCATAGGTTAGAGCTGGTAGGGGTTTTCCTTTCTATCCTTTTATAATTATGTTTGAAATAGAGTCTCATAGATCCCACACGGAACTCACTATGTTTGAGGATGACTTGAACTCCTGATCCTCCTGCCTGTATCATCTGAGTGCTGGGATAACAGATGCACACCACCAAATTGGTATAGTGTGGTGCTGGGGATAAACCCAGTGTCCCATCCATGCTAGACATGCATTCTACCAACTGAACTACACCCCCACTCAGTATTTTATTTCCATTTGCAAACCTAACATAGAGCCAAGCTAGCCCCCACTATCATTCAGTATAATACACTGGACTTGGCAGAAGTTGAGCCCTGCTGCAGTCACTTCACAGGGCTGCTGGGTAGACCCACCAAGAGCCCAGGATCCCAGAGTTGGGAGGAGCTTGACAGTCAGTCATTGCCACAGGCTTTCCCGAGACATGCAAACAGAAGGGGAGCTCGGGACACGTTAAGACGATGGGATAACCCTAGGATGGCAGCCCCTTTCACAATGACCCCACCCATCTCTTTTGGGAATCCCTAAACCCAAACCTCAAATCCCATTCTATTGTCTACAATCCAAACTGCAAAGCCCCCATGGGAACAGAGAAGTGGGGCCTAGGGAAGACAATAATTAAATAATACAATGAAGGCTTAAACTTCCAAGTTAATTCTTGGGCATCATTTATAAAAGTTAACAGGGCATATTTAATTTAGGAATTGGCTCACATCCTTATCCTTACAGCTCAAACCTCATAAATGAAATATACTGGATCATTGCCCAGCACGGAAATAAAAGTTATGAATAATGTTTCTATCTCAATCATTGTCAGCGCTTTAATATTCCTAATTACTTTAAAAAGCTAGATATTCAATATAGGGAAACTTCTTTCCCCTTTTATCTCCACTTGTGGGCCTTGTGCAATTTAATAAGGGCCACTCTGTTGTCCTTATCCGGTGTAAACTGACGTCCCACCCTCTCATACTTCATTATTATACGGGATGCAGGTTTATGGCCAACCACAAGTTTCCCCATATTGCTTGGTTGGAGAGCTCAGACAATCCATAGAGCTGGGCTGTTTACCTCCTTCTTTTACAGAGCAGAAAGAAATTAGTGATGGCCCTTAAAGAAATTAGTCATTGGTGGTCTGTAAAAGCATGGAGAGCCCCCTCCCCACCTTAGAGCCAAATTTGTCTCCTGGAGGGCTGTCAAAATGATTAATCCTTCAATCCCTTGGCAGCTGCAAAAGGCAGGGCAGGGGCAGGTACCAGATGACGGATATTTACATCCTTCCCTGCCACTTCCGGGAATTTATCTCGAGAAAAAATTGGGCTGCTAAGGGGAGGAGGGAGAGACAGGTGCAAGAAGAATTGCTCCGACATTTTCATCCAGGACCCCAGGCCCTTCTTCACACATACATAATCCCAAGATTTTGAAAAAGTCCCCAAAATATTCTTGGAAGGTATGCGCAGGGGGAAATCTTCAGGGAGGTGGCTTGTGATCATGACTGTCTTTACGTCACTGAATGTGGTCAATCATTGGTCACTTTAGAAACAGTGCTGTTTCACCCAGGGGGCTGCCCAGATCCAGGGGGCATACATCGCACATGATGGAGCTGCCAAGTGTTTGCTCGTGCCTGCCTTCCTTCCTTCCTCCCTTCCTTCCTCCCTTCCTCCCTTCCTTCCTCCCTTCCTTCCTTCCTTCTTTTCCTTCCTCCCTTCCTCCCTTCCTTCCTCCCTTCCTTCCTCCCTTCCTCCCTTCCTTCCTCCCTTCCTTTCTCCCTTCCTCCCTTCCTCCCTTCCTTCCTCCCTCCCTCCCTCCCTCCCTCTTTCTCTCTCTCTCTCTCTCTCTCTCTCTCTCTCTCTCTCTCTCTCTCTCTCTCTCTCTCTTTCTTTCTTTCTTATTTCTTTCAAGTCTCATGTAGCCCAAGCTGGCTTTGAGGTTACCAGGTATTCAAGGATGGCCTTGAATTCCTGATCCTTCTGCCTCCACCCTTCCAGTGCCAGGATTAAAGGCATGAACTACCTCATGTAGTTTACATACACACTTAAATTTTTATTATATTTTATTCACTGTGTGTAAGTGTGTGTACATGCACACATACATGCATATGGTGGTCATAAGATAGCATGTAGGAGCTGGTTCTTTCTTTCCACTGTGTGGATTCTAGGGGTCAGACTCAGATTTTCAAGTTTGGCAGTGAACACCCCTACCCACTGAACCATCTCATCACCTCCACATATACACTTCTAGAACAGAGAAGTATCTGTGTGCAACTCAGCTGCCTTGGGTTGGCTTCCAAGAGTACACAGTACACATTGGGCATGGGAAGTCAGAGAGTCAAGCATGGGGTCAGTGTAACATTCCTCCACAGGGTGGTCAGGTCTTTCCATCCATGCTCTGAGTTCTAGAGTTTTCATCAACTACAAGTCAAAGAGTTTTCATCAACTACAGGTCAAAGGAGTCTTAGGGCATATGTTAGCTTTGGGGTGCATGCAGCCTTCTGTATCCAATGGGTGCTAAAGGGACAACCAAAAGCAAATCAAAAGGGTTCTTTTTTGTTAATTGATTTTTGAGACAGTCTCATGTGTCCCAGTTTGGCCTCAAACTCACTATGCAGCCAAGGATGACGCTGAACTCCAGATCCTCCTGTCTCTACCTCTGGAATACTAGGATCACGGTCTTTCACTAACATGCCCAGTTCACACAGCATTGGGCATGAACACACAGTAATACATGCCAGGAAAGTACCCTGCCAACTGAGTCCCAGCACAGACCCATCTTGTACTTCCTAAACTGTGAAAAATTCCAAGTTCTACGATGAACAGGTCCAAAGAATCCAGTGACAGGGAAGGCTCAGAAACAACCTAAATGTCCAACGGCCAGGCCATTGGCCAGGTCTAGTTGGCCATTAAAAATTAAAGGATGTTAAGGCTTATTGACAAGGAAATGGGAGTACAACTTAGTGTTGAATTAAAGGAGTGAGTTTCTGGTTGGCACACAGTGGGATCCAGGGCCTGTGTGACATGCAAATATCAGAGAAATGCCAGGGTTCCCACCACCCAAAGGCCAGGAGAGGTAAACCTGGGCTGTGAGCTGGAGTCTATGCTTTTGGTAAACCTTTTCTTTTTAATGTGAACAGGTATAACTTCAAAATCAATGGGGAAAAAAATCCAAACCAAGTAAGCCTGCTGTTTTCCACGGAAGCCTGAAGCTTTCCCATCCCATATACAGACCCAACCTGAGATCTGCAGAGACACAAACTGCACCTGGAGATGCACTCCTCCCAGAGACCCGCAGAGCAGGCAGGCAGATGTCCAACAACACAAGCAGGCTTGACTCTTAGAGCACATCTGATCATAAGTTGTGTTTCCCAGCTGATTCTTCTCCTACAATGGTGTCTCAGAGTCATAGCTTATAAATGAATTCTTCTTTCTCCTGAGAGTAGCTGTGTTCTCACATTGAAAACCTATTCCGGGGCTGGAGAGACAACTCATTGGTCATGGACATTTTCTACTCTTCCTGAGGACCTGAGCTCAGTTCCTAACACACTCCTTGTGCAGCTCACAACTGCCTGCAAGTCCGGCTCCAGAAGACCTTGTGCCTCTGGGCTCCATCAGCATCTGCAGTCACGTGCACATGCTCCCCACCCCCACATACACATAATTTTAAAAAGGAGAGCCTGCTTCAGCCCAAAGCTGTATTCACAGGGATTGAACACCCAAAAGGAAGACAATAACCATTAGGAATTCAGGTTTACAGCTGGGAAGACGGTTCACCAGCCAGAAGAGTTTGCTGTTCAAGTATGAGAATCTGAGTTTTGAGTTCCAGCACCCACATTAAAGAATGTAGGGGGGGCTGGAGAGATGGCTCAGATTTTAAAAGCACTGGCTATTCTTGAGAGGACCTGAGTTCAATTCTCAGTAACCACATGGTAGTTCACAACCATCTATAATGAGATCTGGTACCCTCTTCTGGTGTGCAAGTATACATGTAGAACACTGTATACATAATAAATAAATAAATCTTTAAAAAATGGGTGTGGCCAAGCACACATTTAGTGCTAGCCCTGGTGGGGATGGGGCAGAGAGAGGAGAAATCCCTGGGACTCACTGGCCAGCCAGTCTAGCTCACTCAGTGAGCTCCAGGTTCAGTGAGAGACCTCAAATATAAGGTGTGGTGATAGTTGAAGAGACTCTCTGTTGACCCCTGGCCTCTACATATGCCCATATGGGTAAGTGCACCTGCAGAGTTCAGATCTGGAAGTCGAGGTTTTGACTTAGTCCCGGTTTCCCCATTCACTGGTTAGCTGTGTCTCTGAGCGCTTCTCCAACCTCTCTGTGCTGTCTTTTCAATCTGTAAAACAAGTCTAAGAATTCCTCAGCACAGGGATGCTATGAAGACGAAATAAGAAGTTCGGTGTCCAATGCATGGTCAAGTTCAATCGATGGCAGCACTGATAGTAACAGAACTGTTCCCTCTCAACACTGATCAGAGCAAGCCGCTGCTATGTGCTTGGAAATAGGGATAATAATTTAAGGGGAAATAAAGACCACAGGCTATAGGAAAAGAGACATATGGGGAAACAGCCCAAGTGACGTTCTATAAGACAAAGAAGAACGGGGGGGGGATGGGGGGAGATCAGTGGCTGTCCTGTAATACCCGAAGGGCTGAGCTGTGGGAGGAACCTCCACCCCACCCCCACTCCCATATCTTTCAAGCGACCTCAATGGCTATTATCCTCCAATCTGGGGCGGCTTACTCCACACCCACAGCCTGTGGCCTTGTCCAATGAGTTTCTTGGGAGAAACCCCAGACATGCCAAGAAAAAGAGCACAGCGATCCATCAGCCTGCTTGGTCTTCACCGTGAGCAAGAACCAACCAGTAGGAACCAGAGAAACCCTCACTGGGGAGAGGGAAGATTTCCTAACAGTCAACGTGAGTTCCCTGTCTCTAAAAGGATTTGAAGGTGGGAAAGCTCTCAACCAGGCACTTAAACTCGGTGCTCTGAAGTGAGACTCTATGACTTCCCTTCATCTAACACTGCTTTCCCTCTGAATGTGGACTGAGGAGAACATAGCCCATGGCTTCATGTGTTAACTGCTCTTCTGCTAGCCAGTGGCATTATTTTGAGCATTGGGGCAAACTTGGGAAGTGGGAACTAGTTGGAGTAAGTAGGTGACAGAGAGTGAGTCCGTGGAGGGTATCTTGTCCTTGGTCTTTTCCTCCCAACTCCCTCTCTTTCCTTCCTGTCTGTTTGCCTGTCATGAAGTAAAGAATCTTTTCCATTCACTCCCATCACCATGATGTTTAGCCAAGCAAGTAGGGCTCGAACTCTCTGAAACTGTGAGCTGAAATAAACCTACTCTCTCTCTGTTTCTATCGGGTATTGGTCACAGCGATAATAAAACCGACTCTTGCAGGGTCAGTCTTTTAGGACTTTCTTTGGCTCTGGTAGTTTACACCTTTGAGTAGATCCCAGAGGACAAGATCCTTTGAACTACAAATAATGGCTCTCATCTTAGCAGGAGGATTAAGGGTAGAGAGGACAAGCTGTGAGTTTGATCAGCCCCCAAGTGTGATGGCACAGGGGGTTGAATTATCCTCATGTTATTCAATGAAGTAACCCTGGAGTTTGCTAAACTCACACCCACCAGTGTAAGACCTGCTCAACACTGACAAATCCCATTCAGCAAAGGCCAGCAGATGGCAAATCAGAAATGACAAAGACAGTGTCTGAAAGGCCTCCCAGACCGACCCGTCTATGCAGCACTGAGCCAGTGGTAGGTGTACAGCCTGAGAGAGACTGAGACCTCATCCCTCCCTCACAGGCCACCCTTATTCTTGGGGAAAGGTGGAAACAGCAGCAAGCAGACCCAGTCCAGCAGGTTCACCCACTCCAGTCAGATGTTTCTTTCCCAAAGATCCACTGCCAGCAAAATTATATCAAATGAAACATGGACAGGGGACACACCATTGGTCATTTCCTCCGTCGTGTTTCCTGGATTTCAAGTCCACAGAAAAAGGGAACACAAACTCACACACCCCTCAGGTTCATTCTTCATTGCCTGGCCTTCCTTCTCAGCCATAGCCTTTCTTTAAGGCGTGGAGTGGGTGGAAAAGGAGGTTGTGTAGCCATTTGGGGGTTCACCACACATTACAGAGGGGCTCTTGGAAGCTCCAAGCAGATAAAAACCCCTCTACCAAGCCAATAGAGTCACCAAGACTTTAGACAAAATCACATATCCCATGTCTTCCTTTTGGCTATCATTTTCTAACGCCCTGGCTAGACAAAGACACAGGCACCATGTATCAAGTCCCCATATCAAAGACCACAACTAGATTTGCCCAGCCAAGCAGAGAACATGAGAGGTTACACACACACTGTCAGGCTAATGTGTGTGAAACCCACATTCCCCTCCCTAAGACTGTGGGATAGAGGACCCAGGCGTGGCTCCCCAAGACACGTAAACATTTTGGGACTTAGACCTATAATAGATTGGCTTAAGTATGTTTTCACCTCCAGTCACCATAAAAAGGCTGACTATGAACCACACCAATTCAAAGCAGGAAGAAAATGGGCCTTCAGTGCTAGTCAAGGCCTCAAGCCAATAGGACCATGGCATTAAACAGCTCTTGACTGGTTATAGACTGTACCCGTGCAAGGGGATTGTCTGGGACTATCAGAGGGAGTACAAGTAGAGAAGGATTCATCTCCAGCTGGACTCTTAGCAGCGAATCTCTTAAGCTTTGTCTGATATGTCCCTCCTCCAAGGAACTCGTGCCACAATAAAGATAATGTCCCATGTTGGTTTGGGTCACTGGGTCATCCATAGGTATACCTGACTCCTTACCAGGCAGGTTTCTCTGAGAAATGAGCATTCTCCATGCATGGAGACATAGAAACAGTATCCTGAAGGGGTGTCCCCTTCTCCTACTATTAGGGACACCAGATATCCTGGTAGCCACCAACCTCCCATATCAGCCTTTTGCGCACGCATGGGTATCCATGAGTCTGAGTCTCTGAACCAACCAAGCCAAGGACCAGGCCTAATGACCACCTGGGTAGGTACACAGGTACGCGTATAATCTCAACTTCATCCCAACCTTCAAAGACCATATATAGAGGTGGAGCATCAAAAGACACCGATACAAATGACCCCACAATTCTCTACATGTATAACCATCAAGACCCCACGAGCCATCTCCCCATCCTTCTAGAGTTTTGACCCCAGCAAAGGCCATCACACATTAACTGTATCTGGTTTCTTCCTGACATCCCAAGTCATCTCCTTCAGACACAGGAACAAACTTGCACCGGCTACCACCCCCTCCTATGTCAGAACCGTGGACCATTGATACCCAAAGCCCCCGGACTCACCGCTGGAACAGTCAGGGCCTCCCCATCCAGGCTCACAGTGGCAGGTGTCTGGGGAGACACAGCGGCCATGCATACACTCCTCGGTGCACAGGGCTGAGGGCATGTGAGGAAAGAAAAGCAGACAGTGAGAACCAGCCATCTTGGCACAGAGCAAAGTTACTTTGTCATGGGTCCCAGTGCCAAGAATGCTCCAAATGCATCTTTGACTTGGGAGATAAACACTAAACTTAATAGGACTTGAGTTGTTTGACTCAAAATGGGTCTGATAAGAGAGCACAGTATCTACCCTAGCCTAACTTCTTAAAATGAAACACCAGCTTGAGATAGATGGCACAGTCCTGGCTTTTTGGTGATACCTCCTTCAGGGGACAGAGAACCCTAGCACCTCATAAAGCGTGTGTGGTATGACATACCTACTCTCAGCACTCAGGAAGTGGGGGACAGGAGAACAAGAGTTTAGGGTCATCCTCAGCCACATTGTAAGTTTGAGGCTAGTTTGGATTACATGAGACCCTCTACCTTAAAAAGACATTCTCCTTCAGGTTGATGTGGTGATACACGCGTGAGCCCAGGATTCAGGAGTGTAAGTTTAGAGGATCAAGATGAATTTGAGGTCAGTATAGGCTACATAGAGAATCCCTGTCTCAGAGACAGACAGACAGACAGACAGACAGACAGAGACAGAGGAGAAGGAAAAAGGAAAAACTGGGGTGGGGATGGAGAGAGGTGGCTGTAGATAGGGCTTAGTAGTTAAGAGCACTTGCTGCTTGAGTTCAGTTCCCAGCACCCACATCTGGCAACTCACAACTACTCTGTAACTCTAGTTCCAGGGGATCCAATGCCCTCTGGCCTCAATTGGCATTCACACTCATGCGGCATATGCTCACAAAGACAGACACATGCACACATGACTAAAAGTAAAATAAGTCTAAAAATATAAGAACTCCAGAGTTTGATTTGTGGAGCTCATACACAAGCAGAGCCCTCCACCACACTCCCAAACTCTCGCCACATCTGCTCAGCAAACTGCCCACTCCATCTTGTGCTGGTCCCAGGTTCTCCTCGCTGAAGCCCCTCATGCAGCCAGCTTCCTGGCAAGAGCACACTGTGCCCCCACCTTCCTGCCCCCCTCCTCAAACATCCCTATTTTGGGGTTCTCAAATGTCAGCAAATCTGCAAAGTATACAAATGCTAAGGGGAAAAAGCAACAGCTAATTATAAGAAAGTAATTAAGAGAGACATCCACGATGATGATAATTGTAATTAGAAAGTGCCTGGCAATTTCTTATCACGCAGTCAAATGCTACAGCCCCGGAGCTGCTAGGCTAGGCAATGAGCAAAGTTTCTGTCCACCGCACTGGCACTGAGGAGTCTTATTGACAACCAGTGTGAGGAAGGGAGATTATTGCTCTCTCCTTTTGATAGAATCCACATTTTCCAAGGTCATCCTTTGCTCCCCAAGAGATCTTCCCCACCACCTTATCCATCAGCCAAGAATTACAGAAACCCCCACATGCTACCCCCACTAATTTTGCAAGATCGGGAAATCAGCAGCTATCATCAACCCTGTCAATCTCCCAGGTAGGCTTGAGATAAAGGGCTTTTAGTCTGAAAGCAGTGAGAATTCATCTTACTGTCTGTTTCTGGCCTGGACTAAGGAGCAGGTAGTCTCCTCGGATGATTCTGGAAGGGCTGCCACTGACCCACTGCTTGGCCTAGATGCTAACTGGTGTGACATTGGGCCTTGTAATGGGTGGTGTGGAGTCTTCTAGCCCTCCCCTAATGCAGATGCTGGCCTTGTAGCTACTTCTCCTATAGTTACTGCCTTAGCTCTGTCTAGATCTCCAGACAGGGAAGACACCAGGAGAGCCACTTCAGATGGCCCACAGGTAAGAGGTCTGCAATCATTCTGTCCCTCCACAATCTACACAAGTGGCTTTTGAGGAAGGATCTAGTTTGTGCTAAGAATCTGAACAGCCCCGGTACTGGAGATCCCTAGGGATGGCTTCCCCAGATCCCTGACTAGGGAACCAGGCAGATCCTGGATCTGGGGATCAACTTCATTTAGAGCCACAGTGACCTGCTCACTGGGCACTATCAAGACCCTGGCTAGTCACCACTATGCCAAGGACATTCTAAATGGGTTCCAGTGGGTCTATGTCCCTGGAACATTCAGGAAAGCTGGTATCCATCTTTGGATCCCCATATCATGCCAGCAGGCTGGGTCCTGCCAGCTCCCAGTGATGACCTCACTGCTCTCTCCCCTCTGTCATCATCCATGCAGGCTGAAGACCCCATGAGATTCACAGCTGGGCCTGCTTATATCACAGCTTGTCAGCTGAGCTCAGCAAGGACACCTCCAGATGTTTGCTTCCAGAGTTCAGAAAGCCCAAACTTTGACCCTGGGGTCTCTGCCAAGGTGGTGGGAGCCTTCCGTGAATCCTAAGCCTGCAGAGTGTTGGGGATGGAAGAAACCTCAGAGAAAAGAAAAGATCATATTCAGCCCTTTCACTGTATGCATGGGGAAACTGAGGCTCGAGGACCGATTATCTCAGACATATGTGGCCTATCATTCAGCCAGGAGGAAACTCGGGATGAGCTTCCCGGAGGTGGAGGCCACTGGAGGTGGAGGGAGGTGAGTGTGCTCAGACTGTGAGGCCTCCTGCCTTACTCAGACGCAGCTGCCACAGTTTCCACACACTGAGCTCGCTGCAGGGGAGAGGAGACAGGGATTTTGACCACCTGGAAGGGGGGAAGAGGGAAGAGCAAGGCCTCAGCTAGTTTCCTGTCTGCCTTCCCGTCTCTGGGATCCCAGAGACCCATGACACTTGCCTAACCCCTTGCCTTCTCTCCTTGGCCAGGAGAAATGGCCTTTGCGTATTCTCAGCAAGCTGTCCACTGTCCAGCCTTCTTCCCTTGGTCCCTTCCAGGGTCCTAGACACCCAGAGCACAGGTTGTCAAGCACCACCCCACGTGCTGTAGTCACAACTCCCAGCCTAGCCCTGAGTTCGGAACACTGGCCCCCAAGCCGTCCGCACAGAGCAGCCACTCACAAACCTCAGACCCACTTCCAGGGATGTGGGTGGGTCCCTATGTTCCCTATAGACCTTATTACCCCCTCTCTTCCTCATTGTCCTTCTGCTGCAACCACACTATCTGCCTGTTAAAACCTCAATCTGTTCATGTTTCAAAGGTGTTGTTTAGACAGATGTTTGAATCCTGAATATTGATGACAAACACTCAGGGCTGAGATTGCTAGATCTGGCATTTGAGGCACTATTTGAACACCTGGGGAAGAGAAGAGAGTCACCTGAAGGTTAGTGAAGATACCATGGCAGCCTAACTCCAACCTCAGGGTCCCAAGTAAGCTGCCCCTCCACAGAAGCCTTCGACTGGTACAGCAACTGTCCCTAGAGTAACAGGTTCGGACCCTGCCATCCCTGACTCCCTCTCTGCCTCCTGCAGCTTTACAGGAGGCTTTTAGTCAGGTCTTTCTCTGTCCATGTGCTCATGAGCAGGGACCCTAATGCAGACTTGACAGGACCAGCCTCAAGTCAGGGGGAATGGGCAACACTCCCGCTCTCCAGCCCTCCTGAGAACCTGAACTTCTGCTCTCTCAGGCCCCTTTCATCCAATCTTGCTTCTAGCATCTTCAAACCTCCTGGCATGCTGGGAAGACTGCTGCTGAGAAGCAGGTTAGTGGAGCTAGGGCACACGGCAGCCAGAACGCAGAGGCTTGCCCACAGGTGTTATTGTGTGGCTCTGCTCACCTCTATCCCTGGGTCAGCCCGATCAGTGGGGGATGGTGACGGGCTGGACGTCACAGGCTGTGGGGATCAAGTGAATTGATAAAGGGTGGTGTCAGGGCATAGCAGATGCTATAGAAGTCTTGCTTTCACTACTAGCAGGGTTTCCTTGGGCCTCATGTCATCATCCTGCAACACTTGAGGCTTTTTCAACACACACACACACACACACACACACACACAGAATTACCCTCATTCACATGCTTTATTGTGGTCCACGATGGGTGGTCTGCAGGGGTCTGCTGGCAGATCCCTGGTGGGAAAGAATGCCACAACCTAAGCTACTATTACTCCACCAGCATCATAAGCAAATGACCCCCCTTCCTTGTCTTGGGAACAATGGTACCCATGTCAGAGTTGTTGTGAAGACTGAATGGAATGTTATGGAGCTGGTGAGGTGGCTCAGCAAATAAAGGCACTTGTCACCAAGCCTGACAACGTAAATTCAATCCCTGGAACCCATATGGTGAAAGAAGAAAACTATATCCCACAAATTGAGCTCTGGCCTCCATAAATGCTCTGTGGCACATGTGTGTTCCTTCCCCACCATGGTCCATTAAATAAATAGACATTTAGATGAATACCCAGCAAATACTAAGTGTCCAAAACACAAGGGCTGCTGAAATCTCTTCACACTCTCATAGCATTCCCCTGGCTCTCTCTCATGCACGCGCACACCACACACGGTGCACATACCACACTCACAGGATCTTCACATATGGCTGTGCATGCATGCCATGAGATCTGAACCCCTCACATTCCCATGATCATTTCACACACAGGATCATCATGTATGCCTGTGAGGTGTATACTATGGGACCTGGGTTTGACGTCTAAGACGGTGACGACTGCTTTCATTTGATGCCGCTTCCTATGGAAGGGTTTCCAGTAACTCTTCCCTGCTTTTGTTTGTACATTTTCTGAGTATCTACTATATGCTATGCCCGGAGGTTTCACATGAGTTATCTCAACCTTGTACTCCATAGTTTTAAGTCATCAGAGAAGAGTGCACTTCAATTAAGAAAATGCCTCCATAAAATCAGGCTGTAGGGCATTTTCTTAATTAGTGATGGATGTGGGTGGGCCCTGCCCATTGTGAGTGGTGCTGTCTCTGGGCTGGTGGTCCTGGGTTCTGTAAGAAAGCAGGCTGAGTGAGCCATGGGAAGCAAGCCAGCGAGTAGCTCCCTCCATGGTCTCTGCATCAGCTCCTGCCTTCAGGTTCCTGCCCTGTTTCAGTTCCTGTCCTGACTCCTTCAATGAATAGTGGTGTGGAAGTGTAAGCAGAACAAACCCTTTCCTCCCCACATTGCTTTTGGTCACGATGTTTTATCACACACACACACACACACACACACACACACACACACACACAGACAAACCTCAACCCATCCCAGCATGCTTTTGGGAGTTCACTCTTATAACTTCCTCAAATGTTAACCTCAGGGAGAGCCCCTCTGAGGTCTCCAGCCTTGCAGGGCATAGGCTACCTCCTCCTCAGTTTTGGTAAGCCCCCACACAGTAGGTGCTCCGTGTTTGTGGGTTCCATACTCTTCGGTCCCGGCAGAGCTCAGTGTAAAACGTGCACAGAGCTCAGTCTCAGAATATCTTTTCCTCCACCAGCCTTTTGAGACATTTTTGTTGTAATCATCCCTCCTCCTCCTGCATCGTTATTAGTGGTCTGTCAGTGACAGGAGCCCTTCACCTGAAAATCAGGACTACACTATGCCTTCCGGAAAAATCAGACTACAAGCCAGTGTTGACCCCCTTGAGAATGCCTTCACCCCTTCTTCTGACCCCTCACCTTCCCTGTGCCCAGGACTGACTTCCATGGACTGCGTCCCAGGCCTCCTCATCCGCTGGCTTCTGGGTAGGTTCAGCCGGTGGGAACAAATGGTTGCACCACGTAGACCTAAGGTCCTGGGGAGTGGTTCTCAGGCCTGAGGGATGGCAGCAATTCTCAGATAGATGCTATACAGTTTCTTGGTGGTTTCCACTAACCATTCCTCTGATTTCCTTTGTATTGTTTTTGAGATAAGGTCTTAACACACTCCAGGCTGACCTCAAACTCATTTGCCTTTAAAGTCATTATCCTTCTGCTTCCACCTCCCAAATGCTGGGGTTACAGTGCACACCATCACCCGGTTTGTGTGATGCTGGGGATACAATCCAGGATGCTGTGTACAGTAGGCAAGCATCCTACCCACTGAGCTTCTTCTGCAGCCCTCTTACCACCTTTATAAAAGCCATCACTATCATTAATCTCTCCCCAGTGACCCTTCCCATTATACCTTCCATCTCTTTCTGGAAGCCTAACTGGCCCAGAGCCATGCTGAGGTCTGAGTCCACACAAGTATGATGCTAAGGGGCGGTTCTTATCCATATGCTGTCTTGCTACCTGGACCTCAAGTGGAGACAAGCAGTGACAGTACCAGACTTGGTGCTGTAAGAATGTAGCTGAGCTCCTCCCTCCTCCATACTCCATATTCATTGTCACCCCAGCTCTGAGTGTGCGGGGCTATAGTGCAACAGTTTCGGGTTTGAGGGGCAATTCAAATGAAGCTTGAGAGGAGCTAAAGAGATAGTTTAGCCAGTGAGGACCTGAGTTTGAGCCCAAGAACCCATATTTTAAAAAAGCCAGGTGTGGTGATGCCTGTATGTAATCCCAGGACAGGGAGGCAGAAAAGCAGATCCCTGGAGCTCCCTGGCCAGCCAGCCTAGCCTGCTTGGTGAGTTCCAGGCCAGTGAGAGACCATGGAAAAGAAAAGAAAAGGTGGCAATGTGGCAATGTCTGAGGAACAACAAAGTTGTCCTATGGCCTACACACACATACACACACACACACACACACAAATACACACATACACACACACAAACACACAATACACACACAAACACACAAATACACACATACACACAAATACACACACACATATACACATAAACACACGCATACACACATACACACACAAACACACACATGCACATACACACACACATACACACACATACATACACACATACACACATACACACATACACACATACACACACACAAACACACATGGCAGGGGGAGAGAGAGGGAAGAGAGAGAGAGACCTGAACATGTACAAACATGTGTGCACACACATACAAAATGCAGCTTGGTGTAGGAACAATGTGCTCTGAGGTGCAGCAGCATCTGGAGTGGCAGTCTTTGGGCAGAAGGAGCCTGCATGGGCCACTCCTCAGTAGACAAACTATGGAGACAACACTGGCCTTCCTGACCACTGGCTGGCCCTCATGGTGGAGAGCTCCTTGAATCAATCCTCCATTCTATTAGCATTCCACCCGAGACGACCCATGAGTCCCCAAGGTGCTCATGGTAATATATTTTGCCTGGCTGCTTGCAAATGGTCTCACTAGTTAATGGAACTATAAAATTCCCTCTCATGAAAAGGTCAAGACAAATAAAGATACGCTCCCTGGCCCCATACCTAGTGAGGACTAGAGAAGGCCTAGGGTCCAGACACAGGGTGGCCTCCGGAATTCCATGGCATATGGCTTTTGGAGCTTTCCGTGACCCCTGGAGCTTTCCCCTGTGCCCCAGGGCACATTGATCAATCCAATATTAACATTCCTGGCAGGAGCCACAGACCAGGTTGTCATTGGATTCTGCTTAGAAACAAAATAACCTCCATCTAAGTGGGCCCAAGTGCCAATTCTGAGGTGACATGTTTAGCATGAATGATTCTGCCATGGCCAACGTCACACGTGCCTCTGTGACATATATGTATGCCTGTGGAGGGGTTCTTAGGGCTCCCCAGAGAGTTCTAAAACAATCTATAGATGAGTGCCACCCAGTCCTCTGTAATCACCATCCCTAAGTCCCCTCCCCAGCCAAGAAGAACCAAGCTAGTTGGCTCCTCTTCTCCGCGCATCTGGACTTGACTTTGAGTGGCTACAGTCAAGCTCAGGAAAGTTGCTGTTCCCTGCAGGGCACAGCACCTTCCTGGTCTGGGGAACCAAGCCCGCAAGTTCCACCCTGCCTCACTTGCCACCCTCTGAGCCGGCGCTAGCACCTCATCTTCGTTTCATGGCACCCTAGTTGACTGCTACCCCGCGGTGGCGTGTTGTACTGGGTTCCTACTCTGCTACTCATTAGCTACATGTCTTTGGGCAGTCTTTGGACCCTCAGTCTTCCACACCTGCCTCATCTGTGATCCATGAGTGTCACTGCAAACACCAAGTAAGTTAAAACCTGCAAAGCACCTACAACCAGAGCTTACAGCTGTGTCGTTTCCCCCACTAGCTACGGCTACTCACATTCCTTCTCTCAGGACTGGTTGGAGGACCTGGGACATCATGGCCCCAGCATGGCATTTTCAGCTCAGAAGAAGATCTGAAGGCCTGAGTTAGGGCCAGGAAGAATTCCTTGTTAGTGGAGGTGGGAGGGAGAGACAGCATTGACTGGGAGCCTTAGAGGTATGGGGACAAGGGATGGAGGAAGCCACAGTCCAGGTCAGCTCACTGGTGGACAGTCTTCCACCAAGGGCAACATCATGTTCTCTTCTGGCTGTCAAAGAACAGAAGAGGACCATGATCCAGCTGCTGAAGCTTCTCTCATGGAGAGCCAAGAGCTGTGCTGTGTGAGTAGGGAGTGTGTGTGTAAAGGTGTCTACCTGTCATGTTCAATTTAATACCACCTCCTCCAGGAAGCTTCTCATGACTGCATAATCTAACCCTGCCCCAAGCTGCGCCAGGTCCCCTCCCTGCCTCAGGCCACAGCACTGACTTCTCTATTCTGCTCACTGAGCTCCTACCAAAGGCAAGAAAGAGGTCTCTATTCAATATCTTAATGTTCCAGCATGGAACCAGACATGACAGAAGCATAGTCAACAGGAGCTGGACCTCTGTCCTTCCCCATCTAGGACCACATCTTCTATGTGGACCATGCCAGCCTGCTTGAGGGTGAATGTATAACTCAGCTAAAAGACCTGGTTATGCTAAGTCCCACCACTCTATGGGGGTTGGCAAAGGAGATGTGCTTATTTGTTTGTTTTTGAGACAGAGTCTCATAGTCCAGGCTGGCCTCCACTTACTATGTCACCAAAGAGGACTGTGAACTTCCGATGCTCCTGCCTCTACCCTGGTGCTGTGATTACAGGCTTGAGCCACCACATCCAGTCCTTGCAGGGCTGAGGATGGATGAGATCCAGGGCTTGCAGAATGCTAGGCAAGCACTCTACCAAGTTAGCTGCATCCCAGCCCTGACAAAATGCTTTTCAGAAAACTGCCAGGGACTGTAGCTCACAAAGACTGTCTTGTCACAGCCAAACCCAGTGAAGAAGACCACAGTCTCCCATCCCATTCTACAGCCCTGGGGAGCCATCTATCATCAGACACCAATGTCAGATAATAACACTCCCCCACATTCCACCCCCATCAGGGGACCTCCCTCACATTACTACCAATCATCCTAAGATATTAGCCTGACTTGCTTCAAACATGGCTTAACTGCGAATAATGGTTTACCAATTAGAATTGCCTGCCACCTGTCAGAACTCTGCTATCGGGTTCCTGCATACAGCCTGCCTGCCAACCATGGGGCCTGATGAAAGCCCTGGCATGGTAGTCAGCAACCTCCATAGGTGCAGAAAGCCCATGGACTGCTCCTGGAAGCCCAGCCTTCCTGCTTTGTAGAGGATTTTCCCAGCTGAGCTCCTCCAACCCCCACCCTGTGTCCCTGCAAGGAGCAACAGCTTTCAACTTGTTAATGACGTTGGAACATACGGCCTGAGTCAGCAACCCCCAGCACACGACCCAAGGAGAGTTTTTCGCTACGTCTTTTTCCCCCCGTTTGACAGATGCCAGACTTTCTCCAGAAAGACACATTCCAACTGATTGATTTTTTTTTTCCTTAGGAAATTGATCCTCGCCACCTACGAGGCAAGCAAAACGTGAGGCTTGTCAAGTGTTTCTTTCTTTTTTCTTTCTTTTCTTTTTCAACCCTGATTTTAAAAATGTTCTGCCCCTCTCTTAAAACTTGCCTTCCCCAAGGGAGCTGACCTGTTCTTGTGGCTTGTGCGACAGGGCCCTCAAAGAGGTGGTGATGGAGGATGGACAGATGGACCAGTGCCCAGTGTCTGTTTTCCATCAGACAGACCCCAAGGAAAGCAGAGTGGCTCAACACGAGGCTGTCAGCTGCTCAGACTTGGGTGGGAGTCCCAGTGCTTCTCCCTGGCAAGCTGTGTAGCCCTGATTCAGTTAAAATGATGGAGTGTTACAAAATCTATGGTTCTATCTGGGGTAAGAGGGCAAAACAAGATAAAGCCAGCAAACGGTTTGGCAGAGTAGGCCACAGCAAAGACTCAGAAACCCTAGCTCAAGACAGTGCCACTGGCTTTAGAAGAAGTAGCATGAATTTGACCCTCGGACATGCTGAGGTCAGGGTCTAGGAGATGGCTCAGTCAATAATGTGCTTGCTGTGTAGTCATGAAGACCTATGTAAAATGCCTGGCATAGAGGCATATATCTATAGCCCTGGATCGATCTGGGGAGGCCCACAAGCAGATCCCTGGGGCTCACTGGCCAAGCCAACCTAGCTGAATTGGTGAGCATTAAGTTCAATGAGAGGCTCTGTCTCAAAATAAGGTAGAGACAGATTGAGGAAGTCAACTGAGGTTGACCTCTGGCCTCCACATGCACCCACATGCATGCGTTAACACATATGTGGGAATACATAAGTACATACGAGGAAAAATATAAACATACTGAGCTCAGAGACTTCAGCTGACACTCAGAACCACGGCATCTTTGCGGAAAGTGCCAAGTAATAACACTGTCTGTCTACACTTCAGCTAGACATTAGCATGTGTAGCTCCTTGGCTACATCTCATGCCAAATTCCATCCACCAGTCTGTCAGCAGCAAATGTCCCCTCTGTTCCAGCCTCGATCCGCTGCAGCACAACTTCAAGTGAAAATGACTCTGGCTCCTGGGCCTTTGCACCGACAGGCCTCCCCTCCTTACCTGACTGACAGAGGTCTCACTTCAAATGTCACACACCTTAGAAGAGGTCCCTGAACAACCTCAGCAGGCTAGGTGATCCTGAGGTCCACTCTAGCACCTTCCCTGGACCCAACCTGGTCACCTGACACCACTTGGCTCCTGACTGCAGGAAGAATACTGTTAACTCTCACCATCACATCCTGGGGTGCAGCATAGACAAGCGCTGGGCAGCTCCATAAACAGCTGTTGGATATTTGATGGAATGAATCCACATCATCCCCAATACTCTGGACAGTTCTGATTACTCAAAAGCTCTATGCTTCACTGAGCAGAAATCTGTGTTCTCAGAGCTTGTGTGCAGTGTTGCTAAGCTTGCCCCGCCTGGCCTTTGACTCCAGGTCCCTTCTGATTCCACCTGGCCAGTCTTCTGGAAGCTTCTCTCTGTCAAGATCTGAAGTAGGCCCAAGACAAGCTAGTAGCAAACACCCAAAAGGTTATGTCTAGGAGGCATGGTGCCTACCCTGTGGAGTCTCCATCCCTTTGGTATTATTAGTCTTTGTCTTGGGTCTGCTCTAAAGTCATCGCCCCATCTGCTGTGAAGGCCACCTGTGGGTTAGGAGCTAGGTACCTATTGCATCCTGAGCAGCCCGTGGTCCTGCTGGCTTTAAATATCATTCCCATGAGAAGCTAAATCAGGAGCCACTTAGTACCCCTTATTAATAGCTCTAGCAGGATGAGAGAGACTCATCCCAGCCCTCCCATGCCTTCCCATCCCTGCACTTTCTGGGAGTGATTTCATTAATGAGTCCTCATGAAACTGCAGCCTTTTCATGGCATGGGTTGGGGAGAATGGTCCACTTTCCAGGAACTTATATATCACTAAAAAGATCCCTTCCTCCCCTGGCCTCCTTTGCCACCCTGGACTGTGTGTCAGAGATATTTGCAGGCAAATGGTGGTTTCTTGGCCTGAGCATCATTGGGGTGGGAGGAGCAAGGTTCCAGAGACCTTTGCTACTGCCAAACAGAGTCAGTGCTGCTTGGAGCTTCCAGAAGTTGATTGCATCCTCCAACCTGAACCATCCCTGACTTGACTGGGATGTCTACTGATAATTCAAACTTGAGGACATGAAATGCTTTGACATTATTTAAAATCATGTTTAAAACCCACTAGCACTTGTTATGCAACCTCTACATGGTAAAGACAGGATCAAACTCAGAGCTATATGGACTCAGGTAAGGAGACTCTCCCCACCACGGCCTCTCCGACAGACACAACTTTGCAAGACCAATGGGTAAAGGGGTGACACTGGCAACCCCAATGGGATGCATAAAGCACTAGAGGGGGGCATGGCAACTAGGCAGAGAAACTGGGGTGAGAGGTCAGGAACCCTGTCTCACATACTCATTTGACCCTGGTGCCTATCTGTGTCTTTTGGGGGAGAAGATCAGCTTCAACATGACAAATATGTAAGGTCATATGCTACAGCACTGGTGACAACAGCAGAAGCCCAGGCACAAACTAACTGTACACTCCCAAGAGTAAGAGTAAATCAACACACACACACACACACACACACACACACACACACACACACACACACACGAGTAGGAAAATACAGACACAGCAACACACCCAAGGGCATCAGTGCAATAAAACACAGGAGGCAGGCTGGAGTGGTAAAGATCAGAGAGCTTAACATGCAGAAATTACAGGGCAAGGATATGCATATGCATTTCCTAACTATACCTCAAACATCTCTGCAAAGACCAGGCAACCAGTAATTCCTTCACAAGAGGGGCTTATGAGTGGCCACCCACTTCTGCAGCTAATACACTCTAAGGAGAATATGTTATCTGTGCAGAAAACAAAGACTGCTGAAACTGGAAGATAGAAGAGTCTCCAAGAAGCCTCTATGGCCACCCTGGGAAGCCTCTGCTAAAGGAATCCCTGTAGTCACCTCCCAGCTGTGACCATGTCTCTGTGACAATGGGGCCCGGGACAGCAGCGGGATCTTCAGGGGCTCCTCAGTGCCCGAGGGAGGGTAGGGCAGCAGCAAAGGCTGGCAGCACCCATACCCCACTGTTTTCACCCAACTCCCAATAAAACAGACCTTCATGGACTCTCGGGATGACCCTTCCCTGTGTCACACTGAGAGGGTCATCGATTTACTCAAAGACACTCCTTGCTCTCGCTCATTCCAACTTTTCTCAAAGTGATCTTGTGAGATACCTGCCTCCTTCCTCCTTCCATCCCCTCCCTCTCTTCAGATCTTCAGTCACTCTCTGACCTGCAATGACCACTGATTTACACAGGGAAGAAATCCTGGAGGTGTGTGCAGAAGTAGAAGGAAAGGGAAGGAGGGAGGGAGGGAGGGAGAGAGGGAGGGAGAGAGTGGCTGAAGAAAGGTGGGGTGGTTTGAATAAAATGGCCCCCATAGGCCCGTAGGGAGTGGTACTATTAGGAGGCGTGGCCTTGTTGGAGTAGATGTAGCCTTCTTGGAGGGAGTGTATCACTGGGAGTGGACTTCAAAGTCTCAGAAGCACAAACCAGGTTAAGTGGCTCACAGTCTCTTTCTGCTGCTTTCAGATCCAGATGTAGAACTCTCAGCTGCCTCTCCAGCACCATGTCTGCCTGCATGACGCTATGCTTCCCACCATGACAGTAGTGAACTAAGCCTCTGAACTGTAAGCCAGCCCCAGTTAAATGTTATTTTATAAGAGTTATTGTGATCCTGGTGTCTCTCACAGCAATAAAACCCTAACTAAGACAAAAGGCAAGCAGATTCCAGTTTCTAGTTTTGGAGTATTTAGATACTAGCCATCTGAACCCTTTCTAGTGTCTAAGTTTGGGTTTTGTTTGTTTGTTTGTCTGAGACAGTACAATGTAGTGCAGGTTGGCCTTAAATTCGCTCTGTAATCTAAGGTGATCTTGAACTGGTTTTGTTATTGTTTCTTTTTCTTGTATGTGTGTGTGGGGGGCACATGTCTCTGATGCCGATCTTGAATTTGCTATGTAGTTGAGGATGACCTTGAATTTATGACCCTCCACCTCTACATCAAGTGCTTGGATTACAAGCCCAAGCCACCATGCTCTGTTTATGTAGTGATGGGGATTGAACCCAGAGCTTCACGGATTTTAGGTAATGTTACAACCCCACTTACTTTCTGATTTCTCAGGTGCATGTTTGTCTCTTTGTTTCCTTGGCTCCCTTAAGCCAGCAAAATAGACCTGTTATCCCCATTTTACAGATAGAGACACGAGTCTCAAAGTCACAAGGGCACCCCTCTGGTGCGGTGTCCTCACAGATGTCACTCATAGCAACTTGTGTTATCAGCTATCGCCTTGCATATAGGGTGCGGGGCTCATCTAGCAACCTGGACAATCTTCTGCCACCAGAGAACAAAGACCCCTGTTTGATGTCCTTCTAACCCACAGGCTGGGCAGAGTGGATGCCAGGCAGATACTGGCAGGTTTGCAGAGGAAGGTGACACAAAGCCCTAACAGGCAGCTGTGATGGGAAGGGGACTGAAGCCTGGCCTTGCAAGCTGCATGTACTTGGACTGTATCTGGCAACGGAGAGCACCGCTGCCACGAACCAGAATGCCTGAAAAGGGCAGGATTCATTTTCTCCCAAGGGGATCAAACAATAAAGGAAAGGTGACAAGTAACTCAACCCTTTAAACACATAAATAATGTTGCCTCTGCCACCCTGTGCCCCCAAGGGCACACATACAAGCACTCAAAAGGATAGTTCGCCAGAACAACAGAAACAGTCTGATGTCCAGAGTGCATCTCAGAGTTACCATAGAGCCCAAGCATCCTGGAAGTCAGAGGTCAAGCCTCAGCCCTGAGCTTCATCCTTTCACACTTTGGGAGACACCCAGTGCCCAGAGCCCTGCTCCACATTCCTCCAGAACCAGAGCAAAGGATCCGCCTGAGTGGCCTTGGATACACTCGGCTTCCCAGAAGCCACAATGAGAGCGGTGACTCATTTCTTGCCACGGGCACACACACAGTCTAACAGATAGGCGGGTGCTTTGTAGAAATCATAAAGCATGGGAGCTGAGCAGATGACCCAGTGGATAAATCAGCTGCTGTGAAAACACGAGGATTGGAATTTGGATTTCCAGGACCCACCTAAAAGTTAGACAGGCATGTCAGCTTCCTATAATGCCAGCACGTGGGAGGCAGAAACAGGAGATCCCTAGAACAAGCTAACTAGCTAGACTGCCTGAAATTCGCCAGTTCGATGTTCAGTGAGAGACTCTGAATCAATAAATAAAGCAGAAAGTAGTCAAGAAAGACGTGCAGCAGCATCAATTCTGGACCTCTGTATGTATATGTGGAGTCCATACATGTGCACCCAACACACACACACACACACACACACACACAATCGTAAAGTACTATAGGAGAGTTGGGTGGCTGTGCTCAAATTTTGTTTTCATCACTTAGGAACTTAGAAATTAGTTAATTCCTAGAATGACTCACTTGTTGTGGGTGCTTTTCCCCATGTGTGTAAGAGCCAGCAGCTGGCAATGCCTTTCAGAGAAAGACTGCATTGAGCACAGAGGGAAGAGGAGGGGAGAGCGCAGAGGGAGGAGGAGGGAAGAACACGGGCCTCACTCATCAGCCTATCTTCTTCTTAACTCCAAGGTCAGCAAAGGCCCCTCTCAACCACGAGTGTCCCTGACTTCCCATCTCTTCTCTGTCCCTTCTTGACTTGCAGCTCACAGACAGGATCCTCTGGAAGAAGTCTGATGGAAATCCCAGCTCAGAAGGTGGAGGGGAGTTCCTGGCAGCATCATATCAGGAAGCCAGTCTACCTTGAAGATCTGTTATCTACAGCGGGGAGTTGACATCAGCAGTATCATCTACAATATGAATCTTATTCCCACACAGGGAAGAGGAGGTCCCAAGGTGGGTGGTGGTCCCTACACCGGCAGTCTCAGAGCTAATATCACTGCCTGCATCAGTGGCGCTGCCACGCCCCAGCCTCTGTTCAGGGGCCTTGTCTGTGCTTGGGCTGGTTCAGCTGAGAATGCCAGGACCACGGGTCCTATTACAGTAGAGATTCCTAGGGATCTGCCCACCTTCACCTCATGTAGCACACTCGCTCTGATCGCCAGGATCTCCTAGGCTTTTTGTATGCATGTACACTCAGATATCAGAAGACAGCCCCAGGTATTGTTTCTATGTTGTTTTGCTCTGTTTTGGTTAGGGTTTCATTGGCCTGGAACTCACCAAGCTGATAGGTGAGCCCCAGGGATCTGCTTGTCTCTTTCTCCCCAGCACTGAGATGACAAGTGTGTGCCACCACACTGGGCTTTTTCTTATTTTTTCTGTCTTAGTTACTGTTCTATTGCTATAAAGAGATACCATGACCACGGCAACTCATAAAAGAAAGCATTTAATTGGGGCTGGCTTACATTTTTAGAGGGTCAGTCCATTATTATCATAGTAGCAAGCATGGCACTGGAACAGTAGCTGAGAGCTACAGCCTGATCTGTAAGCCAAGAAAGGGACACTGGGCCTGGCCTGGGCTTTTAAAACCTCAAAGCCCACCCCTAGTAACCCATATCCTCCAACAGGGCCACAACTACTACAACAAGGACACACCTCTTAACTCTACTGATCCTATCAAAGAATTCCATTGCCAGGTGCCTAAGCTTTCAAACATTCCAGCCTATGGGAGCCATTCTTATTCAAAACGCCACAGGTTTTGAGACTCAAACTCAGGTCCTTGTGTTTGCAAGACCAACTGTTCCCCAGGTCCCATCTTCTAGTACACAGAACCCCTGGCCACCTCAGAACCTTCTCCCATTCAGTTCTGCTCCCCAGGTCACCTGTGAACTTGTAAGCCTTCCCTTATGTCTTCATCTTTCCATCTGAGGGTGATCCCATGATTGACTTGCAGAACCCAGGTTCTTCTCCTTTGTGATTTATTTGGAGACAGCTGCTGGAAGCCTATCAATGAGCTGTCAGATCCACAGGGCATAAAGTCCAACTCCCTAATGTCTACAGCCAGCCTCAAGCCAGGGCACCGCAGCCACTCAGTATATACTGTCAGAATAAAACTAAACGGTAGGGTGCAACTTTGTGGTAGTGTTTGCCTGGGTTTGATTCTCCTGTACCTTGGCAGTCAGGTCAGACAGACAGACAGACAGAGACAGAAAGTTGTCTGACAATTTAAGCATATTTGCTGGGTGGATGAAAGGTACTAATAATTAGTGTCAAAACACCAGCCAATAGACATCTTACTTTTCCTGCCCTTTGTTTCCTGCAGAATCGAATACACCTCCTTACATGTGGTGTAACAAAGGGAAAATCCAAACCATGCTGGACCCCATATGTTACCTCTGAGAAGTAACTAGGCAAGAATCATCCCCAAGAGGACATCCACGGAGGTTAAGTGGTTTCTCCATCATCACACAGACATCAGTAAAAGTATGAGAATCAAAGCAGGCCTGCCATTTTCTGCCATGATCAAGCAAGACCTGCCTCCCTTCCTCTATTCAAAGGGAGGGCCTGGGACTAATGCCATGAGATTACTGGATAAAAGAACTCATCTGCTTTGTGAATTTCTGTCTTTCTATCATTTAGCCCAGGGCCTGGTACATAAGAGGTACTTGAAAATCAATTGTTAAGTCAATAAAGATAGTTTAGTGTGGAAAAAGAAAATATTTTGGCAGGGAAAAGAGAGGAAGTTCTTTAAAAATCTGAAGAGTTGGGTTTGGGAGTGCTTGTCATACAACCATGAGGACCAAATATACAAATATAGTTAGATGGGTAGCCTGTCTGTCCATGATACCAGCACATGAGAGGCAAAGACAAGGAGATCTAGCGCAATCTGGCTATCTAGACTCGGAGAATGAGTGAGCTCCAGGTCCAGGGAGAGATGCTGACTCAGTAAATAAGGTGGGGAGCGGTCAAGGAAGACACCTGAAGTCAGCATCAGGCCTACACACACACACGCACACACACACCTAGAGAGGGGGGGGGGTAGAGAGGGAGAAGGGAGGGGGAGAGAAAGAGGCACATCACACACATATACACACATGTACACAACCAGTGGAACCAAGCTGGGCCTGGACAGTCATCTCTGAAGTTTTGAGTTACCCCCAGCCCCAGCCCCACCCCTGCTCCTATGAACTTCCAGGGAGGTCAAATGATTTCATCAATATTGATCAAATATCAGACATCAGCACAGGTATGGAAATCAAAGCAAGGCTATTTTCTGCCTGGATCAACCTAGATGTGAAACCCTCTGGTGACCAAGTTTGCCTATCAGGAGTGTGACTGATGGATAGCCCAGAGGCCTCTGGGAAATGCCATCATCTAGAGACAAATGCCCAGAACCCCACCTGACTCTGAGAACATGGGGTTCCTTGACTGGGGTGCAGAGAAGGACCAGGACCCAGCTCACGTCTCTTGATTTGCTGTTCAGCTGCATGTGCATGGGACCTGGAGACCTGGTGACCTGGACCAGAGGCCTCGACTCAGCTCTGTGTCTCAGCTACTCTATTTGGCTTTGGTCTCGGTTATGATGATACAACATTGCTGGGAGTCAGAAAGCCACACCTCACCTCCAAGGTGGTTTCCCCCTGCTACCCTCCCTCACTAGCTAAGCACGGCCTCACATGCAGCCCACATTCAGCCTGGGGTACTAGACTGCTACCTGCCCAAGAGCCATCTCTCAAGCATCCTTTCCTGAAACCTTTGCACACAGGACGAAGGTATGGAATGGTGTGTGGAAGAGGAGGCGGCGGGGCCCCATCTAGCTACAATAAAACAAGGAAAGAGGGAGGTGGCCATTTTGGAAAACAGGACAACATCAACTGATCTGGCTTCCTTTCCCATCCTCCCCTTGGTGGGTATGATGACGGACAACTTTCAAGGGGCCCCCTGGACAAAGAAAAGTAAAGTCCATGAAAGGGAAAGTGAGGGCAGCTGTGGAGAAGCCAAGCCACCTCACCTTTACTGCGCAGAGGCCACGCCTCCTTGTCACCAATGCAAAAGGGTCAGGGGCTACAATGGCTGCCCTATACTTTGAACCACTCTGCAGGGCCACTAAAGACAGATTGGTCTTGCTGATCCTGGGACTGAGCGCATGAGCACCATTCACCCATCACCTACCTGGAGACAAGCTGTAGAGGGGCAGGCAGTTTTGCTTCCTTATAGCCCTCTCTGGCAGATGCTAAAATGCTTGACAAACCCTTCTAATTCTACATTAGTTTTCTTTTTCTGAAACACTCTTTAGCCCAGCTGGCCTTGAACTCACGACACATCCAGGGATGACCTTGAACTTCTGGCCCTCCTGCCCCCACAGCCTCAGTACTGAGGGTGTAGGAGTGTGCCACTACCACCATGCCTCGGTTTATGCATTGCTGGAGACAATGCGTGCTAGGCAAGCACTCTACCAACTGAGCTACACCCATAGCCCTAAGGACTTCTATAGGAAATGAGAAAAGCCAACCACAGTGGCACACTGCTCCCTAACATGTGTCTTTCCTCTTGCTTCCTCGGATGAGCAGCCCCTGCTCTGCAAAGCCACCAAAGACCCAAGGAAAAGAGTTAGTGCTGGAATGAAAGCACACTGGAGTAAATTCATCCCTGCAGCCAGCTGGGGAGGTGGAGACTGAGAGAGCCACTTTAGGGAGGTAAGATATTAACAGTTGTAGCCAAGCAGAAGTCCCTCATCACCTTTAATTCTCCCAGAGGGAGCCTGTCTGGGTTGAGTTATCTTCCATGGGAAGGAAAAGCCGCCCTGGCCCTTTTAACCTAACACGGATCATAGAACAGAGAAAATATAACAGCCCCAAACCACTAAGCACTCTTCAAGTAGACTCCACAGTCTGCCAAAGAGGCGAGAGGGGGCTGGGTAAAGAAATGACATTTATGTTTTCTAGAGGAAGTGGAAGGCTTCCCCCCACTGAGCAGAGGCTGTGGGGTGAAGCTGGAAGGGTATTTGCTGCAGGTGACCTCAGAGACAAGCTCAGACGGGCCCAGGAGGTATCAGGGTGTCCAGGGGAGGGTGGCTGTGTAGCCGGCCAGGTGAGAGCACACAGGGAATTCCGTCTCTCCCCCACTTGACTGCTGCATGCTAAGTTCCTGCAACACACACAGGGAAAAAATCGCAAGTCGTATAATTTGCCCAGATGGTGGGAGCTCCCGATTGCTCCTTCTCCAGAGACAGCTGTTCAACCACTGGGCCATATGGCTCGCCTTGCTCCGCAGCCCGCCCCAGGAAATAAAACACTTCATACATGTAACTCTGAGCATCTCAGATCCATCGCTTGTTCTGAGCAGGTAATTAAGACCTCCAGCTGAGTTGCTGCACCCTGCGTGGCTGGCCACACATCAGAGGCCATTTTTTTTTTCCAAGACAGGGTTTCTCTGTGTAGCTCTGTAGACCAGGCTGGCCTTGACTCACAGAGATCCACCTGCCTCTGCCTCCCGAGTGCTGGGATTAAAGGCGTACGCCACCACTGTGGGAACACCAGACCTTGAGCAGAGACCCACTTCCCCTTCTGCCTGGGAGTAGGCAGCTGTAAGACAATGTTTACTAAAAACATGTTTACTAAAAACAATACAATGCCTGGGGGCAATAAGTTCCTGGAAAAGGCCTGCCCACAGAAACCACCCTGACCTCGACCTTGTCCAAAGACTAACCGCCTCTTCTGCCACGCCCAGATCAGTTTTTGGTGTCAGAGCAGAACCAGCCAGGGGAGAGGAGAGAGCAGAAGCTTCTCTGGTGGGAGCCTTTCTTAGGAAGTTTTCTTGAACCTTTTTGGGGCCTGCTTAAAGTTTTCTTTACATCGTTGAACAAGTCTCTGTGTTGTCAATCCCCGACACCCTCCGCACGTTCTCGGACACAGGCCGCGCAGCAGACGCGACAACCACCACCCAGATAACAGAGGCCATTTTTAAAGCTCCATCAAGGTCTACACAGTGGTCAAGTACACCAGCTCAGCTTCCTTCCACTATTTCAGAAGTCAAGATGGAATCACTCAGAACCCCAGACACACCCCAGAGTTCCCTTAAGGTCATTTGCTATCTACGACAGGCATCTTTCTTCCCAGAGGGAGATGGGGAAACCTCACATTCTCCTTTACATCCCCTGAATTGTAAAAATTCCAGTCAAAACTGTTACAGTCAAGACCAAGCCCTAGACTCCTCCTCAGAAGAGTCAGAAGGCCTTCCTCAGGTAGGTAAGGTCCTCAGACCCACATTCTGGGATCATTGTTTCTCTCCCAGACACCTGCAAACTGAACCCCAGGACCCGGACAAGGCCCCAGCGCTTCACTGTTCACAGCACGGGCTGCCCACAGACTTTGGGGACAATGGGCCTAATGATATTTCTTTGCAATCCTTTCAAACAGTTCCTTTAGGCACCAGGCAGGGGGCCTGTGGCCCCACCTTGCAACCCTGTGTCTCCCCATATCTGAACAGTCATTCCATTTGTCACAGCCTAATGGGTGATGGGGTGCAGACTCCCACCCCTCTACAAAGCGTCGTCAACATTTTACCTGGATTTACCTGCAAGCCTGTATAGATGGAGTACTCCCACCTCCTCACACAGATGAGGAAACTGAGGCACAGGGCAGATACAAAGCAGGGGTCCCAGACCAGGCTTCCACCTGGCAGCAATGAGATGTGAGATGACATGGAACTGTACCACCCAGAACATGAGCACTACTGGCAAGGAGTCTAAAGGCAAGGGGAACAGGATACCCCTTTATATCCAAGGTCCAGCCCTGGCTTTCACACATGGACACTAATGTATTAGGTACCTTCCAGCTGTGGGCTCTCAGACAGACATCTGCTCCTCTAAGGAGGTTTTATGCATCTTGTGGGTAGATGTAAATAGGTTGCTATATACTCTTTGTTATTGCTTGGGACAAGATCTCACATAACCCAGGCTAGACCCAAACTCACTATGTAGGTGAAGATGACTTTGAACTTCAGCTCGTCTTACCTCCATCTCCTAAGTGTTAGGATTACAGGCATGAGCTACTGTGTTCTGTTTATGCAAAGCTAGAGATTGGCCCCAGGGCCTTGAGTGTGCTAGACAAACACTCTACCCTTCTAGTCGCATTCCCAGCCCAGCTTAGTTATTTTGAGTATAAACATCACATGTAGAAGCCCTAGGCAAGCTTGGGAGGTCCCTCTTTGCCCCAGTGTTTGTAGAGACAGATGTCCTGCACAGCCAGCACCTGGACTCTGTGACGATTGACATACAGTTAGTGATGATATACAGTCAAGCTTCTTCCCCACCTTGGATGTCGCTGTGCAGGTCCGCATCACAGCCAGCCTCTCAGCCTATCCCCCCAGAAATGGAGCAGGCTTTTGTGAGTCCATGAAGGCCCGTGGCAGCTGTTCCTGATACAGGAAGCGGTGGCTGGCCCTGGGAAGGCCACAGACCCTGGCTATGCACACTCACGGCTTTTCCAAGGAGTGCCACACCTATTTCCTATTCTTCACCACTTGGTCTCCCTTAGGCCCTGCTCCGGTTTAGCCCCGTAAGCACAGCAAGCGCACTTTCCATTCTGAACTGCCCAATGGTCTTGCTTCCCTTGTTAACTTTGCCTGCTGACTGCGACATGAGAAGACCCTCTGTTCCGCCATACTTTCCACTCACATGTAACAGACATTTCGATATTACAAATGAGAAGACGAAGTCCTCCAACACAAGAGAGACAGTTTGGGAGAATACAATGCTCTCCTCTTCCTTGGAGTCCAAAGTCAGCTAAGAGGAGAACTCTGATGACAAATGCCCGTCCGTGAGATCAATGGGTGTCCCTTTGACTAAAATCATCCTGCCAAGCATCAGATGGCATTTGTATTAGAGCAGAAGATTTGAACCTGAGAATCAGCAGGGAATGTGGTCTGAACCAGGTCTGGCATCTGGGGTCCATGCACAGATGCGATGTGGTTTTAAAGGAGGAGCAATGCTCTGATTAGAACTAGACAGGGGGTGGACGGGCTCTTCCACAAAATTAATGGAGTCTGCCCCAGGGCCTACACCTGTCACATAGTTTTTGAGTCCAGACAAAAGGAAGCCAGGACAGGAAAGAGAGCTGCCAACAGATGAAGGAAAGGCAGATGGGAGAGAAACCAAGGTCCACTGCTTCCTCTGCCCAGCCCTGGGCATGCCTTAGCCTGCTCCCCGGCATCCGCCCCATCTGCATCCCCATCCATCCTCCATCCACTCGAAGTGCTCTCTGGAAGTCCATTGTGCAGAAACAAGATTAAAAGGGACGGGCAGAACAAAGCACTTGCCGCCCTAACAAAGGCTTCTCCACTTAGTAAATTAGAAGCTCTTTCTGTCTGACACACTTTTAAAGGGAAATCTTCAATTACCGGGTGCCTGTGGGCCGGAGCAACAAAAGGTTCCACCAGTGACTTTATTCTCAAGCCCAGAGCAGGCACTGAAGTGGTTTTATGTAAGAGAGATACTAATCAAGTCCATATAATTTTGTGGATCCTTTATGTGGGGCTGAAGGGCGTTTGAGCCCTGCGGCTGCTTCAAAGAGATTTCTGCAGCTTCTGCATTTACCTTGCCAAAAGCTTAGCTGAGCAAACAAACAGAACCCTGTAAATCACGGGGCTCCTGATTTACTATCAGGCCTCTGCAGTTTGTTTGGTGGATGGGAGTTTGTGGATAAACAGAGACCAAGGCCTGGGTCCCTCTACCTGCCTATGCCAATGAGGGGAAGCAACGTGTGTGTGTGTGTGTGTGTGTGTGTGTGTGTGTGTGTGTGTGTGTGTGTGTGTGTGTGTCCATCCATCAGTACCCCTGTGCACACACATCTGTGTATATACACATGTGGAGGGCAGAGGCTAACATTGGGGATCTTCTCCAATTGCTTTCCATCTTTTTTTAAATTGTTATTTTTAATTACATTTTTTCTGTTTGTATATTTTGAGGGTATGGAGATGAATGCCATAGGACATGGGTAGAGGTTAGAGGACAAGTCCTTCCACTAGGTAGGTCCCAGGGCTAGAACTTAAGTCATCAAGCTTGGCCCCAAGCACCTTTGTCTGCTGAGCATCTTATTGCCCCTATGCCTTATTTTTTGAGTCAGGGCCTCTTGTTGAACTTGGAGCTTACTGATTTGGCTAGATGGGCAGGACTGCAATCTCCCAGAATCCTCCTCATTGCTGTAATTTCAGGAGCACTTGGGCACTGTCTGGTTGTTTTGATTTTGAATGTGAGTACTGGGATCTGGACTCAGGTCTTCACATTTGTGTGGAAAGCACTTTACCATTGAGTCATCAACTCCAACATTGCTCCCACATCTAGGTGGCCCCCCTTTCCAGCTGGACAATAGGGGAAAGGAGGTCAGAGGGAGAGCCCTTGGTCTGGCTAGGGGAGGGAAGAGACTTTTGCCCTTGGTACCAGGGCTACCTCCATGCTGGGAAATGAGATGGATGGGGGGTTTGGCTTCTCTTCCTCCTCCAGCAAGAGTAAAGGGATCATTCCAGCTCCCTTGCTGGTGATTCAGGAGTGCCAACGGCTGCTTGCAAAAGGGAAGGAGAAAGCAGAATGGGAAAGGACAAGGGGGAGGGTGACTCTCGGTACAACCTAGAGAGCAATAAACTTGGGCTCAAACACATGAGTGCAGGTAGCAACACTCCAACATGAACCATGGTGGGCTTCTGGGGGGGCAGACTCACAGTACACACATACATGAAGTAAAGCACAGAACACACCCACACCTGTGTCCTGTGTACCCCAGAACCCATGGACATACGTGTGTCTGGGATAATGAAGACTAACTCTGGGTACTACTTACCACATGCCAAGCCCCTTCCATGAACCGTCTTCAGGCCTCACTCACCATCACCCCCAGGAAGGTACCATTGGTGTGCAGTTTTACAGCTGAGCAAGTGGAGACCCAGAGAAGTTAAATAACTTGGCCAAAGTCACACAGGCATTAGAAAGCAGCCTGGTTCAACTTGCCTGTAGACCCCCCTCTAGCTAAGCAGACTCCTATTCCTACCTACACACATAGGTGCATACAGCCAGACCTGGAGTGAGGTTGTCCTTTCTTAGAGGCCCAGATATCTCCAAGATCAAAGCACTCCAGGGGCTCAGGCTCAGACTTGCAATGTAGAAAAGGGTATTGGCTGTTAAAACATTAAAACTGTCCTGTTTTGGGGGGGCTAGAGATATGGTTCAGCATTAAGAGGACTTACTATCCTTTCAGAGGATCCTGGTTCAGTTCCCAGCACACACACGGCAACTCGCCACTGAACTTCAGTCCTTGGCCTGATTCCTCCTTCTGGCACCTACAAGTGCCAGGCACAGACATACATGCAGGCAAACATCTATACACATAAAATAACAAAACAAAATCTACAGTCTAGTCAAAAGCAGTTGCTTCCCCTGCCCTGTCTTCATAATCCAGCTATTATAAGGTTACCCACCCTGCATTCCGGGGCTCTTGCTAGACCCTACTCCCTGTAACTTACTGGTAAGACTGCCAAGCTAAATACTCTCACTCTTATCCCGGGTGCAGCAAGGTGGGCATGGTGGCAGGCGTGCTGCAGCATGGGACCTCCCTCTCAGACTGCCCTCAGGTGCCAGCAGGCTCGCATGGTAGGAGGGGTGTCTGGCTCCTCCACAGTCCTCTCCATCATGCAGCTGATCAAGGCCCTTCAGAGCCAGGTCTTCAAAGACACTGAAGTGGCCATCAGGAGGCAGAAGGAGGCTCTGAGCTGTCATTGTCAACCCTCCCTGAAGCCACTCAGCTTCCCTTAATCAAAGAGCAAGCATTAGTGGAGATTTAGGGACCAACGTGTCTGACCACTGCAAAACTCTGGTAATGGCCACTCTCCTAAGCCTCCCCCCACTCTGAGGGAGGGAGCACTTGGCAAGTCAGCCAGCATAGGGAGTTCCCTAGTGTCCAGCCTGGGGAGGCAGGGGACAGCAGACAGTGGGTGGATCAGGCACCTGGGTGGGATAAGGGGACTGCAGCGGGCCGCAGACCCTGGGGAAGTGAGATACGGGGCCCAGGCTTCTCAGTGGAGGACTCTGCATTTGTTGGGGAGCCCTGGCGGTTTGTAGAAGGATGTCAGAAGCCAAAGGAGGATGCTAGGCAAGAATGAGTGGGGAGTGCCTGGACACTCGACTGCTGGGAGCTGCTCACTTCTGGCACTGTCAGCCTCTGTAGACTATGAGACTTAAGTTCAGGGTTTTATCATCCGTTTCTGTGACAGGGTCTCATGTATCCCAGGCTAGCCTCACACCTGTTATGTAGCTGAAGATGACCTTGAGTTTCTGATCCTCCTGCCCCCACCTCCTGAAGAGCTCAGACTACAGGCCTGCATCACCACAGCCAGTTTGTCTCTTAGGTTCAAACTCATGCTCCATGCAGACCAGGCGAGCACTCCACCAACAAAGCTACGCCACTAGCCCCAAGGACATGTTTTAAAGCATGTCCCTGTCCATGGAAGCTTACATTTTACCCATCCATTCATTCACAAAGTATCGGTCATCTCCTTTCTGACAGACTCCATGTTAGGGGTAGGAGTATTAGCTGAGACAAATCAAAGCTCCCATCCTTACTGAGTCTGAGATGGCAAATGGAACACACGTATATATTCCAGGTCAGGTAGTACCGCTGTTGGAGAAATAGAAACAGGCAAGGGGCAGAGTGATATTGTAGGGAGGGATGCCTACTCCAGACAGGAAGCTTCAGCACCAGGAGAGCGGACCAGGCCAAGCAAGAGAGACTCTTGTCTCCAAGACTCTCCTGAAGAGCCCACTGGGCAGGGGAATTGGAGCACAAGGGCCTCCTGTGTGCAGAGGAGCAGGGTCCCTTGGTGAGAGCCAGACACACAGCTCTAAAATTGCCTAGACCGTGACTCAGCTCTGATCTTTCTTCACACCGCCGTCAAATGATCTTTTCCAAAAGGTTGCTGGGCCTCCCTTCCCAGGCTTCTAGTCGTCTCTCCCTAAGATAGCCTCAGCATTCAGAGTGGTCTGTTTCATTATGCACTCATTCAACACTCGCCGTCACCAGACGTTCAGTCCTGGTGATAGCCATGCCTGGGAACTCGCTCCTGAACCAGACAGACAGACAGGACAGGACAGCATCAGAGACATTGGGATAAGAATGGCAGAGGGGCCCAGAAATTGTGAGGCCAGAAGAAAGGCAGTGTAAATAAGGAGCATGGCATCAGCTGTCTCATGGCTTCTACACAGTTAACGCCCAGAGTGGACTCTCACAAGGGTGCTCACACAAGGGGACTCTGGAGTGACTCACTCAGTAGTTTACCAAAACCTGACAAGCATAACGGCTTAAAGCACCTTTGGTAGTTTTGACGCATGTTTAGAATGAGGTTTATGCAAGGGTTATGCATCAGCTCTTAGGTGTTTGGTATGTGAACCACCACCAGGGATTTGACCACTCAGATTTCTGTTGCTACTCACACAGCTCCAAGGCTGAGACCATTATAGCTGGTTCACTACCTCAGATCACTCAGCAGGGACCTAATGAGGCAGCCAGGAAGCCTCCTTCCCCACCACCAGCCTTGTGACATCCTGGCCTGTCCACTGAAACTGGGCTTCTTATACTGTGGGGGCACCTCTCCCAACACCCCATGTCTCCAGGATGCAACAGTACCTGCAAGACGTAGAAGACAGTGACACCGAGATGGATGGGCACGCAGGGAGATGAATGGATGTGGCTCTAGGCAGCAAAGCTCAGCACCAGGTGTTGGTGACCAAAGAGGGTGACATCAGCACTGCTCCTGGTGCCAGCAGCAGGCACGATCCCCCAAGGAACCAGGAACCAGAACCAGCAGGGAGTGCTTCGCCCAGCGGCTTCGTGGCAAGACTGAGTTTCAGACAGGCCCCTTGAGCTCTGCTTATGCACGCATGCCTGACTCCTCCAGCTTAGCTACCCTACCCTGGTATCTACTGAGAGCCACCTCAAACAAATTTTTAAATTTTATTTATGTGTATTTATGTATGTGGGTGCAGTGACACATATATGTGACGTGTATTAGACAGGCATATATGTGTGCAGGTGTGTATATCCAGAGGCAAGAGGAGACTGTTGGGGGTCTGGTTCTCTGGCTCTCCACCTTATTCTTTGTTTTCTTGGATAAATTCAGTGTCTCAGAATCTGGAGCTAGGCCAGAAAACCTCAACAATTCTTTTGTCTTTACCATCTCCCCAGCACTGGAGGTACAGACAGGTACAACAATCCCTGGCTTTTTAGGTGGGTGACTGGGACTTGAACTCAGGTCCTCAGGCTTGCATAGTCCTCTTACCCCCTGAACCATCGCCCCAGCCCTCACTTAGATACATTTCTAAAGATTACCCCAGTGTGACTTAGACTCCCTCTTTGTTACCTCCTTCCTGCCCTCCTAGGCAACGCCTCTTCTCTCTATCCATCCCTCCTTTCTGACCAGAGAAAACCCACCAAAAAGGGAAAACAGAGGACTTAATGCTGCCACCATCCGATTTTCTATGTGGCCAAGTAAGCATGCCACATGGCCTCTGTGAACCTCCAGCTCATCTTCTCTGGGACATCGATACAGTTTGCTTCTGCAGTCTGGCCAAGCAAGCCACAGACTACACTGAATGAGAATAGCAGGTAAACCATGACCTTACTGGTCATTACTACTGCTGGAAGTTAGTGACTGGCCCAAGAAAGCACTGAATTAAATGTCACATGGCCTGCACCACTCATAACAAAACAGACACAGTCCCAAGTGACAGGGGGCAAGGGCTGATAGAGGCCCACAATACTACTAAAGTCTCCCCAAAATACAGGAAAACATTTATCGACACACAGCTGAGCTCTGAGAGGAAGGGGAATTCCAAGTGTGAGAGCAAGGACTTTATGGGAAAAGTGTAAGGTCAGGAACTGGCGCCAAGTCAGCCCAGGGACCATCAGAGTCAGCCATCAACCCACCTCCTAGTCTCCAGCAGATGCTGAGAGCCAGGGACTTAACGCCCACAGGAGGCAGAGCTGGCGTCAGGAGCTGCCAAGTCCACTCAGGGAAACTTGGACATGCTGCCTACCAACCTGGGGATAAAACAAGGCAATCTGGCCTGAGGTTGAAGGGGGTGGGGTCTTCCATGCAAAAGAGTCAGGGGAGGGGCTGGGAGTGACTGCTTCCTGGAGTGCAGTCTCTTTCAGGGGGGCTAACAATGTACTGTAGCCAGAGATGGTATCTGTACCACACTGTGTTAAATGCCACCAAAATGTGTGCTTTGAAATCATGGATTCCCTGTTACATGAATTTCACACCAATTAAACAGAAGGGGGAAAAAAAACAAAGAAAAAACCAACCCACACCTTCACTACACACAGGAATCCCAGCCTAAGCCATCAACCAGGGGATGGTTTCAAGGCAGTCTTAATTAAATACAAAAGCCATGGGTAGGGTCCCTGAACAACCCAGAATTTGGGGGAGAAAAGTGCTGTAAAACAGATAGTCAAGACTGAGGGGATGGCTCAGCTCCTAAAGTGCTTGCTACACAAGCATGAGGGCTTGAGTTCAAGTCTCCAGCACCCATGTAAAAGCCAAGCACAGGGCACATACCCACAATCCTCCACTGGGGAGGTAGGCGGGGAACCCACTGGCATGGTCAGTCTAGGAAAATGGTGATCTCCAGGTTCAGTGAGAGACCCTGTGTCAAAAATAACTGAAAAAAATCACATCATCATCTCACTGGATGCTGAAAAAGCCTTTGACAAAATCCAACACCCCTTCATGATAAAGGTCTTGAAGAGATCTGGGATAACAGGAACTTACCTCAACATAATAAAAGCTATATACAGCAAACCAACAGTCAACATCAAACTAAATGGACAGAAACTCAATGCAGTTCCTCTAAGATCAGGAACAAGACAAGGCTGCCCACTCTTTCCATACCTCTTCAATATTGTACTTGAAGTTCTAGCTAGAGCAATACAACAACAAAAGGAGATCAAGGGAATACAAATTGGAAAGGAAGAGGGCAAACTTTCACTATTTGCACATGATATGATAGTTTACATAAGTGACCCAAAAAACTCCGCCAGGGAACTCCTGCAGCTGATAAATACTTTCAGCAAAGTGGCAGGATACAAGATCAACTCAAGAAAATCAGTAGCCCTACTATATACAGACGATAAAAGGGCTGAAAAGATATCAGAGAAACATCGCCCTTTACAATAGCCACAAACAACATCAAATACCTTGGGGTAATGCTAACCAAACAAGTGAAAGACATGTATAGCAAGAACTTTGAGTCTTTAAAGAAATAAATCAAAGACACCAGAAGGTGGAAAGATCTCCCATGCTCTTGGATAGGTAGGATCAATGAAGTAAAAATGGCAATCTTACTGAAAGCAATATACAGATTTAATGCAATCCCCATTAAAATCCCAGCACAATTCTTCACAGACCTTGAAAGAACAATAATCAACTTTGTATGGAAAAACAAAAGACCCAAGATAGCCAAAACAACCTTATTCAACAAAGCAACATGTGGAGGCATTGCCATCCCTGACTTCAAACTCTATTATAGAGCTGTAGTCCTGAAAACAGCTTGATATTGGCACAAAAATAGACAGGTAAACCAATGGAACAGAATTGAACACCCTGATATTAACCCATACATGTATGAACATCTGATTTTCGAAAAAGAAGCTAAAAATACACAATGGAAAAAAGAAAGCATCTTCAACAAATAGTGCTGGCATAACTGGATGTTGGCATGTAGAAGAATGCAGATATCCATGTCTATCGCCATGCACAAAACTTAAGTCCAAATGGATCAAAGACCTAAACATAAATCCAGCCACACTGAACCTGTTAGAAGAGAAAGTGGGAGGCACCCTTGAACGAATTGGTACAGGAGACCTCTTCCTAAACATAACTCCAGTAGCACAGACACTAAGATCGACGATTAATAAATGGGACCTTCTGAAACTGAGAAGCTTCGGTAAGGCAAAGGGCACAGTCAGCAAGACAAAAAGGCACCCCACATATTGGGAAAAGATATTCACTAACCTCACATCCGACAGAGGGCTGATCTCCAAAATTTTCAAAGAATTCAAGAAACAAGTCTCCAAAACACCAAAGGATCCAATCAAAAAATGGGGTACAGAACTAAATAGAGAATTCTCAATAGAGGAGACTAAAATGGCTGAGAGACACTTGAGAAAGTGCTCAACATCCCTAGACATATGGGAAATGCAAATCAAAACAACTCTGAGATACCATCTCACTCCTGTCAGAATGGCTAAAATAAAAAACTCCAACAACAGTTTATGCTGGAGAGGATGCGGAGAAAGGGGAACACTCCTACACTGCCGGTGGGAGTGCCGACTTGTACAGCCACTTTGGAAATCAGTATGGAGATTCCTCAGGAAAATGGGAATCAGTCTACCACAAGACCCAGCAATTCCACTCTTAGACATATACCCAAAGATGCACATTCATAGAACAAGGATGTCTGTTCCACTACGTTCATAGCAGCATTATTTGTAATAGCAAAACCTGGAAGCAACCTAGATGCCCCTCAACTGAAGAGTGGATAGAGAAAATGTGGTACATTTACACAGTGGAGTACTATTCAGCTGAAAAAAAAAAACAATGGAATCTTGAAATTTGCAGGCAAATGGAAGGCACTAGAAGAAACCATACTGAGTGAGGTAACCCAGTCACAAAAAGAGAAGCATGGTATATACTGACTCATTTATGGATTTTAGGCATGAATCCCACTGCCAGAGAGTCTAGGAAACAGAACCTCCATCCAGTGACTGATGAAAGCAGAGATAGATACCCACAGACAAACACTGAAATCCATTGTCAGAAAGAGAGAACTGATGGGCAAAGGAGTTAAGAGTGGGCTGGTTTAACCCACAGAAACAGCTGACCTGAACAAGGGGGGAGCTCTTGGACTCCAGATTAATGGCTGTGTGGAAAGCATGGGACTGACCCAGACCCCCTGAATGTGGGTGTCAGTGAGGAGGCCTAGGTAATCTATGGGGATTTGGGTAGTATTTATCCCTGGCATACAAATAGACTTTGAGTACCCATGCCACAATATGAGAGGCTCTCAGCTGGGATTCTTGTGGGAGGGCCTAGGCCCTGCTCTAGATGAAATGACAGTTACTGGAAATCCACCATGGAGTGCCTCACCCTCCTTGGGGATCAGAGTGGAGATTGGGTGGGGGACTGGGGGACCTGGTGGGGAGGGAGGGACAGGAGGGGAGGGAGAGAGAGAGAGAGCTGGGATTGACATGTGAAACAAGATTGTTTCTAACCTAAATAAAAAAAAAAGATAACCCAACATTGATTGACCTCTGATCTCTATTCACATGCTCATATGCAGACATACACGTGCCCAAATACCCACAAATGTGTACGTGCTCACATGTGTGCACACACACACACACACACACACACACATTTGACAGCTAAAAAGTGACACCCATTAAAAGAACTATGTTTAAAATAACAAAAGCAGGAACAGAACTGGTCATGAGAGGAGACACAGCAGAAAAAGGAGTGTGTGTTTCTGAAACAGCTCCAATAAACCCCGAGAGATGAGCCATGAGCAACTGAAATTCAGACCCCAGTAGACAGGTTAATTAGCAGAGCCGTAGGATCTAAACCATGGATCTGAGGCACTCACTCAAGACAAGACACTAGAGATAAGAGGTGAAAATGAAGATTTACAAGACTGAGAGCATGGTGCGAGAGGACCTGACGCACTGTACTTTCGAGGGAGCAGACAAGGGGATGAAGGAAGGAGACCGTTGAGGAGTCATGGTTGAGAACATTCCAGACTACTGAAGGGCATGGATCCTTACCCTGAAGACGTGTGTCTCTGCAAAGTAAAGGATACAAATAAAAATAACTCCAGGACTGGAGAGGTGGCTCAGAATACACCACTTTTCCAAAGAACATGAGTTCAGTTCCCATCACCCATGCTGAGTACAGCACCACCATCTGTCTCTCTAGCTCAGGGGATATGGTGCCCTCTCCTGGCCTCCAGGGCATGTGCACTTGCTCCCAGCGATGAAATGAAATAATAATTTTTTAAAGCTCCAAACAGACACACCGCATTACAATAATAAATCCAGAAGACAGTGAACCATAATCCTTGGAAGAACTGTAACTCATGTGTCACAACTGAGGGCAGACTCAGGTTTCCAGAAAAAAAAACTGAGACACCCCCCACCACACCCCCAGAAAGAACTACTAAAGACTTTTGGAAGAGTCTGAGAATAGACCACACCAGTAGAGAGCTCAGCGAGCATGCAGGCGAACCTGGGTTCAACCCTGCCCCCTCCCACACCACACGGATGGGCACGGTGGTGTCACCTGCATCCTACACTCAGATCCTTCAGGAAAAAGAAGATAGAACCTCAAAAGAGAATGAGACATCAGATGACAAGCAAGGTGCTTTGAGAACATTATGTGCTACATGTACATGATAATCGATAACACCACACACTTGGAATAAGGGTGCTGCTGAGTGGTAGAGCCCTTACCTGCCATGCACTGGGTTCAATCCTTAGCACCAAAAACAACAGTACCCAAGTCACAATTCTAGGACAAGTTTACCGGATAGCAATCTTAGTAGCCCCCTACACACATTCCCTCTGTGAACGCTGTCTCCCAAGCCTCCTACTGCTGTTTCCCTTCGGCAGCTAAACACTCTTGAAGGGCCAGCCTCCAATTCTATACAGCTGTGCTTACTGTTAGCCGCATACACCTGACATTAAGTTTCTTCTTAGTTCTTCCACTGGTGAATCACCATGAAAAACACAAAACAGAAGGTAGACCAGTAGTCCTTGAGGTTCCCAGGAATGCTAGAAGATACTCCCTAGATACTTAAGGGAGTTAGCTCTTCCCTGAAAGAAAACTGAGGCAGAGCAAATAGGAAACCAGGGACTGGGCCAACAGTGGCCAACTAGGCCACTCCTGTAGCCCAGGTGTTTTGTTTTGTTTTGTTTTGTTTTCTCCTGCTTTCTAGGAGAAGATCTGTTGCCAAAGAGAGGCACCTGTGAGACACCTGCTGGGCCTCTTGACAACCCACACTGAAGGTGTAGGTACTGGGGCAGGAGAGGGGGAACCAACCCCTTCTCAGAATCATGCCCAGGGGTTCTCAACCGGAATATCCAGGAGCAGCTGCAGCAGCACCACCACCAGGGAACTTGCCAGAGGTTCAAGTATGCAGTCTGCTATGAAACAAGGTTTCCAGGTAGTGCTGAAGAGTCACCAGCAAGCCACCCACCTCAGGAGCAGAGCATACAGAGGCTGTTACAAGTTAACAGGTGCTGCAACGATACTGTTAGATGAAATGAACTGTGAGTACTGCGGCACCCTATGGGACTCTGAGTAGCTTTGGTGATGGTCATTAAATGTCCCTCACTCTCCATCTTCAAGACCAGTCAGAGCCCAGTTCCTTGTGCCCCGAGAATCCCTCAGCATTCCAGTGAGTGGCTGCACCACCATCCGAGGTTCTGGCTGGCTTGATGCTGGCAAGGACCCAGCCTCAGAGAGCCCAGGTAGACATCAGACATGAACAAGAAACTAATCATTGCTGTTTGAAGCGTCTGGGGCTTTATGTTACTGCAGCACACCCACCCTATTCAGTCTGATGCTCAGCCAGTATTTTTCAAGGGCAGAGCTTCCCCCCAACGCCTCAAACCCCCATGTAGGTGACAGTCTGCTCTGAAGGGACATAAAAGCAGCTCCACACAGGCAGCCACACCAAGACTGTTTCAAGTAGAGGAAGAAAGACACTTGGGCCCTGTGATCTTTGGAAAATCTTTGATACTTGGCAATCAAGGGGGCACTCAGCTGTGGCTACAAAGAACGACAAAGGACAGGGTATGACCCAGGAAAGCAGGGGTAAGCAGCTCTGGTGCAACGCTCCAGACAAGGATGGTTGCTCTGGGCAGAGGAGATGGAACAAAGCGAGAGAAGCTGTTCCCCCTAGTACTGCTCCCCTTAGACAGTACTGACTTGTCTGCTGTCTGCACACGCGGTTACTGTGTCTTCTCTTCCTGTTTCCATGCTCAGAGGGGCCAAGAGACTTGACCAAGATTGCACAGCAAGTTAGTGGTAGAATCCACAAAAGCTTTCTCTCCTGGGCCACCATCCTTCTGCCTGTGAGAATCGAGGCCCCGGGGAGGTTTGCTGAGGGAGAATGATACTCCATTCCCTGCCCAGAGCAGGTCTGGATGTAATTCTCTACCATACCACTGCCTCTCCCCAGCTTCCCCCAGCCTAGAGTCTGCATTCCCTCTTTGACAGAATGAAGCCTGTGCAGGGCTGGCCACCACCCAAGTTTTCCATCCCCATGAGTAGGAAGACAAGGCTGCTGGCAGTGCCATGAGCTTCATATCCCTTCAATATTTCTGTCTTGAACCTCAGTCCCTCAGACATGACCTTATTAGGAGACAGGGTGTTATAGAGGTAATGGGGTCATTCAGGGAGGGCCTAATGAAGTATGACTTAGGCTCTTTTGGAAAGAGAAAATCTGGGCATGGACATACGAACACACACACACACAGAGAGAGAGAGAGAGAGAGAGAGAGAGAGAGAGAGAGAGAGAGAGAGAGAGAGAGAGAGAGAGAGAGAGAGAGAGAGAGAATTATTTCTGGTGAGTTCACCTCCTCTCTTACAACTACTGCTAATTCCTTTGCTGATGGAGCCAGCTTCCCTGGGCTGGAGGCAGCAGCTCTTCAGGAATCCTCCAGGCCTCTAGCACCAGATTGGAACTGCTGAGCAACTACTGGGTCCTCAGTCTCTCTGGTGTGGGATGGCTATTGTCAGAATACTCGGACTGTATCGTGCAACCCACCCTAGAGAACCCTGGCTATATGTGGATTCCCAGGGAAATGTTTATGAACCCCTTGAGCAGTTAAAGCTAAAGCCATAACTGAAAAAAAAAACAAAGTAGGAAGAGCCAAAGCCACAGAGAAGTGAACTCCACTGTGTCCAGCAATGCAGCTAATGCTGGCCACAATTTACAGGTTTGCAAACTGATATCAAGAGAAGTAAAATGTCACATGGTCCCATGAAGCACAGCCCCTGGAGCCAGACAGCACAGACTCAAAACCAAGTCCTGCCCCTTTCTGGTTGTATGATCTTGACCAAATTACTTTGGGCCTCTGTGACTCAGTTTCCCTATCTGAAAAATGAAAGAAACAATGACACCTATCCCCGCAGGGCTGTTGTTTGACAAGGAATAAGGCCTGGTTAGAATAGTGCCCAGAACACTTGGTTGCTGGGCTCCATGACAACAAAGGAAGGAGTCAGAAGTGGCAAAGCAAGATTCAAACCCAGGCCTGCTCTGCAGCATTGCTGACACACCTCCCTGTTCAGGCTTGCTGATCCCCAGCCATGCCCGGCTGGCTCTTCTCTTCAGTGCTGATCTCACTTCTACCAGCATACCCCAGATAGCCCCCATCCAAGGCGAGGTGCCCGCCCAGGCCTCATCCTAGCTTGGTACTCAGGCCGTATCTAGGAAAGCCTCGGGGGTCTGGCTAGTGTGCCTTTCTTTGTGTTTTTCCTGAAGTACCATCACTATTGAGCTGGCTTGAAGCATCTTTCACTCATCCGGAGGGTGATTAGAATTGAGTGTCTCCAGCATGAGAGGTGATATAAGCCTTGAACCATTATTTCATTCCCAACTCTGGCACACTCACCTGCCCAAGTTCTTTCTGGTACAGGAGAATACCAGAAAGAATCCCCAGCTTCCATTACACCCCGCAGTTAGGGGGACATCCAGATATCCTCCTGGAGATCCCTTGAGTGCCATCCCACTAGTCAGATGTGACTCTGAGAGACCCTCATAGTCATCAGCCCAGACAGATGAAGAAGTTGCCCAGAGCCACATGGCCAGCAAGCTGGTGCAAGAGTCCCCTACCTAGGAACCTGTGGCCATCAGCAACCCGGTTTTTCTGGTGTACACTATTCCACCTAGTTCTTTCAAGCATCTAGACAGCTTAGCTCTGAGCCAGGCACTTGGAATTCCTTCTTCTTGCTCCTTCATGGGATCCAGTCCAGAGGGATCCACTTCTCTGCCTCCATCAGGATCCAGAACTGTCTGCCTCCACCTGCCCTGGTGACAGTGGAAGGCGGTTGATCTGAGGCCAAACCACACAAAATTTTTGCACCAAGCCCAGAGTGCCCTCTAAGCACTAACATGTAAGTCCATTCGTTTTACTAGTTACCATGAATGGACTTTCAAAGCCCTAGGGTGGGCTGAGGCTTCCTCTGCTCCCCTCCCCCTCCACAAAGGCTCCTACTTACGTATGCAGAAGTCTCCATTCTCATAGTAGCCGGGGCAGCATTGGGACCTCCGCCGGTACATGGTCCTGAGGCCGCGCCTATACGCCGTCTTATAGCTGATCCTAGGCACGAGGGAGAGAGCCACTTGAAAGGATTGAAAATCAATCCATCCCGTTTAGAATGATATTTGTGTTAAGCTCTATCGAGGATGCCATTCAATAATTGCTTTAAAATGCATGGCGGCTTCGAATATGAAAGAACGCAATAAAGAAAAATCAATGGTGGGATGTGGGCCGCTGTGGTGCAGAATGTATTACCCACGTGGTGCTGGAAGAACCTGCTGACTTCCCAATCGCTGCTCGATACAAGGGCTGCCAAGAAAGCTGCTGGGGTGACACTGTGGAGGGCCAAGGGGGCGGGGCTTCCCCTAGGGCCCTCTGGGTTCTGGACTCAGGGAAACCCTAGGGACCTGGACAGTAATGGAGTACTGACAGCTTTGATGCTCACTGCCATCCTATGCCAGGATGTTGGCCTGATCCCTTTAGCGAGTAGGAGAGGCTGCAAGAGGACCGACTCCCTGGGTTTGATTGCGGCATCCCCATGAACTTCCTCCGGCCTCCTGCAGAGGGCGTGCTGTGCCCTGGGAAGCTCTAACCAGGCTCCCAGGCTGCCCAGGAGGAAGCTAGCGTCCCTGTTGGGCACTGAGAGTCAGAGAGGGTTCTAGTCCTTACAGAGACACAATTTTTTGAGACTTGGTTCTGAGCTAGAGATTTATAGGCAAGATTCTCCCAGCAGCCTCCTGGGTCAGGGACCATTGTCACACCCCATCATCATGCCCCATTAATTCCATTTCTTTCATTTGTCTTTTAGAGCTTTCATTCTTGTTTTATGTTTCCCTCCACCCACCACCCATTGTTTTATGGATGAGAAATTGATACTCAGAGAGGTTAATGACTTGCTTGAGGTCACACAGCTAATAAATGTCAGGGTCAGACAAGAAAGGGAAAGGAGAGGTGGGGGGACTATGATCAAGGTATATTATACCTCCATATGAAAATGTCATAATAAGGTCTGTTATTTTGTACAATTCATATAGGCTAATAAAAAATGCATTATCCTGAGAACAAGACTGCCAGAATCAGGACTCAAACCCAGCTCACGCAAACTGCAAAGCCACCGGGTCCTGACTAATGCTCCGTACCAGTTCTCTCTGGTGGCTTTCTGGCTTTTCAGAACATTTTTGAAGGAGGGGGCTGGTGTCCTTAGGAGGGAGTCACAGTGGGTCACATTCAGTGCAGTGGATTTGATACGGCCATTAAAGACAGGAAGAGGAAATGCCCTGGACCTTGAAGGAGAGCTCTTTCCACTCCCCATCACACCCAGGGGGCTGCCCTTATTTCCTCTGTGAAGAGCAGCAGAGCTGAACTCCCTCAGCCTGTTTCACACAGAGGCCCAGGCAAGGCTGGGAGGCTGTTCCTTTAGCCACAGCCCGGACAACCTTCCCAAATCTTTAAAATTCTCACCTCGTGACAAACGACAATGAGGGCCTCATGGGAAATCTGTGATATTTGGGAATGTATTAAGCTAAGGTCATTCTACTTTGTCAAAAGCCCGTAATGGGTAAGCTGGCCTTGCAGAAGCTACTTCCCCCCATGTAGGAAGGCAGCCCCTGGCCTGGCAGGGATGTGTGTGTGTGTGTGTGTGTGTGTGTGTGTGTGTGTGCTCGCGAGCGTGCATATGCACGCACTCGAGTGTCAAAGAATGATCTTTATTCTGAGTTGAGACAGAAGTCACTGAGCCATTCCATTGTACCACTGACACCTCACAGGAGAGAGGACACCACTGCTCCTGGCTCTCCCAGCCTTGTGTGCTCCCATCTAGGAAGCAGGACAGGTGGGGCCTGGGGCCAGGCTGCTCTGGGAAAGACACTGAACCAAGCTACTATACCTGGAAGACTGATGGTGCCACTGTCAGCGTGCACACTCTGGGTCATCATGAAAGCTCCACAGAGACTCAATAATTTAGCAAAATCATTCACGTTCCAGGAGCATAGACTATTTTAATAAGCAGCTGCTCACTCACCCAGCCCCAGGGTAATGGAAGGCTGCATAGCCTCCTGAGACAATGGAACCACACTTCAGAACAAGCTCAGTGTTGGCTCAGGAATACCAGGGTTCAGGGCAAGACAGTGCCAACTGTTGCCTCTTCCTCTGGCTAGGGACACAGTCAACTCTGACAAAACTCAGAGAGGTCTGAAGGGAGCATCAAGCAACCAGTTCAGGGTGTGTTTTACTAAATAGGTGCCTACTGTGCACAACAGGGACTCTATCCTAGGATCCATGGGGTACAGACCAGAAATGCCTCAGAGTTGGGCCCTCCCCTCTTGGTGAGGAAGTCGGGGTGCTCATACACCAACTTCCCATGTTGCTGTTGAGGGTTCCTGGCCCACAGGATGTGAAGTCAGAAAGCAAGCAGCTAACAATGTCTCAGACCACCAACATTAGAGAGTTCCAGGAATGCAGTACTGACAGTGCACACAGCACCTGCCCCATGGTCTCTCAATAACAAACTAGAGAGTCAGGCATCTACCCTCGACCCTGTCCTCTGGGGAGTGCTTACCGGTGACGGGTGCACTTGAACCAGTTGAGGATGTCTGCGCATCGTGTGTAGTAGATCTGATCAAAGGGGTGTGCATAAGACTCCTGCACAGTCACAGCATAGCTGAGGGTCAAACAAGAGATGGAAGCCATGGTCAGCAAAGGCCAAGCCCAAGCCATGACATACCTCCCTTCTCAGATTTGCCCAGCCCACAGCCCCAAGACTGGGACCCAGCTCCCAGACTCCTGCCCTGGATCTCAGCTGTCACCCTAGGCCACATCTGTGCTGGTTAAAGTGAACTGTCAACTCGACAGAATCTATAAATTAGCTGGAGGATGTGGCTCTGAGCACACAAGCAGGGCACACAGTATCCTGATCAAGCTCTCTGAGGGGAGCTCCTGTCCGCTGTGGGTGGAACCATTCCCTGGGCTGGGATCCTGAACTAACAATATAAAAGGAAAGAGTGAGTTGAGCATCAGCATGCAGTCATTGCCCTCTGCTTCCTGACTGTGGATTGGATGTGATCAACTCCTGCTGTGACTTCCCACCACAGTGGGTGTGAGCCAGCAGAAATCTTTTCTCCCATAAGTTGCTTTTGCCTGACTATTTTATTACTACAATAGGAAAAGAAACTAGACCATCACCTTACTAGCTTGTTTGCTTGTTTGTTTGTTTTTTGAGACAGGGTTTCTCTGTATTGCTTTGGAGCCTGTCCTGAAACTCACTCTGTAGACCAGGCTCACAGAGATCTACCTGCCTCTGCCTCTGCCTCTGCCTCTGCCTCTGCCTCTGCCTCTGCCTCTGCCTCTGCCTCTGCCTCTGCCTCTGCCTAAGTGCTGGAATTAAAGGTGTGTGCCACCAACACCCACTCACCTCACTAACTTTTGACCCAAGTAAATTCTTAAATTCTACTTCACTTATCTGATAGTAAGTAGAAAAAAGTTTGAGTTTATTCTGTAGGGTTCTAGAGGGCAGATTCCACAGGTCAAAATATTTTGTTCCATGCCATATAGCCTCAGACATAGAGGCTAGAGGATTTATTGAGCCCACAAGCTCAAGGGCAGCCTGGGCAACATACAAGACCCGCTCTCTTAAAGTAATAATGATGATATGTTTATTCGAATCCTTAAGGCCTTTATGGGTGTGTGGGGGAGATGTTCTTTAAAACAACCGAATAAGTGGCCCCATTACATACATGAAGAAACTGAGGCTGGGAGAGGCACCTTGCCTAGCTGTACCAATATCAACTGTTAATATTAATTGAGTGCCCTATAATAAGCCCTTTAATTCCATTATTTTATGTGTTTGTGTTCAGGGATACATGTGTATACCTGTGTTATTTTGTGTGTGTGTGTGCGTGCGTGCGTGCGTGCGTGCGTGCGTGTGTGTGTGTGTGTGTGTGTGTGTGTGTGTGTGTGTGTGTGTGTATGTAGGCCCAAGGACAACCTTGGCTGCTGTCCCTCAGGTGCCTGCCACCTTGCTTTATGAAGCAGGGACTCTTACTGGCTGGGAACTTGCTGAATAGACTAAGATGGCCACAGTGAGACCCAGGGATCTATCTGTCTCTGTCTCCCCAGAACTGGGATTCCAAGAAATCATCACCATATCCAGCTTGCTTGTTTGTTTAATGTAGGTTCTGGGTGCTTAAACTCCAGTACTCATGGTTTCTAGGCCAATACTTGACCAATAGACTCCTCCCAGACAGTCTTATAAAGCAGGGAGTAGAATTACTCTCACTTTGAAGATAAGGAAACAGCATCACCCAGTCTAAGTAACTTCCGTTAGTTCTTCCAGTGACCTTCTAGTCTACTGCATTTCTAGCAGATCTGGGGCTACACAGAGCATGCGTCTCCAGACCTTCCAATGGAAGCAGTTATTATTATTATTATTATTATTATTATTATTATTATTATTATTATTTTCTTTTTGGAGTCTGTCCTAGCACTCTCTCTGCAGCCCAGGCTGGCCTCAAACTCACAGAGATCCCTCTGCCTTAGCTGGGTGGTGGTGGCACATGCCTTTAATCCCAGCACTCAGGAGGAAGCAGTTATAGTTATCCTGTCTATTAGCTGCAACATAGACCAGCAGGTGGAAGCCACAGGAAATCTGTTCCTGGCTTTACCAAAGCAGGCTTTTCCTTTGCCACCCTGGCGAGGTGACATGAGGTGGCACTACTGATGCCTGGCTGCTGATGCGTGGCACACACCTCCTGGGCAGGATGGAGAGCGTGTCAGGAATTAATTGTTATGTAGACTGGTATTCCATGTTTTCCCCAGAAGGCTCACTGACCTGGGCCAGATGGCAGGCTCAGGCTGTAAAAGCCCATCTGCTTTGCCTAAGGAAACTGTTGGTTCATTTGCAAGAGGGCTGGGTGCAGTGGAGCCCCAGTCTGCTCCCTGATGCCTGCAAGGCAAAAGGTCTGGAGTCCTGCAAGCAGGCCAGGAATGGCCAGCAGTGGGGAGTTCTGACACTGAGGATGGTAAAGACATCTCTGGACATGGGTACCTGGGAGATGTGTTCCAGACATATAAGTATATGCAGGCATGGCCACACCCCTGTTCATTGTCAGGCCTTAGGAAAAAGGCAGGTCAGCACCTACCCCTGATTCCCATAAGTCTTCTAAAATTCCACAGCACCATGCTGCATTTGGCAAGGCTGTCTCTTACAAGGCGAATGAATGAGTCAGAGCCTGGGCCTGGAGGCCTGTGTGGAGCCTATCACTCACTAGCATGTCCTTAAACATGTCATTGAACTCCCATAAGCCTCCATGTCCTCATTTGAAAATCTGTGACAAATATGAGGGACTTTGTAGGTTTCCATGAGAATTAAAGGACAGTGACAGTAGTATGTACCTCTCAGAGTAAATGGAAAAGGAAAAAAAAATTAAACTGCTCACTGGGTACATAATAAGTGCTTAATAGATGCTAGCCTTCATCAGTATGGCAGTCAATGGATTTTCCTCCTGTGCTAGGCATAGAACCATTCTTCCTCTTTACCATGGTGGGGGCAGGGAGCAGGTCCTGCTACAGGATGGACACCCTACCTTTGTTGAACACTTGGGGTTTAGCTTGCTATTTCACTGCTGACTGAGGCAAAGGAACAAGCCCCAAAGGTAGGGGCTGTTGGTGTCATGGGGTTGGACTTAGCTTTTAGGATCCCCAGGTTCTGAGTGAGTCCACCAAGAGGGCCTTGTACCAGCGCCAAGTCTCCAACCTGCAGTGTGTGCCCTGCTGTCACGGCTGGGTAGTTTAACACTGCTCACTTGCCAACATGCTAATGAGGGGCTAATCCATCTTGTAGCAGCAGGCTTTACCAACTCAGGCAGGGAAGGGGAAGGGGTACTACCCTGGGTTTCATGGTAGAGGGACATAACTAATAAGGAGCCCTCCAGAAGTGCTAATCCAGCTGGGAAAGTATTACTGAGTACTCTCTGAGGATCAGGGTGTGTTTACGGAATAGAACAGGGTAGGTTCATCTAAACACTATCAGGAGAGCTTGGCTGGAAGATCTAAGAAGGAATCACACTGTTAGATACAGGTATCACAGACAGCCTCCTTCCCAGGGGTGGAGGGGAATAAAACCTGTTTCACTGCTGGATGGTTCCCTGTTCTCTCCTACAGACTGTGACCTGAACTGAGAGATGTGGCCACCCAAGAGTTAGCTCACATTCCAGTCTTGTTCATGCTGGGCAGGTGAGACAAGTAGAGTTTCATTTCAAGTCTGGGTAGATTCATTATGAGTCCTGTCCTAATGGATGGCTCTCTGTAAGAGAGAGAGAGAGACCCAGACTGGGGCCTTGGAAGAAGACGCAGATGGGAAAGAGAGAGGCAGTGGGAATCCAAGAACCTGACTGCTGCATCAGTCTTACCTGGGTGGATGATGGACAGGCTTATCTGTGGAGGAGGCCCCCGTGAGAGACTAGTGAGTGGTTCTATCTGTCAGCCAGGCTCCCTGAACACTGAGAAACAAAGGCTTAGATTCCACCGGGAGGAAAGGGAAAGTGAGAAGACGGGAACACAGAATCCCAGTCTCTGGGCTCCGCTTCAGAGCCTGCACTCACACGCGCCCAGTAAGTCTACTGCCCCTGAGTTATAAAGACCCAGGCCTGGGCCCATGCTGCCAATATGAAGACAATGACTGCAAAGCACTTTCGAGAACCTGGCTCCCTTGCTCCTCCCTCGTGCCTGTGAGCTGAGGATGTTTCTTTTCCTTGCTGGATGAAGCTGGTTGTGGGCTCACAGTCATTCAGGGACTCCCTCAAAGAGCACAGCTGACCAGGTAGGGAAATCGAGGTTGGGACGCCCTGAAGTCTTCACAGATCTGTACATTCTTCCCAGGGCTCTACAGAAACACCCTTTGCTTAAGCCTTGATGTCATCACAGCGATGCATAGGACATGCAGTCACCAGACAACACACTGGAGCAGGCACTGTCCCTCCAGCCAGTCTTCTTGGCCTACAAGTGTCTAGGCTACCCCAGCGCATGGGCTTGCCTCTTTGTGATGTTTCTCTCTGCCCAGAGGCTGGCATCCACCCCCATGGGCCCATCTTGCTTTCCCTCCTCCACCATCCACTTCCCCCATCGGGCCTCCATCTTAATTTTACTCATTTGATTTATTAGTGTCTAAGTGGCAGAGTCATCCTGGTCAGCATAGCCAATCAATTCCAGGGTTTAATTCGGTTTTTCCTGATTGGGTCTCTGGTCACTGTCTTTCTGCTCACCAAAATCAATACTTTAACCTTGTGCTTCAAAGTCAGACCATCTGCAGAGACCTAGCCTAGACTCTAGGACTCCCTGCAGCAGCCTATATGCGGCAGGCTCCTCTGCTGTGGCCCCGCCGCCCTGTCTGAGCTAGCCTCCTGCCCTGATCAGACCAAAAATGGAAGAGGGCCCCTCATCGCCCATGGTAGGCTCTGACCACTCCTCCACTCTGCCATTGCTGCCAGTCCTAGGAGACTATGGCAGACACCCCAGAGTCCAGGATAAGACATCTAGGACCACAATCCGTACCTCGTCACTCGTGCCACCGTTCCCCAGGCCTGTGCTCCCTCGTCTGTAAATGGGTGTGAGAGTCGACATTGTCAACTTGACTGGATCTAGACACACCTAGAAGGCAAACCTCTATCTGTGGGGGATTTCTAGACCAGGTTAGCTGAGGTTGGACGACTCTGCCTAAACGTGGACAACTTCGTTCCACGGGCTGGGGTCCTGGACTGACTAGAAAGGAGGAAGGGACGTGAGCACAGCATGTGTCTCTCTGCTTCCTGCATGTGAGCAGCTGCCTCCTGCTCCTGGAACTGCACTCCTGGAGCTGCACTGTTCTTGCATGATGCACCATAACCTCAAGCTATGAGTCAAAATAACCCTGCCTTTCTTAAGTCATGTTGTCAGATATTTTGTCATGGCAATGAGAACAGTCTCTAGAACAGGATGGGGACAAAGGAGGAAAGAGCAGGATAGCCCGACAGGATGTTGTCACCTGCTGTAATGTCATCACCTCCCACGGTCCTGGGTTTCAGAAATCTTGCTTTTACCCTGTCCTTCAGTTTGAGCGGCCCTGTCTGTCTGTCACACCTCCTTGTTGGCCATCAAGCCTTCCACGGCCAGCAGCTGTCTCTCCTGACTCTGGTATTTCTCCATAGTGCCACATCCAGAGTGAGCCCTCCAGAAAATGCCAACTTACCTCTCCCAGTGGCTACACACATTGGGATCCTCGGGGTTCAGAGTGAGGGCAGCTTGCAGAAGGGAGACAACAAGGAGGCCCACGGTGGATGGCGCCATCAGGCCCTGTGTGGGAAAACAGAGAAGAAAGCTGCTTACTCAGACTTGGTGTTGTGGCATCTGTGTGGTGCTAAGACTCGGTCCTCCCTCAAAGCCAATAAATAGACACTAACAGACTGGGCTTCCCACAGCTGCCACACAGTGATGAAGGCTGGATATTTCACATCATTGGCTATCACAGCAACAGCTCTGAGCAACTGAAGAGGGGGAGTCCGAGTCAAGGGTCTGAGATCTCCCCAGGAAGAGGCCTGCATGCAGTACATTGGCTAAAATTTCTCAGCATTCAGAGCACCACCCCAGTTGCAATCCCCAAGCCTATCCTTGATACAGAAACTCAGATCTGGCTATTGAAGAGTCAAGGTTCTTCCCTCGCCCTCCACTCCATCTCTGGTAAGGCTGGGGCATCCCATCACCTCCTGCTTCTCCTATGCCAAAACGAGAAATAAAGTAACTGTGTGTCCCACGGGGGAACTGAACTGAGGCAGCGTTTCTGAGCATGCTGGGCACCAGACACCTCGAACACTGGGCCTCTGCTTCTCTTTCCTCCTACAGGGTACCCGTCCCTTAGTGTCACTAATTATCACTCCCACTGTGAGATGAGGGACTGAGACAGCTTTTAAGGAAGCAGTGTTCCAGGTTATCAAGGCCCCTGAAGTACCATTGAATGGTGAGTATTTAGTGCAGCTACACAGTAACAACCCCTTGTTCCCAAAATGAGAGACCCCCAACACAGAGCTGCCTAAGGAGGATGGAGAATGGGCCATGCAGGGAGTGGGGGTGGGGAGCTGAGCAGCCCCTGTGCTTACTCTCCAAGACCTTATGGCCCTACCCTACAGCCTCTTACTCTCCAAGACCTTATGATCCTAACCTACAGCTTTAGAGAATGCCTTCTAGTCTAAATGCTCCCACTTGATAGGCCACTGACCTTGGGGACACAGGGCAGTGAGGACACATCCAGCGGGGCTGGACCCCATGAGTCCCCGTGTCCTTTGAGAGCTGACCCAACACCATGACTCACGGAAGAGGTGCTATTGTGATTTATTTAAAGGTTTTAATGAATCCAGGGCAGCTTTTCTTTTTCAACCACTGACACTAAAAGAAATACAATTTCCATTAAGCAGGGCTGAGGGTGTTCTAGAAAACATTTTGACATTGGAAATCAGTCCCCAGATTTGAAATGGTTGGGTAGCTAGCCCACAGGCCCTAAGTTTTTAGATGAGGACCATTTATCCTCCTTGGAGGACAAACAAGAATGGCATATATTTACACTCATCTCCAGATATAGTACCTCATGCGGCACTTTTCTCCTAGAAGCGTAACTACTCCCCACCTCAGTCACTTCCTGTTAAACTCTTTCTTAAGAAGCTCTCTCAATGACAAGCAAATCATCACAAATTCTGTGTAACTACGGGGTCTAAATTAATGACTAATGAGTTGTACTATCTACATATATTCTGGAAATCACCCAGCTAAGCGCAGATTTAGCCAGAGATCAAGGGCATCCACAGATCCTTTGGGGGAGGGAAGGGTAACTCCGCTGCTCCTCTAAATTGGCAGAGTCTAAGAAGTGCAGCTATTCTCCTAGACCCTACCCTCTCCCCTCCCCGTTTAGCATCAGAGACTCAACAACGGCCACACACAACCTAGAGTCCACACAGCATTGAGGGCGGCTGCTAATGTCAGCCAACCATCCTACCACTCCATTCCCCACTAGGAGATTCAAATAAATTCAGAACATGGCACCTAGTGCTGGGGAGAGTTGGAGAGCCAGGAGGGAGATGAACATCTTTTTCCATGGAGCTCTGGGCTCATCAAGCATCTCTGGGGGAATGAGTGATACATACAGAACTCAGGAAGGTAGGTGATTCTTGGATGCCCACTGTAGAGTGGCTTGTCTCTGTTTTCCATGTGGCCCTGATCTATGGTGGGCATGTCCTGTTAGCTTCAGCATCCTCCTCCAAAAGACCTGAGATGGCACCTTTAAATTTAGTAGGCTTTGGATATTAAAGGAGTGGGCCACAAGAGGAGAGGAGACGGGTCCTCTGGCTCCGGCGGAGCCATGGTGAGTGGAAGGTGGTTACTTGCATCACAGCCATCACCAGGAAGCTCTTAAGAAGTCTTCTCTTAGGTGGATGTGGTAACACATGCCTTTAATCCCAACACCTAGAAGGCAGAGCCAGATGGATCTCTGAGTTCTAGGCAAGCCTGGTCTATAGCGCTAGTTTCTGGATAGCTGAGGCTACACAGACAAACCCTGTCTTGAAAAACACAACAACAAAGTCCTCACTAAAGCTTTTCTTGCTGAGTCAGGTCTGAATGGCTCGGTTTAGCTGACTCTTACTGGCAGGGATCGCTGGAGACTGACTATGGCAGAGAGGGTGGTAGTTGTCTGGTTGAACACACTGGAAGAGGACATGGATGGCGGAGGGGACATGGTATTTAGACTGACAATCTGAGGCCTGGAACATCAAGTCTATCCAGGGCCATGTCCAGTGCGGGTGGGAGTAGGGAAAGAAGGATGTCCAACATTAGGGGGAAAATGGTGATGCCTCTCAGACCCCCTAACACTCAGATTCTTTTCCTGGAACCTACCCACGTCTGAGATGTATCCTGGACTGTAGGTGTGGCTTAATAGTACAGCAGTTGCATAGTGTGTGCAAGGCCCTGAATTCCATTTCTAGCACCAAAATCAAGCAGCCAGTCAGTCAGCGAATCCGTCAAGAAGCTGCAGAGATATCTGAGTAAGAGTGTTTGCTGTATGAGCATCAGGACCTAAGTTTGGATCCCAGCACTGGGTGCCACTGCAAGCACCAGGAACCCCCACACTGTGAGGGTTGGGGACAGGAGGATCACTGAGGCTTGATAGCTGCCAGTCTAGCTCTGGGTTCAGTGAGAGACCCTGAAGAAGGTGAAGAGTCATAGAGCAGGATGTCTGATGCCTTCCCTGGCCTCTGTGCACATATGAGTATGTGAGCCTGTATACAGACGGACCAGCAGTCTCTCTCTCTCTCTCTCTCTCTCTCTTCTCCTTTTTATCAGGCTAGCCTTCTTCCTTCCTGCTTGCTCTATCTAGCCCTCAGCCTGCTCTTCATCTTCAACTCTGCCCAGTCAAGCACCATCTACTACCCAGCAGGGATTGGCAAAGGTCAGAACCATTGACAATGTCCCTGTTGGCCCCCAGAAAGTGGCAGCAGAGGCCCCGTGCTCCAGCGTGGTCACCCTGCCTACCTTGCTGTCTCCCAGCATGCTTCCTTTATCTTTCTGACATGTTGTAAGCGATCAGTGCTGGGACGGACAGCCCTACACCTCCGTTTCAGGGACTGACTCTCAAATAACTGTGTCCCCTTGTCTCTGACACTTCAGTTGAGAAGACAGAAAAGCAGCCAGAAAGAAAATCTGTCACCATGTGAGCGCAACTCCTCCCCAGTCACTTTAGTGGGACTTCCTGGGGGCTGGCGGGAAGCACACGAAACAAAGACCTATGCTTATGAGACGACCAAGGGAAAATCAATCCTGCCACAGTGGTTATTAGATGACTCCATTTGGAGTGACAGAGGTTAACGTATCAGCTACCATCGGGGCATTAATAATTAAATACGAAAATGCCCCAGGATCATTTTCAGAGGGAGAGACGTGTAAATAAGTCAACTGGCTTCTTCCCTCTGTCTCTTCTGCCTGCATGCTAAGAGGCAGAGAGAGGAGCTTGGTTCCAGAGTTTGGGAGCTTCCTCCTGCTTTGGAGTATGGGAGGCATTGTAGCTGATGCATGGAGGGGCAGAGAGGCAGCCAGGTGATGTGACTCACACCTAATCAGTTCATGCCCCAGCCACAAATTAAAGGAGGCCCCTGTAACACCTGCCTATGCCTGAAACCCCAAAGAAACCTCACGAGATGGCTGAGGCCCACTGAACAAGATTGACAGCAGCAATCGGAGGACCTGGGAAAGCCTGGGTGGGGTAAACCAGACTCGGGGTGGATAGAGCATGGAAGAGGGGAGGCAGGTGGTGAACACACTGGGCTGTGGAGACCAGATGTAGCAGGTGGCATTGCCAAGAGCCAGGCAGGAGAAGCTTGCACTGTGGCCAAATGGAAATGTTGGAGGATGTTTCACAGCTTAGGTGGGATAGTAGAGTCCTGTGAGAACGTGACAGAAACATCTCAGGTAAGGTTCTCAGGAATGGATCACCTCAGATGCCGGCCAAGTCTTTATCTGCAACAGCCATGGCGCACGACTCATCAGCACACACCTAAGGAGAGCCCTTTCTAGCAGCATAGCAAGCTAGGTGAGCACAGCTCCTCATGACCCCAGTGTGAGAGACTTTGCTTCTCTTGTTCAAACCCAAGTCAGCCAGGAGGCCTGAATCATGCCACTTTGTATCCTTGGCATTTGTATTGGTGACTCTTCAGGGCCTTCCAGGTTGCTACCAGGTATCTTAAGAGACATTGACCTTGGGCTGGGTGTGGCTCAATCCGTAGAGTGCCTGCTTACCATGAACCAAGCACTAGGCTCAGTCCCTGCATTGCACAGACTGAACATGGTGGTGCTAATCCCAGTATTCAGGAAGTAGAGGCAGAAGATCAGAAGTTCAAGGGTCATCCTCAACAACGTAGTGAGTTCAAGGTCAGCCAAAAATACATGAAGCTCTCAGAGACAAAGACACACAGAGAACAAGACCAAGAATTGACCTTCTAGCAAAGGAACCCCTCCTCCCTACCCAGGGGTCCTGCTCTGGCATGGGTTGGCCATGCAGGCTGAGCCAACTTTGACAATGTTGTCATCCTCAGGACGCCTCTGTTCTATCTTTAGCTTGACTCAGGCCAATACCTATGGAGTCCAGCCTGTCCTCTTGATGACATCCCACACCTGGCCAGGCACCAGGGGCTCTCTTAGCCAATGTGCATAAACTGGGACAGAGAGCAGATAGACAGATGGCCCAGGGACCTGTTGTCACAAAGTTCATCTGTGCAAAACCTCTCCTACCTGCCTTACTATGAGGGTGCTAATACCTTGAAGTCAGAGCCATGTACTTGGAACCTCTTTCTCTCTGTGTCCCTCCAATGAGTTCTTCTTTTTCAACCAATTTGCATTGGGGGTGGCAGCAGCCAGACACTGACTTATGAACCCCAACCTCCTAATCCTCCTGCTCCTATTTCCAAGGCTGAGACTACTTGGCTTAGGCAGTGACTGGAATTGAACCCAGGGCCTCTGGTATGCTAGACAGACACCCTACCAACTGAGCTACTCACCAGCACTGTTTTATGGACCTTGGAAAGGTTCTTCTACCACATCAAAGGGGATGGGCTATAATGACTGCTTGGAATGCATGCAGAGAAGCTGGGGAAAGCATGTGTCCTAGTTTGCTTTCTGTTAGTGTGATAAAACACTCCAACCAAAAGAACCTTGAAGAAAGGGGTTTATTTTACTTACATTTCATTGAGGGAAGTCAGGGCAGGAACAAAAAGAAGATATTTTCCTGAAGGAACACTGCTTGCTGGCTTACTCAAGCTGGTGCTCAGTTAGCTTCCATATACAGACCAGTACTTAGGGAATGGTGCCTCCCACAGTAGACTGAGTTCCATATCCATTAGCAACCAGGAGAGTTCCCAATAGATGAACCTGATTACTCAATTGACAGTCCTTTTTTTTTTTTTAAAGTAGTTCTAGGCTTCATCAAGTTGACTGTTAATGTTAACTAGAACATGGTACAGGAGGACTAGCAATGCTTGTCCCGGGTCCTGGATGGGGCAGGGAAAGCACAGACCCATGCATTTGGGGTCCCTACAGATGTCACTTCTCCAAAGCTGCTCTTCTGTAACTACTACCCAAACACAACCTCTGCGTTCTCTCCGGCCTTAAAAACCAGTCTTATTTACTTTTCACGAACCCTTGCTCCACACCGGCAGAACACCTGGGGCAGGCATTTCCATCTGCTGCTTTCACATCTATGCTCCCAGTACACAGAGCACTGTCTGCACTGAGAGGGATTCTCGGGTCATCTTTGTCAACTACTTAACTGATTCTTCAGCCAGCCTCTGCCTCCACCTACCCGAAGCCTTAAAAACATCCACCTGTCTCACTGACAGAAAACATCACTCCTCCCATGTCATTCTATGAGGAGCACACAGGAGCTCCAGTCTGTTGGCATCGGTTATAGTGGGCACCTGTGACATCCTGAGTGGGACTCAGAGCCCTCTGTCTGGGCCTCCCCATCAGCACTGGCGCTTGTCTGCCCTGGGAAGGCAACACAAGGCAGGCATTGAGGGCTGGTCAATAGCTCACACTGCAAATGAGGACGAATAATACCCTGAGTGGCCCGTGAAAAGGCACTTTCAGGACCAGGAGCGGCAGAAGCTGGGACTGATTGTGCACACACCTCACATCTCTCCCAGCATGTGGGTGCAGAGAGACCTCTATCTTCTATTTATAGGGCATGCACACACTTCTGCTATTTTCTGAGTAAAACAGAAAAGCCAAGTTTGCACACAGGAGGCCAACACCAAGGTTATTGTCCAGTCTAGCCCCTCTTCTCCCCTTCCCTGCCCCTGCTGGTTCACCATCCCCAGACACCCCCCATCCCCTTCCCCCCACCTCCCCCCCAACCCCGCTCACTGGGTCTAATCAGCAGGGATGGGAGATGAAAGGAGGGGCCACCATCAGCCTCCTCAGCCCAATACTAAGAGGCTCTGTCTTTGCCCTGAGGAAGCCTCCTGCCCCCTAGTAATCCCACCAGGGGCTGACTTTATGTTGACTGCTTTCTAATATCCCTACACAAAATTAATTAATTAATTAATTAATTAATCAACAACTAAAGAAATAAAACCAAAACTTTAAAAATAACCCACACCACCTAAACTCTAGAAGAGTAAGAGTGTTCCCTTGACTGCAGGAGCACAGAGTTCCAGTGCCAATGTGCAGCCCTGATAGGTGCCTACCCCTAGGGATAAATCAGAGGGCCTTGCAGTCCCCTCCCCTGACATGTTAAATGTCTTCCCCCGAAGCTGGGCTCCACCACCCTGATAAATCCTGCTTTCCTCTTGCCTAGGAAGCCTCACACTGCAAATCTCAAGAATGACGATAGGGAAGCTGCCAGCAACCATTCATCAGAATCAGAAGACTGTCCTGTCCCCTTCATCCCCTGCCCTGCCGAAAGCAAGTGGCCCTGACATCAGCCAGGCTGGAAAGAGAGCACAGCACACCCATGGGACTGGGCAGACATCTCCAAACTAATCAAGTGCTGGCCTCCTGCCCCATTCCAACAGCTCTGGGCTCTGTGCACCCCACCACCCTGTGCTCCCCACTCCTGAGCAAGCAGCTTCATATCCATGGCCTCCAGCACTGTGAAGATGAAGGCAGAAAACTTATCTGTGTTCTTAACCATCTTATTTCTCACAAAGCAATTATCTCCATCTTTCCATTTCTTTGCAAATCAGGGCACACTCAGCCGGCCCGGCTACCCCCCACCTCTCTTCCAACATGTCTGCCCATTGTGTCTGCTGCTCTCCTACCTTCAGGGTTCTAAGAACCATAGGGAGTCCCTCATGCCCAGGCACCAAATCAGAGCTCCATCCTCAAAACCTCAGCCATAATACAGGCATCCAGGGAATGGAGTAATTAATCCTTGGCGGGTCGGATCCAATTCCTGCCCCCTTGGGGAAAAAACTTTTCTCAAACCACAAGATGTAACCACAAGTGCCTGGATAGATGGGCAGAGAGGACTGGGGAACTGGTTCCTCGAGAGCCATTCATGTATCTCCAAGATGTGACTGTGTCATCTGAACAGCAACACATAAGGTATCAAAACTGACCCGAGAACACCCAGCAGCATCTGATGTCCAACACTTTATACCCCAGGAGGGGAAATGATTTCCTCAGTGCCTGTGGCAAGGAGACTGCAGGGCTCAAGTAACGAAACAGCAGTCAGTAGGGATGGCTCCAAAGCCTAAGAGCTGTAGACTGCATAACACAATGAAAACCTCCGCTTGCATCCCCCCACTCCCGTCCTTCACCCTCCTTATTTGGATGGGGTGTCAGTTAGCTCAGGCTGACCTCAAACTCTGTGTAGCTGAGAATCACCTTCAATTTCCAATCCCCTTGCCTTTGCCTCTGAGATTACGCTTTGAGCCACCACACCTGGTTTTTGTGGTACTGGGGATGGAACCCAGCACTTTGTGCAGCTAGGCGAGCATCCGAACAACTGAACTACATCCCAGGCCAGGGTTCATGCTTTCCATGGACCGTGTCACTGACATCACAGGACTCTGAACGCTACACCGTGAGAGCATGTGAAGTGCTCTGCTCAGAGAAGATGTTCGATGAAATATTCAGTTGCTCACAACGCATCGCCTCCACCTCTGAGACCCTTGCAGTTCTGTAGTTTTGGCCTCCAGAGTTCCTAAGAAGCCAGGAGAAGAAAAACTGTGGCTAAGGAAATCTCTTGGTGAAGAACGTGGGCTCAGCTGAGCAAATGTGGGGCTGGACCGAGTTGGTCCCAAGTGCAGCTACCCACGTGGGCCTCATCCTTCATTTGTCCATTAAGCCATGGTAACACTGGGGTGACTCTGGCGTGGCCCAACTTCAGACCCAAAAATACCTGCTGCAGGTAAGTTAGAGCCTGTCAGAGGCAGGGGCCTCTGGAAGAGGCTGGTTCAAAGCACCAATGTGTTTCCCTGCAAGACCCCTGAGGCCAGTGCAGTGGGAAATCAGAGAGCTTTGCTCTGATCAGTGTTCCATAGCCTGGTATCCCCACTGATCAAGACCAAAGGCAGGTCAAAAGCACCAGTCTTAGAGAGGCACAGCCCCGAAACAACCTGAACGCCCACCCATGAGGGCTTCAGTAAGTCATCTCCAGTATGCCCAGTCATGTAGTACAAGTATTAAACACATGGATGAAAAAAGTGTGTGGTGGTACACACCTGTGGTTCTAGCATTTGGTAGGGGTGGCTGAGGCTGAAGGATCACATGAACCCAGGGGTCTAAGATCAACCTGGGAGACAGAAGAAGAAGAAGAAGAAGAAGAAGAAGAAGAAGAAGAAGAAGAAGAAGAAGAAGAAGAAGAAGAAGAAGAAGAAGAAGAAGAAGAAGAAGAAGAAGAAGAAGAAGAAGAAGAAGAAGAAGACAGTATTCGTATATAAAGAGAAACAGAAAGACCTAGAAGCTATATACAGTGCTTTATAGGTTCGTCGTGTGGAGGAGGACGCAGGAAGACAAGGCGTGTGCTTTCTAAGCATTGTCGTTATGATGGTGTTCCACATTCAGCAGCAGCATCACAGGCACTGGGATAGCAAAGATATGTAAAATAATCACCATCAACTGAATGGCATTGCTGGAAGATGGCCCTGACATATTGTGATGTGGGAAACAGCACTGCCGCATTCCTGTAGAGTGCCACTCACGTGTGAACTGACAAGGAGCTGTCCCACTCTGCTGACGTGAGGGACTGCAACCCCTGGGGACACTGGCCCCTTTATGGAGTGGCCCAGGAAGCCCTTGAAGCCATCTTGCTGGGGGGGAGCCCACCACCTCCATTGGATGGCCTGAGTCTTCTCAGTGAGTATAGCTGTGCTGTGATTAAGAACATTATACTATTTCAAAGACTCAAAATGATCAGATGAATGGGAAAATGGATGGTTAATGTAGATTTCTGTCGGCTCTATTCAGGATAACCCGTGGATCAGGTATTTGGATTTTAAAAGAAATATATTGCCGCCCTTTGTTCCCAATGCTGACAATTTCTGGCTCAGAGCCTGGCCAGGTCAGCCCTGCTGGGTGCTTCACCATCACCAAGGCAACAGCCAGCTCCATGAGGCCCAGTATCTCAGGGGGATCCTGGGTTCCCAATTCCAGGTCTGCATCTCACCAACTAGGTGGCCTTGGGTGGGTCTGCCAAACCTGGAACCCAAACTTCTTCATCTTTAAAGTGGGGAGGGTAAAAAAAATCTCACTTTGTCAGTTCTTTTGTTGATTGGTTGTTTAATTTTTTACTTTAAAAAATTTTTTTTGGTTTTTCGAGACAGGGTTTCTCTGTGGCTTTGGAGGCTGTCCTGGAACTAGCTCTTGTAGACCAGGCTGGTCTCGAACTCACAGAGATCCGCCTGCCTCTGCCTCCCGAGTGCTGGGATTAAAGGTGCGCGCCACCAACGCCCGGCTCTTAAATTGTATTATTATTACTAGTGTGGGGGAGAAAGACTGAGTGACAGAGGGTACGTACGTGCCACAGCATGCAGAGTCAGAGGGTAACTCTGGGGAGCTGGTTCTCTCCCTGCACTGTGGGTCCCGGGGATTGAACTCAGGTCACAATGCCTATGCAGCAGCCATGATTTACCCCGAGCCACTGGCCCTGTTCTTTGTTTCGTGAGTTCTTTGTACACTCTAGATATGAAACTGCTGTCAGACACAGAACTTGTAAAGGTTTTCTTCCATTCTGCAGGCTGTCTCTTCACTGACTAACCACTTCCTTTGTGGTACATACAGAAGCCTTAATGTCACGAGGTCTCATCTGTCAATGGCTTCCTGAGGAAAGATTTTTAAATAGGCATAAAAGATCATATATAGGCATGACAGGAGAGCAAACGGAAGGGCTGGAGAAATGGCTTGCTGTATAAGCACAAGGAACTGCGTTCAAACCCCCAGAACCCACATAAAATTCCAGGCATGGAAGGTTGCATGCACTTGCAACCCACTGCCATGGGGAGTGGGGGGCACAGAGACAGGACTGGCTGGCTGCCAACCTAACTCAGGGTTCAGTGAGAGACCTTCCCAAGAGAATAAAGTGGAGAGCTCCATGCACCCTTGTACACATATACCTCCCCCACCCTGGCACGCGGAACACACAGCTACAGAGATAACTCAGTTGGTGAAGTATTTGATTGCAAGCACAAGGTCCTGAGCTTGATAGCCAGAACCATGAAAAAAAAAAAAGGCAAGATAAGGCGGCATAGACTTTTAGTCCCAGCACTGGGAAGGAAGAGATAACCTCTTGCCATGGACTCAAATAAGCACGGTAGATGGCAACTAAGGAACCCCAACGAAGATTGCCTTCTGGTCTACATACACACACACACACACATACACACACACACACACACACACTCATACACAAGTAGGAGTAAAACTGTCTAGGGGGACAAAAGGGACTAACAGAGGGGAGGAGCAAGAAAAAAGAGCAAAGAAACTATGCAGGGAGGTATGTTTAATATATCAAATATATTTGGATAAAATATATTTATATAAAGACTTTAAAAGTAAATTAATTAAGAAAAAACTGGCTCACAGGATGACAAGAAGTTGAGGAAACAAGAGTAGAAGCAGGGCCCTCGGACAGGTGCCTCCGGCCCCCGCACATGCTCAGTGCTGCTGCACAGGCACGGCTCTCCGGATGGGGTGTGGGGGCAGGACCCCGGCACGGACATGCCTAGGAGTTGGCTGAGACTCTGGGCCAGTGAAGGGCTGCCTCCCTGGGGTACACCAGGTCTTCCACAAAGGACAGAAAGGAACAGGGATGAAGTCCAACAGGCCCCACTGATGCTCAGTGGAGGCTAGAGATGATTCCAGGGCTAGGCCAGAGGCCAGCTTGGTTTTGTCTGGTCTGGGCCCTGTGTTCAGGCTACTCTCTTGTTAGAGGTGTCTGTGACTGAACAATGACCCTGAGCTCTAGTTTCCTACAGGAGTAAACTGTTCTCTCTCCTTCTAGAACTTTAGTGTGCATTGACCCCACCACATGGTTCCGTGGGACACACATTCTGTCCCTTGTTGCCCCAGGTTTAATTTGCTGAATGGCATGCAAGCCCCAGATTCATTGTGTTCCTGGCCTGATTACTCGTTGTTTGTTACAGCATTTTCCAGGAAATTGTTCATTAAGGCTGAAAGCACCTGCTTACAGTAAGAGGGGCATCATACAAAAGCCCTGTCACGGGTGCCCAGGAAGGACATTAATTAATGAAGAGAAAGCGACCAAACATATTATAAACTAAAGGTCTGAAAAGAAATGTCTGAAGCTTAGTGGATTATGAGAAAAGGCTGAAATTAAACATCATATCTCCAGACCTCGGTGGGATTAAAAAAAAAAAAAACGGGGAAAAAATTACAGAAGGTGGCAGAGGTAACGATCTATTTCTGGAGCAAGTAAAGCCTGGCTTCCATTAAGAGAATTATAAATCAATTGTGTTTTGTCTAGGGGCATATACGTGTGCTGTGTGCTAAATTAAAAAGCCTAACACATCAGGTAGTTCCTTCCGAGGGGTCCATGGAATGATGCTATTGGAGGCTTGTAGGCCTGCAAAGAGGCGAGATGGTTATGAGGAGGAGGTTGGGAGAGCTGAGTTGCTGGGTCACTTGTCGGGCCAAACAGGACTCAGGTCACCCTGAGCACCAGGATGGAGAGAAAACTGCAGCCCCACCTCAATTAACTGGAACCTTCCATTAGCTGGAAGGTAGCCATGTCCACAAGGGCCCATCAGGTAGTACCACCACACCAGAACTGCTCTTTTTCTCTCTGGAAAGAAACATCCAGGGACTGCAGGCGTCGTTGGTTGGGAGAGTGCATGAAGCCTGGTTTGAGTCCCAGCACCATGTAAACCAGGTGCTCTGGGGCACGCCTGTTATCTCAACCCTTGGGAGGTGGAGAATCAGCAAGGCCATCCTTGGCTGCACTGAGAAGTCAAGGTGTGAATAGGCTAGAGACTCTGTCTCAAGGGAGGAGGAGGAAGGGAAGAGCAGTTTCCGGAGTGTGCTGATCGTCCTTTTATTCTGCTTTATTTCCCTCGGCTCACAGCCACTCTAAAGGTCTTTGGGAAATGTGACCCTGAAGTCATCAAAATGTCCTAAATCCAGAGGGGTTTTACCCAGGCAGGAAAGAAGGGGTTATATGCAAAAAGACTTTCGGTAGCTGGTACTAGGAGCACAGAAAACTGCTTAACTTACAGCTCGACAAAAGTCAGAGATTCATGCAGTTCTTCAAGGCAAAGCTAATATAGGGACAGGTCCCTACTCAACATCAGCTTTGCGTGTTGCTTTCTGCTCCTTCCCCAGATGTCCCTGGCCTAATCGCAAATGCTGACTCACCAGCAGGTAGAAAATGGGGGAGCTCACACCAAGGCTAACCCTTGCTTCCCCTGTGATCTAATTCCCAGGTATGCCCAAAATTTGTGAATCTGCCATAATGCATGTGGGGACTCAGTGGGGTGGGGAAGATGGGAGGCCTCTGACACAGGTCCCTTCATCTACACCAAGATGGGGAAGAAAAAGGCAAGGGCAGGGATTATGGTAGGGAACAAGAGGGTGGGAATCTTGTTGGCAGGAATTAGACATGGGTAGCCAGCTAGAAAACTGGGGTTGGAAGTTCAAATTCAAGTGGACACTGGGTACTCCCAGCTCTGAGAATGGCCCTTGTTAGATCTAACCTGAACGTGCATGGAGCCAAAGAACATTCCAACTATACCTCAGCCACTGTGCACCTACCAAATACCAGGGCTAAGGAGGAATGGTCCTGAAAGCCTGCACCAGGCAAGGCTGTTACATGCTCCTCCCTACTCAGTCCTCTCCACAGCTCTGTGAGAAAGGTATTATAATCTCCACTTGGCAGACGACAAGATGGAAGCTCCCGGGTAGACATGGGTGAGTTAATAGCTCAGGACTGCCATCCTGTGTGACCAACATTCTGCTCCCAGACAGGTCTCCATCCTTTGGTTTTGAGACATTCTCACGTAGCCTAGGCTGACCTCAAATTTACTATGTAGCAGTCAATGACCCCAAGTGTCTGATCCTGGTGCCTTTACCTCCTGTGTTCAGGAACTACAGGTGTGCACCTCTACTCCTGGTTTACGCGGTGCTGGGAATTGAACCCAGGGCTTCGTGTATACTCAACTCAGCTTAGGTCTTCATAGTTTGGACTCAGAAGCTTGAACGTGTGTGTATGTGTGTGTGTGTGTGTGTGTGTGTGTGTGTGTGTGTGTGTGTGTGTGTGTTTAAGAGAGATGGGAAGGCTGGGGAGAGAGAAGAGGACTGGGCCATCTCTGTGGATTAGAGCCTCCTTCACACTCATAAGATGTGAAGAGAAAGTGGAGATACTGTATGACTGTGAGAAAAATCCCAGTTCAGAACTCAGAAGACAGACGCAGGCCAGACACGTGCCCCCTTTGGTGCCGCATTGTCCCGTTAGCTTCGAGGAAGCCCCTCTCAGTCAGGCTCTCATCTGAAGCACAGTAGCCACACTGCCTGCTAGCAGCTTTCTAGTGGCAATTTTTGGCACGTGGAAACAGGTGCCCATTGGCTATAGTGCCCGCCTTGGAGTACAAGTGTTGGAGACACTCTGAACCTGGCTGAGATTCCAAAGCCTCTTTAGCTCTGGTTTCAAAGCAGGAAGACTGTGAGAGTACAAGAGCCAGGCAAATGACCCTCAGCACACAGCCTCAATAGATGAGGACACCCAACTCCCTGGCCTTGCAAGGCTAAACTAACAATGTCCCATGTGAAGTCTTCCTTGTGTCATTCCTGGCCTAAAGACTTTCTTCAACATCCCAGCCCTGTATCAGTGGTGCTCTGTGGAACCATGGGAGGAAACACAGGCTAGCCCTAAGGCAGGCCTCCAAGGAGAGTGCGCTGGTACCTGACTCCACCCCTAGGGCTGGCAGCAGAGAAGCCAATTACTGGCCAGAGATCTGACCAGGAATGTTGAATACAGGGTTCAGTATCTGAAGCCCACAGTCCTTGCCGTCTTCCTTGCTATCAGAAGATGTGAGTTTTATTGTAGAAAGCACCAGTTCCCACCCCCAAAGACAAGGCATGCATTTCTTCCCCAGGAATAAGTAGGATCCCACCTTGTAGGGAGAGATCTATGTACCCGTAGTGCTGACCACGCCTGTGCGGGTGTGCTCACAGGTATGTAGAACGTACGGGGATAAAAAGAGCTGGGGGAGGAGACACTTGCTCTGTGGGTTCTGGTTTCAGCCCAGAGAGCAGCATGAGGACCTTTGCTTTTTGGCTTTCTTGGCTTCTCACATAAGTGATTTCTCCCTCAATAAAATATCATAGGACATCCCTATTTTGTGTAGCTTAATATTTCTGCATTACTATCCCTTTCTAGGCCCCAGCCCTTCCTAACTTCAGCATTTTTTATATGTGTGTATATGTGTCTGTGCATGTGTGCACTAGGTGCTATTCTTCAGATGTGGTCTATCTTGTTTTTGAGACAGGGTCTCTCACTGAGACCTAGCCCTAACCAGTTCTTCTAGCCTGGCTGGCCAGTGAGCCCCGGGGATCTTCCTGCCTTCACCTCCCCAGCACTAGGATCGCAAGTGTGTACTTTTTAACATGGGTCCTGGAATTGAACTCAGGTCCTCATGCTTGCACAGCAAGCACTTTGCCAAACTGAACCCTCTCCTTAGCCCCCCTTTTCACTTTCAACTCTACTATATGGAGCCTCCCAGATGCTGGAGTGTGCAAAGCCGCAGTCCCCTCTGCACAGCTCTCCAGAAACATCTCTGCGTCAGGAAGGACATATCTAGACAGCACAGGCGCCTGGCAGCCTCCGGATCACTCCACAAAGTGGAGATGAGGATAAAATCACCCCAAGGGGAAGGCAGAGGAGACATTCATTTCAAGCCAATTTCATCCACTGTGGAGCAATCGCTAAAGCCGAATCGTAGTGCTGTGCGCGTATGTGTTGTGGCGTGTCAATTCGGGGAGAGGAGTGAGCGCGTATGACTGCCAACCTGGTGCAGCTGCTCTGGGGAGGAACTGTGAGGAGACAGCATCTGCTGACAAGGTTGTTTCCTGGCCTCCAAGGAGGGCCAGAGCTGAGTACCCAGCCAGGGACCAGGAGAAACAGGCCCGAAGCAGAGCGGCCAGAAGCAGATCTCTCTCTCTCCAGCAGAAACTATAACTCCTCCTTAAGCGCCTGGTCATTCCAAGAGAACACATAGGCTTAAAGGCCTGCACAGATTTCCACCAGCCACGGGGCCATGGGAAGACTCCTAACATCTCCTCTGAACCTCAGTTTCCCCATTTGTAAAAGGAAGTCGTGGGGGTGAGATGGCTCAGCAGATAAAGGCGCTTGCTGCCAAGTCTGGTGGTCTGAGTTCAACCCCTGGACTCCTAGTTGAAGGGGAGAACCGACTGCTACAAGACTGTGCATGCCCCATTGCACAATCCCTCCCCCATAAGTAATTGTCTTAAAGTTTTCTTAAAAGAAGTTGTTTGATATTCGTGCATGTGAGAGCCACACTAGACCCCAGTGATGGTCCTGTGGCTCTCCAGAATTCTTGATGAGTGACATCAGAGGGAGCAGACAGGGCCATTCATCTATCTGACATTGTATCAGCTATCTAGACCCATCCAATTACCAGCCAATACTGGTCCACACGTTCATGGACAAGACCCTGTGCTTGGATGGAAGAACTGAAGCTGAGAAACCAAGAGGCCAGACAGAGATCAAACAGTTGATAACAGATGGAGCTGGTCTTGAACCTTGGTCTTTGGGTCCCCCAGTCCAGTTCTAGACCCCTTCCATCATGCAATTGGGAAATGAAGGGAGGGTCTCAAGCAGTCCCTCCTTGGGGTATGTGAGGCCAAAGCAGCCTGAGGACTCTGAATGGTGGTGTCCTCAGAGGCATAATGGAGTCAGCTACCAGAACCTACCTGCCCACCAGGCTGCTGCCTCGCCAGCCCATCATAGGCCTTGCTCTGGTAGGTCCAAGAAAAGACCTTGAGAAGAAAGAAGGGCTACCTGAGGGCTGCCAAGCTCTGCCTCCATCTCCCCACATCTTCATGGCCAGAATTTATTCTCTTTCTCCAGGTGGGCAACTCCTGAACAGAGAGTCCTGTGCCTCAAGTTTCTAGAATCTTTATTCCCAGAGCTGGGCAGTCACTCCAGATCGCACTCTGCTCTGCTAGCCTAGGCTGCAGACACCCTTTCCCAGTCCTCTATCTGCAGCCCTCTGTCTTTCCATGCAGAAGACCATGGCTCCTTGATCCCAGAACTGTGCATGTCACAGGCAAGAACAATGGAGTGAATTCCTACAGCAAAAGGTTTCAGGGACAGAGGTGATTAGTGGTCCCTCTGCTTTTCTTTCAGTACCTTGTCTGGCCCCACAAAGCTGTGCAAACAAAAGTGAGGGCTCTTCTACAGCTCTCTGTGGGGACACAGGGATACCTGTATAGGGGATGGAGTACCTGCTCCCACCAGCACGCACACATACCAAGCCACAGGACTCACCCTGGCTACACTTCAGAGATATTAGTACTAGCAACCTTGGTGCAGATCAACAAGAACCAAATGAATATTAATAACGAATCATGTAGGCATGGGGAGCTAAAGCTCCACTGGGGAATTCTAAGGAGCATCCAGGACTGAGAGCCACCCACTAGGATCACTGAGAAAAGCCACCAACAGGATGACTTGACCCTTTTTCTGTCCTTCTCCCTTCTTACCACCAAGCACAGGCACCCCCTGCCTGCCAACTCTTTGCTTCTGCTTTGGATTCAGGCTCTTCTGCCCTGCCAAAGTGACAGCTAGTGACAGAGTTGGGGATCATCAAAGCCATCAGTGAGGTTGCCATCCTCTGAGCAGCCAGCCAGAGTCAAGTGAGGAGGAAGCAGGAACAGTCAAGTCTGTATCCCCGCGACTAACTAGTTACTTTTCCTGTTTCTGTGGCACAATTCCTGATCAAAGACTTCAAAGGGGATGGTTTATGTTTCTCACGGTTCAAAGTCACAGTCCGTCATGGCGGAGAAGGCATGGCCGTGGGGGGCATGAGGCAGTCGGTCCCGGTGCATCTGCAGTCAGGAAGCAGAGAGAGATGAACGCTGGGCTCAGCTTGCTTTCTCCTCTGTATTCACTCTTGATCCCCCCCCGGGGGGGGGGGTCTTTCCCGCTTTGTTCAGCTTCTCTAGAAACACTCTTACAGATACACAAAGGTGTGTTTCCATGGTGATTCCGAATCTACCCAAGTGAACAATGAAGATGAACTGCCATAGACCCTTTCCTCAAAGTACCTCTAGACAGCAGCAGACTCAGGGTCCAGAAGCTCATAGCTCCCTACATACTTGGACTGGGACACCAATATTATCTAAGCCCCAACTGTAGATACCACAATGCAAACCCTCACCAGCACCCACAACAGGTGCCCTAGCATCCATGGGTCTTCCAACCCCTCCATGGAGGCAATCTGCTCATTCTTCCATCAGCCTGTCTAGTTACTCACTCTTCTGGCTGAGCCCCTGTGGTACAACAGGCACCAGGGACCCTGACATGCATAGTCACATCCCTGCCACAGAGATAACCAGTTGTCAAGCCCTATGGCTGTCCTGTCCTGAGACGTGTCTAAGGCAGAATCTGAACTCAGAATTTCTGGCCCAGGGCAGGCAGTGGTGGCCCATGACTTTAATCCCAGAACTTGGGAGGTAGAGGCAGGCAATTTTCTGTGAGGTCAAGGCCAGCCTGGTTTACAGAGTGAGTTCCAGGAGAGCCAGGGCTACACACAGAGAAACGCCGTCTCAAAAAAAACAAAAAAAAAGAACTTGTGGCTCAGAACCCAGTGAGAGCCCACTGTTGTGTGTTTCTCCTGCTCCACAACAGAAAGCAATGTGGTCAGGAACATGGCTCACTGCAGAGCCACGGCCAGAAGCAGCCCCAGGCCAGAGAGCCCAGCGTCTGCACAGGGGCCTTCCTTCTGGCTCCCCCTTCTAACTAGCCCTCAGAGCACTACTGTGAAAGTCACCTTAATGAGCACTCTTATAATATGCTAATGAGGAGGAAGTGGATCTCACAGGCCCTGAAACCCCAGAAGGAAAGGAGCCCCCCCAAAAATTCAATACTGAGTTTCATCTCATTTCAAAGCTGCTTTCAAAGTGGCCATAAATCTTGCCCTGGACTTGATATAACGAGGCACTGCCAGCTGATGGACATCAGTAATTAGCAGCTGTCAGATGCTGCCCCTCAGAGAGTGCAAATAAGTGCAAACTTGCCCCATGTGGACACTGCCCCATCCTGACTACCTGGGGGACCTGTAGACTTGTCCATGAGGGGCTTCAGAATATACCTGTGGGATTCTTCTGGGTGTGAATGAAGTTTGGGGACAAGTCTCCTGGTGTGACCCAGCCCCAGTGTGTGTATGTAAACTAGGAAGAGCACAGTTCCTTCCTGGGCGCCGGAAAGAGCCACATGCAGACTGGTACGGCTCTTGGTCTAAAGGGAGAGCCAGCTTGGCACAGAGCACTGGGACTCTGCCCCCTCACTTGCAGGTAGAGATGGCAGTGGGGCCCACTGTGAAAACTAAATGACATAATGGCACATTGCGAATGCACCAAATGTTGCTGCTGTCACTTATTGAGCACGAGGCAGCAGTTACTGTTTATGCTGCCATCTCCCTGCTTCTTCACACCCTCGTCCCAGCCACCAACAAAAGCCCCAGGGTGTTGTTTCATAGTCTTCCTAGTTTCAACTTGCTGGGCGATTTCCGGAAGTTGATGTAACTTCTTTGATTCTTTCCTTTGCTTGCTTTTGCTTTTAAAGGCAGGCTCATGTAGCCCAGGCTGGCCTCCAACTCACTACATGGACTTCTGAGTCTCCTGCCTCCACCTCCTGCATGCTGGGATTACGAGTGAGTGCTACCATGCCTCTCCAACTCACTACATAGCTGAGGATGGCTTTGGACTTATGAGCCTCCTGCCTCCACCTCCTGCATGCTGGGATTACGGGTGTGTGCTACCATGCCTGGTTTCGTGCAGTGCTAGAGAGTGAACCCAAGGTCTTGCGCATACCAAGCAAGCACTCTACCAACTGAGCAGCATCCCCGACTCCACTTCTCTGACTCATAACTGCATTCTACAGAGAAGCTGGTCATTCCCTGAGACCTACCTCCAGGGTGCTTGAAAAGATCAAAAAGATAATGCAAGTAAAAGTGCTTTGAAACAGACAGGAAACGGTAAGCTGACTGAATTCTCCTCATTCCACTCCAGCTACAAGGTATTCTAGAAACTTTGACTTGTGCCCTCTCCTCCCCAGGCCACCTAGAATAGTCTCGATTTCCCAGGAAGGAGTCCACAGTTCTTCCAGATGGCAGAGTCTACAAATGGCCACCTCTCATCGCCGATGACGTCTAACTTGAATCCCTCATGCTATCTTCTTGCTCTGCCCCTCAGAGATAAGTCAGAGATCACCATTCGGATGGGACAGTTTTTTATTTCTGGGAAGACCCTAGCTGATATTTGGTCCTACTGTGGGTAACTTCCCTGACTCTGCCCTGTGTATCTTGCTGCTGGAGCTAACATCCCTGAGAGGAATCCATCGCCTCGTGTTTCAATGTTGTAGCGTGTCAAACTGTTCCAAATCTCTGGGTGCCGCTTCTCCATCTCTGCATTTATTTTTTCTGCAGATACAGCAGTCTGTGGCTGGCACTGGTCCACAGCAGCTCAGCAGCTGGTAGGCAGGTGGACTAGACCAAATGGGTTCTCAGTGCTTGGCAGAGGGATTAAGGGCCTGGAGGTGGGCCTGTGCTGTTTACAAGAGGGAGCCTGCTCACTGAGAGGTAGGATGCTACCTTTCACTCTTTTGCCCATCAGGCATTTCATATTCCAAAGACCTGCTATGGTAGTTTGAATGTAATTGGCCACCATAACCTCATAGGGAGTGGCACTATTAGGAGGTGTGACTTTGTTGAAGTAGGTGTGGCCTTGTTGGAGGAAGTCTCCTATACTCAAGATACTATCCAATGTCACAGTCCACTTTCTGTTGTCTTTTGATCAAGATGTAGCCAGAACCATGTCTGCCTGCACACTCCACCATGATGATAATAGACCAAACGCCTGAAACTGTAAGCCAGCCTCAATTAAATGTTTTCCTCATAAAAGCTGCCATGGTCATGGTGTCTCTTCGCAGCAATAGAAACCCCATGTCACCTGCCTTCCATAGAGGCCCGGTGCTTATCTGGCTCCCATGCTGACTGATGATTTTTCTCCCAACAGCACCTTCTCCATAGTGATGGTTACTATTACTATCAACTTGACAGGATCTAGGATCCCCTAGGACACACCTCTGGGCATGCCTGTGAGAGAGCATCTAGACTAGTTTTTCATCAAGCTGGAAGACCCATCCTGAATGTGGGCAGCACCATTCTGTAGCTGAGGTCTTGGACTGAATGAAAAACAGGAAAGCAACTGAGCGCAAGCATCCATCTCCCTCTGCTTCCTGACTGCAGACGCAACGTGACCAGCTGTCTCAAGAACCTGCCACTGCACCTTCTCCGCCATGATGGATGGTACCCCAGATGGTGAGCCAAAACAAACCCTTCCTTAAATTGCTTCTTGGAAGGTATTTTGGTCACAGTAATGAGAAAAGTAACTAACACAGTGACCCCCACCTAGGGTCCCTGCTAGGCTCTTCCCTCTCCACCAGACACAGGACAAGGCCGTGGGTACAGGGCAAAACAAGTCACACTGCCTCGGGGGCAAGGTCATGCAGCCAGGAAGCCACATCAGGGAGAAGACCTGGGTTCCAAGGCCATCGCCAAGGGAGTCAGAAGAAAGATTCTAACCATGTAAAGGGGCGTGACCAGAGGGAGACAGAAGTGTTGTCCAGGTATGTAGACAGGTGGGTTCTAACACAGTGTGGGAATCTTCAGGTAAACAGGTTCCCTGAGAAAGGAGGGATCTCGTTTGTTTGGTTTTTTGTTTGTTTGTTTGTTTTGTTTTGTTTTGTTTGAGACAGGATTTCTCTGTGTAACAGTCCCTACTGTCCTGGAACTCTCTCTGTAGACAAGGTTGGCCTTGAACTCACAGAGAGTAGCTTCTGGAGCACTGGGATTAAAGGAATATACCACACCACCCAGCCATTGTTTGTTTGTTTTTGTTGTTTTTATTTTTAATGATGGATACTCATGAGCTATTTGGTGAACTGAAAATATTATAGGAGACCACTGCATCAGCTCTGAGTGTGTGAAGGCTGTCTTCTTGTCATAGCTTCTGAACAATACAGTATGTTGACTATTTCATAGCCTGGGATTGTGTTAGGTACTATAGGTGACCAAAAGGCGAGTTATAGTTTGTAGGAAAGCTGGGTACAATGACACTGACTGTAATCCCAACACTCAGGCAGCTGAGTCAGGAGAATTGTTGTGAGTTGAAAGATGGTCATGTTTATAGAGTAATATTCTACCTAAAAATTAAAGGAAAAGATGCAGGAGGAAGAAATAAGGGCAAAGGGAAGGGAGGCAAGAAAGAAAAAGAGAAAGGAAGGAGAAGGAAGAGAAAGAGGAGGGAGGAGGAGAGGGGAGGAGGGAGGGGAAGACGGAGGGAAGAAGGATGTTATCTACAAATGTCCTGTTATATAGAGGGACTGGAGCATTCACAGGCTCCTGTATCCATGGGATGATGAGAAACAATAATAGAGTATGCCCGTTTCTACAGAGAAAACTATTGACATAGATGTATATGTGTGACTCTATATATGCCTAGAGCTCTATGATATATGGAAGGAATTGGCAACGATTCCCTGAGTGGACAGAGTTAAGGGTACCATGGAAAGAGGAGAGGAAGGTACGGAGCAAGCCAAGAGAAAATATATCTCAAAAACACTACTGAAGCTAGGCGGTGGTGGTACACGCCTTTAATCCCAGCACTCAGGAGACAGAGACAGGCACGTCTTTGTGAGTTTAAGGTCAGCCTGGTCTCCTGAGTGAGTTCCAGGACAGCCTCCAAAGCTACAGAGAAACCCTGTCTCAAAAAAACAAAGACAAACAAAAAAACCACAACTGAAAACCAAGTAGGATATAAAGTCTGCATGTGAAATCCCTCACTTGGAGATACTGGAGTCTCAGTTATCCACCCACCTTCCCTCAGAGTCTCCTCCCAGGCTTTTGGCCAAAGTCATAGAAAGTCAAAAAACTAGGAAAAGGGGAAGTAAGTAATCTCTTACCTGAAACACTTCAGCTGATCCCACATCCACCCCAGAGGTGGAGCAGCACCCAGGTCTGCCAAGCATCCCATCCTCACATCCCCCTTGCCTCACCCCAGGCAGCCTCCACATGGACCAGGTTCTAACTATTGATGGGACAGGAGCAGGCAGGTCTGGAGCCAGGTCTAGACTGTCACTCCCTCCTGGAGTCCCAAGCTACTACAGAGGGAGCAAAGGCTGCTGAAGGCAGGAGCCATCTCTTCAACCCCTTCAGTCCCCTAAGCACTCAAGTAACATCCGATTCCTGGACATGCTCTACCATCCAAGAGTGGAAGCACTGTAAGGAGATGCTGAGACACCAGACCAGAGAAGGAGGGCAGATACCCCGGGCATCGTGGGGTCCAAGGTCTGTAACCACCTGGAGTAGCCCCTTGGCCACAGGAGCAGGCACTTCTTGGCAGGGTACCTTTGTTCAGTGGCATTGTGAACTCTCCAGAAATGTCTCCAGAGCCACTTAGAAAAAACCTCATGAGGCGGGGAGGGGCGGGGAGGGGCAGGGGATGACTCAGTGAGTATGGAATGAAGACCTGAGTTCAAATCCTTGCACTCACAAAATAGTCCCAGCATGGCAGTGTGTGTGCCTGTGACCCTAGAGCTGGAAGTCGAAGAGGCAGATCAATGAGCTTGCTGTCTGCCAGCCCGGCTCCATATTCAGAGAGACTGTCTCAAGGCCAAGAGTAATAGAGCAAGATGCCTAACGTGCTCCTCTGTTGGATTGTGTGTATTTGTGAACATATCTACACACACACACACACACACACACACACACACACACACACGGCTTTAAAGAAAATTCCCTCATGACATAGCACGTCCTAACACCACACAACCTAAATGAATTTGATTTCTGTTTGATTTCTGATTGTGCCTTGACAGGTGATCTTGACAGTCTCTCGTCTTCACTGTTCCTGTCTGTAAAGAGGGGGCACTGACAGCAGCTGCTTCAAAGAGTTGTCATGAAAGCAGAATGAGTTAACATACACACGATGAGCCAGCTGGGAAGAGCTGAACCACCACCATGGTAGGTGTCAATGCATCTCCAGACCTAGCCTGACTTCCTGCATGATCTACTACCAACCACCTTCCTGAGCCAGACAGACCCCATCCTGCCTATCTCTATTGTCATTATTCAAAACCCAGCCCACTGGGGTCTAGACGGAACTTACAAAGTGGGATGTTGTCAAGCAATTTCAAAGGTTAATTGAAGGATTCAACAATGAGGGCAAAGCGGACCCACTCAGAACCAGAGCCTATTTAAAAAACAAGCAATGGTTTATAATGAAGCCACCAACAGAAACACACCATCCCGGGAAACACACCATCCCACTTAGCAGTTTAGATCTGGCTAGGAAGGTCACCCAGGACACTTACTGTCCTCCACCACCACCCCCATCATCCCCAGGAGTTTAATCACCCACCACAGAGCCATTCAGAAACAGCATGCAAGGCCCCTCCCCTGCTGCCAGAAGCAGTGCCTGCTGTGGCCCCTAGGAAGCTAATTAACAGCACTGGCTAATTACAGGGCCCCCTTTATACTGCTCCTTGACTCAGGGCAGAGCTGTGGGGGGCCTGGGCCTGGGAAAGGGGCCCCTGTCTTTCATGTAGCTCTGGAGAGACCTAGCTCCTCTGATCCCTTGGCAAGCTGCAGTCCCACCAGCCCCTGTGCTGGGGCCCTGGCCACCCATGGGAGGCCAGCAGTTCAAAGTCAGCCTGGCGGGCATGGTGGGTCCACTTGGGATGAAGAATAATTAGGGCATTCCAGACCATCAAAATCAATAACATAATTAACAAATATTGTGCCATTCCTCAGAATCTTGCTAGGAATTACGCTGTCTTTGATCACACAATGTTCTCTGACTATTAATGACATGTAATGTTAATTACCAGGGAAAGGGAATGACTCCAAATCAAGACCTCCTTGGAGAATAACTAATATTTTTTGAGGAGCCGGGAGCCTGTAAGGGGCTCCCTCCAACTGTAATGATATTAACTTCAAGAATCCCACTCTTCATCCTCACTGGCAAGCAAGGCTCTACACTCCCAGCACAGAGCCCTGGTTTGTGGCTCAGGAGCACTCAGCACACTGGGAGTTAGCAGTTGGGGAAAGCTGGTGAGTGGATGAACAGAAAGAGAGAAGCTAATCTAGGCTTGCCCGGTACCATGAAGGGAAGCATTTCGGCCCATGGCTGCCCCCTCTAAGCCAGTGTGCCTGATACCCATATTCCCACACAGAGAGAGACCCCTTCTCAAGGGGAGTGTAGGGATGCGGGGCCTGGAGTTTTAGAATCAAGAGACAAGGCTCAGCTTTGGTTCTGTTTGCCCAGAGGCTATGCTCTGGGCTCCCTGGGTGCTATGTGGCTTGTCCGAGAGCCTCAGTCACTTCACCTGGCAGGCAGCAGCCGCCAGTGGGTGTGGTGGAAGCAAATGACAGCACCACCCTTGCTGCCCTCCACAGCCACATGGTAACGGTCACGGTAGCTTTCCACCTGAGCAGTTCAGCTCCTGAGCTGTGCCCTGTCTTCTCTCTCCATCCACAGCACTGAAGTCCCCTCTCCTGGCATCACCACAAACAAGACCTGTCCCCCAGAGCCACAGATTTTCAGAAGTCATCAACAGAGAGGCTTCTTTGGAGCAGAAAGGGAAGGAAAACCCCACGTGTCAAAACTCTACCTGCATCTGCCAACATCTTTGCTATAAATAAGCTGGGATTTACCACCAGTTCCAACATCATGCTGTCTCTGGCTTAACTGTCATCAAGATGTGGTTATTAGTTTTTATTTACTGGGCTCGTGTTTGTTTTCCTAGAACGAGAAGCAAAGCACTAGAGGAACATTCTCCACAGAGCAGCGCCTCCAAAATGAGTGTTGGAGACCTGCCAGAGGAACGCATGCCACCTGGGGTGACAGTCTTTAACAACTGTGGTGGTGAAACCAGGGGGAATGGCCCAGTTGCCCTCCTGTTGCTCCAGGAAGTATCCTCCAGGCTGATGCTTCCACTGCTGGCTGGGGGGGGGTCCCCCACGATGGACTGGGGTCCCAGAGAGGCAGTACAATACTAACCAGTGTGGAAATATTTCACTAGTTTAACAGCCGTCATACAAACACACACACACACACACACACACACACCACACATGCTCATGCTAGCTTCCCTGGCTACTCCAGCAGGAACTCCCTGCTAAGGTCTTTCCGCAGGGAGCCATCGAGCACAGACAGCCAACAAGATTCCTTTCGGGGGGGGAGGGGCGGGGGAACCCAGGGCCCAATTACAATCACAGAGCCAGGATGCTGCCAGTTGTGGGATGGGGTTGGGGGGGGGGGTCGCTCAGGTGATCTCAGCCAACTCCTTAGAAAACAGATTAGGAACCTGGAACTTACAAGCAGGGCCTTAATGTCACCAGGGCCAGCCCAAGGGTCACCCTGTAGTGCAGTAGTCAGGTGGAGGGAGGCCTCCACTATGGGCCTTCACCCGGATGTAACTCAGGCTGGGCTTTGTCCCTAAACCAGAGTCAGCTATATCCACTTTGCTTTTCAATCTCCCTGATATCAAAACACTTAAGGAAACCTCAGTTTAACACACTCCAAGCCTGACCCCCTCTCTGCCCACGGGTCCCTCTTCCTGACTTCCCCAACCAGACTGAGAAATGGTCTTGATTTTTTTTCCCTCCTGCCCACCCCACTTCTCAGCCAACTCTGTTGGCCCTGGAAACAAGTACCAGAGTTCAGCTATCTCTGTGCAGCTACTGTTCTGCTCCCAGCTCCCAGCCAAACCCTGGCCACTGACACTACCAGCTCTTAGAATTCCCTGTTGTCACCCTTCTCCCTACATCTGTCATTTGCCATCATAGCTCAGCAGAGCAAGTAACCAAAATCCCAGTCCCAGTCATTACCTCCTGCAAGGCCTGGGAAGCCAGTAGTCAGGGGCTTGTGTCCTGTGTGTCCTGTGACTCTCTGTCCCAATTCAGGGCTGGGGAGTTGGATGGCTCCCTGGCCCCAATCTCATAGCCCCGTCTATGCGAATGAAAGTAAGTAATACTTTGTACATGGGTTTACTGGGGGAACGCATGAGCCTAGAGGCATGTTTGCAGTTCCTGGCTCCTGGCTCAGAATACTTGTCATTCACACACAGAGCTGATGACACCTGGGTCACATACTGCCACATTCCACAGACAGAGAAGCCTCCTTCCTCACTACCAAGGGACAAAGCCATCTACTCGGCACTCCTCTGACCACAGCCCACAGCATGGCATTACTCCTATAAAGGAAAGAAGAATTCCGCTTGATTTCAACTGCAAAGCCCTGCTCCACACCCATAGACCCATCAAAGGGTTTTCAAGCCCCCCCCCCACCATGCACACAGGAAGTCACCCCCGAAAGAACATCGGCCTCCCCATCCACCACCTCCAGTAGTCCTAGGTCTAGAATGTTCTGCCACCTTTGTCCCATCTCCTTTACTGTCACTAAGAAAAGACATTGTTGGAGGCACAGTCCCAGCCCCCTGGCACCTGTCCTGCAGATGCCTGACAGGGGAAGATAAATATATTTATCATACACAGCAAAGTGAATAACAAAGAGTTTATAGAGCTCTTCATGACAAAGCTGACAAGCCAAGGCCAAAAGCTCTAATCAGTTCCCAGCTGAGCCCAGGAAATCTACAGGCATGCAGCTCTGACCTTCTGGGCCCATTTCTAAAGGGAAGGTTAAAGTTTTGTTGTAAAGTAAGTAATATTTTTTTTCATTTGAAATGACAGACAGATATGAAGTTGTATATACATGCCAACTACCAAAGTGACAATGGGATTGTATTTTCAATTAACATACAGATGCACCTGCCCATGCCCCCTTTACAGGGTTTTGTTCTTGAGGTAAATCAGCATTTGCTGTCTGTCTGTTGGGATGCCAGCTTGCATAGAGTGGCTAGCAAACTGGCTGAAAATGCCTGTAGCTGCAGATTCCAAAGCTGCCTTTTCATAAGTTCATTTTCAGAAAAGCCCTAGATGTTTAAGAAGTCACTTTAAAGCTCTGCAGCATCTTTAGCCCCCAGACCAGAAAAACAACAACAAAACCCAGGGACCTGTGCTGTCCTGAGTGGGTGCCACCACAGACATGTCTCACTTCCTGTGTAGTCAGTGGTTCGATCAGAAGCTCTGTTCGGTGGGTGGGGCCACAGCGCGGTTGGGGGTGTTTTCCTAACATGGATCCCCAATATTACATACAAGTAGATGCGTAGCATACATCCCTGACACCAGGGACTGAGAAGCAGAGGAAAGAAGTTCAAGGTTATCCTCAGCTACAGCTACACAGTAAATTTGAGGTCAGCCTGGGCTACGTAAGAACCTGTCTTTAACAAAACAAAAAAGCTTCTTATTTTTGATAGAGAACAAGAGTCAACCACTTAGAAACTTTCCTTTTCCAAAGGGTAACCCCCTTTCCTATCAAATGGAAATATCTAGATTCAGCTTCAGCACAGAATGTGTCCAGGCTGGGAATGGAACTGGGGTTGCTAGGTGCAACAACAGTTGCTCATGCTGGGCACAGATGGCCCCTCTGGTCATCCAAAGCCTCATGGGGGAGGCAGGCCTGAGCCCCACCCCACCCAGCTGATGGTAATTCATGCAACCCAAGACTCGGGGCTGGCACAAGGACATATTGAAGAGCCAGACTTGAGGAAGACACAGGCTCCTCCATTCTGGCCAAGGACATGGCAGAAAAACATCAGCTCTCAACTGTTTCCTTTGTCTTTGGTGCCTGAATCCCCCACCCAGGGGCCTGTTTCCATTACACCTACTTCTACCCACTTGAACCCACAGCATCAAACAAACCAAACAGCTGGCTCCCAGGCCCAACTAGCCGAACCATCTGCGTGACTGTAGGTGCCTTGCACTCTGCATTTGTAGACAAGCCTGCTTTGAGCTCTCTGGGAAAGCTTTCAAGGACAACTTGAAACCACCATCAACACGCAGGCTTGAGCGGGATTCCAATTCAGGCTGAGTCACTCTCCTACATGTTTGGGCAAAGCCAGGGGGTGGAAGTGATCTCATTTGAGGTTCCCTGAGCCTTCCCCAAGGGCTGCCGCCTCCATGGTCTAGATGAGGAAAGTGAGTGGCTGAGATCTGCTCTAAGTCTACAGACACAGAACTTCAGCTGGGAGACCTAAGGCACCATGCTCTTCCTGCACAAAGCTGCCCCATAGTGCTCCAGTCCTGGCCCGTCTCTGTGAGAGGGGGGAGGGGGCAAGGACAGGGCCAAGGCCCTGGATCTGGGAATCTGGGGTTTGCATACTCTGGCAAGGTGTGAGCCTCAGGGTTCTGTCTTCCGCTTGATGGGACTGTGGCAAGTGGCGCAGTTGCCCATGGTATCCATCCTGACACACTGTCTTTCCAATCTTCCTCAGGAGCCGGGGGCGCAGGGAGAAACCAAATCCCCAGAAAGGAAAGGCCCTCCCTGATCCTGAGCGCTGGATGGGCTTGGCCCAGGGCCCTCGTCACCACACTCCTTGCACAGTCACCACGCCTACCAGCACCAGACTCATCGGAGTCTCATCGGAGGACACAGAGATCAGAAGGGCCAAGGTGGCTTGCACTGTACACCCTGAGAACAACTTTTGGACAAGATCTGGGTGCAACCAAATACCCTAGGCATCTCTTAGGAATTGGGGTGCTAAGGAAATGGGGACACATGGCCAGCAGGACTACAGGTCCTCGCTGTGAGACTGGAGTCTAGAAAATCAGTTAGAAAAACTGGTGAGGGCCTGAGAGATGGTGTGTGCCGTGGGTGCCAGACCTGACTAGGATCTCTACGGAGAAGGTGCCACAGACAGCAGAGCTCTTCGGCCTAGATGCCATCCTTTAGACATCTCTTGTGACAAAGTCTCTACACTAGCAGAACTCTTCCTTAATCACATGACAGGATTGTACCCCAGAGGGGACTCCAGTCCTAAAGGGCAAATTAAGACAGGCGCCCTCATCCCCATGGGTCACGACGTCCCTGTTCAGGCAGTGAAGGAAGCTGTTAACAAGAAAGGGCGTTTCCCCCTGATTTAGGGGAATCGTTGCGATAAACTCCCATCACTTCCTCCCTGAAAACACGCATGACACCTGAGGATGCAGTAGCCACTTTGCACCCATGAGGCAACATCAAACATCCCGGGACTGGTTGGCAGCTCAGTGGTACAGTGTGTAGCAATAAGTAAACACACAAATAACAATAGGACTGGCGGAGAAAAGGCCAGGTCTTTAGTGCTGCTACAGAACCACCTCACCAGCACCAGACCCTTGATCTCCTGAAAGTTTACTTCAGGAGAAGCAAGCACCCTATCTGTTTAAACCAGTGGATGCTCTTCCTTAGCTTCCAGCTAACATCCATGTGGGTATGGTAGAGGCGTAATTTTAAATAGACTTTATTTAATAAGCATCTGTGAGGCATCTGCTAGGCACGAAGAGCACATACACAATACATACTTGTACCCTAGAGACACATACTCTAATGGGGAGGAGGAGATGATTAAGAAAATACGTAGGTAGGGCTTGGGTGTGCAACTCAGTTGGTAAAGTGCTTGCCTAGCTAGGATACAAGAAGCCCTGGGTTCCAACCTCAGCACTGGAGAAACTGGGCATGGTGGTGTATGCATGTAATCCCAGCACTGGTGCGTGTGGAAACAGGAAGATCAGAAGTTCAAGGTCATCCTCGGCTACATAGAGTTTGGGGCTAGCCTAGGCTACATGAAATCCTGTCTTCAAGCATCAAGGGAGGGGGTGAGGGAGGGAATGACTGATTTATCAATACATACACTCAGGGCTGTGGTTAAAAAGGCAAGGGGGAGTACAGGTCTGAGAGAGAGGAAAAGGCTGCTGCATGAAGCAGGCTTCAGGGAGCCTCACAGGGGTGGGGATGGGGGGGGTGGGGAGAGGGGGGGGGTAGGTGGGGGAGGGATGGGGGAGGGGTGGGGGGAGGGTGGGGTAGGTGGGGGAGGAATGGGGGAGGGGTGGGCATCTGAGCAGGGGAACAGGTGGAGCTGCAGGAGCTGGAAGAGCTGGGGCAGGCTGGGGATGAGTCTTGAGGCCTAAGAGCCCTGGCTCAAACTCAGCCAAGGGTCATCAGTTTCCTTCTCAAAGGCTCATGGGACATCCAGAGAGCAATTCATTGTCCATAATCACAGGAAGTGCAAGTTTACAGGAGAAGCAAGAACCCTATCTGTTTAAACCAGTGGATGCTTTTCCCGAGCTACCTTTCAGCTAACATGCAGGCAGATTGGATGAGACAGACCTCCACAGGAGGCAGCAGGGTACCAGTCCAGACCACCAGAGGATGCCAGAATCCAAGTCAAAGGGATGCCGGCAAGCTGGAATCCACTGGAGACATGGGCCACCTGAGGACCCTGAGTTGACCTCTCTGAGGAAATAACGTTAAAGCCTTCATTCCCTTCTCCACAGGGAGCACCTGAGATGTACCAGGCACAGTGGCTGGTTGTGGTCACATGGAAGACACACACTGTCAGTTGGGGCCACAGGGTCTCCAGGGGTTTACAACAGGAGCAACAGCACTATGTGCTAACCTTTGCCACTTTAAACCTTGATTACAGGAATATTGGCCTAATAGTGTCTATTCTGCTTTTTTAGTTATGAGTTTGGAACTTGAGGGATATTGTCCTACTGTGTAACCAAGTCTGGCTTTGAACTATCAAACCTCTTGTCTCAGCCTCCTGGGTGCTGTATTACACATGTGTACCACTGTGTGTGTGTCTGTGTGTGTGCGCGTGTGTGCTTATGCTGCATGTGCGGGTGTGTGTTCCCATGTGTAGATGCATAGAATCTAAAAGATGTAACCAGACATCCTTTCTATTCTCTTGCTCTTATTCTCTCACCAAATTTGGAGCTAGGCTGGAGGCCAGCAAACCCCAGGTATCTTCCTCTTTCTGCCCCTCCCAAAGCTCTGAGATTACAGGCATACCCCGTTTTCATGTGGGTGCTAGGGATTTGAACTTAGATCCTAATGATTGTGCAGCAAACCCTCCTATCCGCTGAGTTATCCCCCAGCCCTTCTCCTCCTGCTCTCAGCTATTCTAAGATGGGCTGGAACCCACTGAGTGATACCCTGATGCACTTAGGACTTGTCTACAATGTGGAGAACTTAAAGCTGTGGCAAGAGCTAAACAAAGAGGGAACGGACATGGCGACAAGCACTGGGGTCAGAGCAGTCACCTCAAGAAGCAAGTCACATCACACCTCTACAGGACAGTGGGTTTTCAAAGATGTTTTAATTGCATCTATTCATGTTGTATTAGTGTGCATGAAAATCAGAGGGCAGCCTGCAAGAGCTGGTTCTCTCCTTCGACCATGTGAGAACCAGGGATCAAATTTGGGCTGTCAGGCTCAGCAGTGGCGAGTGCTTTTACTCATGGAGTCCTCTTGCCAGTCAACTCTGTTGGGTTTTGTTTTTGCTGTTGCTGTTGCTGTTGATGTGATGGTGGTGGTGGTGATGATCATGGTTTGGTTGGTTGATTTGGTTGGTTTGGTTGGTTATTTGGTTGGTTATTAGATTAGCTAGTTGGTTGGTATGGTTGGTTGGTTAGTTTGGTTGATTGGTTTGGTTTATTTAGTTGGTTGGTTGGTCCTTATTTCATTTCACTTTTCAGAACTAAGAATTAAACTCACATGCTCAATAGACAAGCACTCTACTACTGAGATAAATTCCCAATCATTCGTTTATTTTAAGAAACAGAGCCAGGCATGGTAACCCATGCCTCTAATCCCAGAGCTCAAGAGGTAGAGGCAGATAGATCTCTGTGAATTTGAGGCTAATCTGGTCTATATAATAAGTTTCAAAACAGCCAGGACTACACAGTGAGATTCTGTCTCAAAAAAGGAAGAAAGGAAGGAAAGAAAGAAGGAAGGAAGGAAGGAAGGAAGGAAGGAAGGAAGAAGGAAGACAACTGAATTGCCTCTCAGGTAGAGGCTATGTCCAAATCATCATGCCTGGCAAATAAATGTTGCATATAATCAAAAGGACCCTTGCAAATGTCCCAGGTCACCAGCAGAGCATCTAACATCTGGGTAGATGCAACCTGTAGCATAAAAGCTCTTATGCACTCAAGTCTAAGTCCAAGAGGCTGGAAAAAAGCATTGTTAGCTCAACAGCTGTCACACTGCAACTCCCTCACCTGTACTGGCGCAGGGGGCCAACAGGGAGCCTGAGGGCTCCTACCCACTGCCAAGGCCTGCACCTTGGGAGCCATTATAACACACTTTGATTTGCTTGTTATGTGCAGGATTAAGTGAGTGGGGTTCTGAAGCTAGCAGAGAAATAAACATAGTCGCTGCTCTATCTTCAGGCTCCTTCTGTTTGTCTCCAAGGAAGGAACTAAAACAGAATTTCAAGGAAGATTCCACACCGGCGGGAGGGAGAGTTTGTGAACTAAAGGTGAGGAATTCTCCAAAGCTGGGTTGAGCCCACAGCCAGAAGGAATGCAGAAGCCTCATGCTCATCAGGTCAGGTGGTCTTCACATGCTGTCTCCTTTCTGGAGCTTCAAGCTAGCCAGTCCTTCTGGCTCCCTGCCCTAGGCTGGTCCCCTCTGCTCCTAGCTGCCTGGACGGTGAACCATGGAGTCTGAGAGAAACCTGCCAGGAGCTCCGGGTGGCTGCTGTCCTAATGTCTCCCTCAGGATCTACAGCCTCCCTTCTGAGTTATGGGCACCCTGCAGCTGAGCAGAGCAGGCATCCAATCAGACCACAGGAGCAGAATGAAGATTGGGTACCACACTCACTTGTGAATTCTCCCATCTGCACTAGAGGTGCAGATAAGGCACATTCTGGAAGGGATCTGGTCACCACTTTAATTCCGGTGTATTAGTGGGGTTTAGAAATGTGGCCTTCCAGCTCAACTTACCCCTTACCAAAACCCACAAGCCCTGTCCTCCAGTACTGTTGAGTGAGCAAATGTGAAAAGGCTGTCTACCTCAGAGCTGGCTGCTAGGCTGGGTGGCATGAACCAAGATAAAGTGGGTGGAGCCAAAAAAAGTGAGCTGGATTCGTTCCTGTGTCTTTTATTGTAGTGTCTGATAGAGGCCTGCGGCAGAGACAGACTAGACTGCCCTGCACCCAAAGTGGTTTCAGTACACAACTCTGGGGGTACCTGTCACATAATCGACAGATGTAGATGTGATTGGATGGCCGTGCATGGTGACTCTGCCAGGTCTGCATCAGAGGTCTTTCTTCTTAAAGACCAGATAATAAGGTTTAATATTAAACCAGAGACCGGGGCGCAGGCACCAGGCCTAGCTGTACCTCTGAATTGCTAAGGATTGCTAAGGATGAGGACTTCGCTGGGCGTTATTTTTTTCTCATAAAATAGAAGGAAGTTTGTTGTGTCTCCTGTGGGCCTATGGACAGGGGCAGTTTCTAACAGTCAGGCCTTCCTGCTGGGCGTCCACAAATACAGTGGGTGGGTGTGAAATCTGTGACAGTCTGCTCTACAATATCAAGAAAGAAGCCACTGGCCACCATGCTTAATGAGCACTTGGAATGGAGCCAACAACACTGACATGGGCTGGAGCCTGAAACAATTTCCCACAGAGCTTCCATATTGATCTCATGATGACAGGATAGTTTGGATAGTGGGTTAAGTATATAAAAGTTAATGTCATTTTTCCATCTACCTTTCTTAGGGTAACCACAAGAAGAAATGATATTACATTTATTTGCTTAGAGGGGGATGCATTTGTCACACTGTACATATGAAGTCAGAAGACAACTAGTGGGAGTGGGTTCTCTCCTTCCACCATGTCCCAGGAATCAAACTCAGGTCAGCAGCCTTGGCAGCAAGTGCCTTTACTCACTGAGCCGTCTCACCATCCCCAGATACTAGAGAATTTTAAATCTCCTATGTGATTTGTACATATGGCTGGCATTGCCTCTCTTTGTGTGCAAATGCATACATGTGGGCATGTATATGCAGGTGCCTGCAGGTTCATTTGTATGTGCTTGAGTTCAGAGGTGAGAGGACAACTTTGGCCATTAGTCTGCAGGTGTCACCCACTTTGTGTTTTTGAGAAAAGGCCTCTCTCACTGGCCTGGAACTTGCCAAGTGGTGATTCCCAGGAATTCCTTTGTCTCCATCTCCCCAGTGCTGGGATTATAAAACTGCACTAGGTTGTTTGTTTGTTTGTCTGCTTGCTTGCTTGTTTTATATGGGTGCCGGGGATCCTCATGCTGGCAAGGCAAGCACTTTGTGACTGAGCCCTTCATGACTGAGCCATCTCCCCATTCCTGACACCAACTCTCTGAAGGACAAAGCTGAGCTGCTCACCTTACTCCCTTTGGAGGTGCTCAAGTCCAGGACTCTATACAGATCTCACCCATCCTTGTCTGGCATAGACACTCAGGAAATATTCCCTGAGGATTAACCTTTGGCACCGTCCTGATTTGGGAAAGGGACTCTAGGATCTCTCCAGCTTCAGCAGACCCCCTTTGCCTGACAAAAACCCCCACAGAAGCCCAGCTACCATCAGTAACAACGAGAAAGCATGTGAGGAAGGACAGCCTTGGCCTTCCAGCAGACAGCAGAGTCAGTCTCTCCTTCTCTGAAACATCATTTCTCACAGTTTGAAATGAAACCCATTATTCCCAATTAACCTGCCATGAACCCACAGTTCTTGCTGGCTTGCCCAGAATTATTCATCCATAGTAATAGCTAACGTAAATTCTGGCCGCCTCCAACACTGACATCTCCCTCGGGGAAAATGTTCAAAGGTGTCATGTCCTTGGTTCCTTACTGAAGCTTCCCTGCCTGAGTAGGTTTTCTTTTACTTTCTGTGGTCCTTACAGAAACATCCCTGTCCAGAACAGCTCCATCCCGACCCTGTATCCTCAGACAGGACTCTGCCTGCTCTGGCTGGGGTCTTCCTGCCACAGAGAGGCAGAATCATCACTCAGTAGCAGTCTCACCTAGGGCTGTCTGAGTAAGGGGTAACCTACTTACAATCTGCCTGTCTTCAAGGCTCCCTTCATTCCATCACCTCAGAATCTGGGCTCCAAAGTTCCCTGAAAGTGTAAGTCTTCAGCCCAGTTCCCTTTGGACTGTCAGGTATAATTTACTGGGAGATCATCTACCGATGCCCAAACACACGATAGATAGGTAGGTAGGTAGATAGATAGATAGATAGATAGATAGATAGATAGATAGATAAAACTTTTTTATAGAGAAAAGGAAGATGTCCTTTAAAATTAAGTGGGGTTCTTCTCATTCATATTTCTACACAAAGGGTTTCAGAGGTAAAAGCACTTGGTGCCAAGACAAATGACCTGAGTTCAATCCCCAGGACCCACATAGTAGAAAAAGAAAACCAACTCCTTCAAGCTGTCCTCTGACTGCCACACACATGCATGCATATACCACAAAATAAATAAACGCAATAAAAATTAAAATTCAAAGACTTCATTAAGGGCACGATAGGTCGTTCCCTGTAATCACAATAATAGCCAAAATGAGGCCAAAGTCAAGAACTCCAGTGGGTGATGAACCAGATGGGGCCTGGGAACACCTATGGAGAGAAGGCATTGAGTGGAGGCCTGTGAAGGGCTGGTCCACTGAGGAAAGTGCCTCTGGAGGCCCAGCATTTTCCAGGGAACTGGCTAAGCCAGCATCAAGTGTGCCAAAGTACATGCAAATGCATGGAAATGCCCCCCCCCCCCGCAGCCATTTCCTGTTAAGAGAACAGTTCTACAGTGAAAGCTTGCAAGACAGCACAATTGGTTCTCAAATTGAGATGGCACAGTTGTGAAGATAAAGGACCGTGGTTTGAAGTACGTAACTGCTGGTAAACCGTATCCACATGTGGGCTCTTCACGCTGGCATCCCCTATGAGAGGAGTGGACAAGAAGTCTGAGGTACCTTGGCAGAGGACATGTGTTATCACCTCCTCACTCGCCCAGAGGTGGGCTGTTGAAGATTACTGCTTCCCATCACCAATTCCCACCTTCAGCACTGCCTTCAGCTGAATGGAGTCCCCAGTCCAGAGACAGGTTACCCCTCTTGACAGCTTGCTGGCTGACCGGCTGCCTGACGACTAGCAGCTAGCTGCTGACTAATCGACCAACCAGATGGACGGACAGACAGACAGATGAAAGGAAGGGTGGGTGGATAAATGGGGATGTCCTTCTGTATATATGTTTCTCTTATCAGTTGATGAATAAAACATTGAATGGTCAGTAGCTAGGCAGGAAGTATAGGCAGGAAGAAGAGAATTCTGGGGAAAGGAAGGAGAGAGAAACCGTGGGAGAGATGCCATAAAGCCGATGAAAGAGTAGCATGCCAAGCATTCTCCAGGAAGCCAAAACCACATGGAGACACACAGTTTAATAGAAATGGGTTAATAATTAAGAGAGCTAGCCAGTAAGAAGCCTGAGCCATCGGCCAAACAGTTTATAATTATTATAAGCTCTGTGTGTTTATTTGGGGCTAAACAGCTGTGGGACCAGGCAGAAAAGAAACTCTGTCTACAGATGGATGGATGGACGGATGGACAGATGGATGACATGCTAGCTGCTGACTAGCTGAAAGGTTTACTGGCTGGCTGGCTGGGTGACAGACTCAAGGTTGGCCCATTCCCCACCTGAGGGCTATTTTGAGGTCTGTGTAACTCTCTACCATGGACCAGAATAAGACAATACTAGACATGAAGCCTAGTCATCTTCCTCCTCTCCACATTCTCCTGGCCTGTTTCCCCCTCCAGTTTCCTTCTGAAGTACATCCTAGAATAAGTAGTGGGTCTTGAATGCCTTTTCCAGCTCTTCTGGAGGAAGCACTGAAGATGGTGCCTACAGACCCATGGGCTTGGTGCTGCTGTGGCCCCACAGGTGGATGACCACAGTACCCAGGCAGATTGGGCACGAGAAGAAAGATCACCTTCTCTGCCAAGCAGGGCCTAGTTTAGACTCAGCCCAAGAGGAAGTTACAAAAGTGGGGGAGCTGGAAAGACATGGCTGGAAAGACTGGCTCTCTCTGTGTGAAGTAGAGGCCCTCACCTCTGAGACAACTCCACGAACCTGGGGCTCTGAGCTGTGGAGGAACGAGGCCCTCGCCATGTGAACTCTGAGACTCAAAGGCTGGAGGAGGCTGCCCGGCGCTTGCCCAAACTAGTGCTGAGGCTGGGGTCTCTGGAGAAGGCCGCAGACAGTGCTGAGTTCTGGGTCACTCTGACTCAGTCTCTGAATACTCTCTAGACCCAGTTTCTTTCCCTAACGAAGACCACATAGAAGCTCTTCTGCCCCCACTGTCCCTCAGCCCCACCAGAGAGAACCCATCACACTCTCTGAGAAGCCCAGCCCAGTCCTGAGGAGTTATCCCCATTTGAGTTTCTTCCAATTCCTCCACAGACAAACCATCCTCTCCCTGTTCATCCTTCATCAATAGTTCCCTTTGCAAGGTTGTCATTGCCCACTAATTGTCCAAAATTTCATTCCCTCATCCTTCTTGGTTAAGGTTCTTGATTGATTTAAGGACTGAGTTCAATATCCCTGCCGTCTCCCAGCCCTTATTAATTCCCGGCGCCTCCAGCTCCCCTGCACGCAGCCCCACTCCCCTCACCCAGCTGTGTCCCACACTGATTGGCAAAGCCCTGGCTTTTAGGCCTGCAGGATTGGAGGCCTAATGTGTACTAATCTATCATGACTTCACTCGCTGGCAGAGTGACGGATGGTGGCAGCGGATGGTGCGGTGAGGGAGATGGCCCTCCGCCTCCACCAGAGCTGGCTGAAGCCGGAAGTGTGCGCGGTACAATGAGAGAATGACTGATACCTCCAACTAGGCAGGCAGGGGAGGTGCTGTCCTGCAGGAGTAGAGACTCGAGAAACCCCCCCTTTGGATGGTCCACCCAACAGCCACAGGGCCACTTGATGCACGCACGGTCTTACGAGCTGCGTAGTCCCCTCTGCCTCTTGGTCACTGTCCACCTGCCCCATAATCTAGGGTGACTTTGTCCTGTGCTTCTGTCTGTGTCAAGCAATAGCAAGCCTTACCTGCAAACAGAAGAGGGTGCGGGGAGTAAGGCTGGGTGTGTGTTACACCGGCCCCTCCCTGGAGGACCACTCTGGGCTGGTTCTGTCCTTGCCTCTCTGAGTTCTCCATTCCCTCGACTCCTTCAGTCTAAGAGAGGAAAGAGCCCCACTATCACTCACCCTTCTTTACCCCCTCTTCCTTATCCGCACACACAGACACCCCTCTAATTGTCCCTCACGGGTGTGCCATCCTCTCCCTGAAGAAACCAATCACAAGTCTGACCACACATCTCCCTGGCACAAGGAGGGAAATAGTCTCAGAGAAGACCAGGGCTTTCCACAGACTTACCTCTTCCGTTAGCCAGGGTGGCTGGGAGGAGCTGTGTGCCATGTCCTCGAGGTTCAAAGACCCTACACCTGCTGCCTAGTGTCTGTGGCAGCATCTTCATGCCTCAAACATGCCCTCCGACTCCCAGCCAGATGTCAGGCCCGCAGGCTGTCCTGTGGCCTAGGACACATCTTCCCACTGTCTCTTTGGACATGTCCTACTCGGGCAAGCCATCCCTGGCCACAATCAAACTGAGCTGGTGCTTCAGGCTCACAGTTTTACCAAAGGTGGCAAGTTTTGTGGAAACCCTCCGTGACTGAATTTTTACTGGAGCCTCTTCAGCTATGAACCACCCTGCCCCCAGAGAAGTCTCCCAGACAGTTCAGAGCTGTCCCCCAAACTGCAAGCTGCCCTCCTCTCAGACCTCTGAGAGCCACCGACCTGCAAGGGAAGGGCTCTGTCTATGTGTTTCCTGCAGAGATCCCCAGAGGCACTTTCTCACAAGCCAACAGCCCACGGCTGTTCATCTCAACACTCCCTCAGAAGGCCCAGGGCCTCTTCTGCAGCACAGACCTCTGAGGGGTTGGCCATGCCCACTTTCCTGGACCCAGGTACCTGCTCCTATGTCACAGGACCCTGTCTCAGTCTTTGCGTCTTCTGGTGATGGGTCATTCACCTAGGGCTTTGTGCCCTGTTCTTGGGTCCTTAGTGCAGCTTGGCCTCAGTGATCCAGACATCTGCTGCCTGAGCCAAGAACTCATCAACTAATTTTTTTTCTGCAGCTGCCTTGCAGCAGAGCTAGTGATTGCCTGGCATGCCTCCCCAAAGGGAAGGATGAGGCTAGAGACCCAAAAAGGTTAATGCCATGCTTTTTCACAAGGCAGCCATAGATGGCTCTGTAAAACTAAACTGGCTAAGGCAAACTGAATTTAAATATTCCCTCACTCACACTAGCTACATCCTGAGGTATTAGTTCCTGCTTGGTACTAGCAACCACTGTCCTAGATGGTACAGGCCCAGAATTCCACCCATAGAAAGTCCTTTCCAACAAACTGGCTTTGTGGTTGGAACTGTGACTTCCCCAGTATCTGCATGCATCAGAAGAGGTCCGTGGAGACCCTCAAGTGACCTAGACACAAGTGACCATGGATTGGCAGTCCCTGCCTGCTTGAGAAATGGTCCTGAACACTTCAGTGTTCCCCAAAACCTAATAGGAAGGACACGGTAAACTCACCATCATCCAGACCTGGGAGAAGGCTGTTCTTTCAAATGATGTGAGGCTCACTGGGTATCCCCAAGCCAGCCACTCCTCCCTCCCCAAATGAATCACCCATGACCAGCTTACCACTCAAGGATGCTATACCTGAACTGTAAGGAACAGAAAGACAGAAAACATGGAACAGTGTCCAGATTTGGAAGAACTTTTTGTTCACATGACCAAAGAGAGTTTGGAAACCCTGGAGATAAGGCTGTAGGGATAGCTCAGCCGGTAATGTGCTTGCCACAAAAGCATAAGGACCTGAGTTCAATCCCCAGAAATAACAAAGATAGCAGGGCATGGTGGTATACAGGATAGAGGCAGAGATGGAGCTCACTGGCCAGCCAGCCAGATTCCGCCTCATAAAGCAAAATGGTTGAGTCCTGAGGAGGAGTGACACCAGAGGAGGCCTCACTTGCAGGGCCACACAAAGGAAGGAACCCCAGAGGTCACCTCAGGAACTGCATCTTCCCAGAGGTGGTTCTGATCTGTGACTGGAAGATGCTCACAAGGGGTTAAAAGCCTAGAACTTCTGTGGTAGCCAAGCTGCTCAGCTGGGGTGCAGCAGTGGGAACCAGGAAGCTAAGTGAGTTACTGAGAACTTCCACTAGGTTCTTAAAAGCTGGAACCTTCCCATATGTCATGCCTGTAACGTATAGACAATTACTTTGCACTGAATTATTTTTTGTGTTTAATTTCATGATGACCGGCCCCTCTTACATCACCCACTCAGTAATCACTCTTCTCTCTGCTTCATCTGCACAGTAATCTCTCTCTGCCTGTGTCACATATTCAATAATTCCCCTCCTGGGCTTCCAGTGGGTGGGATGAGAGGAACGTCATATTTTAAATTAGTAACAGCTGTGACTTGAGCCCCCCCACCCCCAGTTTCACTTCTACTGAAGCCCCGGTAAATATCACCAGCCCCCCCCCCAAAGCAGCACAGGTGCTCTGCCTACCATGAGTCAGAGAGCAGATGGAGTTTCATCTGGGTCCACGTGGAACCTGAGGCCTCCAGGTGACCCGGCTTCCCTAACATCCATGTGCTCCTGGGCTGTTTAGAGTAATGTCCTCACACTGTTCCTACCCATGAGGCTCTGTCTGAATCTCTGAGCTGGACCCTTGGCTCTACCTCTGAATGTGAATAGCACAGCCAGGAAAACAAGTTCAAGACCTGGGTGTGGCAAAAGGTGCTAGGCCATTGTAGTTGAATGGCATCCTCACTCTTTGTTCTTGTAGATCCTGTTCTTGTAGATCCCATCAGCCAAGCCTGCCTGAATTTCTCAGCCAGAGGTACCTGGCTCACCTCTGGTCTTGGGTCATGGCCCAGGATCTGGCGTTGGCAGCAGCAGAAGGGGATGGGGAGAGGGCAAAGGACACTGAAAACAAGTGACTTTCAGAGAGAAGTTCATTAAAATGCATCAAGGGACTCCAACTCTGAGAATATTCTTTCTTTCTTTCTTTCTTTCTTTCTTTCTTTCTTTCTTTCTTTCTTTTAAGACAGAAAGGAATTCAGCAGGAAATCAATCAACACACACACTGTTAACTTATTCCATGACAAAAAGGAAACAAAATCCCCATAAATTCCTGCAGCCTCTGGGTAGTCAACATGTAACCACCACTAATTAATTTCCAGAACCTTCACTCTCCGGATATCTCCAAACAGGGTCAATCTGTCAGCCCCAGGAAGTGTCACAGCCCTTGCAGTAGGGAGGTTGTAAGTGGAGCCTCTTCTCCAGGGAGAGGAGGAGCAGAGAAGCTGGGAATCAGCAATGGGCACCCAGAAGGAAAGGCACCCTATGTGGCAGAACAGTGCATGCCGCAGAGAAAGACACCTCCGTACGCTAACTGGTTTCAGATTTAGTGTGCTCTGAATCTGAAATCAGACCCTGCGTCAAAGACGCCTGTGTTAAAGCCTCAGCTGTCAACTAGGACTCTGGGTCTCCAGGAAGTCACCAGAACTGATGTCATCAGTGAGTTAACCCATCCGAGGAATCATCGCTCATGGCATTATTTGGACAGGGTGGCAGTAGGTGATGGCCTTAGTTTGAGGAAGTGTGTTATGGGGTTGGTGTTTGAAGTGTATGTCCTCTCTCTTCTCCCTCCCTTCCTGTCAGCCAGTAAAGGAACAGCTTTTCTCTACCCACCTCTGCCGTGATGTTCTTCCTCCTACGGGCCAGGACCATTGGCTCCACCACAATGGGCTCACTGACAATGGACTGCAGCCCCCAAATCCATGAGTCAGAAAGATTTTTCCTCCTTTAAGCTGTTTGTCTCAGGTATTTTTTCCCAGAGACAAAGGTTGACAAGCACAAGACCCCTGATCCCGTGTCACCCCACTGAGCACCAAAGGTGTGTGTGTGTGTGTGTGTGTGTGTGTGTGTGTGTGAGAGAGAGAGAGAGAGACAGAGACAGAGACAGAGAGACAGAGAGAGGGACAGACAGACAGATAGAGACAGAGAGAGCTCTATTAATAGTCCTATGGATAAGGATTGAGTCTTATTCATCCCTACCCAACACAGAAAACAGTGTTAGCATCTTTTCACACCCAAACTGTGCCCACTGGGAGTATGTGAGGTTGCAGTGCCTCCCACTCTCCTGGTACCAGCCTACCTGCCATCCCTGGGATGTTAAAAGGGTTTCCTAAGCCCCCACTAAGGGTCAGGGAATTCCCTGCCAAGAGTGCCATGTCCCTGCCATCAGTAGAGATCCTTGGTATCCTCCCAAGAAACAAGAAAAGACCTGAGATTTGACCCTTTAAAGTTGACCCCACATTTGAAAAGTCCACATTAAAATTCAGGATAGGAGCCAGGCAGTGGTAGTGCTTGACTTTAATCCCAGCACTCTGGAGGCAGAGGCAGGTGGATCTCTGTGAGTTCAAGGCCAGGCTGATCTACATAGTGAGTACAAAAGCTCTGTGCCACACACCCTCCCCTAACCTGCCTCCCTACAAATAAATACAGAAGTGCAATGAAAACAAATTAAAAAAAAAACCTCTAGATCATCTGTGGATCACAATCAGCTTCAGCAAGCCGAGCTCCAAAGGAACGAGCCAGCTGGTATTAGCAGGGACCACCACCCCAGAACGGATAGTAGCAGTTATATTCTGGGTAACAGCATCCTTGAAAGCTGAACCTTGGTTCACCTTCTCCTAGGTGTTCTCTCTGGTGACCACGTGGGAAGAAGACGCTATGTCCCAAGTGGGGACGGGCAGCACCACCCACAGACCTGGGAGAGGATGGGGCCCTTTTCTCCTGGCCTCCCTTCTCTGCAGGCTCTGGTCCTTTACTTCTCTATTTTATGCATTTACTCCTTGCTGTTTCCTCCAACAGTGTGTGCCTGGAATGAATACCAGGCTCTCTCCCGCCAGGAGGGGAGGGGGATCTTGGAGGGGCAATGGAGATCAGCGATGCATTGTAGCACTTTAGGGGAAACTGCCAGCAATTTCCATTCTATTGATCCTCCCCAGGCAGCAAAGCCACACGGAGTTTATTTGGAAAATTAAATTCTGGTGCGTGAAGCATGAGGGGCACTAGTTAAGTTGTCTAGCTCTGTGGCCACAATTTAATTACGTCCTCGCTCTGAGCCTGTCCTTAAATACAGCAGATGAACTGTAGGGCCACAGTTAGATGCTTCCTATTCCACGGCCCTGGCTGTGGTCCCCTGGCTACAGCAGACAAGCCCTGGCAGTCACCCTCCGCCCACCACTCCTCATTCCTCTGGGCTGCCTGCATATTTACATGTTAACTTATGCGATTTTGACAGAATCTATTCATTAAGATGTAAATGTTTGCTAAATTAACCCAATTTGTGAATTTGCTTCTTTTCCAAAGGAAAGATTTTTATCTTAGCAAAAATCATTATTAGAAACAAAGTAACCTATTACTTAGGCACAAATTGGATCCCGTGAGTTAGATATTCATTTGGGGGAGAAGCTAAGAGTCTAGAGTCCTTCTAAATGCAGCTACTGGAGGACAGGTAAAATTTATGCACTGTATTGTACACACACACACTAGAGGCTGAGCAGAAATTTGCCAACTTTCTATTCAGACACAAGGTCTTTCCCATCCTCTTCCACTATCTTCCATGACCAGCTCAGTTCCATGAGCCCCCAAGGATGCAGAACGACAGCCTCAGAATAAAGAACAGTGCTTAGTGGTGGATGAGCAGCTTCAGGAAACCCTACGTGGAGTATTCTCCTTTTCCTAAGCGTGACTATGAAAGGGTGGCTACAGTTCAGAACAGGTCCACAGACCAACACTGGGAGCCACAGGCACAGATCTCTATCCGCCAATCCAATCAATCTCACATAGCCCAGACCAGCCTCAGACTCACTAAGTAATAAATAGCTGGATTTGACCTTGAATTCTTGACCTTCCTACCGCCACCTTCCAAAGTCTAAAATCACATGCCCTACCACTCAGCTCCCATTTTTCTTAAGGAGAAAAAGATATTTTTAAGATAGGATCTTGCTATGTAATCCAGGCTGGCCTTGAACTTGTGTTCCTCCCGGCTTCCATCTCCCAAATTGACTATATCCCTAAGCCACTACCACGCCTGGCTTCTTTTTTGGTTCTTTTGAGACAAGGTCTCATATATCCGAGGCTAGCCTCAAGCTTACTACCTGAGCCTTCTACCTACCAAAGTGTGTGTGTGTACCACGACCTGCTTCTTAGGGATGATGCTGGAGACAAGTGTTATCTCTGTGGCTCAGCAGCCCAGGTAATAGAGAGCAGAGCCCATCATCTCATGGGCGTAGTTAAGTATGTGTACCATCTTTTTAGCTCCACTAGCACTGACCTGCTTGCCCCTAATAAGGAAGAATTCCACTGGAGAAAGTTCTAGAGCAATACCCTCTTAGGCAACCAGCCACACCCATGCAGTCTTATTTAGCAGTCACTGAGCTCCACTAGAAGGTCACTGGGAAGCCTCCTGACCACAGAGGACCCCATGTGCTCAACCTCTTCCATGGTAAGACAGCCCAGCCCTCTCAGGACTTCCAGCATGTGGGACTGGAAGGGACGCAGCTGCCTTCCAGTGACCTCAGAACCAAAGGAAGACAGAATCCGCCAGTCCTCATGTCCCTGTCACAAGTCAAGAGTCCTCCGAAAGAAGTGAAGAGAGACAGCAAGTAGAGCCATGGCACTTGATCTTTCCAGCCCACACCAAAGGGAGCATCAGCAGTATTTGACAAGCTGACCAGCTCCCCCAAGAATAGCGCTGTCGTTACACCAAGGGGGAAATCATTACCTGATCTATAAATGATTACACGGGAGTGGGAACTGTCACTCCCATCTGAGGAGTTGGCAGAATTGGGATTTTTAAAACGGGCTTGCAGACCAGTGCAACCTTCAGCTCCCTGGAGCAGCTGCTTGTATTATTCACAAGGTAAAAAAACTTTCACGCGCTCAGAGGGGCCGCCAAGGGCTCAGGGACTCTGCCGATCAAAGGATTGAAGCCCCTTTGCGGTGTCAGCCACAAACTTAACTCAGAGGAAAACATAACTGTTCAGATCTCCTGTCTGACAGCACAGGGCTTCCCAGCTCACCACAGGCTTTCATTTGGGAAAGAAGCAGTCACAGCTGAAAGAGGCTGAAGTCATTTAGTCTGTGACCACAGTAGAGACTCGAACTTGGCCTTCAGGGAGAAAGCTGTTTGTGGTGGAGGCAAACTGGAGAACTTGTTGATGGTCCTAGCCTGTCAGGATGAGATGGGTAACAGGTGATGAGGCTCAGTCATTGCGGACCACTCAGCCTCAGGAAGATGTGGGACCCAGTCACTGTGGACCACTCAGTCTCAGGAAGATGTGGTACCCAGTCACTGCAGACTACTCAGCCTCCGGAGGATGTGGGACTCAGTCACTGTGGACCACTCAGTCTCGGGAAGATGTGGTACTCAGTCACTGTGGACCACTCAGTCTCAGGAAGCTGTGGGACCCAGTCACTGTGGACCACTCAGTCTCAGGAAGATGTGGTACCCAGTCACTGCAGACTACTCAGCCTCCAGAGGATGTGGGACTCAGTCACTGTGGACCACTCAGTCTCGGGAAGATGTGGTACTCAGTCACTGTGGACCACTCAGTCTCAGGAAGATGTGGGACCCAGTCACTGTGGACCACTCAGTCTCAGGAAGATGTGGGACCCAGTCACTGTGGACCACTCAGTCTCAGGAGGATGTGGGACCCAGTCACTGTGGACCACTGAGCCTCAGGAAGATGTAGATTCAGTCACTGTGGGCCACTCAGTCTCAGGAAGATGTGGGACCCAGTCACTGTAGACCACTGAGCCTCAGGAAGATGTGGGACCCAGTCACTGTGGACCACTGAGCCTCTGGAAGATGTGGGCAGAGCAAGATGGTGATGAGAAAAGTTGGGAGTAGGAGATTGGAAGCACAATAAAGTGTGTGTGAGTTTAAAAGGCAGAAGCACACAGAATGGCGTTAACTGTTTTTACAACATATTCCAAACCCATCAGAGTGGCCATAAGACTGAGACCAGGGGGATGAGAAATACACAAGGGAAAATGCGAGACCAAAGCAAGGCTGTGTCATGGTATCGCTGTTGCATGGGATCCACTCGGTGCCTGTCCCCACTCCTGACTCTTACTGGGGAAGAAAAGAGAAGCCTTAAACGGTAAACTGTGGTTTCAGAGAGCTCACCCAGCCTGGCTTGGCTTGAATCTCCCGGCGCATGCAGATCACCTGAGGCTCTTGTTGGTAGCCTAGGCTAGTCTAGAACTTCTGGTCCTCTTGCCTCTACCACCCAAGTGCAGAGCTCCCAGGTATATGCCACCATGCCCGTTTCTGTGGTGGTAGGGATCAAATCCAGTGCTTCAAGCATGCAAGGCAAGCACTCTACCCACCAAGCTACATTCCCAGCCCCCAAAGCTCTGCATTTGCAACAAGCTCCCTCGGAGCAGACGGTGGAGGGGCTGCTGTCTGTTGACCTGACTCTGACCTACGCAGATTTTACAGACTTAACCAAACCCGAATAAGAATCCACACATCCTCTATGGGTGGATCTCAAAATAATTATGCTGCATGAAAGAAGACAGGCAGAGAGCAGAGAGTATACATTAATCACATATGCTTCCACTTCAAGAAACCTCTGCAAGGCATCCTAATCTATAATGACATAAAGCAGAACAATGGCTGTCTGGATGTGGAGGTGGGGAACAGGACGTTGGCAAGGGAAACTTTGGGGGCAGTGATGCCTTCATTGTCTTGGTTACAGCATGCTTGTCCTGGCATGTGCATACATTGTCCTTCTCCAAGCATTATACTTCTGTGTACACACTCATGTGCGTCAAATACTCCTCATCAGAAAAGATTCTCTGTGGCCTAACTCCCCATCTGTCCCCACTTAGGATGCCCATTTCCACTTTGGCTGATCCGTGTCCTCTCTACCTCTTCCATCTCACACAGAGGCCATGACCTTGCCCAGGCCAGTTCTCACCAGAACTCCCCACCTGACCCCATCCACAAAGTAAGGTGATCTCATCAAACTAGATCTGGACAGATCCCTATCACTTCCCGCACTGACTCTCCCCACTGCTCCAAATGATCTCTCACACCCCCCTTAAGCCCTCCACCACAGAAGGGTACAGAGAGCACAAGTCAGGCCTGCCTTAGGGCCTCCCCTTTCCTAACCCCTTAACTTCAAGCACCCCTCCTCTCTCTCTCTCTCTCTCTCTCTCTCTCTCTCTCTCTCTCTCTCTCTCTCTCTCTCTCACACACACACACACACACACACACAGGATCTGTCTGTACCCCCCCACTGGTGATCTCCTTCACATTCTCCATCCCCCGTGTCCCTTCCTGAGAGTCCCCTGACAGACCCCCAGTCCACCCATACTCTCTGGAGCTAATGTTCCCTCCCCTTCCCCCAATCTTACAGCTGGGCACCATACATCCACCAGCACGGAGTTCTGCCCAAGCTTTCTTTCATGGCACCGGAAGCCTCCTGTGCCCCTGTGGCAGGACCCTCCCCTGAAGATCCCAGAGCACAGGAGTGGCACTAGGAATACTATTTTGCTGACAGGGTGTTTAGAGAACCTCCCAAGAGGGATTTGATCATCCCTAGATACAGGGGCCTCTAAGATATGGGGACAGTAGCTCATTCCCAACCTTCCCCTGCAACCCGCAGCTCTGCAGAGCAGCCTGAACCTCTCTCCAGCAGGACTTTCAGCTACTGGGGAAGTTCTACTATGTCTCCAAGCTGAGTCTCAACCCTCCTTTCAAAGCATCGTCAACATAAAGGCAACAGTACAGTAGAGGCCTTTTCTTCCCCCGGTGATACCACTGTGTTTGGACCAAATCATCTCCTTTCTGAGCTTCTATCCCAAACTCCGTGAGACTAGAAAGATGCATGCCACAGGACAGTTTGGATGTAACCAAAATTCCTGTTGTGGGAGGCATATGTGGCCTGAGATCGCCACAGATGTCAGGATCCCTTCAGCAGCCAAGCCTGGGGACCCACTCCCAGCATGTCAAGGACTGTGGAAGTAGGAAGAGAGTTCCATACAGAACGGTGGGAGAAGTAGGCTGTCAATCAGCACAGACAGCCCTGGGTCAGAGTCCCATTAGCAGCAACTGCTGGCGACTGGCAGTGGGGCTTTGTCCTTGTCAGGTCCCAACGCCAAAAGAGTCCCAGGAATTACAGACACGGGGCTTCAAGACCCAAAAGTTTGAGCGTCTAATCCAGCTAGGCATCTCCTCAGCAGCTGCCTGGGGACACTTCTTCACAAGTTTGGCTCTGCCTACACCAAAGGCCAGTAGAAATGAATGATATTCCCAGACGCCAGCCAGGCTGAGTGGTTTCACCCTTACATGATGGCTCATCTCAATCATTACCAAGGCTTCTGATATCATAGGGCAAGGGAGTTGCACCACACAGACCTCCAGAAGGGCAGTGCAGAGGGACTCCAGAACTTTCAAAGGAAAAGCCAGTGCCTGGGCAGCCCACAGTGGCTTCTGTCCCTCTGCGCTGGACTAGAGCAGCCCTGCCCTAAGAGATTGAGGGGTCATCCTGCATCTACCCTCCCTCTGTCCTCTGCCATACCCTCAGCACCGGGCTCATGGTGAAGCAGTTAGCCCTTTACTCCAAGGGCTTTGGAGAAAGCAGCCCAGAGGCAGAGGATAGGGCAGCTACATATGCTGTGGAAAATAGCCTCCAAGAAAGGGCCTGGCCTGTGACACATAAATACAATTATTGTTAGACTCCTGCTTCGACACCAGAACACCCACAGAGCTAATCACTGCAGACCCCACCACTCAAGACCCCTCTAGCCATGCTGAGACTGTACCCACTGTCCCATGGAAACTCAGTATCTGGTGCTAATTGCAACGCTAACCCATGCAGTTGACAACTCTTCCTATCTCCCAGTTGGTAACTATGATAGGCATGACTGATGCCCTCATACAGAGAAGAAAACCGGAACACAGAGAGTCTAGGAAACCTGCCCGGTCACAGCACCCACTTTAAAATAAATCCCATGGTGTGTGTGTGTGTGTGTGTGTGTGTGTGTGTGTGTGTGTGTGTGTGTGTGTGTGTTACTGGAGATTGAACCTAAGGCCTCCCAAACACCATACACTACCAAGCTGAACACTATGCCCCCATCTCTGATTTTCAGACAGGGTCTCTCCTAAGTTCTTCAGGCTGGCCTTGAACTTGTTCTGCAACTCACAAAAGCCTTGAACTTGTGATACTCCCATCTCAGCCTCCCAAGTGCTAGGATTACAGGTCTTCACCACCACACCTGGTTTATGTAGTGCTAGGGATGGAACCCAGGACTTTTGTGCATGGTAACAGAGCACTCTGCAGGCTGAGCTATGTCTCCACCCCCAATCTATCTATACTTTAGTCCTAGTTCTGACACCTACCAGCTAGGTTTCTTAACTTCTCTGAGCCTATTTCCTTGCCAAACAAATGCATTAATTACTAGTTAACACATGAGGTACAAAGGAGAATGAAATAAGATGAACTATATGAAAGCAATAGTACATAGAAAGCAATTAATAAATGTTTGGTTTTTTCCCTTTCCAATTCCAAATCCTAAAACATATTGCTTTGGGACCATTCCAACACAGAGGCTACAAAGGACTTTGCCTCGGGAAAAGATACATTTCTCGAGAGCGATTGGAATCTAGAGACACAGCCAGTCAAGCCTTTGTCTTCAGCAGCCTTGGCTCTGTTTCTCTTCCCTTTATCTCCATGACCATCCCTCAAGGTCCAAGTTACCTACACACACACACACACACACACACACACACACACACACACACACACACACACCATGCACATAAGCAAGTACATGGGCATGGGCACACACGCACACATGCATGTACACCATACTGCTCTCCATAGCTCAGCAACTGGAATCCAAGCAGAGTTCTGGAGAGCAACCCCTCTGCTTTGGGTGCCACATCGGCAGAGTGCTGATTCCAGAGTAACCTTCATGCTAGCCTCCTGACACCTATGCTGTGAGAGTCAAAGGGTCTGACTGGTAACGCGTGAGTACAGGGATACACGGCCAGAAGAGAATCCAGTGATGGAGTCCCCTCCCTGGGAGTAGGGATAGGCTACCAGACACAGTCTCCTCCTTGTACCCCTCAGTGCAACTGGTCTCCATGCACCCAGCAGGCTCCACCTGGGGCTTCTCCCAGCTCCAACCAGCCCCCAGCCCCTGGTGGACACCCTTATGGGCCGTCAGACTGGGATCACATGTTTCCTTTATCTTCCTTCTGGAAGAAGGCTGCCTTTCACATGTCCCCAGTCAGCAGATTTTGCCCTACAATCCCTGGCTATTGTGGGTGGAGCTGGCCTGCAGCCATTCAGAGCAAATGGGTTATCCAGCAGGGGAAGGCAAACACGGGTTTTAACTATATAAGCAAATGACAGGAGGAAGGCAGTGGGGAGGGGAGAGGGGGGAGAGGTAAATTTCACAAATGCAAATTAGAATTATTTAAAAATTATTTTAATTATTTAACCTAATTGCTTTCTTGCTCTCCTGGGGAGACCCCACTTGCATTCCGTGGGGTGCAGAGCATCAAACTGAATCCTGAGCAGTTCAGATGAGAACCAGGAACACCCGTATTTCAAAACCCCTCTGTGTGCTGGAATGGGGGCAGGGCTGGAGTTGGGTGCTGAGAAGAGGGCAGGCACAAGGGAAATGGTCAGTAGCTGTCATTAACACGGAGCACCCTGACTCACTTTGGGAGGGGCTGCATTGTTAGTCCCACTGTGCAGAACCAAGGTCCAGGAAGACCTGAGCCAAAGCTGATAAACAGAATAAGCAGTAGTTCCAGGCCTGCAGCCCTCCCGCCTCCAGGCTTCATTGCATCAGCCTAGGGGAAGAACACAGGGAGGGGCAGCAGGAACCGAAGCCTCCAGTGTCAGGCAAGCAGTGGTTCAAATCCTGCCTCAGCTGCTGAGTGATTAGAGGCAAGAAAGTTCATGTCTCTCAGCCTTGATTGCCTTGTGGAGAGGGACGAGATACTCTTCCTCACAAGTCTGTTAAGAGGGCGAAAGAACACATAGGAAGTGCCTTCATTTAGTAGGTGCTCAACAAACCGCTTTATGACTCCAAGGAGCTGGAGGGAAGGAGGAAGGTACTTGGTCCCATGACCTGACACGTTAGTAATTCCTCACTGTGCTCCTCTCAAAGCTGTTGAAGCCCCGCAGAATGAGTTCCCAGAGGCCTGGGGCTCTCTGGGAGACACTACTCTGTAACCCCAGCCACAGGTCTCTGCTCACATGTGTCCACTGAGGCTGGAACACAGCGATACAGATAGTCCTGCAGCAGGGAAGATTGAGGCGAGACACTAAGTGCAGCTTTTGTAAAGGGCCCTAAAGGACATGCTCAAGAAAAAAGACGGTCCCTGGGGGCAGGCAAGAGTGAAACTGAGCCCTCTGTGACCCAGAAAGAAAACATAAGGGTCAGGGGATTTCAGAAACCCTTGCCTGGCATGTCGGAAACCAGACCAACAGCGTCCCGGAAGGTAGGAAGGACAGTAGAGGAGGAAGGGTTGTTAGTAACTCTTGGTTAGCACCCCTAAGAACGTCTGACCTGTCACTGATTCTGCCCACAAGACCTCCAGAGGGGCACTTCAGATGACCCCACAGCCTAGCCCACTCTGGAGCATAGCACACGGCACCATGCTGGAGATTCCGTTCACCCACTCATGATTCACCGCACACCCAACTCCAGCACCGTGCCAGGCCCTGGGCACTACCTAGAGCTTTAGTCTCCTTTCTAATCATCCAGGAAAGAGTCTGATTTTCATGTCATTTGCATGCATTTGCATTTTCAATTGAAAAAAGACCTTCAACTCCAAGCAGCTGAGATAAAATAAATTGGCATTTTTTATTGTCCCTGCTGCTACAATTGGATTCTACCCTAACACCAGGCTTTAGTTGTGGCCTCAGAGGACCTGCTGGGCATGAGGCCTCTGCCTGGCTGGGTTTTACAGACAAGGAACAACAGGTTCCTCCCCCAAAATCCAGGCAAGGAAAGATACAGGGTACCCAGGAGGGGACTCAGAGCAGGCTTATTGTATCCACTGTGCACCCCGAAGCCGAGGGGAATGCTGAAGACCATGCTAAAGGTGGCCCACTGTCCAGAATGGGCAAATCCCTGATCCTAGACAAACTTTCAAGGCCGAACCTCCAAGGCAGGCTCCCTGACTTTGAAGGTGGCCCCCAACTCTACGCTCTCATCCAGGGTCTCCATGCATGTTTTGTATCACCCTGAAGGGGGACAGGTGTTATGGGGAGATACCTGTCCTCAGAGAGGAAAAGGCTCTGATGAGCCACCTGGAGGACCCGTGTGGTGTTTAGGACTAGCAGCCATAGGGCGTCACTGGCTTAAGGCCACAGGGAGCAACAATGTAGATGAGATCTGGGAGTGAGGAACTGAAGTGACCGAGAGAGTCTCGGGTGTCAAGCTGGCTTTATCTAAGCCACCCACCCAAATTCAGGTAATACGCTACAACAGCTGTTTCTTGAGGCACCGGAAATCAAGCACAGTAGTCAACAACTCTACCAACTACGCCACACCCACTGTGCTTTTACCTTACTAAGAAGACCTGTTGGGGGCAGCTAAGCTGGTGCTGGGGGTTTAACCTGACCAAAGTACGAAGTCCTTCATCATGAGTCCAAGTCATGCACAGCCGTGCCAATATACAGGCAAAATGAACCGCGTCAGAAAGGACACACCCTTTGCCCAAAGTCACAGACTAGACTGCAACAGGGCTGGGATTGCCTCTAGTCTGGGGGTCATACATCCACTGCACCCCATACTGTGCACCTTCTCAGCTGCCCTGAATGCCAGGAAGAGCCATATTGTCAGAGATGATGGACTCCCCTAAAACCATCAGCCAGCAGATAAACTCCTCAGTCCCCCTGCAGGGCCCCTTGCACTGCACTAGCCTGCCTCCCTCAGCATCCAGGGACTCTAAGCTCAGGCATTCAACTTTGTCTCATGGCAGAATGGTGCCAGGGGTAGCAGAATGGGGAGGCATGGAGGGCAGGACTTGGTTACAAGGAGCTGTGGGTATCCTGCTATCAGCTCTGTCCCTTCCTGGGTATCAGAAGACAGGTGATGCTGTCATCATCACCATGGAACATTTCCTGGCCACTGCCTCCCCCCTTTCCCCCCTCCGTGGATGACGAGCATGCCAATGCTTTGACAAAGCACACAGCTGAGCAGGTTGCCACAGGTACCTTGCAGCAGGAACAAAGAGTGTTCCATGCCTCTCCCATCAGTCAAGTCTATGCTCCTCTGAGGACCTCACCTGGACCTGTCAACGGTGCTCCTTCCCAAACGTCCTGGACTCTCTTCCCCTGTAATGTGTCCATTCCTGCAGTGCTGCTCCAAGGACCAGCCTCCATGATAGGTTTTGACTTCAGGGGAGGATCCTAGAAGCTCACTCCATCCCTGCCAGCCCAGTATGACGAGTGTAACCAATGAGGACCACGCAGGACAGAGGCACCCACTCGCCCGAGACTCCTCCACCATCAGGCTGCCCAAGACCCCATGAGTGTGCTCAGGAGTCTGACCATATCCCTCACTTGAGCTCAACCTTGAAGGACCTCCCTAGAGGGCAGAAAAATAGTGTGGAGTCAGAAAACCTGCATGCAAACCCTACCCTGCTAACATGCCAGATAAGACAGGTCCCTCAACCTCCTTAGGCCTTGACTTCCTGTCTTTAAAATGTGAAAGATGATCAGAGCACAACATGAGAAATTCAAATAAATTAGTGATGGTAAAAGTATATTTTAGAGTGAGACACACTTTGTTCCAAAATGCCATAATGGTATCTAATACCTTGTATGCTAATTTTTAATTTAATTTTTTTAAAAAGTGGATGTTACTTGCTAAAAGCCCTGTAATTGTGACTGCCTGAGCAAGAGGGACAACATCAGCCTGTGGGAAGGAAGGCACAGAAACCCATCCACCACACCCCTCCTGCTAAGGGCCAAGGAACTGCCCTTCAGCCAGAGGGACTTCCTATGGCTAAACACCAAGACAACACCAAGGACATTCCCAAATGTCCCAGTCTTCCCTAAACTGGGAAAAACAGCTGCCATAAGCAACGCCTGGCTCTCTCAAGCCTTGCTTGGATTGGTACCGTTTGTTAATACCATGCAATAACACCCTCTCAGGAGACAGAGGCGGGAATGACACAAAGATGTTGGGCACTTTGGTTATGGCACGGTGTCTGTTCTTTAGTCCTAAACCTGCCTTAACTCCGCAGCTGTCCCTTTCCTGTCATTCCCAGATCCCGACTAAGGCCGACTCATTTTGTTAAGTGGCTGTCCCTACTCTGTGCCCAGAGATGACATCAATCCTTTCAAAAGCTTCCACTTCTGACAAGCATGTTAGTACGTGCCTTTAAACCAGCATCAGGAGGCAGAGGCAGACGGATCTCTGGGAGTTTGAGGTCAGCTTGGCCTACAGAGTGAGGTCCAGGACAGCAAGAGCTACATAATGAGACCCTGTCTAAAAAAAAGTAAAATAAAATCCATTTCTTCCATTCACTCATTGATTCCTGCAACAAAAATACATTTAAGCAGCAGAAACTGTGGAGAACAAGTAGAGACAGGGATGTAGCTCAGTGAGAAGAGCATCACATAATCCAGGATGGCTCATTCCTGTAGCCCCAGCACCCACAAGGTAGAGGCAGGAGAAGCAAAAGTCCAAGGTCATCTTCCGCTATCTATTGAACTAGACTGCCTCAAAACCAAGAACAAAAAGAACAAGACTCACAACACAGGTAAGTGCAGAGCTCAACCGCCTGGAGCCCCAGGCTGCAAGAGTCAACATCGCTGGGATAATTACTTAACTGGGGGAGCACTGACTGTACCGCATTTATATTCACCCCCAAGGGCTACTGGAACAAACTCCACAGGCTGAGTGTTTTAAATCTCAGAAATGTATTTCCTCTCATATCTGGAGGCTGAGAATCAAAAACTAAGGTGCTTTCTTCTGAAGCATGTCTCCTTGCACCGTAGATGGCCATCCGCCCTCATCTGATAGATGCACGCTGATCACACTGGCTAAGGGTACCTGTCTTAGTTAGGGTTTCTATTGCTGGGATAAAACACCACCACCAAAAAGTAACCACAAGGGAAGGGTTTATTTCACTTGTACTCCTCCATCACAGTCCATCACTGAAGGAAGTCAGGTCAGGAGCTCCAGCGGGAACCTGGAGACAGGAACTGAAGCAGAAACCATGGAGGGAGGGGTGCTGCTCACTGACTTGCTCCTCAAGGCTTGCTCCTCTTATACCACCAGGACCACCTGCCCAGGGGGGACACTATCCACAGTGGGTGGAGCCCTCCCACATCCCTATCATCAATCAAGAAAATGTTCTACAGACTTGCCTATAGACCAATCATGTGGAGGCATTTTCTCAATTAAAAATCCCTCTTCCCAGGTATGACCAGGTTTGTATCAAGTTGACAAGAACCAACCAGCACGCCGCCCATAGAAACTCACTTCACCCACCCCTTAAAGGCACTGAGTCTGAGGTACTTGGGGAATTAGAACTTCAAAGTACGAACTTGGTGGGGTTGCCAGCTTGGCCTATGGTCATAGTTGAAGAAATTAAAATGAAAGGAGAGATAATGAGAGACTGGACATCTTGGGAGTCACTGAAAGCCCCAATACGTGAGTGACAGTGTGTATCTTAGCCCTGGATCGATCTAGAGCAGAGCCTGAGGCAAAGGACTGGGTGCGTGTGTGCACACACGGTTTACTTGGGTGACTGAGAACAAATGGGACGAGAGGAGGCAAACAGGAGGAGGGACAGCCAGGGCAAGAGCACATTGTTGGGCTGGGTGCAGCCTACTGGATTGGTTATGCTGGGAGCCTAAGGTGACCCTTTGAGTGTCCACCAAAGAAATGACACAAGGGAGTATCTACCCATCACTGTTGTCCTCGGTCATGGAGGATAGCCTCCCTAGCTATACTTGTGGGTGGATCCCCAAGGGTCTCTTAGGTCACTGTCAAAAAAGCCCAGGACAGAAAGGGAGAGAAATATGTAAGCTAGAGTGAGGTGTGGTCAATCCTCGCCCATGGGAGGTTTTTAGCAGATGTTCTGGTGCACAGCATATCTAAAATTGCTTGTGGGAAAAAATATGGAAATTATTAATTCATGGACATGAATCTGTTGTTTGGTTACACAACCTATGTGACTGAGTAAAAGCTACAGATATTTCAGAACCTATATAGCTCCTTGTGTACAAGATGTGTGGCCACAGATGATTCTCAGAGACCTCACTGAGGGAAGGTGTGCCAGTGTATTTAAAACAAAGTTTAGACATACCTGACATGCACATTTCCCTTGTACTTCCTGATTGCTTGAGGAGATTTTGTGGTACGGTGTGGTGTGGTATGTGTGCATGCTGTTTCCTGGTACTTAAATAGAACCTCAAGCATGCTAAGCAAACACTCAACTGCACTGAGCTGTACCCCAGCCACCCTTTGACCTTTGAACTTGAGTCAGGGTTTCCCTCTATAACTGTGAGGCTGCCCTTGAACTCGAGATCCTCCTGCCTCAGCTCTCCAAGTAGGAGAAGGTCATAAGACTGTGACACCAGCCCAGGTTGGGTACTTAGATTCTCGGCATTATCAGTAAATGCCAGGTGAGCACTCTGACTCCTGAGAGTCGGTGATCCCAGGCTTTGTGACATCTCAGTAAGAGATACCACTACCAGGATCACTGGATGCGAGTATCTCCACCGCTTGGGCCATTGCCTCTCGTAGGGCTGGTATTTTTTTAAGCTTCCAACAGACATTCTTTATCCTTGACTTTGTCTGGTAGGCAGCACAGAGCCTCACATCCTAGCAGGAGCTCAACATTACCTCTAATAAGGACCCTCTGGATTTATTCTCCCTGATCCCCATTGCAGTAAAGCCTCTGGGTTCCAAGAAACCCCGCCTGGAGAACGAGTCACATTTACCAAGAAATAATGAAAATACTTTTTTCAGCCACAGATTAATCAAACCCAACCACGACTTCTGACGGGCATGAAAACTACCTACCATTTGAACTTGACAGCATTCTGGATAAAAGCAGAGAAAAATGGTCTCTTAAAACAGATAAAAATGCTCAATGGTGGGGGGTGCAGGCTTCTTTGTGAAATTTGGTGTGTGTGTCTTAAAGTGAGCCCAGGCTGGAAGCCCCAGCACGCAGGTTCCCTTATGTGCAGGGTCTTAAATCATCGACTGTGAGTCTCACCTGTGGTTTATCCATAAGCTCTCCTTTAGAATTTCACCCCACAAGGGGTCTTAATGTCATCAGCAAGCCCAAACTATTCATGAAAGTCACTGAATACTGACTTCTTTTTCACATTTATTTACTTTATGCGTGTAGGTATGCAGGCACATTGGGAATTAGAGAACAGCCTTGGGTATAGGTCACAGGAACCCACCTGAGGTCATCAGACTTGGCAGCAAGTATTTTTACCCATTGAGCCATCTTGCCGGCCCCGAATACTGACTTTCAAATCACATGATAAAATACAAACAATCATGCATGGCTTGATTCGTGGGGAGTCATTCTGAACCCTCCTAGGTTCCCTCTACCTGAATATCTGGTAGCTTTGATCCCAGCATCCCTCCCTAGGCTGGACTCAGCTCCCAACCCTATACCAGATGCTCTTCAGGGGGGTGTTAGCAGAGGGCTCCAGAGCATGTGAGGAAAAATTAAATCTCCTCAGCGTATGATTTGATCTAACAGGAGAAAAGTCATTTTATTAAATATTTAGTGTGCACTGACAAGTGGCGCATGGATATTCGTTATTAATAAATTTACATACATTGGAGTGAATTGCAAAACTTTATCATGAACAGGAGTGAAAAAAAAGTAGATGCCATCACTGAAAATATTCTCCCTATCCCCAGCCTCCTCTGTCATGTTCCCCAACCCTTACCCTAGCTATGTTTCCAAGCCCTGCCTCACTTAATCTTCTCTGGGGGGACCTTACCTCAGGCCTTTGGATCGTCCTCCCCCCAAGTTCCAGAGGCCCCTTAGATGCAGCCTGGTCCTCAGTTGGGCTGGACCCTGTCCCAAAGATTTAACACCAGACCTGGATCTGGCTTTTACCAAGGCTGAAACCCTAGGCCTCTGCATATGTAGGTATTGTGGGTAATCTTTCTTTGTGGTGGTTTTCATGTATGTAGGTGCACATGTGTGTGCAGGTACGCATGCGTGTGCAGGCGCACAAGTGTGAATGTGCTTATAGAGGCCAAAGGGTAACCTCAAGTGTTGTTCCTCGGCTGTTTACCTTGCTGTTTGTGAATGTGAGCTGACTAATTTGGCGAGGCTGCCCAGCCTATGAGTCCCAGGGATTCTCCTGTTTCTACCTCTCCAGTGCTGGGATTACAGGCCCACACCATCCCACCTAACTTTTTAGATGGGTTCGGGGATTGGACTCGGGACCTTGTGTTCGCTTGGCATGCACTCTGTTAACTGAGCCATTTGCTGCCCTGTGGTCTAGTTCATCACCTTGCCTGAAACGAGAGCTGCCTAGGGGACTAGAAAGCACATTTCTGAGTGTGTCTGTGACATTTCAAGAAAAGATTTAACTAAGGAGAAGGACCTTTGTGACTGGGGGTAGCACCCTTTAATAGGTTGGGTGTCCAAATGGAGCCAGAAGGGAAGAAGGATGGAGAACCCCGTGCAAGCCCCTCCCCGTCTGCTTCCCAGCTGCTATGAGGTGAGCAGCTCTGCCGCACCACACCTTCCACTATGGTGTTCCTGTTTCACCCCACAGGCAGAAACACCAGAGCCAGCAGACCTTGGACAGACACTGAGACTGGGAGCCAAGTCTTTCCTCCTCCACAAAACCCAACACTCAAGATATACCAACGACATTTTTTAAATGCCCTTTTACTGAGACAGGGTCTCATTTAGCCCAAGCTAGCCTCTAACTCACCATGGCTGAGGATGACCTTGAAGTCCTGATCCTCCTGCCTCCACTACCTAAGTGCTAGGATTACAGGTGTACATCAACACATCCAGTTAATATAATGATGGGAACTGAGCCCAGAGCCTTCTGCACGCTAGGAAAGCAGCCTACTGACTGAGCTACAGTCACAGCTCCTGAAGAAAGAGCCTTGGAGTGTTCTATAGTGGAGTCCAAACTAGAAAGACATAAACTACCAATGGGGAGGCTGGACAAAAAAAAAAAAAGAAAGAAAAAGAAAACCCAGATACATAGATGGTGAGAAATATATGAGATGGCCTATTATGCAGCAATTAAAACTTATATTCTCAAGAAAGTTCTAGAACATTAGGGAAATTTTCAAACTATGAACTCAAGTGTAAACACAGACCACAAAATCCATATTCAATGTACTCTCAACTATGAATATGTAAATATGTATGAAAAATGGGCCTGGAAGGAAAGATGGTTCCTAAGACCTGTGCCTTCGTCCACCACGTGAGTGCAGCCAGCATTCACGGATGTCCCTTTGCTGGCCTTAAGGTGAACTCAATTTAATGAACCACAACTGATTTTGTTTTACATTTCTGGGTCTTTCTACTTTCCACAAAGAACAGGTTTTATACTTACAAAAATGCAAAAGAGCCAGCATTTTTTAAAATAAGGTCCATTCTGTGAACCCGAAGACTATTCTGAAATCTGAATTGTGTGCATGGGCTCCTGCTGGCTCATGGCATAGCTTTCCTCCCTGTAAAGTCTCCAGGGGGTAATCAGGGATTCTTTTACTGAGAGAAGTGAGGAGCCATGTCCTAGGTCCTCACTTTCCCTAGGAATCTAAGGATCTCACTTTTATTATGAATCGCCCTCCATCTACACTTGGTTCCAGGCCCCCAGGAGATAAGTGACAAGCTCTGGGTTGGCCAGCAAATGTCTGAGAATAGGAGCTTGCCCCATCTCTACTGGCATCCAGGTGTAAAAAAGATTTTAAAAGGAGGGAATTGGGTCAGACTTAAGACAGAACTGTCAGCATGGTGATTAAGCCCATGGCGGGAAGACTCTATCTTCCATGTGCTCAGAAGTAGCCGAGCAGAAAATCATGCTCACTACAGGGAGGGGGAGGCCCGTTCCAGTCAAAGACCTCTGGAGCTTAAATGACATTAGGTGCCTCTAGAGGGACTGCCATTGGAATACCAGCAAAAGTTTCAAACACAATTCTGAGTTTCTCTGGCTGGTAATACACCTCATCCAGGAAGGTTGAAGTCAGGACTAAGCAGCCTCCAAGCCATTTAGCCTCTGAAGGGATGCTCCTGGAACTCAGAGACAGCCTGGAACACAACCCTCACAGCCCGGTACTCAGCACCCACAACCACCAGGAGGCCCCTCTTCTCTAGCCCTGCCTTGACCTTGACAATTCTTATAAAGACAACATGACCATAGCAACTCTTATAAAAAGAAACATTTAATTGAGGAGGCTGGCTTACTGTTTCAGACGTTCAGTCTATTATCATGGGATGGCAGCATGCAGGCAGACATGGTGCTGGAGCTGAGGTGCTACATCTTATGGGCAACAGGAAGTTGACTGACTCACGGGAATGGGGGGATCTTGAGCATAGAAAACCTCAAAACCTACCCTACAATGACACGTTTCCTCCAACAAGGCCATACCGGATCCAACAAAGCCACACCTTCTAATAGTGCCACTCCCTATGAAATTATGGGGCACAATTATATTCAAACTACCACACTGCCTTGTATACTTCTTCCTCCAGGCCTCAGCCCTAGTTACACAGCCCAGTTCCTCCATCCTCATGGCCCCCCCTCCTTGGGTCAGTGCAGACCCAGAGCATCTAGGCCTGTGCTGGGGAGGGAGGTCAGCTTCAGGTTGCTCTCAGAAGGGACAGGGAAGGGGAACAATCTCAGAAAGTGTAATGACAGGGCACACAGGAGGCTGAGAACACACATGAGGGCTGTGGAGTCCAGAGTGAGAGGGTGACATAGGACATGATGAGAGGACTCTATGAGGGACTCAGGATGTCCTTCTGCAATGGCACCAAGGATCAATGACCTCTGCTGTTAGTGTCCTAACACCCTAAAATCCACCAGACTGAAAACCTGCACCCAAAATGGGATGTGATTGCACGCATCTGTAATCCCAGCACTTGGGAGAAGACAGAAGGATCAGAAGTTCATGGTCATCCTTGGTTACACAGAGAACTTGAGGCCACCCTGGACTGTATGAGACCCTCTTACCAAAACCCAAAAGGAACCCTGCATCCACACTTCACTGACAACACCAGTCGGAGGTGGCTTTTATAAACATCTGAAAAAATAAATGGAGGACCTGGTCACACACCACAGACATACCCAAACATGCACACACATGCCCACACACATACACACACACACAAACACACACACACTATATGACATGTAAGCATAATTAAACCACACATATGCACACTGAGACACATGTATACATGTGCATGCTCACACCACAGCATACATATAGTATGCATTCATAAGCATTGCATATATGCATGCTTCTCACATGTGTACATGTGTGTGCATGCAGAGTATACACATACCATAGACTGCACATACAGATTTACCACACCCACACATCCATGCACAGATGCCATACATGTCCTCATTCATCACATATATACACACATACATAAACAGCCCATATAGGCACACTCGCGCACGCGTGCACACACACACACAGTACCTACCCACCAGCCATCAGCATAATCAAGTGCCTGCAGGGCAGCCCTCTGGGTGCCTGTGTTAAGTGACATATGTAATGACAGCAGACAGCAATCACACCTGTGGTGACTGGGCACTGGCCCTCCTTGTCAAGGTCACGTTCCATTCTCCTCAGGAGCAGCTACTCACCCAGCATGATGGAGGGCTCAGGCTGCAGTTGAAGAAGAGCAGCTGTAGCTGGTCTCCCACCTGCTTCTGCCTCCCCAACAACTGCCCACCCACCCCACCCCTGCTCAGTGTCTCCACGCATTCACCCAACAGGTTTTTTAGGGGGTCCTTCTCCTTCTGGAAGCTTCCTTCATGCCTGTGGCTGGCTTTCTGTTAGACTTAGGGCCAGATAGCTGTGCTCCCTTCTCTAGAGCTCGACTCCAAGGCACTGCTCATGTGTCCTGTTTTGAGGGAGATAGCTGGGCCCAGTGGTGAAGGGTAGCAGAGAAAGATACAACTTTTTTCTCAGCTTGATGACCTGCGTGTCCCACCCTCAAGGGCCTGAGGGGACAGTACCGCGCACAAGAGTAGCTGCTGTTTCCTCCACTCCCGGCAACACAGTACAGTTATCAGAGAAAGCCTCCCTATAGTCTTCTGCTGGGGACTTTGAAAAATTTACTTCCATGTCAGCCCTGAGGCCCCATACTCTGTGTGTGCGTGTGTGTGTGTCTGTGTGTGTGTGTGTGTGTGTGTGTGTGTGTGTGTGTGTGTGTGTGTGTGTGTGTGTTGCCAGGGGTCAGTCTTGGGTGTTGTTTCTCAGGAGACATTCACCTCGTTTTTAGAGATAGTCTCTCAAGGGTCTAGAAGTTACAGATTCTGCTAGTCTAGATGACCACCACACCACAGAGTTCCACTTGTCTCTGTCTCCCCAGAGCTGTGGTCACAGCGCCACCATGCAGGGCTCTTTTACACAGCTCCTGGGGATCAAGCCAACTCTTCATGCCAGTGTGGCAAGCACTTCACCGACTCAGCTGTGTCGCCAGCTTACTTTCTGCCTCTGTACCATGCAAACCTAAAGCACCCTCTGCTGTCTCACCTTCCTGAGTTGCCCAACAGCACAACTGGTCCCCAGATGTGGAGGCTACCTCCCATGCAGCCATTAAGGGCTGTGCTAAATCCCCCACAGAGAGAGAGGAAATACTGAGCAGCAAAAGCCCACCATTTTCTCTGGTTTCTCAACATAGGACACAAGCCAACTTTGGGTCTTTTGTTTGGCCCTCTGGCTGAGAGATGTCCATAGACTCTGGGACCAGGGACTATGCCATGCAGCAGGTCAGAGATGTTCTGGACTGCAATAGTCAGCACCCCAGGGGTGATGCTTGGCCTCTCACCACAACTTGTCTGCTTAAAAGAAGAATACAACCTACATGAGAACTAGGACCTGAACACTAAGAGGGAAACTGAGTCAGGCAGTCCTAGCTCTAACCCCAAGTGCCTGTGTGATTTCTTTCCTCACCCCATGAAAATGACCCAAAACAAGACTCTGGTCTGGGGATATGACGTAGTTAGTAGCAGTTGTCTAGCACACATGAGGCCCTGAGTTTAATCCCCAGCACCACATAAAACGGAGTGTGGTGGCACATCTCTGCTATTCTAGCACTCAGAGCCAGAGGCAAGAATTCCGGAAGTTCAAGGTCATCCTGAGCTTCATAGCAAGTTTGAAGTTAGCTGGTGTTACATGAGACCCTGCTTCAGAAAGAAGGGAAGGAAGGAAGGAAGGAAGGAAGGAAGAAGGAAGGAAGGAAGGAAGGAAAAAAGAATCTTTAACAGTTACAAATAATCAGTCCTGTTGGGCAGTGGTGGTACACGTCTTTAACCCTAGAACTCAGGAGGTTGAGGCAGGCAGATCTGTGTGAGTTCAGGGCCAGCCTGGTCTACAGAGTGAGTTCCAGGACAGTCAGAACTACACAGAGAAATTCTGTCTCAAAAAATCAAAAGCAAAAAGAGAGAGAGGAGGGGGAGGGAGGGAAGAAAGGAAGAAAAGAAGGAAGGAAGGAAGGAAGGAAGGAAGGAAGGAAGGAAGGAAGGAAGGAAGGAAGGATCAGCCCAGGGGCTCAGCAGGTAAAGGTGCTTGCCACTAAGCCTAACGACCTGGGTTTAATCTCCTAAACCCACATGCTAGGAGAGAACCAACTTCTACAAGTTGTCCTGACCTCCACATGAGCACTGTGACATATGCTAGCACCTGTATACAAAAGGAAGGAAAGAAGGAAGGGAGAGAGGGAGGGAGGGAGGGAGGAAGGGAGGGAGGGAGGAAGGGAGGGAGGGAGGAAGGGAGGGACGGAGGGAGGGACGGAGGGACGGAGGGAGGGAGGGAGGAGCAAGCACAGATTACTAATACAAAGAGACCAAACAGACAGTGAAAAAAAAAGGCATGGATCTTAATTGGAATGTGATTTGGGGAATAAACTCAGTTAAAGAGACATTGGGGGACAATAGAGAAAACTTTAATATAGACTACACATTGGAAGACATTAGGAAATTATTAATTTTGTTAGTTGTGATTATGTGTTCAATTTTCAGAGACATGTACATGAATATCATGCTAGTTTACTTTCAAATGGTTCTGCAAAGACAATAAATGAGGTAGATGAAGCCCTCGAGGAAGCACCAGCCATGGCTAAAAGCAGGTGATAGGTACGGGTGCTTACTGGGCTATTCCTTCCACTTTTCTAGTCTTTGAAGATTTAGTAGGAAAAGGTTAAGACAAAAAATGGGGCTGGTAGCTGTGTGTGGTCACACACACCTTTAATCCCAGCACTCAGGAAGCAGGGGCAGGTGGATTTCTGTGGGTTCTGCCTGGTCTACATAGGGAGCTCCAGGACAGCCAGGGCTAGTAAGATGGTACAGAGGGCAAAAGTCCTTGTCATCTCCAACCACCTGAGTTGATTCCCAGAACCCACATAAAGGTGGAAAAAGAGAACTGACTCCATTCACCAAATTGTCCTCTACAGTCATAGCATGGCACACATACCCACACATGCATGATAATAATTATTATTAAAATGAAAACCCAAACACCTGTAAAAGAGGAAAGAAAATTACAAAATGTTTCTAAGTCTCCTGATGTCAGAACAAACCCTGAGGCAGCTGAGTGACTTCTATCCAGCCCTACCTGTCCCATCTGCTTACTTCCCCAGAGCCATGAGATTCATTTAGGGTCTCCAAACACACACACACACACACACACACACACACACACACACACACACAGACTTTGTAGACATGGGGGGCAGATACAGAGTTTCACATGCTTGGCAAGCACTCTACCACTGAGCTACACCCACAGCCTTCTGAATTTTTATTTTGTACAGGACTCATTGGATAGCCCAGGCCGGCCTTGAACTCTCCAACCTCCTACTGCAGCCTCCTAAATGCCAAAAATGGGCCATCACACCCAGTCAGAGCCTCCAGCATTCTTACCTCTAAAGTTGGGGTAACAAAACCACCCTCACCTGGTCTTGAAGACCAAATGAACTTGAACATGGAGAAGTACATGGAGCCCAGACACCCTGCGAAGAACACTCATTCCTGCTGCTCCCTTGTCTTCCCTACCTGGAAAAGTGGTGGGTTTCCCTAGAGATGGTGAGTTTCAAGAGTCAAGGAAGGATGTCTCTTTCCAGAAAGATAGTAAGCAGGGCTGAGGGGAGGTGGCTCAGCTGGTAGAGTGCCAGCCTGGAGTACCCAAAGCCTTGGGTTTGATCCTCAACACCATGTAAATCAAGAGGGAAACACACACCCGGGATCCCAGCACTTGAGGCAGAGGCAGGAAAATCAGAAGATCAAGGTCATCGTCAACTACATATGGAGTTTGAGGCCAGCTTGATCTATAGGAGGAGATCCTGCTTCAAACAACAGCAAACGCCTAGTTGTTTATATAAATCAAATGTGAGGAATAGTGGGCGGAAGGGAGCAGGCCACTGGGATCCCTGTACCCTAAGGAACAACTCTGGTAAGATTCTTGGTTTTTTTTCTTTGGTTTGCTATGTCCGAGACTTAAAGTAGTGATCTTAGCAGCTCAGAGGTTTCAGTGGGTATATACACAAAGGGCCTCGGAACAAGATTGCTCTCTCTACCCCAAGGCTGGAAAGCAGCCAAAGAATATCAAACACACTCCACCAGTGGAAGTCAGCTCACAAAATGCGTCAACACCCCCAACTCACAGAAGAGAGTTGGGACCTTGGCTCACCCTGCTTTCAGCATACCACCTCTGTAGCTTCCTTGGAGCCAGCACAACACCATGACAAAAGCAACTTGAGTAGGAAAGGTCTTATTTCAGGGTTCAGTTCCACAGCATAGTCCACCACTGAGGGCTGTCAGGGCTGGGACGGACAGGTCAGGAACCGGAAAGAAGGACCTGATACAGAAACTATAGAGGGTGCTGCTAACTAGCTCGCGTCTCGTGGCTTGTTCAACCTGCCTTCTTATAGCACTCAGGACAACCAGCCTAAGGGTGTCACCACACGGTGAACTGCCCTGCCCACCACCAAATCAATCGCCAATCAGTAAAATGCACCACAGACTTGCCTAAAGGTCAATCTGGTATGTGTGGGGGGGGTACGTTTTCCCAGGTAAGGTTCCCTCTTTCCAAATGACTCTAGCTGTGTCATGTTGACATAAAACCAGCCAGCACAAATGCCCAGCAGACTTAATGGCAACCCTTACTCTGGAAAGTCAGGGGAAGACCAGAGAGAACTCTAGTAACAAGGTAGCCTCTCCCTTCCCCAGCAAAGACATTTAATTAAGAATATTACATGAAAATGCCCAAGATTTTGATGGAAAATCATTTACCAAGTGTGATGGTTGAATAAGAGTGGCTCCCATGGGCTCATATATTGAATGCTTGTTCATCAGGGAGTGGCATTGCTTGAGAAGGATAAAGAGGTGTGGCTTTGGAGGAAGTGTGTAACTGGGGTTTCAAAAGCCAAGCCAGTTCCAGTGTCTGGCTCTTCCTGTTGCCTGCAGACCCAGATGTAGAAGTTGCAGCTACTTCTGCCTGAGTGCTGCCATGCTCCCCACCACGACGATAATGGACTAAACCCCTCGGAAACTGTAAACCAGCCCCAATTAAATGCTTCCTAAGAGTTGCCATGGTCATGGTGTCTCCGTCACAGCAATAGAACAGTGACTAAGACACCAAGCCAGTAAACAGAAAGATCTCAAACTGAATGAGCCCAGGTACATCCAGTAAATACCAACTCCAAAATGACAGAGGCTTTAGAATTATCTGACAAAGATTTCCAAGGCACCATTATAAAATGCTTCTTTGAGCAATTCTGGGCATGCTTGAGACAAGGGAGAAAATAGCAAGTTTCAGCAAAGAAAGAGAATGGAGAATGAAAGGGAGACTGTAACTGAAAAGTACAAGAACTAAAATAAAAGGTTCTGTCTTAGCTACTTTTGCTGTAGAGACACCATGGCCAATGCAACTCATAGAAGAAAGAGTGTATCTGGGGTTTACATTTTCAGAGGGTGTGTCCATGACCATCATGGTGTCGAGCATGGCAGCAAGGCAGGCGTGGTGAGGGAACGGTAGCTGGGATCCACAAGCAAGATGAAGAGAGATAGCTAACTAAAAGTAGCATGGGCTCTTGAAATCTGAAAGCCCATCTCCAGTGATACACCTCTTCCAACAAAACCATACCTCCCAATCCTTCCCAAACAGTTCTACCAACTAGGGACCCAAATATGTGAACCTTTGGGAGGCATTCTTATTAAGCAACCAGAGATTCCATGACAGAATGAGGAGGCAGAGGAGAGAAGGGAGCAGACTCAAAGATCAAACAGTATGTGAAATTGTCAAAAACTAAAGTAATGAAAAGGGGGTAATAGAAGTTTCTTAACCTAAATAGCAGAGAAAAATGTGATGGGGGAAGTCCTTTATGTTTCTCTTATTGGTTAATGAATAAAACACTGTTGGCCAATAAGGCAGGAAGATAGGTGGGACTATGAGGAGGAGATTCTGGGAAAGACAGGCAGATGGAGCCTGCCACACAGAGTCACAATGCTGCCAAAGGAGTAACAACATGCCAGGGCATTACCAGATAAGCCACAGCCTCGTGGCAATACATAAGTTGATAGAAATGGGTTAATAACTAAGACAGAGCTAGCCAATAAGAAGCCCTAGTCACCAGCCAACAATAGTATAATTAATATGTCTCTGAGTGTTCATTTGGGGCAAAGCAGCTGGGGAACCGGGCAGGAAATCCCGTAAGAGAAATGGGTTCAATAAACAGAGCATTTGGGCATGTGGAGCAGTAACAAAAGATGTAACATCTATGCCATCAGAAGAGGAGGAAAGAGGGAAGGAGACAGTAGAGTTGAAAAAGAATGGAGCTGGAGAGAAGGCTCAGGGGTTAAAAGCACTTGTTCCTCTTCCAAAGGACCTCAGTTCAATTCCCAGAGTCCACATGGCAGCTCATAGCAATCTATAACTCCAGTTCTAGGGCGTCTGAAGCCCTCTTCTTCTGGCCTCTCTGGCACCAGGCATACACATGGTACACAGATATATATCAGGTAAAACACAAATACACATAGTAAAAATATTATTTTTGTAAAGAATTTGGAGAAATTGTAGATGATATATATCTACAGATTCAAGAGTCCATTAAAAAAGATACAGTCAAACTCTACTCTAAGACACAGACAGTAATGAAACATCTAAAACTAAAGACAAAGGGAAAGTCTTATAAGCATCCAGGAATCCTATCTTTAAAACCTAAACAGAAATCCGAGGACATTAAGATTCAGAGTGGAGCTTAGTGATAGAGTACATTAAGTTATAGGTTCAACCTCCATGCCCCACCCAAAACAGTGCAATTAAATAGGAAACAAAAAAATGAGCAGTCAACAAAGAGGTTGTGGCCCAGCAAGATGGCCCAGCAGTAAATGCCCTTGCCAGCAAGCCTGATAACCTGAGGTCCATCCCTAAAACAAGCACCGTAGAAGAGAACCCATTTCCACAAGTTGTCCTCTGAGCTCCACAACCAGCAGTAACACACACCGGTACATGCATACACACAAATACATAAATGTTTTTAAAAGGAAATATATAAATATAGTGTATCTGAGTTCAGTTCAGCTCAGATTATCTGCCCTGAATGAAGCAGTGACCAAAAGTAATGTTGAAAATGACGTAGCCTAACTCCACACCAAATAACAGGCCAGTAGGCATGCTCCTCAGCTGGCTTCCCAGGACTACCCTGCACTCCTCCATAACATCCAAACACTTTTTCCTTCCTTTTGTTTGTTTTGAAAAAAAAAAGGTCTCATGTGTCCAGGCTGACCTTGAACTTGCTATATAACCAAAGATAACCATGAACTTCTAATACCCTTGCTTCTACCTCCTAATAGCTAGAATTATAGGCATGTGCCACCATGCCGAGTTTTTGAGGTTCTGGGGATCAAACCCAGGGCCTTATACATGCTAAGCAAGCAATCTATCAACTAGGATATATCCTCAACCCCTTAGATTCTGTCCTCTAGACCCCCTTTCCCTCAAGAAAATTTTACATGACCTCAGACATATAGAGTAGGCATAAAAATGAAACATTTGCCAATAATAAATCATGACTGGATCTTCAAACAATTCTTTAGTACCCATCCTTTACCACTTATTAAATGCAAAGCAAATCTGTATGCTAATGAGATGGATGTGTTTGTTTATTTTTGCATAAAGAATGAAGTCTTGCTGGGTATTTGATGCTCTCCATACAGCATCTTCAATTTTTTTCAGAATTGATCGATACTTTGATTTTATAATTGTCAATTCTAAGAATGCTGCTTCACATAAATACATAGTATAAAACTGCAGAAATATGTTTAGGGCCATTTCAGAAATTGTTGGAGATTCTGTCCTAATCTCAAGCCAAGATTCATTTAACGATTTTTTTTAATGAAAGTCAAGTCAGCAATTCAAACACCAATTTTTCAAATCAAACATTCCAACACAATGCAGTCCAAAGATAGACCAATTTGTTACTTACAGGCTGAAGAATAATAACAGAAAAATAATAAAAGCCATTGTTTTCCATAATTAAACCATTATGTTTCTGTAAGAGCAGAAAAATTGGCATATATAATAATGACACTGCAATCCATAACATACAATAGGCTTGAATCTGAGGCAGGGGTTCAGACAGCATTCATTGGTGCTGTGTAGCATGATAGCATGCACATGCAATGTGCATGTGTTACATACTCAAAACCACAGCTCCAGTGAAGTCACATGTGCAACATACAACATAGGTCAACAATGCCAGGAACACATGTGATCATTGCACATGCAAAAAAAATTACCATAATCACCTTTGGTTATCTAACCCCAAAGGCATCAGAGTTTAAGAAGCCAGGATCCTAGAAGACCAGGCAAAGAGCCATTGTTGGGGCAGGAACATTGATCAAAGTAGATACATCACTTACTTTTTACTGTGACAAAACATCTGACAAAAGCAAGTTAAGTAATAAAGGGTTTATTTGACTCAGGGATTGGGGAGAGATACAGTCCATTATGGTGGCAGGAGTGTCAGATGGCCAGTCACACGGTGTCTGTAGCCAGGGACAGAGAGAGATGGATGCTAGTGCTCAGCTCTCTCTCTCTCTCTCTCTCTCTCTCTCTCTCTCTCTCTCTCTCTCTCTCTCTCTCTCTCTCTCTCTCTCTCTCTCTCTCTCTCTCTCTCTCTCTCTCTCACACACACACACACACACACACACACACACACACACACACTTGCTCTCTCTCCCAATCCAACCCCCTAGTGGGTAGGATGATGATGGCCACATTCAGGGTCCGTCTTCTTTCCTCAGTTAACCCTCTCTGGAAAAACCCTCACAGACACGACCAGACATGGGTCTACAGATGACTCCAAATTTCCTCAAGTTGATGATGAAGACCCCAGTAGCACAGAAGACAAGGAAAGTCACTCTGACTGCTGTCCTCTGAGACCCAAAAAATCTCAAGTTCTCTTCCTGCACAGCCTAGTCCTGTGATTCTAGAATCAGGCTGGCTGTGGGGCTGTTGGGTAACTTTTTGTGACAGCCCTTGTCCCACTGTCTCCTTGAAGGAGCGCTCCACCACTTCTCACTCCCGGGCTACTCACTCTGGAGCTACCACAGAGCACATTGTACCCAAGTGACTCAGCAAAGCTGAGTCTGCAGCAGTCTGAGTGAGGCGCCTCCATGTGCTAAGGCCAGGGTCTGATGTGGACCCTGCTAGAAACCAGTTCTGGTCACTCAGTACCTCGATGTAATCTCAAATATTTTGACTATGTCCCTGAGGCACTTGTAATTTGGAGAGAGTTTATTTGTTCATTTGTTTTTGTTATTGCTGTTGCTTTTGATTTTAATTAATTTATTTTTATTTCTATTTCATGTGCATGGGTGTTTTGCCAGAATACATGTCTGTGTGAGAATGCTAGATTGCATGGAACTGGAGTTACAGACAGTTGTTATGGACAGTTTTGAGCTGCCACGTGGGTGCTGGAAATTGAACCTTGGTCTTCTGGAAGAGCAACCAGTGCTCTTAACCGTTAAGGCACCTCTCCAGCCCCTTGTCCATTTGTTCTAAAAAAGGGTCTCAAAAGTAGCCAAGGTTGCTGGGCATTGGTGGCACATGCCTTTAATCCCAGAACTCAGGTGGCAGAGGCAGGTGGACTCTGAGTTTGAGACCAGCCTGGTCTACAGAGCGAGTTCCAGGACAACCTCCAAAACAATACAGAGAAACCCTGTCTTGAAAAACCAAAAGAAAAAGTAGCCAAGGCTACCCTCAGACTTGCTATGTGATTGAGGATGACTTTGAGCTTTTGATCTTCATGCCTCGACCTCCCAAGAACTAAAATTACAAGAGTGTGCCATCAGTCATGGTTTATGCGGTGCTGGGGACCAAACCCTGGACATGTGAGGGAAGTTTTCTACCAACTGAGCTATATCTTCAGCTGACACTTGTGACTTTAACGTGAGATGTCCCCCCATAGATTCATATATTTGAACCCCCCCACACACACACACTGTGGGTAGCTATGGAACCTTCAGGAGGTGGACCTTACAGGAAGTGGTGGGAAGCAGGACCCAACCAGAGGCAGAAATCAGGGCCCACACAAAACTGAGCTTCTCTAGGTTGAAGGAGGGTAAAGAACAGATGGGTGTGGTACAGCAAGAGCCAATCAAAGGACCAAGGACACCTGTCACACACAGCCACAGCCACCAAAGACCCAGCACCAAAGCAGGACTCAACGTCTACATACAATTCATCACTGTGCACTGCATGGACCTGGTCCGCCAGCACAGGCATGGCGTGTCCCCCAATGATGGGCTAGGCATAAAAAGGAAGCCAGTGTTCCCCATGCTTTCTGGAAAGGGGAAGATGAAGAAGGAAACTGGCCCCTACCCAGCACTGCCAAGCCCTCAGCCTGCAGAGCCCTGGGCCAGACTGGGAGCCCTTTCCTCCGCCAGGAGCCCTGCACTGGAGGCAATTCCGTCTCCTCTCCTCCTCTTGGAAGACAGCCCCCAGCAATACAGGGACAAACTTACTCCCTTCTATCCCCCACCACCAGCTCCTGCCTGGCCTTTGCTGCAAGCCTGGTATCCCAACAGACAGGGTCTGTCCCCAGAGGCTTGCTGGCAGATGTACCAATGCAGTAGCCAGCAGAGTCCCCACTGCCAGGGAGTTCCCTGAGGCCACAGACACAGCAGACTTAAGTCTGGGAACACAGAGGGGACCCAAAGGGAATAGGAGCTATAGGCTCTGGGCGGTAGGATACACACACTCTGGGGGAGTGTCTTGCTGTGGCCTGCTTTCCTGGTCTTGCAGACCTGCTAAGGAGGTCGGTGCTAGAGAGAAATTGCAGCCACATGAAGGAAGGCTGTGGGAGGTGAGCCTGCAAACCAGCATGGAGACAGCCCTGCCAGATCAGATGAAAGCTCGAATTTACTGCCACATCCTGCCCTGCTCCTCTGATTACTCCTCGTGGCCAGTGAGAGGACTCAGTGGGTAACAGCATCTGCCTGCAAGCCTGTCAACCTGAGTTTGACCCCTGGGGCCACATGGTGGGTGTGGAAGACCAGCTTCCATAGCCATCCTCTTGACATGCACCAAGGCATGCACATGCACAATGAATCTAAATGGAGTTTCAAAATGAAATAAATGAAAGCAGCCAACTAGATACTTAAGATCGTGGCTCATCAAAGCTGAAAGGTGTCCCAGAGAGGAGACCGACCCTTCAATATTTGGATAAAGAAGCACACACAGAGGAAGCAAAGTGTCCAAGGTCACACAGAAAGAGAGGCCGTGCCTGAGTTTTAACTTCTCACATCTCCGAATACTGACCACCTACTATTCGTGGAGATGGTGAGGACTCAGAGGGAACAAACTGATGAGGTCTTGCAATGAGTAGGTGTTCTAGATCCAGGCGACTGCTCCCCAGGACCTCCTGCAATGGTGGAAGTGCCATCGCTGTCCCTTACAGTAGCCATGAACCATGTGTGACTTTTGAGTACTCAGAATACTGCAGGTGACTGAATTATTGCATCAAGCATGTGATAGCTCATATTGACCGTCAACTTGAGGGATCTGGGTTCACTGTAGAGACAAAGTTTAGGGAGTGTCTGTGAGGGATTATCTAGATTAGGTTAGTTGAGGTGCTAAGACCCATCCTAAATGTGGCCAGCATCGTTCAGTAGGCTGGGGTTCTGGGCTGAGTTAAAAGGAGACATCAAGGGGCTGGAGAGACGGCTCAGCAGTTAAGAGAACTGGCTGCTCTTCTAGAGGGCCCAGGTCAGAGTCCCATCACCCACAAGGCAGCTCACAACAATCTGTAATTCCAGTCCCAGAGGATCCAATACGTTCTTCTGGCCTCCACAGGTACTGCACACACATGATACATAGATATATGTAGATATATATATATATATGCAAAGATATATATATGCAAAACACCCATACATGTCTAAATAGACAAATAGAGTGAGAAATTGACCTGAATATCAAAACCATTTTCTCTCTACTTTCTGACTAGAGGTGAAGTGTGACCAGCTGCCACCATGCCTTCCCCATCATGATGACTGTGCCCTTAAACTGTGAGTCAAAATAATGGCTGCTTTCCTTTGTCCTGGGTATTTCGTCACAGTAACAAGAAGAGCAACTGATACAAAGTGTTTTGTAGCTCTAGCATTTGGCGTATGGATATTTCAAGACTGCTTGTTCCTGTGGGGCTGACCCGTCTCATCTCTGTCCCTGGCGACTCTCTTTGCTCCAGTGTCTGCTTTACCTAGTAGCAAAAAAGATATTCCTTCTTGCTGCTGACTAATGCTTGCATAATAATCTTTTTCCACCACAGACCTGAAATTTTTTTCATTTTAGTTCTTTTTTATTAATTTTAACATATATAACTGCATGGTAGCTCTAATATTGGAGAGTACCAGTACAGAGACATCAGGTTGGCAAGCTGTGTTCCCCAGCTGCCAAGAGCTGAGCAAGCAGCTCCTCACCCAGAGAAGCATTGCCAGGGACTGTTTGTCTTAGTCAGCTCCCCAGTACTACAACAACACCCCTGATGCAATGTACTTATAAAGAGAAAAAAGGTTGCTTAGCTCAATTCTGGAGATCCCAAACCAAGATCTACGGCTTCACTGCTTTTGGCCATTGGAGAGGGCAGCTCACCATAGTGGGAGCCTGTGCTAGAAAAAAAAACCTCTCTTACCAAATAAACTGTCACTATAACATGATTCTGATTCTGGTCAGGCAAAATGGCCACTGTGTTTCACCAGGGAATGAGGCTTCATCTCTGTCCTCACTGAGGAGCACTGGCCTCCAGCCCTAGACTGACACCTCCCGGCACATCAGTAAATGTCCTGGGAGGTCACTGGTGGGGGGGAGGCTGGGCCTTTTGTTCTTAGATGACCAAGACTAGAAAGAGGACAGTTTGAAGAAATGGGGCCCAGGAAGGGAGAAGCAGGGCCTAGTCAACCGAGATCTCAGACAAAAGATGGGCCAAGATGGAGTCTGCTCCAGTCAAGAACACCGTGGCCTCCCACTCACCTTCCTGTGGCTGCACTGTGCTGTGTGTTCACCTAGCGTCTCTTCCCAAACTGATGTAGAAGTTACTCCTACAAAATATCTGTCATAAAGGTAAAGAACGATTTCTTCCCATTCAGGGTTTCATAGACTCCAGCCCACCGTCTTCAGGTCTGTTGATTCTGGGCCCATGACAGAACATCAGTGTCTGCACATGGCAGACAGAGGCTGCCAGCTCGTGGTGGACAGGAAGTGGAGAAAAGGAGGACATGGGAAACAACAAGGGCGAGAGCCAAGCCCCCAAGAACAGTTCCCAGGGACCAGGATGCTTTTTACCACCTCCAATCTGCCCTGTTACGATGCATCACAGAATTAATCTATTAAGTCAGAGCTCTCAGGGTCCAATCGCTTCCCAAAGCTGCACACCACACACACCTGAGTTTGATTCCCCAGCATCCACATGAATGGTCAGCATGATGATGCAGGCTTCTGATCCCAGTAATGTTTGCCCTGAGGAGACAGAGACAGGAGGATGCCTGGGACTTGCCAGCCAGTCAGCTTAACTGAATTGGCAAGCCCCTGATCCTAATGAGAAATCTGTCTTTAAAGAAAACCAAAAAGCTCCTGAGGAGCAACACCTGATTTTCCCACATGCATGTGCGTGCATGCACACACACACACAGAGAGAGACAGAGAGAGAGAGAGAGAGACAGAGACAGAGACAGAGAGAGTACATAGAATCCACAGCAAAAAATCCCTAAAGCCCTCTTTACCATTACCTCCAAATACATCCCTACACACTCTTAGAGTGTTATTGTGACCCCAAAACTTAACTTGTCTTTTAATTGTCTTTTAACCCGTTTTATCTGCCTCTCTTGACACTATCACAGTACCTTTCCTCCCAATATCTTTTCCTCTAGCATCTTTCCCCCCAGTAATTTCCCCTCCCTACCTTCCAGGATCCTTCCTCCCACCATCCATCACTTTGTGTCTTCACATTGGTCTCATCCCTGAGATGAAAAGACAGTAGGGCTGGAAGCCTAGCATGTGGGGGGGGGCAGGTTTTGAGATGCCACTAAAGGATACCTTAGCCCAGGGACCCTCCATGTTGCCCTGAACACACCCCCACCTTAATGTGCATATCGTATTTCATTTTCTTACCAAATAAACTGCCACGGCAATACAGGTGCTGATTCAATTCAGACAGAGAGGTGTAGATCACATCAGAAAATGACGGATAGTCTAGATGTGGAAACTGCATTCATCACACAAGCAAATAAAGCATGAAGACATGCTGGGGACCAAGGTTTTCTCAGTTCCGGAGTGCACCTTCCTGCACAAGTCCTCCGCAAAGGAGACATCAGCACGGGTTCAAGGTGAGATGGACCAGGGCCAGCACAGAGCAGCAGCTCTGAGTGGAAAAGGTCCAGCAGCATGGAGAAAGTATGCTCAGGGCCAGATAGAAGGCCAGAGTCACATCATTCACCCGTGGCCTGAGAGAGAGCTGGCTGCCACCCCAAAAGAACCTGGGAACAGCTGGGATCTGTGGAGGAGATTCCTGGCAAGTTGCTTGTGCAATTTACTGGTCCAGCTGGAGAGATGCATCTTTGAACTCCAGAAAACCATTCTCAACCCAGGTCCTCCATCCCCTGCCTGAGCTGAATCAAAGGGATAGTGCACAGATCAAGGGGACACCCAATCTCCTTCAGCTGCCGGCAAGCTGATTAGACAGATGAGCTCACAGCTGAACAGGCACTCAGGCTGAAAATATAAAATAAAATAAATTTGAAATGCAGAGATGGATGGCTTCTGTCATCAAGCCTCTCTGAAGCGACCGACTGTAATTGAACTCCCAATGTTAAAGTCAGGGGTGGAAACTCAACAGCAGCCCAGAGGGGTCTCGGCAAGAACTCTAGATTCGCATGTAGAACAATGCAGGACTGGGGATGGAGCTCAGTCGGTAAAGATAAAGTACTTGCCTAGCCCGCCCAAAGTCCTGGGTTCAGTCTCCCAGGTGCGTATAGACCAGGTGAAGAAGCGAACACCTGTGATCCTAGCAGTCAGGAGGTAGAGGCAGGAGGAATGAAGTTCAAGGCTACCAGCTGTCAAGACAGCTCAATAAGTAAAGGCACTTGCCACCAAGCCTAGGAATCTGAATTCAATTCTTAGAACCCACATAATGGAAGGAAAGGACAGATTCCCACAAGTTGTCCTCTGACCTTCACATGAGCACCAGGGTATGAATGCTACTCACCTCCCTCTAGTACACACTCTCTCTCTCTCTCTCTCTCTCTCTCTCTCTCTCTCTCTCTCTCTCTCTCTCTCTCTCTCTCTCTCTCTCTCTTTCAACAAATAAATGGGGAAAACCCACAAGGCATTGCTGAGACAGTAAGAGGAACTGTGGTCAGCACTGGGATTCCCCAGAATAGAGGGTCCACATGCCAGGAGGAGAGCTTTCTTCTAAAGGGCACTCTGTCACTCCCAGAAGAAGACAGAGAAATGAAGAACCAGGTCCCACAGCAGCTCCAAGTCCAGGACCTATGCCTGGATGGTTCAGTGGTGTTTGCAGATAACAAGACAGCCTGCTGAGCCCCTCACCTTGACATTGACACATCTCAGATCATGGGGAAACCAAAGGAAAAGCCCAGCTATGCTCAGATCTGTGCCAACCAGAAGCAGCCAGCAATCACGAGTACAAAAACCTGGGCTAGGCTGTTTGGCTGCCTGCCTGGCTGGCTGGTTGGTTGGTTGACTGGATGGATGTTAGTTTGAGATTAAGGTCTTAAGTAAGCCAGGTTGGCCTCAAACTCACTAAGCAGCCTAAGGATGACACTGAGTTTATGACTCCCCTGTGTGGTGGTTTGAGTAAGTATAGCCCCCATAGACTCATGTGTTTGAGTGTTTGACTCGTTAGGGAATGGCACCATTGGGAGGTATGGCCTCTTAGGCTTTGTTGAAGGAAGTGTGTTACTGTGGAGACAAGCTTTGAGGTCTCATATATGCTCAAGCCACACGCAGAGTGACAGTCTCCTTCTGCTGCCTGCAGATCAAGATACAGAACTCTCCATTCTTTCTCCAGCATCATGTCTGCCTGAGTGCTGCCATGTTTCTCACCATGACAAAAACGGACTGAACCAGCCCCAATTAAAAGTTTTCCTTTATAAGAGTTGCCACGGTTATGGTGTCATTTCACAGCAATAAAACCCTAACTAAGACACCCTACCTCCACCTCCTAGTACTGGGACTCCAGATGGGCACCACCACACCTGTCTTATGGGGTGCTGAGGATGGAACCCAAAACTTTGTGCACTCTACTAACTAACCCAACCACCCCCCAGCCTTGGACTGTGTTTTCTAGCCCAGAAACGGATGTATCTCAGGCTAGGGTACTTGAGGAAGAAGGCAAAAATGGAAGAATGTTAAAGGTTAAAGTAGATCTCCTAGACATCCCTTCAGAACTGAGGAACTCATTCCCAAGTCACTCTCTGCCATTATCCTCAGCCAGAAAGAGCATTTAGCTCAAGGTCATGACCCACGCCTGGGACAACCACATCCAATACCTGAACAGGAGAAGAAAGGAAGGTCCTTCTCAAAACCTGGCTCTCATCAAGATTGTTGGGAGCCCCCACTCCTTCCCCTGCACTGCAGAGCATCTGTGAGTTCTGTCTGCACATGCTCTGGCGAGGTCTCCATCACCGTCCCCTCTGCCCCTGCAGCTGCATCACTACAGGCATCCTGTGACGCACATTCCTTCAGTAGGTTCACTCAGTGGGGCCTCCTGATCAGTCTCCTTCTCAGGAAGCCCAAGCTAAGTCAAGGGCATATGTGGAGGCAAGCAGACAGACTCTCTGAAGCACTTGGGGCAGATGGTCCCAGCATGCTTTGGCTCAGGGGAGCTCAGCCTGTGTAGTGAGACATGGAGACATCTCCAGATCCCTCTCCCATGAGACTGAGCAGCACTGGGATCATGGGTACACACTGTTGCACCAGGCTTTATTTTTAATGGGGTGCTTAAGAGCCTAACTCGGGTCCTCATGCCTAAGTAACTAGCACTTTCCTTACTGAGCCATCTCCCAGCCTCTGGGGGGATTGGTCAGAATCTGTTTCACAGGGCCAGTACCCCAGCTGAGGCCAGGGGCTCATGGCCTACATGCTCCACCCCAAACTAGAACTTTCCTGGTAGAGGAAGCCGGCATACCACAAGAGGAACAAGGCTTGTTCTAACAAGGGTCAGAATTCAGTGCAGCCTAGGACCCCACAGCTCTTCGTGTCAGATCCAGGGACACTCAGACAAAGGAAGCAGCCTGCCTCTGACCCTCCAGAGTCAGGTCTTCTAATACTGTCCTCCAAAGACCCCCAAAACTGTCTAAGGTCATGAGCCCCCGGGGTACCATTGAGAAGGTTCCACCCTGCTTTTCACACACCCCAGCTTTCACTTTTATCTTGTAGGAAAGTCAGTGTCCTTGTGCTAAAACCCACCTGCCAGTGAGCTCTGTCAGCTCTCAGCAGTGTCACCAGCACCATTCTCAGAGTGAGCACTGGGGTCTAAGCAGGTTTATGAGGGGCTCTCTCTGGAAAGGATGGAAAGACATGCCTTTGTGACTTCTCATCTAGGTTGAAGGAGTGGTCACAAGTCTCCAAACTCTAAAAATGGAGGAGGGGGAGCCAACCAGATGGTTGAAAGGGTAAGCCTGATAACCTGAGTTCTGTCTCTGGGATCTACATGGTAGAAAGAGAAAACTGACTCCTATAGGATACGTTCCTGGCACCTGCACACATACACACACTCACACACACACACACACACACACACACACACTCACACACACACATATGTATACACACACACATTCACATAAATAAACAAGCAAGCAAATAAATGTTTAAAAAAAAAGGCTTTAACAGGGAGGGATTAGCTAGCATTTACAGTGATATGGTTAATCCCTAGAGGAAAAATCTTTCACAAGGAAGAAGAGAAATGAAAGCCAGCTGAGTCCCATGCTTAGATGCTTGCTTCAGTTAAGCCAGAAGCCTGCTGTGCTCCACCCTGACCCGTCGCAGAGCAGACTGGCCAGCATAGCACAGACACAGCAGGCCATTAGACTCTGAGAGTCAAGGAAGATGGTGCCTGCCTACCCAGGCCTACACTGAGCCTTGCTTGTTTCCCTGCTGAGGGCAGACACCACACACCCTGACTTGACAGCCTCTCCTCCCCCTGCAGGGGGGTGTGGGGCAGGGGGGTTGGGGGGTTCTAACACCTAAATGAGCAACTTGGTGTTTTCACTGTTTTCTCATCTGCCTGCCGAGTTCATAAAATGTGGCCTTGGGTGGGGAAAGCATGATCCCTTCAGCATCTTTCAACTGGCCTCCATCTTTAACTGGGGTTCTCCCAGACCATGAGCACCAGATGTTAGTTCCACTTAGCAGATAACTTGAAATGTGACTTCAAACCCAAGTCTCTGCTTCCCTGGGGTCAGCTCCCACAGTAGAAACCCAGTCTGCACTGCCTATGAAGGCCTGGGAAGGTGTAAGGAGAGAAGGAGAGTCTTCTCAACACCTATATCCACAGGCAAAAAACAAACAAAAAAAACTAAGTTTATGAACTCAAGAGACAGGAACTGTGTAGAGATACACAAAGGGCACACAGCTCAGTTGATAGAGGAAAACCTACAGAGAGACTTGGCACTGGAAGCTCAGCCCTTAAGACCGAGTCAATATATCAGACTTCACAGAAAACAAGTGCTCTGTGATGGGCACTATTAGGAGAAGGAAAAGAAGATACTTGCAAATCACATATCCAGCTAAGAGCTCTGTGTAAAGGGCTCCTGAATTCAATGGTAAGAAGTTGTCAACTAAAAAAGTAGGACAAGGAGCCAGGCATGGTAGTGCACACCTTTAATCCCAGCCCTCATGAGGCAGAGGCAGGCAGATTTCTGTGAGTTCAAAGTCAGGCAGTCTGATCTACATAGTGAGTTCCAAGACAGCCAGGGGTGCACATAAAAACCCTGTCTCCAAAAAACAAAAGAAAGAAAGAAAGAAAGAAGGAAAGAAAGAAAGAAAGAAAGGAGAGAAGGAGGGAGGGAGGGAAGGAAGGAAGAAAGAAAGGAAGAATGAGGAAAGGAAGAGAAAGACCAGCCATGGTGTGCACACCCCTTTAATCCCAACACTCGGTAAGAAGAGGCCATCAGATCTCTGAGTTCAAGGCCAGCCTGATCTACAAAGCAAGATCCAGGACAGCCAGGGCTGTTACATAGATGTCTTAGGGTTTCTATTGCTGTGAAGAGACACCATGATCACAGCAACTCTTATACAGGAAACATTTAAATGGGGTGGCTCAATTACAGTTTCAGAGGTTCTGTCTATTTTCATCAAGGTGGGGAGTATGGCAGCGTGCAGGCAGATGTGATGCTGGACCTGAGAGTCTGACATCTTCCAGGAAACAGGAAGTCAACTGATTCACTGGGAAGTATTCCAAGCACAGGAAATCTCAGTGACACACTTCCTCCAACAAAGCCACACCTCCTAATAGTACCACTACCTATGAGATTATGGTAGCCAATTATATTCAAACTACCACAACAGAGAAAACCTGTCTCTAGGGAAAAAAGGGGGGGGGGGATAAGGTATTAGCCTCTAACCCCAGTTCTCTGGAGACAGAGGCAAGTAAATATCTGTGAGTTCAAAGTCTACATAGCAAGCTCCAGGCAAGCCAGGGTTAGGTAGTGAGTCCCTGATTCAAACAAAGCAGTTAAAGCTAGAAAGGGGTCAGCAAGATGGCTCAGCCAGCAAGGCTCTTATTGCCAAGCCTGATGACCTAAGTTTGATTCCCCAGGCCCACAGGTAGAAGAGAACAGATTACCATAAATTGTCCTCTGATGATATCTCTCTCTCTTTCTCTCTCTCTCTGTCTGTCTGTCTCTCTCTCTGTCTCTCTCTCTCTCTCTCTCACACACACACACCAATTAATAACAGAAGCAGTAGTATTAATAATGATACATCAATAAGTGTAATTTTAACATTTTAGTGGAGAAAGCGCTTGCTGTGACTTTCCCAGAGGACCTGCAAATGGAGCATGTGAAAAACCATTCAACATCGTCAACCCAGGGCACATGGTGACACCAGACCTAAGGACATGCAGATGGACAAAACAAACACAGCCACACCACCAAGTGCTGGCAAGGACGTGGAGAACACTGCTGATGGGCATATAAAACGATTCAGCCACTGTGAAAAACAGCTTAGTGGTTTCTTTAAAACCTAAACATGCTTGAGCTATGTCCCGGGAATTACACTCTGGGACATGTATCCCAAAGACAACTCTGTCCAGTGAAATCTCTGTAAGAATGTTTACAGCATCCTTTCTTGTAATAGCTGAAACTTGGAAACAACCCTGACTTCCTTGCTCGGGAGGATGGGAAACACTCTAGTGCATCTCCACTGTGTCTGCTGATTGGATAGTGCCATCCCAAAATTCAAGTTCACCTGAAACCTCAGGGTATGGCCTTCTTAGGGTCTTTACAGACATCCTAAAGTCAAACAGGGACAAATTGTTGGCAGAAATCAGAAGGTAGGGAGAGCTGAGGAAGGATCCTTCCCAGGACCTCCTCAGAGCCCAACCACACCTACCAAACATTGACTTTCAAGTCAGCCCCTGGAATCATGAAGAAATAAGTTTGTGTGATTTGAAGCTATCTTCATTGCAGTGCTTTGTGTGGTAGCCCCAGGAAACCATGGAATACTCAGCAATGTAAAAGAACACAGGAATAGACACACAGGAGCCTGGATGGATCGCTAGACAACAACACAGAATGAGAAGAGTTGGTCTCGAGAGATGCATCAGGTCGTCCCATTTATGTGACAGCTGTTAAAACGGCAAGTGAAGGAGAACAAGGGTGCCAGAGGTAGGAGGAGGGAAGGGGATGTGACTATGAAGTTCCAAGGGGCTGGAGAACTGACTTAGTGTGAAGAGCATTTGTTGCTCTTGCAGAGGACCCAGGTGTGATTCCCAGCACCCACATGACGGCTAACGTATGTAACTCCAGTTCCAGGGCATCTGACACTCTCTTCTGACATTTTTGGTACAAGGCATTCATGCAATACACATATATACAGGCAGGCAAAACATACACATAAAATAATAAAATAAAGAATGAGCCTATGTGGTTCTAACTGCAAATACATATTCCATAGAGATGTATACAAAGTCCACATATGCTCTGTAGTTTAGTTCCTGCCTCCACCAGCATGAAGCTAGCATGCAAGATACCGATGAGAACAGATGGGCAGACAGCCCCTGAGAATTCTCTGAGAGATCTCTGACATCCTGAAATTACAGCTTCCCCCGCTCCCCCGCCACCCTCCACACACACACATGTCCATGTGTCCACAGGGGACTGATTCCAGAGCCCCAGAAGATGCAGTGGTTCAATATAAAATGGCCTGGTACTTACCCATAACCAACATCCATCCTCCCTAGTGTTGCCAGTCACCTCTGTCACTCACACCTAATCCAGACGGCTGCGCAAGATTGTCTGGAGAATGACAACACGGGAGGGAAAGACTCCAGATCCAATTCCACCAATATTTTCCAACCCATCAGAAAGTTAGGGGAGCTGAGAGCACCTTAAATTGACATAAGAAAGGAGGTGGAGTGGTTCAGGTTTAAGGGAAATGGTACTCTTGGAAGCCAGCTCCCAGGGAGCTCTGGAGTAGGTAAGGAGTGAGTGTGACTGGTGTCCCTGGCTAAGGCCCAAGGAAGAGAGAAAACTCCCCTTCTGAACATCTCTAGGTCCTGAAGGGCACAGGCTCTCATCGTGTGACTCACTGAATAGGTCTCCAAATCTGATTCCACCTCAAGGCCAAACAACCTAGAGACTTCTAAGTCCCACTAGAATCCAGGACACCACAGAAGTGGCAACCCTCAGGAGTCCCCACTAGGTCCTGTAGGCTTTCCACTATTCGGTTCTCAGAACTCTGGGGTGCAGTGGTAACTCTCCACACTTGTCACTTCTTCCTTCCTCCCACACCTCCCAGTCACCCCAAAGGGGCTTCACACACACACACACAGAGTTCCTCTTTCATCCATGCAAAGTGCAACTCACCAAGTACCTGTCACACAAGGTTGATGGCACCTTAGAGTTTCAACAAGACCCGGGTTAGAAGCAGAGCAGGTGTAGGGAATCCCCACTTTCGAACTGAAAGGACACACTCTGAAAACATCAGAGAACGGGACTGGCGTGGGCCTGGCACCTACTGTGTGCCAGACACCCCTGCCTTCACCTGACCCTCACTGAATGACTGCGACATGAATATCATTACATTCCTTCTTTCTTTTTCTTTCCTTTCTTCCTTTCTTTTTTGAGGTTTTGATTTTTTGAGGCAGGGTTTCTCTGCATAATAGCTTGGGCTGTCCTGGAATTTGCTCTGTAGACCAGACTGACCTCAGACTCACAGAGATCCTCCCAGAGGCCTCCTCTGTGCTGGGCTTAAAGGCGTGCACCACTACCTCCCAGCTTAAGTTGCTATTTTCCACGTGAGAATGGTCAGGTAAGAATACCAAGGACATGGCAGCACCGGTGACACTCAGGCTTGCTTGATGCCAGTGTCAGGTTCCTCCCTTTATGCCAGGCACAAAGCCCAGCACTTTTTAAAAGATTTATTTTCTGTGTGTGAGTGTCTACACATGTGTCTGTGCACCCCTTGTATACCTGGCACTTGCAGACACCAGAAAGAGTTGAATTCCCTGGAACTGAACCATTGTGAGCCACCATGTGGGTGCTGGGAATCTGATCCAGGTTCTCTGCAAAAGCAGCAACTGCCCTAAGCCATCTCTCCAGCCCCCCAAAGCTAGCACTCCTGAGTTTATTCATCCACTCACTAATTCATTCTTTTACTTAATTATTCATTCACATATTTATTCATCCACTCACTCATTCATCCAATCATCTACTCATTCATTCACTCACTCAGCCATTCATCCCCCAACCCCTTCATTCACTCATCCACTCATTCATCCATTGACTTACCCACGCATCCAATCATTCACAGATGTAGCCATTCATTTGTGTCCTTATTTATTCACTCACCATTCTATTCTATTCTATTCTATTCTATTCTATTCTATTCTATTCTATTCTATTCTATTCTATTGAGACAAGGTCTTCTATGCATCCCCGACTGTCCTGGAACTCGCAAGGTAGACCAAGCTGATTTCAAACTCACAGAGATCTACCTGCCTTTGCTGGGATTAAAGGCCTGTGTTACCTCACCCATCACTACTCATTTTATCAACAGGCAACTGGGCAAGCTGACGGAGACATCTGAGTGGATAACTATACTTGTCACTAAGCTGGACCACATGAGTTCAGTCTCTAGAACTCACATGGTAGAAGAAAAGAACTAACTCCCTCCTACACATTGTCCTCTTACCTACACACACACACTCACACACACACTCACACACACACACACACACACTATGGTATACTCACATCTCCACACACACATACAAAAATAGTAGTAAATTGATAAGACTTGATTTAATCATTGATTAATCATTTTTAATGTTTTAAAGAAGCATCTGGAATCCCTTCCTTCTCTGTGGAGTCTTCCTAAGTGGCAGGACCCACAGGTACAATGGCCCTGGCCATGTGGGGGGCTGCAGACATACCTTCTCCTCCATTCTCAAAAGGTTCGCCCTTTCCTGCTCTGTCACTGTTGCAATTCCCTGGAGTCAACATGGGGCACAGGGCACTGTGGTTCCCCAGCCTTCAATCCTCCTCCAGTTCCCTACACAGAGAGCTGGACTCCCACCCACAACCCGTGAAATCAAGGCTGGATGCACAAGAAGACGCCAAGACAGGGGCAAGGCCCCAGCCTCCATCTTCAGGTGACTGCACCAGCTCCGAGGCCTGCCAGGCTCCCTGCCAGCACCCGGCCCCCAGCCCCTCCACACAAGCAGCACTCCTCGTGGACTGCATCCTGGCAGTTCTCCCTGGAAGTGTGCCACCTGAGTCACACGCCTAACTCTGTCCATCCTTGTAGCCAGGAAGGCTCTTTCCTTCCATAGTCAGCTGCTCTGACCCTCCCAGACACTGACCCCTCCAGGATCTCCATCAACAGCCCACTGGAACCCCAACCCAGCCCTGTCTCCTAGCCAGATACTCCTTCCTCACTTCCCCAAGAGCTGAGTGCCTGGCAGCTGAGATACCCGAGAACCTGCCCTCCCCACATCCCTCTGTCCTCCACTTTGCCAATCTGCCACATTGTCTGCAAGGAACAATCTAGTAAACCATATGTCTGCCTAATAACCTCCTCAAATTAAACTTTAAGGTCTGATTCCACTTTCAAGTGGAGTCTTGCTCCCCCCTGATCCCTGCACTCCCCCACCCCCTCCCCCCTCCCCACACCCCTGCTCCCCTTGTGGCTAATTTGAATATCAGAATCAGATCAAGTCTCCAGAACCATTAAATAAAGCCACACGGGCTGCCTGCTAACGGCCCTCGCCTGAGTGCCTCAGGCTGGCCCGCAATAAGTATTCCTAATTGTGCTTGTTAAAAAGCAGATTTATGGATCCCAATTAGGCCGCCTGCACTTCCGCAGCAGCAGTTTTCAACACACCAAACCTTCCTTCTTCCCAGGATAAAATTATTTTTTGGTGGGTGACAGGATAATTACTAAAACATAAAAGGATCCTCCCGGAACCCCACGCAGCCTCAGCATCTCTGTTAGGAGCCCTCCAGGATAAGCAGGGATTTGACAGAAAATTGAAAGCCACTCCAGGCCTCCCCCCTGCAGTCCCTTGGCCTGAGAAGCATCTCTGTTGGCTCTTTCTCCTGAACCTCGCGACCTAGCCCTGAACCCTATGGCTGGTCTTGCACACTTCTCCTACCCCTCACCCCACTTGTCCTCCAGTGAGGTCTGTGCCTTCTCCTTCCAGAGCTTACTCTGCACAACAGCTTTCCTCCCTACTCTCCGCATCCCCTTTGAAAGCCAGCTCAAGTGCCTCCTCCTCCAGGAAGCCCTCCAGGAAACAAAGTACCTGACATAGCTCCTACTTACTCCAAGTCCCCACAGCAGCTGTCAGCTCCTGTCTCCTGCACTGGGCAGTGAGCTCCCCAAGGGCAGGGGCTGAGTCTCCCTCAGTGCAGCACCTCCAGGGTTTGGCCAGTGACAGACTGGCTCATTCAGTCACTCATGCATTCATTCAACACATTTGTTGAGGCTTCATCTTGAAAAACAGGCAAAGGATCTGAATAGAGGGGCATGGATCAGTGGTAGAGCACTTGGACGGTGTGAGGGTCCCAGGCTTGATCCTCAATATTGTCTTCCCCCACCCCCAAAAAGGAAGGGGGAAAGAGGGAGGGAGGGAAGGAAGGAGGGAGGGAGGGAAGAAAGAAGGGAGGGAGGGAGGGAGGGAGGGAGGGAGGGAGGAAGGGGAGGGAGAGGGAAAAGGTAAAAGGAAAGACCTGAATAGACACCCCAAGGAGACACACAGATAACCAATAAACTCATAGAAGACGATCGACGTCATTAACACTGAGGAAACACAAAACAGCCTGAGACGTTGCTTCCATGGCACTAGGATGGCCACAACAGGAAAGTCGATCGTGTTGACAAGGATGTGGAGAAACTCACCGTCGCTGCTGCTGGCAGGCCTGGGGAGATGTCTCTGTGTGGTATGCTTGTTGTATAAACATGAGAATCTGTGTTTGGAGTGCCAGGGAGCATGTCTGCAGGAGGGTAGGGCAGTGTGGTCCCTAGCCAACTCCAGGACCCTGAGACAAGGAGGCTGAAGACCAACCAGAAGGGCTCAGCCCTGCCATCTGCTCTGCAGGCCAAGGTGAGTAGCCTGGTATGGATTCACACATGGGCAGAGCCCTGTGCCTTCCAAGAGCTTCTGGGTGGTGGCAACAAAGTCAGGTGCAGGAGCCAGGCTCCACTCTGCCTGAGAGAGAGGCTTCTAGGCAGCCCCATCCACCAATGGTGATGGGAAAACATCCCAGGAAGCTGATGGCCAGGGAACTAGTGACTTTTATGGGCTGCAGTGAGTGGGGTTGCTCTGTACCCATTAGACTCCTTGATGAGGTCAGGGTCACACAAATGCTTCCTAATGACACCCTTAGAATGCAGGGAACCAGAAGGCTTATCTCCTCTGATCTCATAGACATATATATACTTGAAGACACACACGCATTCCCATGCACACTCATGTACACACTCACATGCAAACGCACACTCATTAGCACACACTAGCACAGGTAACACACACAAAAATGGACAGCTGGCAAGTAAGTGGATGGGATCCTTGCCCATCCTCCAGCCTGTTTCCCTCTGGAAGGTCATGTTGTTGGGGAGGCTTCCAATGAGTGCAAACTGCTGATAACTCCTGCTCCTGGAGGCTCAGGGTCCATGGAGGACAGGGGGTCATGTTTTAAGTGGTGGAGATAACTTTTATTACTCAACAGAAAACATAGGGCAATGTCAGGCATGGTAGCATACATCTGCAATCATAACTCCTAAAAAGGCTAAGAAAGAAGGATTAAAGCCCAAGACCAGTCTTGGTAACTTAGCAAGACTTCGGGTCAATATAAAGATTGAAAAAAAGCTAAGGACATATCTGAGGTAGAGCACCTGCCTAGTATGGGAAAGGTCCTAAATTCAATTCCAGCAGGACACACACACACACACACACACACACACACACACACCTCACACTGATGGGAGTTGTCCTTCTGTACATATGTTTTTCTTATCGGTTGATGAGTAAAACACTGTTGGGCCATTGGCCAATGAGGCAGGAAAACAGGCTGGACTAGGAGAGGAGGAGAAGTCTGGGAAAGGTAAGCAGGATAACCCGCCAGAGTCAGTCGCCATGTAGGATGCCAAAGGAGTTAGAGGTCTGGACCCTTCTCCAGTAACATAAGATCACGTGGAAATACATAGACTAATAGAAATGTGTTAATAATTAAGTCAGAGCTAGCCAAATAAGAAACCCTAGTCATCAGCCAACAATATCATAATTAATAAAAGTTTCTGTGTATTCATTTGGGGCTGATGAGGCTGTGGGGTCAGGCTGGCTGGAAAGAGTTCTTGTAACACACACACACATCACAAAGCAACCATCTGGGGAAATGGCCCAATCTGTAAAGTGCTTATCCTGCAAGCATCAAGGCCTGAGTCCAAGTTCCAACACCCACATAAAAGGCTGGGGATATGGTGTGCATTTGTAATCCCAGTACTATAGAGGCAGAGATAGACAGATCCCTGAGACTCTCTGGCCAGCCAGCCTAGTCCACTTGTGAGCTCCAAAACCCGGTGAGAGATCCTGTCACAAAAAAACATGAGCCTGGCAATGATGGTAATGCATGCCTTTAATCCCAGCACTCAGGATGCAGAGGCAAGAGGATCTCTGTGAGTTTGAAGCCAGCCTGGTCTATGGAGTAAGTTCCAGGACAGTTATAACTACACAGAGAAACCCTATCTTAAAAAAAAAGTAAACAGTAACCTGAGGACACCCAAAATTGACCCCTAGACACACACACAGACACATGCATATATCCTCATATACACACATGCATGCATGTACACACACATATGCAGAAAAAAATTAGAGAGGTTCTATGGGTTTTGGACCCATTTTCCTACATGACACTGAGGCTCTGCTGTTCTGGTCACTAGTACAGTCACCTCGGGCCTCAGTTTCTTCCCAGTTGTAGGGAACTGAAGATTATTAGCCCATGTGGACATGGGCAAGCCTGGCATCTGTATCCTACGAGCCTGGAGGACCTGGTCACTGTGGTCCTTAGGGTTGAACCTGATAATAGGTATTAACAATAAGCCTCATGGTTACTCTGAGGAATCGTTCTCTGTTTCATATAAATAAAACAGCAGTCCTGTGTTCCAGATGCCTTGTGCCCAAGATCACATAGGCAACTGGCCAGACCTGCCTTTTAACAACAAGACCTCCCACTTTCAGTGTCCACCACCAACCCCATCCCTCACTCTCCCTAAGCTTTGCTTTAAGCAGTTGGCATGCCCTGCAGAGCAGGGCTAATAATCTTCAGCAGAAAACGGTGTCTTTCTCCTCAGAGCAACCCAGGATCAGGGAACTGGTATGGGGTGTGGGTCCTGAAATGTCTATTCTCACATTTCACCCACTTCCTGTGTAAGGATCTAGGGATAAGCCAACCCTACCCTGTGTAGGCAGTCAATCCCTTTACATTTCTAATCATGTATTCTATGACACTGCAAGCCCAGCCACCCACTACTGGGATCCCAGCATTCTTATTAGACTCTAATTGGGGTAGGGATCAGGAACTATACCAGGTCATCACATGGCTTTGGGCCAGTGACTTCCTATCTATGAGTCTCAATTCACTCTGGGGGGTGGGACTAACGTAAGGGCCCTAGAGCAGGGATATTCTCTGCAGTGGGAAGATGCTATCCATGGCAGGTAAATGGGGAAGGAAACCTGGGGTGAGGAACCTTCAGGAGTCAGAACACAGCAGGACCATCTCCAGAAAACTGTCAAGAAAGGTGGCTAAGGAAGAGAGCGCATGGTTTCTCCAATGGAGAAGGTCCCAGACAGACATTGCCTCACACCTTTGGATCTCCAGTCTCATTCCCATTAGCAGCAGGGCTAGGTTACAAATGTTTTACACCCCAGACCTCAGCCCACCTTCTACAAGTGGAGGACCATTAATACCCACAGAGCTGTGTACTGTTACCAATTTGACAGAATCTATCAACCAGGAAATGGGCTTCTGGGCATATCTGTAGTGAATTATTTTGTCTGAATTATTCTGCCACTGTGGGTGGCATCATTCCCTAAGCAAAAGACCCTGTACTGTTTCAGAATGGAGTAAATGAGCCTTGCTTTCTGAGAACTCATGCAACCTTTGCTCTCTTGTTCTGCCTGTGGAGACAATGTAACTAGCTACTTCAAACTTCTGATGCCTGACTTTCCCAGCATGATGGACTATAACCTCAAACTGAGCTAAAAATAAACCTTTTAATTCTTATGTTGTTTTTGTCAGAGTATTTTGTGATTGCAATAGGAAACAACTAAGACAGTGAGCATCCTCGGAGGTGTCTCTAGGGACAGCAATAACATGCCATCTGCATAATGAGGGATGCCTCACATTGGTACTGCACTTCAGAGTCAGCCCAGCACTTTGGCAGACTTCATTTCAAATCATCTTAAAAATCCTTCCTAGGAAAAGAGGGAGGGGGATGAAATCAAATAGGCATAATGCTGACAACTACTAATGGGCACAGTGCTACACTCCCTGCTTGGAGTCGACTTGAGAATTACCATCACAAAGAGTTCAAAAGGATGAAAGAAAAAACATTCAAGAATGCAAGTGAAGAAAGATGCATTATCACCATGCATTGTGTGTGTGTGTCCAATACAAGTGAAGAAAGATGCATTATCACCACGCACTGTGTGTGTGTGTCCTATTTATTAATTCATGTGTTTTGAGATAAGATACAATGGTTAGTGCTGTCAATTTGACAGAGTCTAGAATCATCTGAGAAATGAGCTTCAGGATTTGTAAGTGAGGAACTCACAGCAATCCACCTGCCTCTGCCCCCTGAGGGCTGGGATTAGAGGATTATCTTGATTGAGCTAATGCAGGTGAGAGGACCCTCAGGTTGTGGGAAGCGCCGTTTCCTAGGTGGGGCCACACTGTGTACATGGAATGGGAGCTGAGCTGCATGCATTCCACTGTTCCCGAGTGCGGGTGCCATGTGACCAGCTGCTTCAAGCTGCTGCTACCTCGATTTCCCCACAGTGATGGACCTGAACTGGGAGCCAGAATAAACCCTTCCTTGCCTTGTCACAACAACAGGAAAGGGCACTATGACACAGGATCTCACGTGTCTCAGACTAGCCTTGAACTCACTGTTTGGTTTAGGAAAGAGCATGAGGTTGTTCTGCCTGGGAAGACTGTTGAATGACCTTTAGGAGACTTTTCTTGCTCCTATAAAGATATCCAATAGGGCAAGGTGGTGGTGGCACATGCCTTTTAATCCCAGCGCTCGGGAGGTAGAGGCAGGTGGATCTCTGTGAGCAAGGGCACAGGACAGCCAGAACTGTTATGCAGAGAAACCATGTCTCGAGAAGCTAAAAGTAAAAAATAAAAAAGATGTCCAGTAGGAGACAGGCATGTCCTTCTCCCACTGGACACTGTCCTGTCTGGATGTGTTGTTGGGGACTGCAACAGCCATCTTATCACCATGGAGCCCTATCGTGAGCCTGCACCAACACACTGCAGAGAACATCCAGAGGAGTGGCAAGGACCTGGGCTCTCACTATATAAACCTCTGAGGCCATGATTTTCCATTACCTGAAATTTAACTAATGCAGCCACAACCACAAAGAAAAGGAAGGTTAGTCTCTCCTGTCCTAAACTCAAAATTGGATCCTTTGCCTCTGAGCCCAAAACTTGCATCTCTATGCTACTCCACTTAGACATACTGGGGGATGCTTAACCCCTTGACCTTGCACTGACAAAAAGAAAAATGCATATCAGGCACCAGACCCAACCTGGCCATTCATCCCATCCTTCAAGCCCCAAAGGGCAAACATCCCTGCAGAGTGCTCCCTATAGATGTCCCACACCAGCGGGAGGTGCTGAACCCAGCCTCTGCCCCATGGGAAGCCAGGCTCCTCTCATTTCCATTGCCTTCCTCTGCAACTGCCCCATAAATCTCCAGTTTATTAATCCTTTACACAAAACAGTCGGTGTGGGATCCTGATTTACTCCCTGTTCATAAAACACCAAGAAATTAAAGATGGAAATTACCCAGAAGGACACGAGCCTCCAGTGGGGAGCCCCTAGCAGCTCCTGGCCCGAAACCAGGCCCTCTCTGCCCTTCCTACCTTCGAAGCTCAGGAACCAATGATGTCATCTCCCAATCTTCAGGCCTTCACTTTGAAGCAATCTTGCTTTCCACCCGCACTGCTGGCTAGATTCTATTCCACCCAGCGCCACACGAGGCATCACCCAAATGGGTGTCCCCCAAAATCTACTCTTTGAAGTTCTTCTCTTCCTAAATCCCTTTTGCTGCACAGGGATGAAAACTCAAGTTGGGGCCAAAAATTTAAGTGGCTCAAATGTCAAAATACATGCACTGAGGTTGTAGTTGAGTTGGTAGAGTGCTTGCCTAATGTACACAAGATCATGGGTTCCATCCCCAATACTGTATCTAGCAGGTATGATGTTGTACACCTGTAATCCCAGGACTCTGGAAGTAGAGGCAAGATGATACAAAGATCGTGGTCATCTTCAGCTATATAGCAAGTGTGAGGTCAAACTGAGATATATAAGACATTGCTTCAACCTACTCTCTTGACAAAACAAACAACAACAACAAAAACAGTAAAACCATGTATGAAAACGAGCCAGGATTGCCTATCAAGGTCTCAGGTGCCTGAGACCACCCTCGTTTCTTAGCCTGGGAGCAACACCTCACCCCCAATGCCCCAAGCCCTCCTAGCTATTCAGCACCCCGATGCTTCGTAAAGTTCAGCAGATGCTGGATCCTTCTAGTAACATCTTGGAGGAATCTCAAGGCTCCCAGCTTGGTGACTCACACTACACCCAGAATTTGGTTTCCAAGCCTCACCTCTTCCCACAGGTCAGTGAGAGCAGCGTGCAAGCATTTGAGCCATTTCAAGGCCAAGCTACCCTGGCCCAGTGTGCCAGCAGGTCATCGAGAAACACCGGCTACTGGGGCAATGCTTGTCCAGACTCCTCACACGTGGGGCTCTCTGGGGTTTTGAGGATAGAACACTGCAGGGGACAGAAAGCTTTGCCCCTGACATAAGAAAGACTTCTTGGAGGAAGCAGTGCCTGGCTGACCTCTGGAAAACAATAGAGGGTCAGCCCAACAAAGGAAACCTGAAGGGCATCTCATGAGCCAACACCAAGAGCCGGCAGAGAGGTGGCCCACGGTCCAGTGGTGCTGGAGACACACTGAAGCCTGGGGACCGTACGACTTGGTGAAGGGGAGAAGAAGGATCATGGAGAGAGGCAGCTAGCTGGGCCTTGACTGCCACGCTAATGAGTTTTGACTTTATCCTGAGGGCAATGGGGAAACATTAAAGAATTTCCGACAGTGCAGTAGCCTGGTCCACTTTGCACTAAAAAAGATCCTTCATCCAGACTCTCTGAGGGAGGGGGAGAGACTGTGCCCCTGCGAAGGCTCCTGGGCAAGGAGCAAGGCTGTCCTTTACCCACCAAGGCCTCAACAGAGGCCTGAATGACAAGACAGAAAGTAGGTCTAAAGAGATGAAGGACAGGCTACACGGAAGAGAGGTGGCTTGAACCCAAATCCTCTAACTCAGGAGAGGTCCCTGTGAGTATGTGCCCACCTGCAACAATGGTTATCTCTGTCACACTCATTCTCAGATGCCCCGTGTGCCTAGCACAACTGGCCCCCTCCTCCACAACCCTGTGTACTGCCCTCCTAGGCTGAGTCACACTGGCCAATGTGTCCTTTCATTCCTAAATACATAGCCCCTCTGGGATGGACCCTGTTGCCTTCATTCCTGACATGGAGTTATAGAGAGTTCCAAGATCAACTTAGGAATTGGGGTTTCTCAAGTCCCCTGACACGTGGGGTCCAAACTTTTCTCCAAAGGAATCTCCTCCATTCCTCTGTTTTTCTTTCATTTTCTCTTAAGACAAGGTCTCAATGTACCCCAAGCTGGTGTCTAACTCCCTAAACAAGTGAGGACAGCACTGAACTTCTAATCATTCTACCTCTACCTCCCCAGTGTTTGGGCGTGAATCATTCTACCATGCATTTGGTGCTAGGGGTGGACCCAAAGGCTGTGTGCATGCCAGGCCAGCACGCTAAGACTGAGCCTCTGCTCTCCCCATTTCACTGCCATAAGGAAGCATGACTTCAGGGTCTAAGCTGTGTGTGATCTGGACTTCTCACACAGTTAGGCAGAAGAATGCTATGCTGCCATCCCACCAGGTGGGAAACACCGGACACTCCTTCCAGATCCGCCTGCCACAGAGAGGGTCAGGGACTCGTGAAAGCCAATGTCTTCCTCTGTAGAACAAGCAACTTAAAATAGGACTTCCTCACAGGCAGTGTGAGAGGGCTGGGTGGGTAAACCATCATGAAGCTGACAGCAAAGAGCTGGGTAGCTCAGTTGATGGAGTATTTGCCCAGCATGCTCAGATGACTTGGATTTAATTCCCTGCACCTGGTAAGCTGGCTTTTGTGGCATACACCTGCAATCCCAGTACTTGGGAGGCAGAGGTGAGAGGGTCTGAAGTTCAGGTCATCCCCAGATACACAGTGAATTCAAGTCCAGCCTAGGCTACAACAGCTAAAAATATTTTGTGAATGTTAACAATGGCCACCTTCTCACTTGGGCACTGTGCTTTCTGGTGCCCGCCCTCTTTCTCCTCCACAGCTTCACCTGCTACAAAGGTGGGAAGACACCCACTACAGAATGATAAGGGGCATATAAGCCACTCTCCTATCTGGGTGGATATAAATCATAGTGGGAGCTTTTGGGCTGGTGTCTTCTCTGGCATTCAAAGTGTCATTAATTATACATTAAGTGTTTGAAGGGAAAGACATCAGTAGCCTATAGGATGTGTTTGCATAGTAATAGAGGATTGATTAGATGCAATATCTATACTGTGGGTTGCTGAGATTCAGGTTCCTCAGCTTTGCAGTGGCTGTAAATTATAGCCACAAAAATCTCAGCCATGGTAAATTGTAGCATCTGAATTACGGAAAGGATTCTCAGTGCCTACGAATGAGAGACAGTACTCATCTGGCCAAGAGCAGGAAGCAAGCAAGCGGGACCTCGTGCACACTACTGGGAATCCAGCCCCCAGCCCAGTCCAGGCCTGAGCTCACTGCATCTGCAGAAGTTCAACAGGCAAGGAGTCGCTTCCTCAACCTGAATTCTGCTAACAGCTCAGTCATGATTCCCTCTGGGAGTCGGAGGCTTGAGTAAAAAGATGTGAATGTTGCTTCTTCCATTGAAGAGACTGTGTGTCCCCCTTTTAATGAGAAGCTGGGGAGGCCTGGAGCAGGGCCGCTCCCACTCCTGAGGAGATGAAGGCTGCCAAAATCCTGCAGTCTGGAACCCATGCTGGTGCCTCCCAGAGGCAGGAAGGATAGGCTCCCACCTGTGAAGTGGTGACAATAATGACTATTTGCTATGTGCCAGGCCACACCTGATGTATGGATTAACTGACTATACCCTCCAGCAACCCTGTAGCCTGTGTGCCAAGTGATTCCATAAACCCCGCACAAAGGCAAGGAGGACAGCTCAGTATATAAAATGATGGCTGTGTAAGCATGAAGACCTGGGTTCAAATCTCCAGCAGCCAAATAAAAAGCCAAGTAGGGAAGTGTGCCTGTAACCCCAGCATTGGAGAGGTGGAGACCAGAGGATCCCTGGGGCTTGCTGGACAGTTGGCCTAGCCGATTGGTGAGCTCCCGGTTCAGTGGGAGACCCTGTCTCAAAAGATAGGGTGAAGAGTGATTGAGGAAGGCCGCCAAAGCCCATGTTGGGTCTTTATGTGCAATGTACAGACATACATATACAAATAAATAAACAGCCCCACTTAATTATGGGGAAACCGAGGCACGGAGCAACATTCCCAAGGTATCAATGTTAAAAGGGGGCTTTTGTTGACATCTTCACTGACCTCCTCATTTAACACTGCAGTCCCTTCCCAGCCCACCACTCCCCTCCTTCTGCTCTGTCCCCTGTATCACTTGTCACCTTGTCATCTGCTAGCTTATTTATACTCTAGCACACCCACGGGGATGAGGGGTGGGGGGCTGTCTGTCTGTCTTGCACTGTCAATGCTTCACCACCTCAGCCCACAGCAGACACTCAGGAACCAGTCTGTGGAGGGACTCTGTTGAGTCACTCATCCAAGATGACCCAGCTTTTGAAGACAGAACTGGATTCAAATCTAGGCACTCCGGTGTCTGACTCAGTATCCTGCACAGCAGAGCTTACCAAAGAAGACAGTCTCTCTGCTTGAAATGTGTGAGTGTCGTGGGGTGCCAGCTCCCCCCACAGAGAGTGAGACTCCCCTGGCAACAGCAAGCTGGGAGCCTTTCTAGTCCCCACCCCCCAGCTGAGCTAGGAAGAGAGCCAGGACTCATGGAAATGGCTGCCATCTGACTCTTTGTAAGCAAAGTCATGCAGACCTAAGAGTTCTTTCCAGACAGCTCACTCGGTCAAGGGCTGCTGGCGGTTCCTGCCCACAAAGCCCAGCTCCAGCGCCTGGCTCCAGCAATGAGTTCATCCTTGGACTAGTGAGGGCCAGATGAGACTCTGGAGTTGTCTGGATTTGCTGAGCTCCACCCGTCTCCCAGGTCATCCGCCATCATCTGCATGAAGGCCACAGTCTCAGCTAACACGGCTCCTATCCCAGCATGCTCTGGTGAGCCAGCATTGGTATAGCCTCCAACACACTCAAGAGTAGCAGTGGCCCAGCACAGGTTCCTTCTCTGGACCCAAGGAGAGTCAAATGTTCTTTGTACCCAGAGGCAGCAATCACCAGGGAAGGAAGCCTGAGTCTCAGAGGTCCAGGCAATAGGACCCAATGTTCCATCCTGGTGCTTGGACCAAAGACTAAGTAAGTCCCTCCCCTTCTCCAACACACAGCTCTGGAGTCATTAGGGCATCCCTTGGTCCTCCTGAGATAGGTCTGCTCTTGCTTCCTTGCCTTAGATTCCTTTTCCTGCCCCCTCTTTGCTCTCAGATAGCAATCCTGCCCCCGCATTAAAGCACCTTTTATTTTTGGTGTTATATGTCTACATGTTCATATGTATATGTGTGAGTATGTAGGCCAGATGTCAACCTCAAGTGTCATCCTTCAACACATGTCCAGCTTGTTCTCCAGATAGGGTTTCTCACTGATACCTGACGCAATCTCTTGCTATTCAAGCATGAAGGCCTGAGTTGAGATTCCCCAGCATCCATGCAAAAAGCCAGGCAGGGCAGTGCACCCTTGCAACCCCAGCACTGGGAGGCAAAGACAGGTGGATCCCTAGAGCTCACTAACCAGTCGGCCTACCCAAATCTGCAAGCTCCAAGTTCAGTGAGAAACCCTGTCTCAAAAATAAATAAGGCGGAGAGTGGTCAATAATGGCACTCAATATCAAGCATGCACACACAGCTGGTGAAAAGCAGAACAGGGCTGCAATCCACCTCCATGCAGGAACATAGTGCCTGGAGCTGGGCTGTAGAAACAGTGCTGCTTGGGTGTAGCTTTCCTGAGGAAGCCTTTGGAATATCTCATGTGACATTAGATGGTTGATTATGTGTTAGGGGTTTGAAAGGAAAGGAACAGACACACTTCATCCTCTTTATTTCCCAAGGCTAGCCCAGACTCATGGCCTGTCTGGTATCTAGATAGGAATGGGGTAAGAGGTGAAACTTCCCTGTTTCATCCTTCTGCAGGACTAAGCTCAGGAACTGGAGAAGAAGGTGATAAACCCAGGCTGGGCTGGTACCTGCCCAGACCTGCTTCAAGAGATAAGGACAACTTAGAGCTGGAGAGATGGCTCAGCTGTGAAGGGTACTGGCTGCTCTTCCAGAAGTCCTGAGTTCGATTCCCAACAACCACATGATGGCTCACAACCATCTATAGTAGAATCTGATGCTCTCTTCTGGCATAAAGTCATACATGCAGATAGAACACTCACACAATAAATACATCTTAAATTTAAAAAGAGGGAGAGATAAGAACATCTCCCCTATCACTGTTCTCCCAAAATCCAAGACCTCTACCCACAGAGCCAGGGCCTTTCCCTGGCAGCTGGAGGAGCTGAGAGGGGGCTTCTTTCTGCTGCCCCCTCTCCCCCCTAATTCTGGGAAGAAAGTCTGAATCAGAAAGAGTGAAATGAAAGGCCACAAAGGCTTACTATAATGACCTTCAAGAAAAGCCAACTGCATTTTACCTTGAGAACAGCAGAACTGAGAGTCTGTATGGACCATGCAAATGAGATGCAAACACAAATGCAAATGGCCTAGGGCTGTCCTAGCTGCAATAGCAGCAGCTTTCCCAAGCCTAGAGTACCTCTAGACTCTAGAGGGAGGCAGAGAGAAGAGACGGGATAATTAACAAGGACTCTGGGGACTGTGAGTGCCTTGTCTAGGGGTGGAAGGAAGAGGCGAGGGACAACCTAAAGACCTTAGAGAGAACCTAGGACTCAGGGTGTTCTGTGCACTAGTAAGTTTCCCAACCCTGGCAAGATGTGGCCATACTGGTGACACTCAGAGAGAGAGAGAGAGAGAGAGGAAAGGAAGAGAGAGAGAGAGAGAGAAAGGAAAGAGGAGAGAGAGAGAGAGAGGAGAGAGAGAGAGAGGAGAGAAGAGAGAGAGAAGAGAGAGAGAGGAGAGAGAGAGAGAGAGAGCCACTTGCACACAAAAACACACAAAGTCACACCAGAAAGACACACAGACACTGGCTCTCATCCCTTTCCATAACACCGTTCTCAGAAACGTACAACAGATACATATTCATAGAAAACACACAACACACACCAAGAGACACTAGCACCTACAGAGACCCACGAGGAAACACAAATACCCCTAGTATACAGACAAGGCAGTCAAGCAGGTCTATCTGGAAAGAAAAAATCCAAATGGCTGAAACACCTGCTTGGCTGGATATGGCACGGGAACTTGAACCCACAAAGTAGCCATAAGAAGTAGGGCTGATTATTTAATATTCATGGGCCTGGAAAAGGAAGAGCCCCAAAAGTGAGCTAAGCCAGGCAGGCATGATAGTGTACGAATGATCCCAGAACCTGAGAGGTGGAGGCAGGAGGATCAAAGCCAGTCTCTATAGGCATCTAAAGCCCACCTGAGCTCTACAGGACACTGTCTCAAAGTTTTTCCTTAAATTAAATAAATAAAAGCCAGAGAGGATGATCTGGTCCCCAAAAACAATAGCAAAGAGCAAGAGAAAGAATGAACTGTTTTTTGCAGGTGTGGGGACCCTGGGCCTTACACGTGCTAATGAGATCCTCTACGCCAGAGCTCATCACAGCCCAAGACATAATTTTTTTTGAGAGGGGGGTCTCCCCCAAGGCTGGCCTCAAACTTGAGATCCTCCTACCTCAGCCTCCTGAGTGTTGTGGTTGCAGAGGGATACCACTACACTCGACCCAAGGCAAAGTAGCTTTTTTGGGGGTGGGGAACAGGGTCTCATGTAGCCCAAACTAGCTTCCAACTCACTTGTAGGTCAGGAAAATCTTAAACTCCCAAATGCTCTGCCTCCACTACCCAAGAGGTTACAGGTGTGCCCCACAACCCCTGGTCTTATGCAGATCTAGAGATTGAATCTAGGACTTCATGCACTCTAGACAAGCACTTACCTACTGAGCCACACCCTCAGCTCAAGCCCCACCCTCATCCTCACTTTTGATGATGGCCCCGTGCTATGCAGCCTTCTTCTCTGCCCATTTGCCCCAGAACCTTCCCAGTCCCTGTGGGATGGAGAAACACATACCAGGTCCCTGCCTTCCCACCTGGAGGCCTGGCCAGAGGGTTTGCACCCCAGTCTGGTCCTGGAAGGCTCTCAGGCCCTTTTCCCATCCCGCTCTGTCATCTTGCCTGAGAGTACTCGTTAATTCTGGTCTGTGGGTAATCTAATTTGGAAATCTGAGGGAGGAAAGCAATGATTTCCAAATGGGATACAAGACAGGGTTTTCAGAAGCCACCTGTCCCTGGGTGACTGTTCGCAAAAGAGAATGACTCTTTCCCCAAAAGTATACAAACTTGAAATGCCACCCTGCCTACTCACTCCTCCGCACACACAAAGAAATGTGCTTTTCAGAGTAGAGAATGAATAAGCTTTCCTACCACAACGCGTGGAGTCATTCTGGGAAGTCACCACCCCTCCAGGTCTCTGTGTCCCTAGTTACCTATAACAGGGAGACAGTCACCCCACAGTGTTCCCCAGAATCGTGCCCTGTCCTGGTGACTCACTGCTGATGCTAGAGTAGAAAGGCAGCTGAGGCCCGGATTCCAGTCACGGGAGGTAGAGAAGTTCAGAAAGAAACCCAGAGTGAAGCTCACCCACGGCCCGAGCCCCGAGCCCCGAGCCGGCCCACCTAAGACCCTTTCCATCTGCCTGGTAAATGCTCAAGGTGAGAAGGGAGGTCAACAGGGAGTGGCACAGCCTTAAAACACAAGGTCTGATTATCAGCGTGCACCCGAGGGGCTGGGAAATGCCAGCTCGCTGGCTCTGAGTGTAGTTCAGAGCCTCAGACTCCCTTTCTGAATTAATATTCATGGGGCTGGCATGCCATTTATTTGCATATGTAGATTATTGCTCATCCTCTGCAGGAAAGAAAAAGTTTGGGGGTGTTTATATTTATTGTATTTATTTTAAGCTCGAGTGATAAAGCAGGCAGGTCAGGCCTGGGAAGGGCAGCTTCCCTGAGCAGAAAAGTAGATCCTAGAGATAGAACTCACAAAACCAAATCCAAAGCAGTCTTTGGAAGGCATCCCAGGAAGCCCCTCCCTCCCTCAGAAAACCCTAGAAGGTTGCCATTCGAGGTAGGCATCCTGTTTGGGCTTGTGACTTGAACTTTTAAAGTTCTTTTATTCAAATGTGTGTTTGTGTTTGCATGCATCCGGAAGCTAGGTGTTGGGTTTGGGTGCCACTCTCCACTCCATGCACAGGTTTGGAGCACACATGCAATCCAAGTGCTTACTAAGCTATAGCTCCCTGATGAGGCTCTAGTCCATTCCCTCTTGGAATGAATGCCCTTCGCTCCTGGTACCTCAGGAGAGCTTCCATTCTGCCCACTGTCACCTGAGGGACTCTGAGAACCTTGATTCAGTCTTCCCCTCCTGGTCCACTGGCCTCACCGCCATTTTCTGCCTCAGATAAAGTGTTTGCAAGAAAGCTGGCAGTCTGAAGTAAGTAGTTCAAGTTCTGGGGACCCACCCACTATGGCAGCAGAGCAGAAAGAGACCAGAAACCAGCAGACCAGCGGTGGCAAGAATGTCCACAAGATGCTTAAGCAAACAGATGAAGGGCCAACTTTGTTCTCCCCCTCCTCGGCGCCCCCTGCTGGCCACTTCTGCTCCCTGAACCCTTGCAAGATAGTTTACAAGGTGACTATAAACTGCCTAAAGTAATGTTCCACATATGGGAAGCATTTATTAAAATTAGTCCCTTCAATTGAGGTTGATGGAAAAAGAAAAAGTGATTTTCTTCAGGAAAATAATCTATTCCTGTGGTTTATGAACTCAGTAATGCCTGCTGAGAACCAGGCCTGGTGGTGCAGGCCTGTAAATCCAGCACTCAAAGGATCAAGAATTCAAGGTCATCTGTGGCTACACATCCAGTTCAAGGACAGACTGTATTGTGTGAGACGCCGTCTCAATAAATATATATTAATATCCATTAAATTGTCCTGTATGCACAAGGCCCTGGTTCAACCCCACCTCCTGGCCACAGCATTGGCCACAAAGAAGGATCCAGCCCACCCCATCTTGGATCTCAGTGGGTTTAGGATCCAACTGGAGAGACAAGGAACACCCTGAAATGGTGCTGAGTAACACCAGCAGTGTCCTGTTAAACACGGAATTTGTGGTGTGGGCAGTAATTGCTACAGAAGTTCAGGGAAGGAGAGTTCAATACTTCAAGATCACTGTGGGTACGAGTGCTTAGGGGAGCTTTAAAGGGAGGGATTCTGGCCAGGCAGTGCTGTCACATGCCTTTAATCCCAGCACTCGGGAGGCAGAGGCAGGAGGATCTCTGTGAGTTCTAGGTCAGCCTGGTCTACAAGAGCTAGTTACAGGACAGCCTCCCAAAACCACAGAGAAACCCTGTCTCTAAAGGCCAAAATAAATAAATAAATAAATAGGAGGGGTTCTTCCATAAAACCCAGAGAATGGCTGTCTTGGCAAAGAGGCCTAGAGGTGAGGTGTGGAGATGCCTAGAGGTGAGGTGGGGAGAAGGAAGGGTTGGGGAGAAGTATAGAGGTGAGGTGGGAAGAGGCTTAGCAGGGGAAGAGAAAAGATAAGACTTAGGCAGACTATGAAGACCCCAAGTATCTACTTGAGGAGGTTGGGCTTTGTCCTATGAGTTCTCTGAGGACACAGAAGATGAAAAGTCCATGTAAACACACTTGGGAGATGTCTTAAAGGAAGAAAAGACAGAAAATTCCCCCCAGCTACTTGATAGTAGCCCAGAGCTTCACAACAGGCTCATAGCATGGGTTAAGAACTCACAACCACCTCTGCAATGACATCCACATTGTCTCCTTCATAGAGACCGTTCTAGAAAGCAGGTCCTTCCGTGCATCTACCCCTGCACCACAGGATGATAGCACAGGAGGTTGGTGTTGTCACCCAGCATGCCAAAGGGGATCCCTCTGGCCAGAAAGACAGATCCTAGAAAAACAGTGAAGACAAAGGTTATGCTTAGAAGTTGGGAAGGAAGTGTCAGAGTCATGGGGATATCAAAAGGTTGCCAAAGTTGAGTCCAAGAGCTGAGAATACAGTTTTGCCAGTGAAAACAAAGAGTCCAGGATGGAAATTTCCTGAAGAATGGATGACATCAGATTTCATGATGGTAGGCAGGCATCAAATCCTACTAATATTATCCAAGCTGGTGCTGTGTATACACCTGTAATCCCATCACTCAGGACACTGAGACAAGAGGGTTGACAGCTCAAGCCACATGGCAAGACCTATATCAAAAAAGATCTCATAAAGCCAGATACAAGGTGATACATGCCTGTCATCCTAGCACTCAGGAAGTAGAGGCAAGAGAATCAGAAGTTCAAGGTCATCCTCAGCCATACAGTGAGTTTGAGGCCAGCCTGGGCTACATGAGACTCCAAGTCAAAAATACACACCAAACCCCCCAATGTAATGACAATGATGATAGCAATGACTACATGATGATATGATGATTAGATGATGATGATGATGATGATGATAACAATATAATTCAGTTAATGCTCAGACATGGTCCAAGAGATCAAGACTGATGAGCCAACTAAGGCTGGAAACCAGGAGGGCAGCACTGTGAGCTGTGAGCTGCCTCTGAGACACAACACTGACGTCCACCGTACAAGCACCACCGATCACCGGCCTGGGTTTGTGTTTCAGTGGATAGAGTGCTTGCCCAACATGCAAGAAGCCCTGGATTTGGACCGCCAAACCACATAAACCCAATGTGATGACACATGCCTGTAATCCCAGGACTTGGGAGGTGGAGGCAGGAGGATTCAAAGTTCAAGGTCATCCTCAGCTCATAGGGAATCTGAACTGCATAAGACCCTGTCTGAAAGCAGCACCTGTGGTTGTACAGGAAGACCATATTTTAACCTGATTTGTTCCATGTCCCCACTGAAAAAGAAAAGAAAGACAAGAATAAACCATGCAGATAGAGCTTCCAACCTTCTTGACTTCAGTGCTAGAGTCTTGGGATATGCCCTAACCACCACCCTACAGGAAGCCTGCCATGACTGCTATGGCTCCCACTGATGGTATAACCTCTCCTGCTATGGTTGCTTTGCTGGCCATATTGCCTGCTCTGCCTCTGCCTTCTGACTGTCTGTTGCTGAGTGTGGTAGAACCACACACACACCTCCCAAACTGGGTTATACATTCCCTGATGGTCAAGGTCAAATCTTCAAATCCTCTATTTGTCTTGTACTGGTCAAATGTAGTTATTGGGCTAATTCAGATTTATCTTCCCAATTAACCTCATTACATAGGTGAGCAAACTGAGGCATAAAAGGTTAAAATACTTTGCCCAGAGTCATGAGATTTAAAAGGGGTAGAAAGAGGATTCAAACCCAGGTTTTGAACTCTGCAACTGACATATGCTTCATGCTTCTTTCTCCTTTCCAACTGTGTTCCTTTTTGAGATTCAATGGCCAATCAAGATTGTTCTAGACCAGTTGTGAACATCTCTTCCCCTTACTTCTGCTTCGTTTAGGCATGGCAATGGACTCATAAGTTCAGCCAAGAAGACAAGAGGCAAAGTTTGATTAGAGTCTGGGAAAGACTCCGCTCGCTGCCTTTTCTGCCTCTGCAGATGATTTTAAGGGTGCAACACTTGCAACCGATGCAGCCATTTTGTGACCTTGAGAACAAAAGGGATGAAAAGTGTTGGATGTTCCATGCTGCTGCTAAGCCACTGAAAGAAACAGCCTTGGAGCAGAAATAGCCTAGACCTCTTGTTACGGGAGATACCAAGTCCCTTATTGTTCTGGCTGGGAGGGTTCAGGCCTTCTGTTGCTTGCAGCTCTGACAGCCTCTCCAGTCAAGGGCTCTTGTCTCTCTATTAGCTACCTGAGCTGTGATAGAAGATAAATGACATATGTAAGCCCTATTTCCCACCCTCATTGAGACTACCCCAAGGTTGGGCATTCAATAAAGATTCAATCTATATTTGATTTTAAATCTCCCCTTCCTCATCATCTCTGAAGGTATCATTTTTCCTTTTTCTGAGCCTGACTGATCCCTCTAAGTTTCTAGCTCACATTCTGACAGTGGTCTTAACATGACTTGACCATTGGTCCTCCGTCCTCTTCCTTCACCTTCAAGGATCAAGATACATGAAAGATACTTACACTGGCCCAGAGAGGCCACCAGCACAAGTTCAAATTCCTAAATATTTGTTCTTTGAAATGTCTTTCTCAATTAGATCTCACCCAAATGTTTGAGTCAGGCTGAATGAATTCCAACTTCCTGCTCCAGAACAGACATGTTGCGCCTGCATAATTATTGCAGCTAGCTTTGTTATAAAAAATAAAGAAAGAAATAAAAACATAGATTGCTGTTCCTTCTCGACTGTAAAATAATCAATAAATAGAATCCAGATGAAAAATACCAGCATTTAGAGAGAACAACTCAGTTATGATTCTTTTCTTCGGGGCCTAATTAACGCACATGGTAGATAGACCCCATCACAGAGTGGAAGAGCCTGCCCCCCCACCCCGCCCCCGAGCTGGGAGTCAGCTCCAAGTCAGAAACAGAAATCCAAAACAGACAAACAGACGTTGTCAACAAACAGATCTGGTACATGTGCTGCAGACTCCTGGACGCCTTACTCTGCTGCTGCTGCTTGTGCTGCTGCTGCTGCTGCTTGTGCTTCTTCTTCTTCATTTATTTTGGGTTTTTGAGACAGGGTTTCTCTACATAACAGCTCTAGCTATCCTGGAACTCACTCTGTAGACCAGGCTGGCCTCAAACTCACTGAGATTCACCTGCCTCTGCCTCCCATGTGCTAGGATTAAAGGTGTGCGCCACCACTGCCCAGCTCTATTTTCTTTCTTTCCTATTTTTTCCCTATGTTCCCTAAGAGCACCTTGCATGGCAACAGTCAGATAAAGCATAGCTTCCAGTATAGGGCAAACATCTTGCTGACTCCCTCTTTCTTTCCTCCCTTTCTTCTTTCTCCTATTCTTTTCTCCTTCCCTTCCTTTCTTCCTCCCTACTTTCCTTGATGTTGAGACAGGCTCTCCTTGAACTCCTGATCCTCCTGCCTCCAACTCCTGAGCACTGAAATTACAGACCTGTGCCACCACACCTGGTTGCTGAGTCTCGAACCCAGGGCAGCATGTAAGCTATGCAAACTCTCTACCAGCTGAGCCGCACACCCTCACTTTCTTTCTTTTAAATGAAGAAGGCACACCTTTCTGGACAATGGTCACCCTGGCCATGAAAGTTTTATGAGGGGCTCAGGGAGTGGATGACACCTTCTCAATTATAACACCACTCTAATAAACCCCCACAGAGCTACAGGGCACAGAGTCTGCAGCCAACGAGCTACACCTATTTATTCCCTAATTACATGACAATATATTCTCTCTGTGTGTGCTGATGAAGATAAAATATTCCTTTAATTCTACAGCCACCTGGGGAGGTGAGGGGACGGAACCAAATATAAGCTTGTCCTGGGAGTCCCTGGCACTAAATCATAGCCTTGTCCCAGCCCCCTCTCCCCGCCACTCCAGTAGAGTCTCCAGGAAAATCAGTCCCTTTCCTCAGGTCCCCACACCTAAAGTGTGGTTCCCACAGTGAGAGCATCAGCATGGCTGGAAGCTGGATGGCAATTAGCAAGGCCACTCCAGGCCTACTGAATCAGAAGCCAAGGGTGTGTCCCAAGAGCTGTGTTGCTATAAGCCTTTCCCCCAATGAAAGCATGACCCCTACTGTCTCCCAGACAGAAAGAAGGACTTCAATTTTTTGTGGGGTTTGTTTGGTTGGTTTTGGTTTTTTGTTTTTTGTTTTGTTTCAAGACAGGGTTTCTCTATGTACTCCTGCTGGCCTCGAACTCAGAGACCCGCCTGTCTCTGCCTCCTGAGTGCTGGGAATAAAGGCATGGGCCACCGCCACCCTGGTTGTTTTTGGGGTGAGGGGTGTCAGTTGTATGCTTATTTATTTATGTGTATATATGTAGGTATGTGTACACATGTGGGAATGTGCACGCAGAGAGGGTTGGGGGTCAACCTTAGATGTCACTCTCAGGAGCTATTTACCTTGTGTTTGAGACAGGGTCTTTCACGGGGATCTAGGACTCACCCATTAGGCTAAACCGGCAGTCCAGTGAGTCCCATGGATGCTCCTCTGTCTCTGCTTCCCCAGCACTGGGATCACAAAGCACACACCACCATACTCAGCTTTTTATGAGGGTTCTGGGAATCAAACTTGGGTCCCCATGCTTGCACAGTAAGCACTTACTGATTGAGACATCTCCCCAGATCAGAAGAGTATTTTAGCTTGAATGGGACATAAGGAACACCTGAATTCTATAGCAACTCTGACTGCACAGCTTTCCCAATCTACGGACTTGAGGTCCACTTATCCATCTGTATAGTGGGACTCCAGAGCTCGCCAAGCAACTGTGGGTTCTGGAGTTCAGAAGTACAGTCACCTGGCAGCAGTCTCTATGGAGACCTAGCAAGATCACAGTTGTCAACATGCACCAGCTCCCTCCTCCCTGCCATGCTCTGACCAGCAGAAACTCTCCAGGGCAACTTTCCAGTGTCACATATAAGGTCAGCAATACAGCTGTCGTGGGTCACCCCTGGCAACAGCAGACTCTCCAAACCCTAGCCTTGTCACTACGGAGCCCTGAGCCACTTGAGGAGAGGCTGGGGTCATTTGTTATATTGCCAACAGCTCTGCAGATGTCCTTTATGCATGTGTCTCCTCCTTGCAACTAGACTGTAAGCATAGGATGGTAGGACCTAGGCAGTCAACATAATGAACTGGGGACCATCCCTGTCTGATCATGGCTGGGTCCCTGGCCCTACAAGCTGCAGAACTAACTGATAACCAAATGTTGGGAAATGCCCAATTCATACAAAGTCCAGAATATCCAAGCACCTAAATCCTATTACTTTCATTTATTTGTTTGTTTATTTATTTATTTACATTCTGGGAGCAAGGGTGCTTGCCATGGCAAGCGTGTGAAGGTCAGAGGAATCAGCTCTCCTTCCACATTTAAGTTGTCAGGTTGGCAGCAAGCACCCTTACCTAGCCAAGCCATCTCACCTAGATATGAAAGTGAAGCTGGGAAGGAGCAAAGGAGTGCCTGAAACCTGGGGTGGGGGCGGGGATAAGCAGGAGGAAAGGAGGTAATAGCAGCTTCCACAGCTGTGTCCCTGGCCCTAGGGTCACCAAGTCCTGCCTTCAGAGCCAAAGCTCACCTTTCACTTCCATAGAGGTAGTGGGCCTATGGACCAGAGGCTGAACTTGAGTTCTCCTCGGCCCTGATTCCAGTCCTTCCACTGCCTGAGGTTAGCAGTAAAAAGCCCTTCACCTCCAGTGCAATGTAAGAGGCTCACTAGAGATCCCCCGCTGGAGTGGTTTCCCAGGTCTGTGGCACTTAGAAGCAGACACAGTGCAAGCACAAACTCTGCATACATGGCTCCTCTTGGGAGATGCTGGGTATCATATCCTGCCTCTAACCTTCCAACCTCCTGGCCCTCCAGCCTGTTCATTCTGCAGTGTGGTGGCCTAACTGGGAACACCTGCCTCTCGCTAAGAAAGTAATGAATCAGTAAGGAAAGCTAGGAAAGGTCCCAAACCCTTAGTCGGGATGGCAAAATTACTCCCTTTAACCCTTAACCAGTTAGTTCTAAGCGAGTCCCTTCGCTTCTCTGGGCTTCAGTCGGCTGATCTGTACAATGGGAAAAGGGAGGGACTGCGGTTTTAGGCTTCGATTTTCTAGCCGCTTAAACAATACATGAGCAACACGGAAAGCCCTGTGCTTGATATACACCGCTTGGAAATCCGCCAAAGGAGAAGAAAGTGAAGCTAGGCTGGGGGTTACTGTCAATGCCCTGGGGTACTGAACCCAAGCTACAGAGCGGGAGCAATGGCTGATAGGCGATCCTTTACGCAAAGACCTCCAGCTTTTTTTGCTACCTCTAAACCTGCGCCAAGCCTCACGAGAGACCATTTCAGATTGCAGTCCATGAAAGACCGGAGGGAAGTAGGGAAGCGGTGAGTGTCCGCGAATCCAGCCTCTAGACTCCAGGAGGCAAACCACCACCCGGGACAGGCTCAGCCAGTCCCTGCCGCCTGCCGCACGCCACCACCTGGTCAGGACATTAACCCCATTTTCCCCAGCAGAGTGTTGGGCGCAAATGCATCCCGCCAAGTACCCTAGCCACAGAGACCTGGGTTGGCCGGGAGCCCTAATCTCCCGATAAGCATCCTCCAACCCTCGGATGGCTCTGCTCGCTATTGACTCCGGGAGGGTCAAGGAGTGGGAAAGCCTAATCCTAGTCACTTGGACCGGTTTTTTTTTTTTTTCGAGAGCATCACCAGCACCGGAGGCCCACTGGCCTCGCAGCGGGGGCCCTTGGGGACGGATCCCGAGACGCGGTGACAGTGGGATGGAGCGTGGGAGTCAGTTCCAGGAAAAAGCATCTGGGGCTCGAGGGCTCCGGTACCCACTATGCCGAGACTCGGGAGCTCCTGGACTGCAAACGGATGGTGGCTCCGTCCCACTAGCGACCTTGATCCCCTCAAGGAACGATTTTACCCATTTTTAAGTCTTTTTCTTTCCCTAAAAATTAAGAGAATAAATCAAGTCTAAGAGGAAGGTGGCTGCGCAAGGCAGCCACGAGGACCACCCATGTCCTCACCTACAGCACTACCGCCCGCAATTGAGAGAGAAGTTAGGAACTTCGGGACAGCCACCCACGAGTGCAGGAGGAGTGACTCGCTTCTCTTTTAACTTTGGGTGTCGGGGTCGCCGACGAGGGTCGGAGGGATGTCTCCGGGTGCAACCCACAGGATTGCAGAGTATCCAGGATTCCCTCGGAGAGAGTGGAGAGTCGGGATAAGGAAAAAAAAAGAGTGAGTCCACATTGCGCGTGGCACAGGCTGGGCTTGGGCTCCCGGGGACCTGCGCGCCGCCCCAAAGCTCTATGTCCGTTCCCGGGCCAGGAAGACGCGGTGCGGGGCTCAATTCCCGCACATCTGAAGTGACTCCCGGTCAGGAGTCCCCAGATTCCTGCAGAGCTAGCAGTTTCCTTCTCCCGGACACCCGCACCGCGATTATCCGGTCTTTTCCCCCGCACGTGGAGGCGGCGGCCGCTGCGTCCTGACTGCAGCCGGAGGACGCGCGCCCGGCCCACTCCGGGGCTTTCTACGACCCGCACGGACCCGAGAACGCTCCTGCAAACCCAGCCATCCACCTTCTGCCCCTCGCCAAACTCGCCTTCCAGAGCCGGGCCCGGCCGGAGCAGCCTGGCGAACCACGGAGCAGGTGGAAAGTTAGTCTTACAGCTGCAAAGCCCCCTCCCTTGGACTGCAACCCACACCCTGGACCAATGCAACCACAGTGCTCCGAGGTTCCTGGTCCCTGCGGACCCCACCCAGACATCTACCTGCTTCCGCGGCGCGCCCAGGGCTCGGGCCAGCCAGTCGCACGGTCCTGGGCCCCGGAGCTGGAGAGGCTTCAGGGCCCCCGGCAGGAGCGGGAGCTGCGAACCGCCCCGAGCCCGGTAGCCGGCTCCGGGCACTGAGAGCGAGTAAGCGAGCAGGAGGCTGGAGCCGCTGCGACTGCTGCCTCGGCAGCCCCCACCCCCTGCGTCCCTCGGCCCCTCCCTCCTCCCTCCCCCCCTGAGCTCTCCCTCCTCCTCCCACCTCCATCCTCTCTCTTTGGTCCTTTCAGACCCTGCGATCGCGCGCGTTTGCTCGCTCTTTTTTCTGGCTTTCTCTCTGCCGGTTGCCTTCTTTTATTCACTCGGTTCTCTTCTCACTTCCCTACTCTGCATCCATCACTTCTCGTTCTTTTACCGGTTTTTTTTTTCTTCTGCTCCCTCTTTTCTGTATTTCTCTTCCTTGTACACCCTCGAATCTCTCTCCTCTTCCTCTTCCCTTCTCCCCCTTTTTCCTCCTGATGGATCCGAGTGACCTCCGCACCTATTCTGTCTAGAAGCTCCGGATCGGGGAGCCAGCCAGGATAGAAGGAAACCAGGAGTATCTCCAAACTGCTGAGGACAGAGACCCAGGAAAGGCAAGAAAAGCAAAGAACTCAATGAGCAGAACCAGCTGCTCTGAGCCACACCTGGTGACATTGAGGTCCCAGAGCAAGAACTTATCATGCTGTGGTCAACTCCAAAGGCTGGTCTTAGAACAGCTCTGCTTACTGCAGCCTGGGACGGGCGGGGCTTCAAACCTAATTTGGGGATGAAGGGGGTCGGAGAGGTTGCATCTTAAAGACAGGGTGCCAGAGGCCTGGCACTGCACCAGAGCCATCGGGCAGACTTCAGTCTGCCAGGACACCTTAGACTACAGCACTCCTAGTAGGTGTTGGCCAGGCGATAGGACTACCTGCCCATTGAGAGTGTCACAGGAAACCCCTTCGCCCCCTACTCCTCCCCGAAATGTGAGGGGCTCATTCTTGCTTCCCAGCTTGCCAGAAACGGAATGGTGGGTGTCTCTTTCTTCCCTTGAACTCAAACCCATGCGAAGAGTCCCATACTTGGGGAAAGGTGGCCTGCACCTGGAGGAAGGATTTTGTCAGTAAAGCAGGCATATTGTATGTGGCTTTGGGACAAGTCACAGACTCCTATGCAGTCTGAGGGACCAGCTCTTTCCCCAGGAGTATCAGCTGGCATCTGCCCATTTCAGCCCAGTGGGGTTCAGAGAAGAGAGGAAACACCCTTTTCCCATTGGCCCACAACAGGCAGCCCAGCTCTAGAAGGACCAGATCTGGCCTCCTGCTGAGCTCCCCTACCCCCGTGGCTCCAGTGTGAAAAGAGGTGTTTCAGGCCCCACAAAACTCCACACAAACACCACCAGCAGTTCCTTGCCTTGGTATATCAAATCAGATAGACAGCTGATGCCCAGGCTTGTTATTCACAATATAGAAACAGAGATGTCTGAGACTCAGGTGAGGCACTTAGCCAACACCCCTGCACTTGCACCCCTCTTCAGAGTGAGTCCTCCCTTAACTTGCACCCCAGAAACTTTCTGCCCCCTATCTAGTGCTGGCCCTCCTGTGCAGAGCCCACTATCTGGCTGATATATTCAGTTCCCCGTCCGACAGTGCAGAGACTGAATTAGACATTAGAATTAGAACCACAGGGTGTGGTTCTCACACTGGGAGGCCAGCTCCACTCACCGTGACACTGGAAAAATCACTTAATCCCTCTAGCCTCAGTTTCCCTGTAAAAGGGCACCACTAACAGTACCACAGCCCTGTAGAACAGTCCAAAGCCCAGTTCCTGGTGCAGTGAGTGGTGGCCCTTGACCACTGTCTGCAGTTAGTATTAACTTAACAAAGATTAAACTAGGCTTTACATGGCCTCCTCTCCACATTCACTCTTGGGTTCTGAGTCCCACTTCTACCCTGCCTCTCACCCCTGCTTCTGTGTGGTAGCTACCCATTTCTAAGTGGGTTCGTGGATCCATGGAGGTGGATGGGTCTTTCTGGATAACTATTGTACTCAAAAGCAACACAAAGCAGGCCGCCCTGCCCTCTCATCTCTCTGCTGCACTCACGGACTGCCAGGCAGAAATTGTGTGTCTAAGGATTGCTGGGGGGGGAGGCTGGTTTTCTGCCATACTCTAAAAAGCTGCACGGATCTATAAAGCTGGGCCTTCCCTGCCCAGATGGCAGGCCTCCAAGAACACATGTCACAACAGAGCCAGAAGCACTTTTAGCAAACATCTCTGGGAGTCAGCTCAGGGTCCGTCGGAATCCACAATCTATCATTCACTTGCCAGGAGAGCCTGCTTGCAGGAGGCCCTGCTAAAGGTGTTACAGGGCTTGGCCTGGTCCAACTTCTGTAAGTTTATTTGGGAAATTGTAACATCTAAGACATAGGCAACTCACCTAAGGGTAAATTTTGAAACAAAAGTCCACCTGCCACCCAAAAGCTCACACTCCCAGGATGACCTTGAACCTCTTTTGTAAGGATGACCTTGAACTTCTGATCCTTTTGCCACCACCTTCCAAGTGCTAGGACTGCTGGTGTATGACACTATGCCAGGTTTTGCACAGGTCTGGGTAATCAAACCCAGGACTTAATGCATGTTAGACGAAGAGCCCTACCAACTGAGCTACACCCCTAGTAGATGCATACACACAGTATCTAAATACCTCCATAGAAGTTAATATTCTACCAGGTAAGGAGGAAAAGGAGAATACTATTAGCTGACCGAGATACCTGGAATTGGACACCAAACTCAAATCTGTCATTTGTCCTCTACAGGTCCACAAGGATGTGCCTTTCTGCCTAAACAGTAGAGGAAGGGAAGAGGCCAAAACTCTTATTGCCAAGATGGGATGAGTCCTCTTTTCTGGAAATAAATCCCAGAAGACAGGGGTGCCCAGGGCTCAGAAAGAGAGTGCTGATCTTTTCCTAACTGAGATGACCCCTCATGCCTTCCCTCTCTCGTGTCTCCTCTCCTTTGCTAAAGAGACCCTCTCAAAACCCCAAAAGGGAACCCATCAAGGACTCCCAGATGTGTGGAATATTAGTTTAAGCTGTGTTACATTCATTTATGCTGTGGAATATTTGTTTAGTGATACATTCTTTTATGCTGCATTTGTTTAACTCTGTAAAGTTGTGTTACTTGGCCTGTCTAAAACACCTGATTGATCTGATAAAGAGCTGAACGGCCAATAGCTAGGCAGAGAGGGCTAGGCAGGGGTGCCAGGAAGAGAATATAAATAGAAGGAGAAATCTAGGCTCAAAGAAGGAGAGTGGAGAAAAGGAGGAGAGGAGGATGCCAGGGGTCAGCCACACAGCCACACAGCCAGCCACGGAGTAAGAAGGAAAGAAAGATATATAGAACAAAGAAAGGTAAAAAGCCCAGAGGCAGAATGTAGTTAAAGAGAAATGGGATAATTTAAGTTAGAAAAACTGGCTAGAAACAAGTCAAGTTAAGGCTGGGTATTCATAAGTAAGAATAAGTCTCCGTGTATTAATCTGGGAACTGAGTGGTGGGCCCCCCCTAAGAGTTTAAAAAAACAGACTACACCCAGAAATGTGTAGGGCTGGATGGGTAATAGGGCTTCAGAACTGTTCAGGACTATGAACTGTTCCACATCTTACCGTCCTCTGGTCTATCACAAAGCCTAGCATAGGGCCTTGCCTCATCAAAAGAATAAGATATTTACAATTTGTTGAGCCAGTGAGCCGGCTCAGTGGGTAAAGATGCTTGATGTCAAGCCTGGCAGCCTGTCCTCTCCCTGGGACTCACACAGGGCAAGGAGAGGACCAGCTCCTAAAATCTGTACTTTGGCCGGCCTCCACATGTGTTCTGTGATATATGCACACATCCACTAAATAGAAAATGTGGATTTTCTTAAAGTTTAAGATACTTATAACATTAATAAAATGTACACATAATGCCACAAACAATCCTATAGAGCGAACATTATCATCCCCCTTTATAGAGGGGAAACTGAGGCTACAAGAACATATGTTGGGCTGGAGAGATGGCTCAGAGGTTAAGAGCACAGACTGCTCTTCCAGAGGTCCTGAGTTCAATTCCCAGCAACCACATGGTGGCTCACAACCATTCATAATGAGATCTGGCGCCCTCTCCTGGCCTGCAGACATAAATGGAGGCAGAATGTTATATTCATAATAAATAAATAAATCTTTTTTTAAAAAAAAGAACATACATTACTCAAAGCCACAGGGCCAGTAGCAGATCTGAGGTGGAGCTCAAGCTTATTTTAAGTCTTCTCAACCCTGCAGTGTCTTCTTGCACTTCAAGGGCAGGACCAGGATGAAACCAGCAAAGAGACAAGGGTCAAACCTAAAAAGGTGTTCAGCCACCTGTGGAAGCCACCCTGGGTTATGGGGGACCACAGGACGTGTAGTGTCCAAGCCAACTGTGTGGTACAAAGAAGAAACCAACACATGGGGTCACATGCACCACAACATGTACCAACCAGTAACAACCCAACAACACACAACAACCCAAAATGCTCACACGCATCATGTGATTTTCATACCCACTAAGGAATAGTGAAGGGGGCTCAGTGTAGTCAACCCTGATGACCTGAGTTTAATGGTGGTAGGAGAGAACCAATTCCTACATGTTGTCTTCTACACAGGCACTATGGCATGCCCTCTACCCCCACATGTGTGCTCACACGCGTGCGCGTGCACACGCGCACACACACACATACACACAAATAAATGGTTTCAGAAAGAGAAACAAGGATGTGAAAGACTAGAAAGAAGTCCAGAGGGAGTGACCTGTGACAGTTGTTCTCAATTCTCAACCTATGGGTCTCAACCCATTTGGGGAGCAAATGACTCCTTTCAGAAAACATAGACATTTACACTATGATTCATTAAAGTAGCAAAATTACAATTATGAAGTAGCAATGAAAATTATTTTATGGTTGGGGTCAGCACAACATGAGGAACTGTATCAAAGGGTTGCAGCATTAGGAAGGTTGAGAACCACTGCTCTATAAACTTTCATGAACCTACCACCAACCGAAGGCATGATTAACTTGCTTGTTTTTATTAAATGGTGCTCAATATTTAATAACTTTGAATATGGATTGAATACTTAATAAGATGGTTGGAGAGTATTTGTGCAGTCGTTTTGAATTGTGATTCACTCTCAGAGACTAGCCATGGATATCACTTCACATTGTCCTCAGTTTCTTACACTATAGGTTATTGAGAAGCCTTTCTTACAGTGAAGTCTCAGTCATCCCTGACTGCAAAGCAAGACTCTATTTCAAATGAGAAAAAAATCTGTAAGGAAATAAGTGAGTAACCTAGCATAGTGGTGCATGCCTATAATCCCAACACTCGGGAGGCAGAGGCAGGTGAACCTACAGAGTGAGTTCCAGGGTGCCAGCGCCAGAAAGAGAGAGAATCGAGAGAATCTAAATACTGAACTTCTTTACAGCCAAATTTCTTTACAACCAAACCCATGTTGATCAGAAGAAGAAATGTTCCGCCCCTGTGAAATGCCCTGTTTTCAGATTTCAGTCTTCCTGAAGTCATGGGTGAGCTGGAAACAATAGATGGAGCAAAAAAATTGTCTGAGACCTGCTTTCCTAAAAGCAGAAACGTGATTTTTGAGTCTTTTTTTTTTTTGAGACAGGGTCTTACTATACAACTCTGGTTAGCCTGGAGTTCTCTATGTAGCCCAGGCTGGCCTCAAACTCACAGATCTCCCAAGAGCTGCCATTAAAGGTCTATGCCACCACACCTGGTGCAGCCTGGAGTCATTTTTACAGAAATGAGAATCAGATGTGAGACATGGATTTGAGAGGCATTTCAGGGATTCTCCTAAGTTGATGGGAGGAGGTGGGACTCTGGCATCAATAAAGAACTTAAATGTGAGGATTTTACAGTTCACAGGCGTGCCAATGGCTGTATTAATGGTGCTCTTTGGCTAATAAGTAATTATACAGCATGCTTTGTTAAAGGCAAAGTGAAATCACTGGAAATGGTCCTTATGCCACAGCAGGCTGCAACCCAGCAGGATGCAAACTGCTTACTCACAAAAGAGAGCAAATGCACTCTCCATCAAATTACTCTTCTCGCTGACACACCTCTGTCACACTCCGATTTGCTTTGATTTGAGGTCTGGAGCCAATGTAAATGAACACTGTCTAAAGAATAGTGGTGATCAAAAAACAGTAGGCAGAGAGTGGCCTCTGACTGAGACTGGAGCTCTCTGCTCCTGGCTACTGTTTTCATCTTATTTGCGACCGAAAATTCGAACATCTATACCTCTGAACACTTTCACATAGCAGGTCCAGGATCTTAGGATTCTCTGGAGGACAACATATCTTCCCCATCTTCAATAACCTGTCAACCAGTAAACCCTGCCAGATATCCACAGCAAGGTGCGCCTGCCTAAATCCTCCCATGTTCTGGGTCCCCTACTTTTACCTGTATTCTTCTTGGAATTCCTATTCATGCTTTGAAAATGCCAGTCTCGTCCTTTAAAATTCTAATCATCATTAAGCTTTCCTTGACCCCTAACCAACCTGTTTTTTGTTTGTTTGTTTGGTTGGTTGGTTGGTTGGGTTTGTTTTTGCTAGACAGGATCTCCCTGTGTAGCCCTAACTGTCCTGGAACTCGCTCTGTAGACCAGGTTGGCCTTGAACTCACAGAGATCCGCCTGCCTCTGCCTCCTGAGTGCTGGGATTAAAGCGTGTGCCACCACTGCCCAGTTGACTTATCTGTTTTTAAAACTATTTTGTTTTGTGTGTATGGGTGCTCCACCTGCAGGGATGTCCTGTGCCCATGCCATATGTGTATCTGATGCCCACAGAGGCCAGAAGAGAGCATCAAATCCTCTGGAACTGAAGTTACATGTGGTCATGAGCTGTCACATGGATTCTGGAAATCAAATCCAGATCCTCTAAACAAGCAGCCAGTGCTTGTAACCACTGAGTCATCTATCCAGCCCAGTTTACTTTATTTTACAATTTATTTTATGAGCCGGGTGGTGGTGGCGCACGCCTTTAATCCCAGCACTCGGGAGGCAGATGCAGGCGGATCTCTGTGAGTTCCAGGACAGCCTCCAAAACCACAGAAAAACCCTGTCTCGAAAAACCGGGAAAAATATCTTATGTTATTATTTATGTGTATGTGTGCATATGTCTATGTAAGTATATGTGCAAGGAGTGGGGTGGGGCCCCCAAAGAGGCCAAAGAGGGTGTCAGATCCCTTGGAGCTGGAGTTAGAGGCATTTGTGGGCTGAATTCCAGTTGTAATTTAGCAGCAAGAGCTCTTAACTGCTGAGCCATCTCTCCAGCCCACCTTGACTAGAATTTCTCACTGGCATTTATTTGCTTATGGATCTAACTGACCCACTGTACTGTCTAAGAAGTCATTTCAATAGTTCCAGTCCCTTGCACAATGCTATGCCTAAACATGATGGATACATGGATGGATGAGTGGATGAATGGATGGATGGATGGATGGATGGATGGATGGATGGATAGGAGTGGCTAAGTGTACAAAAGGTGAATGCATGCATAGATGGATGTATAAATGGGACATGTAAGTAAAGTCACATGGATTTTATTTCTGACTTCCTGGTTGTACCCCACCAACGCGTTGTGTTTTATTTTTTAAGAAAGGGTTTCTCTATGTATCCCTGGCTGTTTGGGAACTCACTCTGTAGACCAGACTGGCCTTGAACCCAAAGATCCACCTGCCTGTGTCTCCCAAAATTTGGGATTAAAGGTGTGAGCCACCACCAGTTTGCATCTGACTTCTTATCCTTTGACAGGGGTTAAACAAAATATTGGAGGTAAGGTTATTTTATAATGTCGCTCATTCTTAGTCTCAAGTTGGTATTTGTTTGTCTTGTTTTCTTTTGGTGCTTTTTGTTTTGTTTTTTTTTTAAGAGAGGATTTTATATAGCCCAGGCTGGCCTCAAACTCTCCTTGAATTTCTGACTCCTGCCTCCACCTCCCAGGTGATGTGATTATAAGTGTGTGCCACTATGCCTGGTATTTAGAGGGTTCCATGCATGCTAAGCAAGCATTCTGCCGGCTGAGTTACGCCCTCAGCCTCAAGTCGTATGTCAAAGCAATTAGCCATTCCTTTGTTTTGCAGATAAAGGGATTGTCCAATAACACATTTTCATCGGACAAGCACTTGAGAAATTCCTTCTGTGTTCTAGTCTCTCCGCTCACTGCCCAGACTCAGAAGCCAAAGCTCTGAGTCAGCGAAGGGGCTTCTAGAAGCAGTACGTCCTCCAGCACAGCCAGGAGTCTCCCTGCAGCCACCAGGAGATTCAGGAAAGCAGTCTCCTTGGGAGGAGATCCAGGAGAATCACAGCTTGATTCCCCAAAGCCTCAAATCCTTAGTGTAAGTACATGGGGTATCAGCTCAATTCTCATTCTTAGAACAGTCTGCGCTCCTCTTCTGCAGCCTCCTCTGCAACCCACCTGCCCTGCTCTGCATTCTCCATCAAGTTGAAAGGATAATGGTCCCTGTGTGCCTGAACAGAAGCTCCTCAGGGATGGGGCTGTGTTTTGTCCACCATTATTTATCAGTCTCCAAAGCTCCGAGACAAAGCAGGCCACAGGTGGATGTTCTTAATGAACTGGCTGCAATGATGGGTCCCACTTGGTCTCAACCAGTGATGCCCCCTCTGTTCAGAATGCTTTCCACCCTTCTTTGGCCTGGTTCTTACTCGTCCAGGCAGACTGAGCTCAGAGATGTTATCCCGGGAGGTCTTCCCTGAAGTCCCTGGGTTGAACTAAACATTCTCCCTTTTATGCTTCCCAGCTCCTGCATGCAGCCTGGGTTCTCACTGGCCACACATTCTGTGTTTCTCTGTTATGTGTCTGCTCCTTTGAGCATCTTGAAGACAGAGACTGCATGCTATTCATCTTCATGCTCTCAGCTCCTTGGCAAGAAGTCTGGAGCAGAAAAGGCACTCTATAAAGATCTGTCTAGTTGAACTAAACAACCCCAAAGTAGATGCTGATTGGGTCACATGGAGCCTGATTGCTGATTCATTGGTCACTTGGCAAACATTGATGGAGTACCTAGGGTCTGCCAAGTCCTGTCCTGGGTGCTAGAGATCCATTGCTGAGCCACACAAACAGAAATGAAGATTAAGTGAGCATGTGTCAATTACACAACCCAGATCTTTTACTAGACTAGTTACATGGTGGGAAGAGCTCATATGAACACTATTGAAATCTTCAGTTTGGTCTGGGGAAACCAGCTCAGTTAGTAAAATGCTTGCCATGCAAATTCAAGGGCCAGAGTTCAATCCCCAGCACCCACATTTAAAAAGGAAGGAAGGAAGGAAGGAAAGGAGGGAGGGAGGGAGGGAGGGAGGGAGGGAGGGAGGGAGAGAGACAGAGACAGAGACAGAGACAGAGACAGAGAGACAGAGAGAGAAGAAAAAAACAGGGACACTTGTAATCCCAGGACGAGGGAATCAGACACAAACAGATCACTGGGACTCGCTCGTCAGCCATCATAGCCAAATAAGAAAGTTCTAGTTAGGGCTGGAGAGATGGCTCAGCGGTTAAGAGCACTGACTGCTCTTCCAGAGGTCCTGAGTTCAATTCCCAGCAACCACATGGTGGCTCACAACCATCCGTAATGAGATAATGAGATCTGAAGCCCTCTCCTGGCGTGCAGACATATGTAGAGGCAGGATGTTGTATTCATAATAAATAAAATCTTTAAAAAAAAAAGAAAGTTCTAGTTAAAAGTGAGAGATTCTGCCGGGTGGTGGTGGCACATGCCTTTAATCCCAGCACTTGGGAGGCAGAGGCAGGTGGATCTCTGTGAGTTCGAGGCTGGGCTGGACCGACAGCCTCCAAAACAATACAGAGAAACCCTGTCTCGTAAAAAAAAAAAGTGAGAGATCTGTCTCAAAAAAACAAGGTAAAGAGCAACTGAGAAAGATACTTTGGCTTCAAATGCATGTTCGCATGTGTGCAAACCCACCACACACACACACACACACACACACGTAAAGACATATATACACAAAAAAGACTCAATTTTGACTGTAATTATTAAAGTTTAGGCAGATAATGCAGGGTCCCAGCTAACTGGTTTCTCTGCCTCAAGTACATAATAGATATGTACTATAGTCTCCTGAGGGATATGTTGGATATATTTATGCAGGGTCATCTGAAATTCCCTGAGCATTTTTAAAATCTCAATAATTTGCCTAGAAGTGCTCTGCAAACAACATTAAGTATCTCAGGGCTTAGAAAAATCCTTCACAATTGCACCAAATGCATTTGTATTTAAGATCCCAAGATAAATAAAAAAATTGAAGTCCAATCAACTTTAAATTCAGTTGAAATTCAATTGAGTTTCATTTAAATGCCATTTATGGACTTCTCTGATCGTCCTTTTCCAACGTTACATTGAACACACTTTAACAGCCGGCACTGAAGAAAAACAAAGATTAATAAGACATGGTCTTGACCTTCAAAGAGCTCCCAGGGCAGTATGAGAGACCACAACACAGCTGACCTATTGTCACACATAGCCTTAAAAGATGCTACAAGCTAGGTATCCATAAACATGGCACTGTGGGAGCACCAAGGGCCACCACACTCATTCTGCCTGCAGAGGTATTAGGAAAGGGTTGGCAAAGGATAATACCTGGGAAGAGCTTGAATCCGCAAGTTTGGCCAACAGTGCAAAGATGGGACAAGACAGAGAGGCAAGTGCCTCACACACGGTGAGTGGAGGTAGCTGAGGGAATCCGGGGCGGCAGGGTGCAGCTGGAGCAGATCGTAACTGCAGAGAAAGGAGCAGCAAGACTGCAAAGGTGAGCTGGGCTCTGACAGTGAAGGATATTGAATGATAACAAGGTAGGATTTTATCTAGGAGATAATGGAGAATGTTATTAAAGCTTAAAGGTTTTAAAATTTATGATGCCCTTATGTATATATTATACATACGGACATACATTATAATACTCTGTCAAAGTGGATAAAGGCTAATATCACCTGCCTTTATGGAGTGTTTTCCCTAGTTAGGCAGGCTGTGTGGTAGGCATCTGCTATGCAATGTCACATTTTATCTTCACAACCCTAGGAGGGAGATATCATGATGCCCATTTTACAGATGAGCCAGTGGAGGCACAGCATGGTTAAGCCTCCCCAGGGGTTTACGTCAGACATGAATGCAGACAACCCTGACCCCAAGGTCCATGAATTTAACCTAGGTGCTGTTGCTGCAGGTTCTACAAACAGGGAGCACCTTCATGGGCCAGAAGCTCACATCAAAGGTTGAAGGGATGGCTCAGCAGCTAAGACTTTGTACTGTGCTTGCAGAGAACTTGGATTCAGCTTCCAGCATCCATGTTAGGCGGTCCACAACAGCCTGTAATTTCAGCTCTAGGGGCTCTGACGCCCTCTCCTGGCCTCCTTGAGCACCTATGCTCACCTGCACCAATACACATGCACACACATAACTAAAAATCCTGAAGAGTTACATCAGTCTTTTTTTGGACAGTATAGATTTAAATAGCCAATAGTTCACATCCTTTAACATAATATGAGATTATTTTAACAATTATCAAACCATCTACTCAGAGATGACTATATCAGGATGATGGCTGCCATGTGATTTAGAACAAAGAAACAGTGAAAGCAGCCAAAATAATCCCCATTAGGGGAAGGTTCCTTATAAAGTGATGACATTTAATGTAACCATTAAGATGACCTGTAATAGGTCTGTAGTGTGGCTCAGCTGGTAGCATGCTTGCTTAGGATGCACAAAACCCTGGGTTTCATCCCCAGTACCACATATACTAGACATGGTGGCACACGCCTGTAATCCTAGCATGCGGGAGACAGGGAAAGCTAAGATGATCATTATAGGGCTAGAGAGATGGCTCAGTGGTTAAGATGGCTCACTGGCTGCTCTTGCAGAGGACTTAGGTTCAATTCCCAGCACCTACGGGGCCTCTCATAACTGTTTGTAACTCCAGTTCCAAGCGACCCAACACCCTCATCTGGCCTTCGAGGACACTGCATACATGCAGGCAAAACACCCATATGTATAAAATTTTAAATTTTAAATACTTAAAGATGATCATTGTATAGAAAACTGTTTGTGTAATCACAACTTTGACAAAAACATACAACAAAAAAAACCAAAATGAAAAGAAATATATAAAAATGTAATTGGCAATAGTGTCTGTAATGAAGGAATTAAAGATGGTGTTTCCCTTGTACACCCTCAAAATTTTCTATATTTGACTATTTCTTTCTTGAAAAAAATACAAAATCCTGTGGGCCAGGGACAAAAGTGCTTATCACCAAACTTGATTACCTGAGCTCAATCCACAGAACCATCTACACAGTGGAAACGGGGTGAGTTGTCCTCTGACCTCCACACATGCACGGTGGCACACACACACACCACACATATCACGCACACCACACACCATATATACACCATACACAAATACATACACATCAACACACACCATATATACCACACACACCACACACACACACTGCAACACTACAACCACCACATGGACAACTGCATACACATCACACACACACCACACATATACACACATCACACACACACACACCACTAAATAAATAAATGTTTAAAAATTAAATACACGAGTGCACTGGGCATGGTGGCACATGCCTTTAGTCTTTGCACTCAGGAGGCAGGGCAGTCAGATCTCTGTTTTGTTTTGTTTTTTGCTTTGTTCTCTGAGGCCAGCCTGGTCTACAAATCCAGTTCCAGGATAGCCAGAGTTGTTGCTCAGAGAAAAAGAAAAAAACATATGTGGATTAAATCCATCCTGTGAAGTTATGTCAGCTGGGTCAGCCTGAGCAGTGACATATGTATCAGCCAGTCACCTTCCTGCCACTTGACCCTAGGATGCCTGAAGATCAACGTGTTAACTTGTCTGACACTCTAGCAATGACAATCAAGGGTCCATGCTCAAATCATTCCATTTAGTCACCATCACTCATAGACCCAAATAAAGCAGACCTTTTTGGTTCTTGTTTTTGATTTTGAGACAGTATTTCACTGTGTAGCCCTAGCTGTTTTGGAACTTCCTTTGTATACCAGGTTGGCCTCAAATTCACAGATAGCCACCTGCCTCTGCCTCCCAGGTGCTGAGACTAAAGGCAACTAATTAATAATCTTAAACTTGAAAATATCTCTCTCAAGCCAGGTATGACCATGTGTGCCTGTAACCCTGGTATTGTAAAGCAGAGACAAGCAAGTCCCAGGAAGTCACGAGCCAGCTACAAGCTCAGGGGGAAAGCCTGTCTCCAGGGACTGAGGCAGGGAGTGACAGGGAGGGACTTCCAAGCTCATCCTCTGGTCTCTGAACCTCACCCACATCCAAGTGTGCACAGCCTCTGTTCTCCAGATGTGTTAGCACATTTGGTTTGGTTGGTTGGTTGGTTGATGTATTGGGTTTGGTTTTTCGAGACAGGGTTTCTCTGTATAACAGCTCTAGCTGCCCTGGAACTAGCTCTGTAGACCACACTGGCCTCAAACTCACAGAGATCAGGCTGCCTCTGCCTCCCAAGTGCTGGGATTAAAGGCATACACCAACACCACCCAACTATCACATTTGTTAAGTACCATCACGGTTGCTCCTTAGCCCACCATGGTTAATTCTTCAGGGAATATGGCAGAGAAGGAGAAGACAAGAACATTCCAGAACTTGGGAGACCTGATGTCTGGTTAGAAACTGAAATGTATATCAGATGGCCCGGCCCTCTCCAAGGAATTAGAGTTAAAGCTAATAACCCAATTTGGAATAATTTAAAGCTCTTTTTAGGGAAGTTTTTGACTCAATTGGGTTCATTATGCATGGGTTTAATATGTAACAATTTGTTCTTGAAAGCTAACATTATTGTTGGCAATAAAGATAGGAAGTAGAAATAAAGTTTCCAATATGTAAAGCAGATTTATTTCTCCTTTCGTGGGGACCTGTTCCGGGTCTCTGCTTGAGAATCATGCCCAGCTCCCGCAATAGGCTGTTGTCCGTGTGGCTGGTTATGATAAATGGCCTGTAATTGTGAATCTGATATTGGTTTTCAATATTGAATTTATCATTCTGTCCTCTTAACAGATATTAAATACTTTTAAGAATTTATCCATTTGCCTGATCCATCCGTGCTTTTTCAATATGTAAAATTTATTATTTTCCTAGTTTTTTGAGATTTTAACAGGCCGACAACATCATTAATAACCCTGAGTAATGGAGCTGACCTCTTCTAAACCTCGTTCCCTTCCACTAATCCAGAACATTCAAATTGAATCAAAATGTATTCAGTTTAGGGGCTTGAACAGAAAAGGACTGTGGCAGAGTGGGGTGTCTGGTTTGAAATGCAACTTCTGCAGGGCTGGCAACAATGTAACAGCTTCACCTCTTCACCCCAAGGCTGGGTCCTCAGGGCTGGCAGATGGAGCCAGGTCCCTGCCTTTGCCTTCACTGAAGCCTCCTCCTTCTCTCCCATTGGACACACTCACTCCGCAGCCTCCTCCCCACAGCTGCCTCAGTTTCTTCTCAGCCGGTGATGGATGATCATAATAACGCCGCTTGTCTGGCTCCCTGGCAGACAGTACTCAGTGAATTAATGAAAGCTTGCAGCCTGCACACACAGGGAGCCCCTCCAGGACAACAAACATTGCCATCCCCGGAACTCGCAACAAGCTTGGTAGAGAAGGATTTCTTCCTCATGCTGCAACAGAAGGCAGAAAAAAAGCAGGTTTCAGAGCTAGAGACGTGGTTCAGCTGATAGTGTTTGCCTAGCATGCATAAGGCTGGGGCTGTGGGTTCAAACCCCAGCAATTTGTGAATCGAGCATGGTGGCACATACCAACTATCCCAGCGCAAGAGGAGTGTCAGGGTTATCCTCAGCTACATAGACTGAGCTATGTGAGATCCTGTCTCAAATGAGATCAAGGCAGGTAGAAAGAAAAGACAAAAAGAAATCAGGCTTTGTGTAAGAGAAACAAGGCTGTATGTCACAACACCAGCAAAGCAGGAGTCAATGTGATCCTCAACCACTGATTCCGTATGCTTAAGGCCACCTAAGCATGCTGCCACCAGAAGAGCATGGTGTTAGCTCAAAGTCAGAATTAGGAGCTGGGCCTTTGCTGTTCTTGAATCTATTTATCATTTGCTGAGTTCAGTGGACACTTGAAGGCACCAAGGCGTGATAGCCACCAGTTATGGGCTCTTCACCACAGAGCCCAAGAGCACGTGGAGAGAAACAAAGGATCTTGTGGCAGAACAAAGGAGTGGACAGAGGCAGTCTGGGAGGTCCAGCTGGGTTTCCTGATCTTGTATAAGGGATGGGGAAGCAGTATCTCAGGTGAGTCTAGAAAGAGGAGCAGTACCTACCTTCGCCTCAAACACTGAAAACCCAGCTTGTTTTCCTCCCCAGAGGTTCAATTTCATATTCCTGCTGCAGCTGATTGACTTTCTGTCCAGTGAAAATCAGTTCCCTTGAAAATGTTGTCTATTTAAGGACTATAACCCAGGATCAAACCCATCAGAAAAGTCAGGGCCTGTCAATAGGATCACCAAGAGGTGACAAATTTCTGAAGGGCTCCTGAGTCAAGAAGCAAGTGGCTTCTTTTAAAACCAGAAGCCAAAAGGTCATCTGATTCCAGATCGGGATCATCAGGCAATGTCTGGTGCACAAACACAAACACATGTAAATGGATACATGTATTCACACGCACACAGAGAAAGAGAGAGAGAGGAGAGAGAGAGAGAGAGAGAGAGAGAGAGAGAGAGAGAGAGAGAGAGATTTATGAGAAATGAGCCTCCTATCAACCCAGATACCTCAAAACTTGACTACCCATCCTGTCTCAGTGCGGTTTATGTCACTGACTAACCACTCTTGACGCCCAGCTCTGAGAAACACAGATCATCATCATCAGCTTACAGACATTTTCATACCTGGGCACGGTTGTGGGGAGGAACCCAAAAAAGCCTTATACAATGCTGTCTCTGTCCTCAGGAAGGACCAGTGATGGCCCTGTGCTTCTAAATCAATTATTGAACACTTACTGCATGCCTGGCACTGTGCCCAATGACGCAAAGAGCACAGAAAAGAGAACCACACTCAGTCCCTTTCCGGGAGCTTACCTCATTCCACATCCTGATACACTGACCTGAGTGTATGTGTTAGGGTGCGTGGCAGAGGCAGTGTAAAGAGTTGGGAAGGATCCAGGCAGGTGGGAAATGATTGTGGTAAGCCATGAAAGGCACTGTGAGAAAAGAATGGGTGCAGCAGATGTGGGTCAAACTGGGATGCCTGAATGTGAGTGTGAGTGTATGTGCTAGGAAGTGCCATCTGTGTGTGTGTGTGTGAGTGAGTGTGTGTGTGTGTGTGTGTAGAGAGAGACAGGATTTCTTCTCACTAACCTGGAACTTGTAGGCTAGCTGGCTGGCCAGCAAACTCAGGGATCCTCCAGGCTCTGCCTCCCAGTGCTGAAATTGTAAGCTTGCACCAAGATAGTTTGTATTATGTGTTCTGGGGATCAAATTCAGGTCCTCATGGTTGCAAGGCAGACACTTTATTAAGTAAGCCATCTCCACAGCTCCCACCTTTTTATTTTAGACAAGGTCTCACACCTGTTTCAGCCTCCCAAGTGCTAGGATTATAGATATAAGCCAACACACTCACTGAGAAATCCTCTCAAATATCTGCCTTCTCTTGGATAGTCACCTTTATGAAGAGGGAATAAACAGTGGTGACTACCTAACTCCACACTCAGTATCCATTACTACAAGCACCCTCCTCAGCCCCTTCTACAGAAATGGATCCCAGAGCTCAAAGGGTGAGTCAGTCATACAAGCAGGTATCACCAAATCACTAGTCAAATTGGAATTATCACAGACAGGAGAGTCACACCAGACCCGGATCTAAGGCTAAGTAGGGGAGGGGAAAGGGTAGTACCTTTAGCTGTCATGCTGGCATGGCAAAGCAGCAGGTACCACACTGGTTTAGACACAGGGACACTTCCCAGCTGACATCCCTTACTTCTGCTTTATGGCTGCCCTTAGAGAAAATCACCAGTCCTGCTGAGGATGCAGGGCTCTGTCTGCAGCAGCTGGAGTCTCCACTGGGCTCCATGTCCTTCATCCTGGCCAAGACTAGCTCAGAAATGTAGAAGCTCAGAGCTGGGCTATATCTTGGCTGTGTCTTCTTCCAAGGTAGGGAACCCCACCCCCAGCAAGCCAGGAAATCAAATCTCCTCAGTACTTTAGTGGATTCTATTTAAGCCAAAATCAATGTAATTAAAATAATAAGAAATAAAACCAAATGTTACCCCCCACTGTACTTAATTATGGGCAAGATGAGAAAAAAATAAAACTGGCATGGCTAATTGACAAGCCACAGTCCTAAAGTGGGACAAGGAGAGGAAAGGATAAGGGAAAAGAAGGAGGGAAGAAGGAGGAAAAGAAGGGTGGGTGGGGGAGAGGGAGAGGAGGAGGGAAGAAAGGCTAATTAAAACAAAGAATTAAAGCAAAGGTGTAGGCCTGGTGAGACGCTGTCTCAGCAGATACTTACCGCACAACCACAGACCTGGGCTAAAGTCCAGACCCTGTAAAGACGGAAGGAAAGAACCGATTCTACAAGCTGTCCTTTGACCTACACACACTCACACACACACACACACACACACCTCAGTCATACATATACACACCTATATACACACATATATAAACATGTGCACACACACATAACACACACACCTCAGTCATACATATACTCACATATATACACACAAACATATGCAAACATGCACACACACATACCTCAGTCATACATATACTCACATATATACACACAAACATATGCAAACATGCACATGCACACACACACACCTCAGTCATACATATACTCACATATATACACACAAACATATGCAAACATGCACACACACATACCTCAGTCATACATATACACACCTATACACACACATATATGCAAACATGCACGCGCGCACACACACACACACATACACATGCACACACACCTCAGTTATACATATATACACCTATACACATAATTTTTTTATTTAAAAAAGCAAAGGTGTCGTTACTGCTTCTGTAAAGACCTTATTAAACAAAGGAGCCGGGCAGTGGTGGCATAAGCCTTTAATCCCAGCACTTGGGAGGAAGACAGATCTCTGTGAGTTCGAGGCCGGGTTGGACAGATAGCCTCTAAAACAATACAGAGAAACCCTGTCTCGTAAAACCAAAAAAAACAAAAAACAAAGGAGTCTGGCCAGTGACCAAGGCTCTTGGGGCAGCGCACTCACCTGAATGCCGTGTGGAAGATGAAAATCTGGGAAACCCTGGTCACTAGGATCCTTCAGGTCCCTCTGGTTGTCTTCCTACAGCTTTCCCAAGCAGAAGAGACAACACAGAAAATGCCACAGTCCAGTCTGCTGCACAAGCGATCTACCCAGTCCAGATAAACACTCGTCATAAGACACCTTAAATTTTTTTAACCCCTTGGCACACCAAAGGGTGGGGGTTTCACCACAGGACTATTGTTACCTGTTGTAGCTGTTGTCATAAACAAGTATCCAGAGCCAGCTGGACCCAGCTCTGGAGAGAGACACCAGATCCCCTTCCTGACTTATGCCCCAGCAGGTAGCCACAGCCTGTCCCCAATCCTCCTACCCCATGCTGCATTCTCCTTCCTTCGGAAGACTTCAGATCTTCTGGGTTCTACTCTGTGTCCCTGGGATTCTCACCTCTGTGGCCCTAGTCAGGGCTCAGAGAACAGAGCAGAAGACAGACATGAACCGCCCTTTATCTGTGGTAGCAGCAGAGAAAGCCAAGGGAATCCAGACAGCTTTTTGTGACTGATGCTACCTTAATGTTACTTCACTTCCTCACCTCTCTGCTACGCCAGGACCTTTGTCTGTCATATGTCCCCATTCTGTACTTTGCAAACCCTTGCAGGGCTTTAAAACCAAGATGCCAGGCTGGGGAGGTGACTCAGTCAGAGAAGTGCTTGCCATGCATGCATCAGGACTTGAGCTGCATCCCAGCACTCCATCCCACAAAAGAGCACAGGGATGCACAGTATAGTCCCAGCACTGGTGAGGTGGAGGCGGGGATTCCTGATGCTCCCTAGCCAGCCAGTCTAGTCAAACTGGCAAGCCCCCAGTTCAGTGCGACACTGTCTCAAAATGCAAGGTAAAGCCTGGCATATGGTGCATGCCTTAAATGCTAGCACTCAGGAGGCAGAAGTAGGTGGATCTCAGTGGGTTCAATGCTAGTCTGGTCTACGTAGCAAGTTCCAGGTCAGTTAGGGATACATAGTGAGTCCGTCTCAATAAATCAATAAAGTGGAGAGGTAGCTGGTCGGTGGTAGTGCACAACTTTAATCCCAGTACTCGGGAGGCAGAGGCAGGGGGATCTCTGACTTTGAGGCCAGCCTGGTCTACAAAGCAAGTTCCAGGATATCCAGAGCTACACAGAGAAACCATGTCTCAGACACACACACACAAAAAAACATATAGAGTGGAGAGTGGTTGAGGAAGACACCTGATGCCTGCTTTTGGCTTTCATACACACGCATGTGAAAGAGCACTGGAACACCCACCCACATGTGCACTCACCCTCACACACACACAATGGAGCTGAGGATGCAGCTCAGCTCATAAAATAGTTGCCTATCATCCACGAGTCCCTGGGTTTAATTCTGAACACACACACACACACACACACACACACACACACACACACACACGAGGCATGGTGACACACACCTGCGGTCCCAGCATTCAGGAGGTAGGGGAAGGAGAATCAGAAGTTGAAATTCATCCTTGGTTACATAGTAAGTTCAAGATTGGTCCACATGACACCTTATCAAAGAAAGGATGGAGAGAGACAGGGAAGGACAGAGGGAACCAAGATCCATACCATAGTCAGTTTTATCCATAAAGGACTCTGAACTTGAAAGCATTGGCAGACACCTAAGACTTGCACAAGTATTGTTCATAAACTGTAGCTCTTCAACAAAAGCCTACTTCCCACGACCAAATGGCATTTTCCTACAGCAGTTCTTCAAGATGAATAAAGGCATAGATTTCAGCAGAGTAAGTAACTTTTTATAGACGAGGGTGTGAGTGGGGTGGCACTTCCATTGCTTTTGAACCAACAGACTGTCTGGATGCAAATGAGTGAATCACCTTTGAGGTGATTGGCTGTCTGAGCTTCCTTGTCATAACAGAGCAGGCTCGGTGGATGTGACTCTTGCCCTCCTGAGTCCTGAGGAGAAGATAAAAGACTAACGCTGCCACTAGTGAATAATGAGATGCAGTCTTTATCAGTGACTGTAAGGTCACCACCAAGCCCAGGCAGCACCCCGTAGACGTGTGTTCCATCCACCGCTCTGTATAATGTGAGCCAGCGTGCCAGGGGGAGTCAGAGTGGCCCAGTGTATAAATTAGCCATTTTGAAAGGCTGCATTAAGTCTTTAGGGCCACCAGGGTACCTCTTAACGCATTGATGCTGCTCTTCAATAGACACTAGTCTCTTTTACATCTGACCTGCATTTTGATGACAATCTGATGGAAGGGGTATCTAGAAGGACTCTCCAAAGTATATCTGAAACTGGAGGGGAGAGGATGTTGAGTTGCAGCTGCCAACCAATCGTGGACCTGAGCTCCTCCTCGGAGCCACTTCTAAAATGAGCCGTTAGTTAAATACTAAGTGAGTCAGCCTCAGTTTCCAGAGTGATTTCTTGGTGCCAAGTACACACAAGACTGACTCCCTCGAAAGCTGGAGGAAGGTGTGCTTTACGTTAGGAAAGCTTTGTAAGAGAAGGAGGAGGAGGGGAACCAAGGCGTGTTCTAGAACACTGCACACGATGATCAAGGAAAATGATCCTGTTGATGGGCAGTGTTTAGAATTAAAAATGAGCTTTTTTTTTTTTTTTTGGTTTTTCGAGACAGAGTTTCTCTGTATTGTTTTGGAGGCTATCGGTCCAGCCCAGCCTCGAACTCACAGAGATCCGCCTGCCTCTGCCTCCCGAGTGCTGGGATTAAAGGCGTGCGCCACCACCGCCCGGCTAAAAATGAGCTTTAAAACCATTACTCTCCCATATAGCCTTGTGGCCGTTTGTGTTGTTGATGTCGTAACAGGGTCTCATATAGTCCAGGCTGGCCCTCAAACGCTCTATGTAATTAAGGATAGCCTTGGACTCCTTGGGCCTCTGTTTCCCCAGATTGCAAGCAGGCACTACCATGTACAGTTTTAGGCAGTGCTGGGGGTGGAACTCAGAGCTGTGTGTACACTAGGCAAGCAGTCTACCAATGCCTCTGTAGAAGAGAAAACTGGCCCAGAAGTAGCAGAAGAACAAATTTTTTATCTACTTTATTTTATTTTATATTTTTATTTTCAGTTTTCTTTCATTTTGGTTTTTCGAGACAGGGCTTCTCTGTATATCCCTGGTTGTCCTGGAACTCACTCTGTAGACCAGGCTGGCCTCAAACTCAGAGATCCATCTGCTCCTGCCTCCAGAGTGCTAGGATTAAAGGTGTGCGCCACCATTGCCATGCATATTTTCAGTTTTCTTGAAGCAGGGTCTCATATAGCTCAGGCTGGTTGGGCTGAGCTACACCCTGGGCCCTGTGGCTGCCTCAGCAAAACCGTGACACATAGACTAAGTGGCCCTGTAAGCAAGTACCTTCTGTCTTCTACAGAATAACAGAAGCTTGAGAGTCGGTGTGATGGGCTCTGTCCTCAAGAAACCGTCAAATGATTCAGGGGTGATTATGAAACCGCTCTAGTTGGCACACTCTTTTTTTCAGCAAGTTCATGGGGGTGGGGGCATAGCACCACAAGAAAACCTGAAAGGTTCATTTTCAAAGTGCAAACACCCCTTTAGTTCACTCAACATGTTTTTACTGAAAACCTATGTGCCAGGCACGGCTCTCGAATGTAAGCCCTGGGGAGCAGGGGACAACAAGGCTCTACCTTCTGGGATCTTGCACCCAATGGGAAGACGGATAATAAATAAATGCTTGTGTTATACGTGTGTAAGGAGAAGGCAGCCATGAAGTGGGTTCTGGATCCTGACTGCACAGGTCGAAGACCATCTTTGTGGTCAATACACACAGAAACTTAGGGGGATTATTTCACATTTGCTGGCTCCCTTTCTTCATCTGTAGACTGAGAATAATACTGATAAAACCTAATTCACAGAATTGCTATTCAGATTAGTTCCATTGCCGAGACAGTGTTTAGAACATTGTCAGCTCTACCACGCATGTGTAGCTCGCTCGCTCTCTCTCTCTCTCCTCTCTCTCACTTTCAATATGTAGTAACTCAGACTACTTTTTAAATTCTCCTATCTCAGCTTCCCAAGTGCTGGGATTATACAGTGTGTGACATCACATACAACTTCACATGGTCTTTTCACTTAGAATCTCTAGCAAAGTATCCAGACTTCATCCAAATAACTTTCAACTGCCAGAAGTTCAAAGTCTTCTTGACAGGTAGTGAGAGAGCTCAGCACTCCATCCTATGATAGTCATGGGCCATAGAATTTAATGAGGTAAAACCACTTGAAGACATGACTCCAGGGAGGACTGGTCCTTTAGGGACCTCCTTTTGCCACTAGAAGAAACCATTACAGAAGCCAGGCAGTGGTGGCCATGCAGTGCATGCCTTTAATCCCAGCACTCAGGAGGCAGAGGTGGGCAAATCTCTGTGAGTTAGAGGCCAGCTTAGTCTACAAAGTGAGTTCCAGAACAGCTAGAGCTATATATAACACAGAGAAACCCTGTCTTGAAAAACGAGAGAGAGAGAGAGAGAGAGAGAGAGAGAGAGAGAGAGAGAGAGAGAGCATTACAGCAGTTCAGGGAGAAATAACAAGCCTCAGACCTAGATAGTGGAGTTTGGGTGATGGGCATGTTCCATTTGGAATCCATTGTGAAAGCAGGATAGGTAATATCTGCTGAAGAATCAGATAGGGGTTAAGAGAGCAAGAAAGGTGTCAAGGATGGCTCCGAATTGTTGGCCAAGGCCACTGACTGAGTCAGGCATCAAATGGCCATCAAGAACAGGAGATTTGGAGCCTGGTGACCAACTCCTCTGCTTTTCACTCTGCATTCTCTTTAAATTCAGCCTCTGTGGGCTTCTGTTTCCTGACCTAGAAGATGAGATCAATGAGACCAGTTTGCTCCCCCTTGTAAGATCCAAGCGAGAATCATGATGTAAAGCAGCTGTTTGGAGCTCATTACCTGTGCCCATTGCAAGCCACCCACCTTGCAATCCTGAAATGTCTTTCCAGTCATAGGCCTGTGTGAGTCTGGCTGAAATAACTTGGCCAAGTCATTTCACCTTGCTTTGTCTGTGTCTGTATCTGTGAAGGCAGCCTGTAGTAAGTTGACTGCCAGTGCCAGACATGTTTGTGAAACTCCATCACCAAAACTGAACACATTTTTGAAAAGGCATACAGCATGTCAGATGAAAGATGTCATTATTGTTCCAGCAATTACAGACTCGGCATCTAGGTGAGGGGAGGAGCAATAAGAACAGGATGGAACCTATTGGAATCCACCCTTTCTGGTGAGACCCAGGAGTTCTAGCTGGGCTTAGGTATAGCCTGGAGGGACACCCTTGATAGCTGCTATAAAGCACAACATTTTCTTCTGCAAGTCAATCATTCACATGGCACCAGATTTGGTGACTTATACAGATACAAACTTATATTTGCAGACTCAGAGGGAAAACGTTTTGTTATTGGATTTGAATTTATTTATTATGCACTAGAAGGCTAAAGGGTAAAATGCAGCAACCATATCATGGAAGGAAAGAAACATCAGGTACCAAGCAACCTGGGTCCAGGTCGGGCCTCTGGAATCCAAGCATGGATGGTAAGACAAGAACTCTAGCATCCCACTGACCACGGAGAGCCTTTGGGTCTTAAGGTGTCATCTGAAAGACACCCACACACCAAATAGCCTGGTATTCAATTTATTCTCTGCAGAAGATTAAAAACACATGTAATGCTTGCACAGATGTGAACTCGGGTTCTAGGAGAGGGTAGAGCCACCACTTAAACACTCAACCACCCCTTCAGGCAGAAGAAGCCGGTGTGCACTAAGACGCAGCCCTTGCTTTCAAAGAGTGCTTCTGTTTTCATTATCATTTAAGGCTGTACTCAGTGTTGAACAATAATAAGAAACTGGCAAGGGGGGGAATGCATGCACCCAAATCAGAGGCATACACAATAAAAATGCTATTATGGGCTTTTGTGAATATAAACAGTTTTTTAAATGAGACTGCTAAGACTGGCATCTACCTGGAAAAGAGCTCGGGTTACATATTCCGGCATTTGCACTGGTCACCAGGTTTGGCTGGATACTACAAATTGAGCTGGCTAATTCTTTTGCAATGAATATCAAATGCAGTCTGGTGGTGGGGCAAAGAAAAGAGACGTGGATTGAAGTGAAGGGCAGATAAAGGGCAGAGGGAAGGGGCTTGGAGTGCTATGGGGAAAATTGAAGAGGACAAAAGAATAAAATGGAACCAGAACTGTTTTCTGGGAACCCTGTCAAACTGGCTGTCCCTCATTGGACCTAAAGGTGATGTTCCACTACCTGGCTAGCTAGGTTCATAGAGCATGGGACTCTTAATCCCAGTGTTGTGAGTTCAAGCCACAATCGGTGTCTGCCTTTGGGAAAGTTTATGCATTCAACTCAAATTCATGGATAGTTAGCTCAGTGATTAAGAGCACTTGTTGTTTCAAAGGACCCAGGTTCGATTCCCCGCACCCACTTAGAAGCTCAACACCTCCTCAGACACCAGGCACACATGCAGCAAAAGACCTACATATAGGTAAAACACTCATACACATAAAGTAATAAAAAATAATATCTAAAAGAAAAAATTTAGATTGTTTTCCAGCCTTGACTACAGAGCAAGTTCCAGGATAGCCAGGGCTACATAGAGAAACCCTGTCTCAAAAAACAAAATACAAAAACAATTTTTTTTAAAAGATGAGCTTCATAGGACAGTCTTATCCACAATCCTGGATGTCTGAGGCACCAACTTCCTTTCCCTTCATTCTAGTAAAAGAATTGCAATAATTAATGTGTACTCAACATAAACAGAAGAATTTTAGTGCCGCTGCTTCCCTTACGATTGGTGATCATATCACAAGCCCATGAGCTCCAACTTGCTAAGGGGCCCCACAGAAAAGAGGCAAAGGTCCACAGAGCAATGTAAATCAAGCCTGAGGAGGGACTTTGTGAAGTGGAGGGTGTGGACACAGTATGTAAGAATCAGAATAAGTTGAGGATCCACTGGGCTGACTCCGTGGGTAAGGGTGCCTGCAGCCAAGCCTGAAGACCCAAGTTCAATCACCAGGAACCCACATGGTGGAAGAAGAGATCAGACTCCCTGATATCTACTCATGTATGTATGTGTTCCACATCCCAAAATAAGTAAATATAAAAACCTGTTTAAAAGTAAGTTGAACCCAGAGAGTCAAGTCAGCCCAAGGGTGGAAACAATGGCTTAGAATAGTCTCTATGCATCTTTTAAATCAAGACACAAAACACCTGCTCAAAACACCTAGGCCAGGGTGTGAGATGGGTGCTCTTGGGTCCCCAAGACCAGTGACTAGCAGTTGGAGGAGGCATAGGAGAATTGGAAATTTGCCAAGGGAATTTTACCATCTTCATCGGTCCTATCACCTATTGATACTGGGTCCTCAGGGTCTGAGTAAGAGATGAGTAGTGAGAACCAGGGGCCCTTGAGTAGGACTCAAACCAATCTTTCTTCTTGCCTTGACTATTTGGTCATTGGTGCCACCACTTTGTCTCCATGTCTCCTGAGCCAGTGCTGGGGTGACAGGTGTGTGCCACCACACTTGGCTTTTATGTGTGTTCCTCGGATCCTAACTCAGATCCCTAAACTTGCATGGTGTCTTAGTTAGAGTTTGTATTGCTGTGAAGTGACACCATGACCACAGCAACTCTTTTTTTTTTTTTTTTTTTTTTTTTTTGGTTTTTCGAGACAGGGTTTCTCTGTGGCTTTGGAAGCTATCCTGGAACTAGCTCTGTAGGCCAGGTTGGTCTCAAACTCACAGAGAACTGCCTGCCTCTGCAGGCCAAGTGCTGGGATTAAAGCCGTGCACCGCCACCACCTGGCCCCATGGCAGCTCTTATAAAGGAAAACATTTAATTAGGGTGGCTCACTTACAATTCAGAGGTTCAGCCCATTATCATCATGGCAGGGAGCATGGCCACATGCAGGCCGACATGGTGCTGGCTGTATCTTGATCAGAAGGCAACAGGAAATGGTCTCAGATACTGGGTGGTATCTTGAGCACAGGAAACCTCAAAGCCCACCCTGACAGTGACACACTTCCTCCAACAAGGCAAAACCTACTCCAACAAAGCCACACCTCCTAATAGTGCCACTTCCTGTGAGCTTATGGGGGCCAATTACATTCAAACTACCATACACGGCAAGCACTTAACTGATGGATCCACTCCCTGTCCCCACTTGATAATTTTTAAAGTGTCCTATCCTAGAGTCCTGAATGGTTTTTCAGTTAGGGGAGATACTGGAGAAAAAAACTACATATTTTCATTAAATTTTATACACTTATTTTGGGATACAGACTACATCAAGGCACATATGTAGAGGTCAGAGGACAACGTGCAGTAGTCTGTTCTCTTCTTCGCCATATGGTTCCCAGGGAATTGAACTCGGATGGCCAAACTTGGTCACGACAGCCTTTACCTGCTAAACCACATCTGTGGGCCCGTGTATATATATATATTTTAAAGACTGTTTCTCTTAACCCCAGGTGTTGAAGTTACTATGTAGCCAATCCCTGTCCTCCTGTCTTCATCTCTCAAGAGCTGGGATTAGAGGATTGTACCACCAGGCCAGGTTAAAACCATTCTTCACTAACCTCTGAGAAGAAAGCCTCTAGACCCACTTTAAGACAGCATTCTCTAAACCCAAGGCAAGCAAGTGTTCTGTGCCCTCTGACCTCCACCATTCAACTCAGATTAAAAATTCAAGAGCTTCACCAGAAACACCTGCCACGGGTCACCCCAGCAAAGAAATTTTGCAAAGTCACCAGCTTCTAACTCAATAAATTTGAGGGTAACTTTGGCTCGTGACATAATCCCTATCACTGGGGCCACGAGAGTTTCCAGCCCTAATGAAGTAGAAAGTATGTCCACAGCCCCACGAGGACACACACACATCCCTGCACACAGACAGAGACAACTTAATAAGCTCTGGCGGGATTTTGAAACTTCTCTCCCCAATAGCCCATGGAATTGAATTTCTGCTCTAAGTGCATACGTGGCTATGAGTTTTCCATTACTTGTTTAGGCAGACTATAAAACATTACTGTTAGCAGAGCTGCCGATTTACGAACAGGTTGCAGGCTTCAGGTTTGTGAGTTATTTGAAACTTTGAATGTGTTTTTCCCTAGAACCAAGAATATTTAGGTCTCCCAGCAGGAGCTCACTTAACCCACAAAGTGCTGCACTCTAATGTAAAGCAGCAATCTTCATTTTCTTCCTGCGGGTTGTGCACTCCGCACAAAGGCCTTCCGTGGCCAAGGTGCAGTGCGAAGGCAGAAATGGAGACGCATGGGAAAATGGGAAGCAGCAGACACTGTGCTGCATGTTAGCCCTTCCAGAGGGACAGTCACCCTCCAGTCTCTAGTAGAGGCTGCCACATGGCACAACAGGCCTAATGTACCAATCAGGGAAAGCCAAAGCCACAGATTTGTAAGGGAAAAGAGTTGGTGACTAATTGCAAAATTTTTCCAACACAATGATGATGAAACGAGACACTTCACCCATGATCAATGATGTTCCTGGCGGGGAAAGAAAAGTAGTTTTATTTTGACAAGTCAACACCAGAGAAGCGTTTCTTCACTTCTGGGGAGGTGGCTGGCTCATCCTGGGCACGCATCCCAAGACAAGGTTTTTCTTCTTTGCACGAAGAAGTTTCGTGTGTCTGTGGCTGACAATGACAGCATTGTTGGAGGCTGACAAATGGCACCGGGCTCTGAAGTTATCCCCTTCTGGCTCCAAAACTGACTTTGAGGCTGTAACCTCAAATGTGTGGAGGCCAGAGGTTACAGAAGAGTGTCTTCCTCAGTCTCTTTCTGCCTTATTTTTTAGAATATATTTTAGATTATTTATTTTTACGAGTCTGAGTATTTCGCCTGCACATATGTGTGTGTACCATGCACAGGCGTGCTGCCTGAGGAGGTCAGAAGGGAGCATCAGATTTCCTGGAACTGGAGTTATAGATGACCATGAGCCACTGGATGGGTGCTAGGAACCAAAGCCAGGTCCTCTGCAAGGGCAGCGAGTAACCTTAACTGCTGACACATCTCTCTGGCCCACTCCTGACACGTACACTTTGCTTTTTGAGACAAGGTCTCCCACTGAACCTGGAGCTCACTGATTTTGCTAGAATGGATGGCCAGCAACCCCCAGGGATCCGGCCTCTGCCTCCCAGTATGGAAAGTTCAGTGTTCTGGGGATCCAAACTCAAAACTTCATGTTTGTGTGGCAGACACTTTAGCAGCTGAGCCCTTTGAAGTCCCCTCCACCACTTTCTGATGTGTCACTGTCAGGTGTCTACAGGGCTTTAGACGTTAGGACATGCTCGTGTTTCTCTTTCACTTAGTGTTAGCTTTTATTCTTGCTTTGCTGTTATTGTTCTGTGGTTTCTGGTTTGCGCTTGGGAGTGGTTTTTTCAAACAGGGTCTACTATGCTGCTAAAACTGACCTTGATCTTGCTATGCAGCCCAGACTATCCTAAACTTAACATCTTCCTGCGTCTGCACAGGCATGTGCTAACATGCCCAGCTCTGTTTTATATGGTTTTAAATGTGATATGGGTTCACTATAGCAAATTTAGAATTCCCCCAGAAGTAATCACCATTAGTGACTTCTTTTTTCATTTTTGTTGTTGTTGTTCCTCTGTGTAGCTATGGCTGTCCTGGAACTCGCTCTGTAGACCAGGCTGGTCTCAAACTCACAGAGATCTATCTGCCTCTGCCTTCTGAGTGCTGGGATTAAAAGAATGTGCCACCATCGCCAGGCTAATTTTTTTTTACATTGTACGAGCGCAGTGGATTAAATGATACCTCATGCATATGTATCCCTGCCCTTATCTCTGGATTCTGTGGACATGTCCTAATTTAAGCAAAGGTCTTGGCAGATACAGTTAACGATGTTGAGATGAAGCGATTATGGGTTTTCCTGGCAGGTTCAAATTGCTAACAGAATGTCTTTACAAAGGACAGACATATGATCTGGGGACATGACTCAGTGGGTAAAGGACACTTGCTGCACAAGCATAAGTTGAGTTCAGATCCCGAGTGCCCATGTACAAGCTGAGTATGGACGAATGCCTGTAAATCTAGCACTAAGAAGAGGGGGGACACAGTAAGATAGGAACGCTGCATACCAGGGTTGTTTTGGTTTTCACATGGAGTCTAGGGATAACTCAAATCCTTGTGTTTGCAAGGCAAGCTCTTTCCCCGCTAAGCCATCTCCTCAGCCTCAGTAGCAGAATTGTGAACTATGCTGAGATGTGTTTGGAACACCTGTTCCATGTGGAGCCCCACAGACAAGCTCCAGCTTTTCAGTGCACTGTTCACACCTTGTCCTTTCAAAGCTGTCAGTAGAATTTCCCCAAAGTCCATGTTTAACCTGGAGGAGAGCGTAAGTCTAAAGTGCCTCCCATGCTGGGAGAAGTACCTAGACATTCCCAGTCCACCCCTCCTCAACAGAACCACTTCTGTCACCATTCCACCTTCCTGGGGCTTTTGGAGAGGGTCCTGCCAGACTTGGGATTTCTGGTCTCCAGAACCATGACAGAATAAACCTGTGTTTTCCCAGGTTTGTGATGATTTGACACAGCAGTTCAAGGAAACAAATCCAAAGTCACACACACACACACACACACACACACAACCTGTGGCAGTCAGCTTTTCATCACCGTGACAAATGCCCAAGAAAAATGCCTCAGATAAGCAAGAATGATTTGGGCTCATGGTTTCAGCCGGTGGTTGGCTGGCCTGAGGTAAAGATGAAGGCTGCAGTGGTGTAAGGGAGCAGACCAGAGTCTACAGTTACTTTTCTGCAATTGTGACCAAATATACTGACAAAAGCAACCTAAGGGAGAAAGGGTTTGTTTGAGCTCACAGCTCAAGGGTATCATAGTCCTTCACGGCAGTGAAGTCATGCTGGCCAGAGCATGATGTTGCTGGTCATACTGCGTTTGCAGACAGGAAGCAGGGGGTGATGAGTGATGATACTCAGGTCACTTTCTTCCTTTCTTCAATCCAGGACTCCACTCCACAAAATGGTGGAGCCTGGAGGTAAGGTAGGCCATCTCAGATCAGTTAACCTAATCTACACAGTCCCTCACAGGCACACCAAAGCCTTGTCCCCTGTCAATTCTAGAGCCTAACTAGTTGACAACAAAATTAACAGTCACAGATTAATTCATTCCCTCAATGCATGGCCCTTTTTAATTTTTAAAAATATTTTTATTGCTGGGTGTTGGTGGTACATGCCTTTAATCCCAGCACTCAGGGAGGCGGAGGCAGGCAGATCTCTGTGAGTTTGAGGCCAGCCTGGTGAATTCCAGGACAGCCATATCTACACAGAGAAAACCTGTCTCAAACCCCCCAACAAACTTTTATTTGTGTTTGTGTTTACAGCACCTGTGTGGGTTCCCAGAGGGGGCAGAAGGTATTGGATCTCCAGGAGCTGGGGTTACAGCAAGCTTATAGCTGCCCAAATTGGGTGCTGAGAACTGAACTCTACTCCTCTGGAAGAGCAGTGTGTGCTCTTAACCTCTGAGCCATGTCTTCGTGCCCACTTTGTTCTTTCTTTTTTTTTAAGATTTATTTATTTATCACATATACAATGTTCTGCCTACATGCCAGAAAAGGGCACCAGACTGAACTGTAGATGGTTGTGAGCCACCATGTGGTTGCTGGGAATTGAACTCAGGACCCCTAGAAGAGCAGTCAGTGCTCTTAACCTCTGAGCCATCTCTCAAGCCCACTTTGTTCTTTCTTTTTTTTTTAAGATTTATTTATTTATTACACATACAGTGTTCAGCCAGGAGAGGGCACCAGATTGAATTGTAGACGGTTGTGAGCCACCATGTGGTTGCTGGGAATTGAACTCAGGACCCCTAGAAGAGCAGTCAGTGCTCTTAACCTCTGAGCCATCTCTCAAGCCCACTTTGTTCTTTCTTTTTTTTTTAAGATTTATTTATTTATTACACATACAGTGTTCAGCCAGGAGAGGGCACCAGATTGAATTGTAGACGGTTGTGAGCCACCATGTGGTTGCTGGGAATTGAACTCAAGACCTCTGGAAGAGCAGTCAGTGCTCTTAACCTCTGAGCCATCTCTCCAGCCCCCCACTTTGTTCTTTCTTAAGTTAGCTATTTCTTGAGGATACATCTGAACATGAAGATTGGCCTTTTCCTTCTTGGTAAGTTCAATATATTCTATGAATGTGCTCTGTCACTGTTTTCATGGAATCTAAATGAACTGGGTAATAATATTGCAACAATAAGCTGGAGTTGGCCCTCTTTGCTTGTCTGCAATTGGAGTCATTGTATACGTATGGATAGACATAGATAGATAGATAGATAGATAGATAGATAGATAGATAGATAGACAGACAGACAGACACATACCGATATATTTAAGATGTTGTTACTGCTCCGCCACGTCTGGCTTTCCACTTTCTGCCTTGGAATTGAGAGTGGCTGAGTGACTGCACTGACTAGTGATGTATGGAAAGAATTCCTGGTGTCCTTCAGCGCTGCAAGCTTCAGGAAGTAGTATTCAACCTGCTTCATTCTTTCCCCCTGAAATACAGAAGGACCTCTGTCTGCCTACTCTCCTGGTGAGTGTGACAGGTGGACTAAAGAGACTGATGATTTGACTGAGGAGTCTATCCATGTTGTTGAATTTACAAAAGTTTGAGGGAGTTTTGTTACTGCAGCACTCCTAGACAACCATAACAAATTCTAATATATAATGCTTATTTTACATACACATGTTTCTGTTCTTTTAAAAAGGAGAAATTACCATTTTCCAAAGCAATTCAACTCATCCATATACTTCCAATAGAAAACAGCATGGTGGTACACACCTATAATTCTCAGTACTCTGGAGGCAGGGGTAGTTTGGGCTACATAGCAGATTCTAGGCCAGTCAGGATATACAGCAGAGGATTTTCTCAAAAATAAGATATTATTATAGAATTCAAAGTATGTCCACCCCCAAATAGTCACAAAAATGTTTATACTAGTATTATACATAATAGTGGAAAAGTGGAATTTTTGCAAACATCCATTATCTGATAAATGAATAAAGCATGATTTATCAATAAAATGAAGTGCTATTCAACAACTTTTAAAAACAAAATTGATGACATATGGCATGACATAGATAGACCTTAAAGACATTACACTAGGATGTTGGGTGTGTAGCTTAGTGGCAGAGCACTTGCCCAGAATGTACAAGATCGTGGGTTTAATGGTCAGCTCTGAAGAAAAGGAAAATATTATACTTTGTGAAAAAAAAGGCAGTCACACAGAAATGTATACTTCTGATGTTATAAAATGTCCAGAAGATGCCAGTTATACAGACATCAAGTAAGACTGCAGGTTGCTGGGGCAGAGAGGGGAGTAAGGGTGGTAGCTCTAAGAACAGGGCTGGAGGGATATAGCTCACCAGTCCAGAGCACTTGCCGCCACCCAGCACCCAGGCTCAGCTGCCAGCACCCACACTGGGCAGCTCCACAAGCTGACTGGAGAGCCACACCTTGCCTCCTGGAGCACTGCACACATACGGCACACATACAGATAAGTAGGCGCACACACACATATACACATAAAAATAATTCTTAAAAGAATGGGATTTATTTTTGAGATGACCAAGATGTGTCAAACTTGCCTAAACTTATTTATGAAGAATTGAGCATATCTATCAATAAAATAACTCATGAGCTACATATACATATATATGTGCGTGTGTATATATATATATCATAGTATGTTTATAATTGTACAGGTAATATAAAAGGTATATAATTATAATAAATGTAGTTATTTAAATTTAGTTGAATATATTTATAATTATATGCATTTTTATTTCTTCACTTTGGTTTGGGGGATTGAACCCAGGACCTTAGACATGCTAAGCAAGTGCTCTACCACTGAGCTACACCCCCATCCCTGAACTGCACCTCTGAAGGGAGCCCTATGTGGTCCATGAGTTATGCCCATAAAGCTGCTAACAAATCAAATAACTATGGAAAGGAAGCTTAAGTATTGTGAATGGTTAGTTGTGGCCTGTTTAGTGTTAATCAACTATATCCTATTTAGTTGGTTTTCCTTTTTACAGTTCACCCAGATGATGGATGTAATGGGCCATAGAGAGGAAACTCCATGTTATCAGGATTATAAATCTCATGCCGGTGTTAGCCAATAAGTAGGGCATGTGTGTTACTGTTAGGTCTGCATCCACTAACGAAGAGGCTAGCTTCAGGTTATTGTCTACAGTTTCATATACATTGAAGGAACAGCGCTTCCAAGGCTAAAGACTAGCCCTTCCCTCTGGCTTCTGAATCAGGGATTGGTAGGTCCCAGGGGCTTCAGAGAAGGGGAAGTGCTGTTCCGTTGTAACTGTGCTACCTCAACCTAATTAAAGAACAATGTGTGTAGAGCTAAAAGGATCTTCTTTTTTTAACTTTTTTTTTTTTTAATTTTGGAACTAGCTCTTGTAGAGCAGGCTGGCCTCGAACTCACAGAGATCTGCCTGCCTCTGCCTCCCGAGTGCTGGGATTAAAGGCGTGCACCATCACTGCTTGAACTAGAAGGATCTTGAAGGCTAAATGGCAAACAGGACAAGATTCTTGTGGTTTCTAGGATCTAAGTTGTTTCTCTCATGGGCAAAAGAGTATGTTTTTATGATATCTCTTGAAGTGTGTGTGAGAGAGAGAAAGAGAAAAGGGAGGAGGGGAGGGAGGAGAGACCCTTGCTTCCTTCCACCCCAAACACTGCAGTCAGAGATGGACCCTTCATGGTCTGCCGTCCACCGCAGCCCCGCGTGGAAGGTGCACTGCGCATGTCCCAGTGCGGCTATGTTGGGCTCCATCACTGAAGTCAGATGAAGGAGGACTCAGTGGATGCTGACATTTTAAATTTACAAGTCTGATCTTCAAGAGATGCCAGACGTCCTTTCACCTGTTACAGGGATTCTAAGAGAGGATGACTCTTAATTTGACACAGCCCCCCTCCACTTGGTGAAGAACTGTTGGACAAAACAATTGAGTGAAGCCTTGCTACCCTCCCTGGGGGAGGAGGGGCCTCTCTGTGCAAGTCTCCAGAGTGAAGTCTGAGCCCAGGTGACTCAGCTCTAAAAATGTGCAACCTTTGTTCACTGAGTCACTTCACTAGAAAGAGATTTTTAAAAAATAATTTAACTTTATTTTATATGCATTGGTGTGAAGGTATCAGATCCCCTGGAACTGGAGCTACAGACAATTGTGAGCTGCCATGTGGATGCTGGGAATTGAACCCGGTCTTCTGGAAGAACAACCATTGCTCTTAACAGCTAAACCATCTCTCTAGCTCCCGAAAGAGATTTTTAAAAAATCATTTTGGTAGACAGAATTCTAAGATAATCCAAGATTCCTGGCCCTTTGGTGTAGACACATTTTACCCCAGTTACTTGTTCAAATGAGAATCTTGGCTCTGGTGTGAAGGGCCTTTTAAACAAAATTTAGATTCCAAGTGTATGGTGGCATATGCCTTTAGTCCCAGTGCTCAGGAGGCTGAAGCAGGTGGATCTCTGAGAGTTCAAAGCCACTTCAGACTATATAACCTTGTCTCAGAAAAAAAAACAAAAAGTTAAGAATTGTTGTAGAATATTATTTTAAGATGTGTTACAAATGGGCTTTTTGGGAGCCCATTCCTTATTGAGGGATACTCTCTCAGCCTAGATACATGGGGGGAGGGGTTAGGTACTGCCCCAAATGATATGTTAGACTTTGATGATCCCTCATGGGAGGCCTCACCCTCTCTAGGGAGTGAATGGGGGGTGGGGTGAGGGTAAGTGGGGGGCATGGGAGGACAGGAGGGAGAGGGAACTGGGTTTGGTATGTAACACAAGATTTTTTAATTTAAATAAAAATTTATCTTAAAAAAGATGTGTTACATTTATTTATGCTGTGGAATATTTGTTTAATGATGCAAAGATGTGTTACATTCTTTTATGTTACATTTGTTTAACTCTGTGAAGCTGTGTTACTTTGCCTATCTAAAACACCTGATTGGTCTAATAAAGAGCTGAACAGCTGGCTAATTGTGAGGCAGGAGAGAGGATAGGCAGGGCCGGCAAACAGAGAATAAATAGACGGAGAAAAAGGAAACGAAAGAGGAGGAGGCACAAGATAACAAGGAAAGGAGAACGCTGGGGACCAGCCACACTCACAAGGCCAGACATGGAGTAAGAAGGAAAGAAAGGTATATAAAATAGAGAAAGGTAAAAGCCCAGAGGCAAAAGACAGAGGAGATTAGTTAATAAAAGCTGGCTAGAAACTAGCCAAGCAAAAGCCTGGCATTCGTAAGAATGCAACTCCAAGTGTGTATTTATTTGGTGGCTGGGTGGCAGGCAAAGAACCAGAGAGTAAAAGACACCACCAACAAAGAATAGCTACAATTTTAAGTTTCAACCTGTATTCTCTTGCTTTATAGCCTGATATAAAAGTGTCCTTTATGTGCCTTTTAGTTTGCTTATTAAACAATGAAAATAGTAGAAGTTTCTATCTTTAATTTATCCCAAACCTGGAGATTCAGTATTCCTTGTTTCCTTTTCCTTGTTTCTCTATAAACCTTGTTGTATTTCTATTGATTTCAGAACTCTTAGATTATTGACACAGGATGTAAGATCAGATTTGTTCACTCCAGCTCAGACGTATGCAGTAACAAAATAGAATAGGAAAAATCTGTGATGAATTTACACCGTGAAATAATTATCTATTGTGACCTGCTGAAACATTCCGACAAGATGGGTGAAAACTTAATCTCATCAAAGAAAATCAATCAAAAAAATTAAACCACAACTGCAATGTTTCTATTTTTGAATTATAATTGGCAAGCCAGGTGAATTTTCTTCTACTCTGCCTCAAGACTCAGGATTTTCTTTTCTTTTGCTGTGTTAATCAATGAAGCTTAGCTTCTAATTAATGTTGGACCTCCGAGCTCCTTGAATAGAAGTGTTGTTAAAATACTAACCTGTTTGTTTGTTTCTTTTTGTCTCCGATAATTGGATACATTTTAACAGTGGTATGTGAAAGGTGAAGGTTTTCACTATCAGATAGTCCCATGGAAGGGACTAGGTAAAGCACTTAATTTGAAAATGGGAAAAAAAAATCAATGAAACAGCACCTCCTAGTGGTAGAACACCAGAGTTATCAGGTTACCAATACAGTAAAAATAGGGCTGAGACAGACCTGAGTGTAAAATCATTAGAGCAAGTTAGCAGAACATCTCAAAATAATCATTGCAAAGCAGGTTATTGGGGTTCCTTAAATGTTTTGAATGCCAAATCAAAGATCAATATTAACCTCCAACATATAGGAAATGAAATTTTCCCTAATACAAGTAACAAAGTGGAGTCAGGCAGGGATTGCACATATCTTTAGTCTCAGGACTTGTGAGGAGAGGCAGGTGGATGAGTGAGTTGAAGGCCAGCCTGATCTACAAATTGAGTTCCAGGACAGCTAGAACTGTTGCACAGAGAAATCCTGTCTCAAAAGAAAAGAAACCAAAAAAAAAAAAAGTAACAAAGTTGTCACAACAGCCATTTGCACCCCACTGCCATGGGGTACAAGTGAAAGCCATTGACTCTTTAGGCAATGGAGTAATTGTACACATCCACATGACCTATTAGAACCATTGATTCATTAGCATCAGGACTCAGCACTATCTGTGCAGCTGGGCATATTTTTATAATTTTATGAGATTGCTAAGGCTCCAGAAGTTAGATCAACATCTGAGTGGCACTGTCTCCAATTCTGTAACCCTGTCACTAAGCTCCTTGTGGCCTGCCATACGGAATGGGCCCCCACCCTACAGCTCTCCATGTTTGCAAAGTAGAAGGCTGGACAGCTGGGCCGTTGCTATGGGCACTCTGCAGCCAGCCTGCTTAGGTTCAAAGCAGACTTTGCCACTCACTTGGTCTGTGGCCTGGGTGGTTGATTCACTCCTTCCTGCCCCATTTCTTTCCCTGGAAAATGTATTTGCAAACAGTAGTGTAGTCAAGATGGTGCTTTTAGAACTAAGTGTGAGAATCCAGCAAGTAAAACACTGGGCATGACAGTGCACACCTGGAAGCTCAACCAGGGGGACTGAACTATGGAGACAGCCTTGCTCCCTGCTTCCCTGCCCCCCAAAAAGAAAGAAGAAAGGAAAAAAGCGGAAAAGACACGAAGGTGAAATACAACGGCTGGGCTGAAGAGATGGCTCAGAGGTTAACAGCCCTGGATGCTCTTCCATAGGTCCTGAGTTCAATTCCAACAACCACACAGTGGCTCACAACCATCTGTCAAGATCTGGTGCCCTCTTCTGCCCTACAGGCATACATGCAGACAGAACACGTATACACCTCAGCTGTCAATTTGATGAGCTCTAGAGTTACAGGGAAAGCAGCCTGTGGGACTGTCTGAGAGGGTTACCTCAGTTAGACTGGCTGAGGTGAAAAGACTCCCGCACTGTGGGCAGCACCGTTACCTGGGCCAGGATGCTGGAGTGGATAAAAAGGAGGGCAGGAACAGAGAGAGCACCAGCATTCATCACTCTGATTCCCAGCTGTGCACACAAGGTGACCAGCTGCCTCACTCTCCCACCACCCTGCTTCCCTGCCAGGGTGGACGGCTTCCTGGAACTGTGGACCAAGATAACCCTTTCTCCATTAAGATACTTCTGTTGGGAGTATTTTATTGCATTTTACTCCTTTTGTGTGCATGCACATGCCACTGTGTGTGTGTGCCACAGCACACATGTGAAGTCAGGGACAACCTACAAGAGTTTGCTCTCTATGGGTACTGGAAATCAAACCTGGGTACTCAGGCTTGGCAGCAGGTTCCCTTACCACTAAGCAATGTCACCAGCCCCCTCAGAGTATTTTATCAGAGCAACAGAAAGGGAAGAAAGAAGACAGGAAAAGGAAGAGAGAGAAGAGAAGGCACTTAGAACATTTCATGGCTTCCAGTTACAAGCCAAGAATCCTCCGCTGTGATTAACTGGTACAACACAGGTTGCCCAGCCCCTCAGAGTTGCAAACTTTGGGTTATCTTTAACTCTTGGGATCCATACAAGCTATCAACAGTACACGCTTGATATAAGCCAAGTGGCTGAGAAGCAATCAACAGTAGTGTACTGCTTGAGAGAAGACTGCAGATGAGAACAAAATGTATGCGTCCTTACTTGGCATCCTGCTGCATTGTTTGACTGTGTTGCAGTAAGCATGTTGTACTATAGTCAAAATAAATAAATCAATAAGTAAATAGACACAGAATATTCCAAAGCTTGCTTCTGTAATGAGCTCATCTTCTGGAATTTCTTTGTACATCTACCATTCTGGGCCTCTCAGTCCGCGGCAGAGTTGCCTACTCCCTCCCAAGGCTAACCTTGGATGAGGTTTTGATTATGAATCACTAAACACTGGGTTTTACATCCCCAAGGTGCATGTGTAAGAAGGCTTGTGGGTGCTGTGACTGGTCCAAAGTGTAGGCACACTTGTGCTCAGACAGAGGAAGATGGAAGCCATGCACCAGGGCACCACCACCCAGCTTATTTGTCTATTTTAAACACCATCTTGCAAGTATTAGACAAGTTTCTTGGTGTACTCTAACAACTAAGCCACATCTCCAGCCCTCTTAATCTCTTAACTGGGAGTGTACTTTGGTCACGACAGTTTGCCGTGAACTCTTGAGCTTGCTTTTCCTTCCCCTGCCTGCCAAGTGCTGGGGTTCTCGTGTGCTCAGACCTGGAAAGGGTTTACTTCTCCTGTCCAAGAGTCCACTGGGAAGGGGGAGGTCAAGCTCTGCTCTACAGTCTTTCAGGAACCAAAGTAGACAGGGGCTCTGCCATCTTTAATGCTGGTTTGCCAATTTCTGGGCTTTGGCATCTAGCTAGTGCAACTATTAGGGAAAACATGTAGGTGGGGAGTTGGGTGAGGGAGTATTATGAGCCATTCCAGGAAATGGTGCTATTATATTCCGCCAAATGAAACCCAGACATACGGCCACTATCCATCCATTTGTGAGGCAAGACACCATGGATCATCAGTGTGGATAAGAATCTGGCAAAGATGCCGGGTGGTGGTGGCACACACCTTTAATCCCAGCACTCAGGAGGCAGAGGCAGGTGGATCTCTGTGAGTTCAAGGCCAGCCTGGTCTACAGAGCGAGTTCCAGGACAGCCTCCAAAACAATACAGAGAAACCCTGTCTCGTAAAACCAAAAGAATTTGGCAAAGGCAATTCATCCTATCTACCATAAGGGATCACATACTGAAGCATGCTAAGTATGGATTCCAAGTGTGCAGTGGTTCACTTGGCTTAATGGCTTATGGAGGGGTTTATGCCAAAAGAGTTAGAACGCCCAAGCAAAGGATAGACGGTGAGCTGGGCTAAAGCTGTCCCAAATAACTAGGGTGAAGCTGGTGATGGAATGGATTGACTCATTTAGGGCTAAGGGCTCATTCTGGTAAGTTGCTGGTTTAACTGGTTCTTGGTGCCTGCCTTCAGACCTTGAAGAACACACTTCCTGCTGATGCCCTGGAACTGGAGTTACAGACAGTTGTGAGCTGCCATGTGGGTGCTGGGACTTGAAACAGGGTCCTCTGAAAGGACAGCCAGTGCTGTTAACCACTGAGCCATCCCTCCAACTGAACCTTGAATTTTTGATCCTATGGTTTCTACTCTCAAGCGATGGGATTGTAGGCCTGTGTGCTACCCCACCTAGTTGGCTTTTTTGTTTTTTGTTTTTTGTTTTTGGTGCATAGGATAGAACTTAGTGCTTGCTAGGCAAGAGCTCTACCATCTAAGCTATATCCCCAATCTTATTTTAAATACTGATAAAAATCAACTCTCGGTAGAACCCTAGATATGCTCTATTCCTTAAAGGGTCGTTCTTTTGCAGACAATTTCAAGCCACAAAGTGCTGAAGAGAGATATTAAGGGCAGATTAGGGCCTAATCAAAGTCATTCCTCTAGTCCCATAGAATCAGAGACTTTAAAAAGATAGAAAGGGAACTGCAGAGGGACTTGTAGACAATTGTCAAAAGCATTTTTATATCGGGAACAATTTTAGCTACTCACTGTCCTCTGGGCACTCTGGAACTAACTCCCATGTTAGAGGATACATTTTCATATAATATCCACATATATTACATATATAATGGTTGAGGATAGCTTTTGGGACCCTCCTTGCCTGTGTACCAGCTCTATACTGGTTTCCCATTTGTGCAAGTTCACCTTGAGTTTCACTATAACTTGACAAGGAGGAACAATGAGGAGGGAATCATGACTCTTTATGCAATCCCTTAGGGTGAAATGAGAGGCTAGACTTGGTTTAATTCAGCAACATTGTTAGAGCCCTGTGTTTCCAGCCAGCTGGGCCAGTCAGCTTAACCAGAGCTTGCCAAGCAGTAAATTCCTTAGGTGCAGGCCCTGTGGCTTTCTCACCTGTGAATAGATGGTACTTAAGAACTTGCTTTGGGCCTGGCGTTGGTGGCGCATGCCTTTAATCCCAGCACTCGGGAGGCAGAGGCAGGTGAATTCCTGTGAGTTCGAGACCAGCCTGGTCTACCAAGAGAGTTCCAGGACAGGCTCCAAAACAATACAGAGAAACCCTGCCTTGAAAAAAAAACCAAAAAAAAAAAAAAAAAAAAAACTTGGAGTTGACCAGTTTCTAGCTTAACATTAGTTCTGTCACTTAATAACTAGGTATCCTTGGCCACTTAAGCTCCCTAATGCAGCCTCACACAGCCTGCAAAATGGGGATACAAACAAACGCCCACTCCTTTGATTTGTGGAAACTAAATGAGACTCTTGTGTGTGAAGCTGCTAACCATAGCTTCAGTGGGCTGAGTGCTTGGAGAAGCAAGGGTGTGTGGTCGTCCAAGATACTGTCCTTTTTGTCAAGAGCTACAAGCATAGTACTTAATGATCGCGTCAATAGCAGTTTTAAGAATTTCTATGCCAGAGGCTGTCAACGCTATAAAAGTTGTAGAGTGTTTACCCCAGAAGGACTGGCTTTTATTTTATCTGTAGTGTTTGAATGTTTGCCTGTATTAAAATTTAAAATAAGCACATTTTGAAGGGGAAAACATGTTTGGCCAGCAGGGTTACCAGCTTTGCTGAGCCTTTTGATTATTTTAGTTACTGCAAAAGCAAGGACAAGAAAACTCTAGTTATTACCCGTTAATATGGCAGCCCTTCCCACACGGGCCTGTGGGTAGAAACAAAGTAAAATAACCATTTCACTCGGGACTTTTAGACCAGCTATCACACCCTACCGTCATGCCCGTTGGTCCTTGGGGGTCAACAGTTTATATACACTCTTCCCGGCTCAGGGGCAACTAAGGCTTACAGAGGAATCTAGGCGCAGGCTGGGCTGGGCCAGGCAGACCCTCAGGCCCAGAGAGGTCGTTCCCGGTGCCGGGACCGCTCTTGCCGCTGCCGGCCCGACCGGGCCCGAGGGGCGGGCCCCAAGCCTCGGCCTCGCCTCCCGCTGCCGCCCGCCGCTTCCCGGCCGCCGTGCCGGGCGAAGGCACCAGCATGTTACAGAAGCGGGAGAAGGTGCTGCTGCTGAGGACTTTCCAGGGCCGGACGCTGCGGATCGTTCGCGAGCACTACCTGCGGCCTAGCGTGCCCTGCAACAGCCCGCTCTGCCCGCAGCCCGCCGCCTGCCTCAACGGTCAGGGCCGGGAGGGACCGGGGAGGCCGGGGCCCGAGGAGCGAGGGAGGCCGGGGCCCGAGGAGAGGAGGAGGCCTGGGCCTGACGTAGCGAGGGCTGCCGGGCACGAGCGAAGGGAGCCGGACCCGAGGAGAGAGGCGAGCTGGGGCCGAAGGAAAGAGGAGGCCGAGGCCCAAGGAGCAAAAAAGAGCCCGGGCCTGGCGTCATGATGGTGACCGAGCACTAGTGAAGGGAGCCGGGACCTACGGAGAGAGGAGAGCCGGGGTCTGAGTAACGAGGGCAGATTTGGCCTGGCGTCAAGGGCGGAGCCAGAGCGAGCAAACACAACCTGGGCTTGGCGGAACCAGGGCAGCCCGGGAGGCGGCCCGGAGCGTCCTCTGCGTGTCGTGTAGTCCCTCCTGCGGGTGGGAAGCAGGCGACGCCCTCCTGCTGCTTCGGGGGCGCCCCTCGCGGGACTCATCTACAGCAGTGGCGGCGTCAAATGGGGGGGGGGGCGCCGAAACGAGCCTGGCGTTCCCTCGGCTCAGAGGCTCAGGGTGCTTCGGTTTTCCTAGGGACCTTAAAGGCTACCTTAAAGGCCTATGGCGCCTCCCTCTTTCCGCCCACAGCTCGGAGGCGGTGAGATAGGCAAGGCCAGCTCGCTCGAAAGAGGCAGCTCCGGTCTGATTGCTGAGCGCACTGCTGGGCAGGTGACTTGGCCTGCTCTGCTCCTGCCAGAATGCAGACCCTCCAGCACGACAGTTTCTTCATTGTAGGAGACTCGGGTTGGGGACTGCTGGGGACCAGATTCCCCCCCCCCCCCCTTTTTTTAGGCTGTAGGGTTGCTGTATGTTAGCCCTAGTGGGAGATGAGCATGGGTGGTCTTTTCAGAATATAGGATTAAGGACACAGCTTGACGAAACAGCTGACTACACTGCCCATTCTTTCTAGTACATTCTCTTCAACCCTTAGGAGCAGTGGTTCTCAATCTTCCTAATGCTGCAACACTTTAATACAGTTACTCATGTTGTGCTGACCCCCAACCATAAAATTATTTTGTTGCTACTTAATAACTGTAATCTTGCTACTGTTACAAATCGTAATGTAAATATCTGATATGCGATCATCCCCAGAGCCATGACCCACGAAGGTTGAGAATCACTGTCTTAGAGCCTTGTAGCCAGCCATGTCGAGAAGCTTCAGAGTAACTTTGGAATTTTTAGGTACATACAAGTAGCTAATACACACATGTATTACCCGTGCAGTTACCTATGTGTGTCTATGTAGATGGAGGTATATAATGGATATGTAAATATTCATCAGAATGTTCATGCATGTCAGTGATGAGTTAATAGAAACTTAGCTTTCTGCCGAGTACACTTAAAATACCAGTCACCCTCTCCCGCAGTACTGGCAATAGTATAAACCATGTCGGGCTTGCATTAATCACAACTTCAAAAGAGAGAGAGAAGGTGGCTGTGAATCTACTCTGGACTTGGAGCCTCTACCAAAGTAGATTTGTCTTGTCTTTTAAAAACTTCAAGGTGAAATTAAGATGAGAAGTTATTTTGCACACCCGGGGCACTGTGACATTGAAATAGTCATAAACCAGGTTTGAAAATGTTGCCTAATCGCTTCCGCTCTGAATTATGTTTCAGATGGGAAGCTCTTGTCTGCTGAAGTGACTCATTATGTGATCCCAGACTGGAAAGTTGTCCAGGATTACCTTGAGGTCCTCGAGTTTCCTGAGTTGAAGGGAATTATTTTCATGCAAACGGCTTGTCAAGCTGTGCAGCATCAGAGAGGCCGGAGGTATCTGGTTTGCTTTATTTATTTATTTATTGTGAAGGTTCCCCCACTCCCTTTAGCAAGGTCCTTTGTTAGAGGGGAGGAAGAGGAATTCATTATTTTGTCAGAAAGGATTTTTGAAACTAATTTGGTATTCTCTTTGCTGGTAAGGAATGCAGTAACATTTTATATGTGCACTTCAACACCTGGCCAAAAGATCTGACTATAGATCAATAAACTGCAGTGTCCCTGGGATGCTGGTATTTAAGATTCTATGGTGAATTGGCTTCTGGTTTACATTTTTATAAGCAGCACAATTGTTTCTTCTTATTTTTGCTAATGTATATTATTTAATCTTCTTATTGTTGGATACATTGTTTCAGGAGCATTCTTTTCTCAGTAAAAGAACTTTTAAATCTTATCTTCCTTTATTGTGGATGCAAATTGTACTTACAGTGATTTATTCCGTGAAATTAAAAATGTAGCTCATTCTTATTTTTAGATTATCCTGTAACTATCAGCCATAGTAATTGTATTTGCTGAACAAAACATTCTTAATTGAACCAGTTTAAAATATTTGCCTTGTGCCTAAATGAAAGAAAAGTTGCCCCTTTCTGTCCAAATATCCTAAAATACAGTTTTGCTTCATTTAACAATTGGAAACTTTTATGATCTGAACTTAAAACTATGAGATAGCATGTTAAATAATACCCCAAGTTATTTAACAAGAGAAAACTGTATTTATTCTATTTTTAAGATGTTCTGGTTTCTTCAGACTTTGGTAGTAAACGATAAAGTTTTCTTTATTTGTATATGAAAATGATAAATTGTCCTCATGCTCAGTTCAGAAAAATATGCCTTAGCTGGAATTGCCTGGGTTTTTTTTTTCAAATTGAGTATTTTAAAATGAGCTTGAAGTTGATTTTATTCAGCCACAGAGATATAGATGTTTGCACACATCCAGGTTTAAACACTGCTGCAGGTGTCGTATTTCAATTTCTTCTACTAAAATCAATTTGTTGTTATCATTCGGTTCGTTCACACACTGCAAGCCTCTTCAACTTCTGTTTTCTAAAATGTTTTTAATATTAGGATTGTTTTGAAAACCAATTCTTGAGACAACCGAAAGCAAGGAGTTGGAATTTAAATGTCCTTTCTCCTGACTGTTTCCGTAGTTAGGCTGATGAAGACCTGCTGCTATTGACTGTTTCCATAGTTGGGTTGATGAAGAGCTGCTGCTATTGGGTTTTGCTGAGCCTTACTTACCCTGTGTGCTAGTACTCTGTATGAGAAAGCAAAAGGTGAGGAGTTGGAAAGTAGACCCAGCTATACCCCGTGTTTTTCATTAGATAAGCACTTTGTCAGCTCCTACTGATGGTGACTTTAACAGATAAACCAAGTGCTGGGATGCAAGTCACTCTGCCTTAGTTAGGGTTTTTATTGCTGTGGAGAGACACCATGACCACAGCAACTCTTTTTTTTTTTAGCATTTATTTATTTATTTATTTATTTATTTATTTATTTATTGTGTATACAGTGTTCTCTCTGTATGTATCCCTGCAGACCAGAAGATGGCACCAGATCTCATTACAGATGGTTGTGAGCCATCTTGTGGTTTCTGGGAATTGAACTGAGGTCCTCTGAAAGAACAACTAGTGTTCTTAACCATCTCTCCAGCCCCAACTATGGCAACTCTTGTAAATGAAAACAGTTAATTGGGATGGCTCACTTTCGGTTCAGAGATTCAGTCCATTTTCATCATGGTGGGGAGCATAGCAGTGTACAGGCAGACATAGATGAGAGTCCTACATCTCACAGGCAACAGGAAGTTGACCGAGACACTGGGCGGTATCCTGAGCATAGGAAACCTCAAAGCCTGTCCCACAGTGACACATGTCCTCCAACAAGGCCATACCCATTCCAACAAAGCCACACCTCCTAACAGTATCACTCCCTATGAGATTACATTACTACATTTAAACTACCATACATGCAAATGTTACAGTATCAGCCCTGTTTCGTTTTGTTTTGTTTGTTTTTTGGTTTTTTTATTTATTTATTTTTCAGTTTAAATTTAGATAAGAAACAAGGTTGCTTCACAAGTCAGTTCCAGGTCCCTCTCCCTTTCCCTCCCCTCCTCCCGTGCCCTCCCCCCCAACCCCCTCCATTATCCCCTCATTTCCCCAGGGAGGGTGAGGCCCTCCATGGTGGTGTCCATAGTCTGTCATTTCATCCAGGGCAGGGCCTAGACCCTTCCTCAAGAGTTCAGGGTGAGAGTGCACCTCACATTGTTGGATGGGAGTCCAAAGTCCCGGGATGGGTACTGATCTGCTGCCCAAGGCTCAATAGATTACCTAGGCCTCCTCACTGACACTCACATTCAGGGGGGTCTTGATCAGTCCCATGCTGGATTCCCAGGATGATGCCTGGGATTCAAGAGTTAACCTTTGTCAGGTCAGCTGTTTCTGGGGGTTAAACCAGCCCAGTCTTAATCCCTTTGGTTATCAGTCCTCCCTCTCTGTTACTGGCTTTCTTGAGTTCAGCTCAGTACTTAACCGAGGGAGTCTGCCTCTTCTTCGATCAGCCACTAAATGCAGTTTCTGTTTCCCAGACTCTTTGGCCATGGGATTGTAGGCTGGCACTCCCCAGATCTATGTCTAAAATCCATATATGAGAGAGTACATGCCATGTTTCTCTTTTTGTGACTGGGTTACCTCACTCAGGATGGTTTCTTCTAGTGTCATCCATTTGCCTGCGAATCTCAAGATTCCATTGTTTTTTTCTGCTGAATAGTACTCCATTGTGTAAATGTACCACATTTTCTCTATCCACTCTTTGGTTGAGGGACATCTAGGTTGCTTCCAAGTTCTGGCTATTACAAATAATGCTGCTATGAACATAGTGGAACAGACATCTTTGTTGTATGAATGGGCATCTTTTGGATATATGCCTAAGAGTGGAGTTGCTGGGTCTTGTGGTAGGTTTATTCCCATTTTTTTGAGGAATCTCCATACTGATTTCCAAGTGGCTGAACCAGTTGCCACTCCCACTAGCAATGGAGGAGTGTCCCCCTTTCACCACATCCTCTCCAGCATAAATTGTCATTGGTGTTTTTGATTTTAGCCATTCTGACAGGAGATGGTATCTCAGAGTTGTTTTGATTTGCATTTCCTGGATGGCTAAGGATGTTGAGCCCTTTCTCAAGTGCCTCTCAGCCATTTTAGACTCCTCTATTGAAAACTCTCTATTTAGTTCTGCAGCCCACTTTTTAATTGGGTCCTTTGATGTTTTGGAGACTTGCTTCTTGAGTTCTTTGTAAATTTTGGAGATCAACCCTCTGTCAGATGTGGGATTAGTGAATATTTTTTCCCATTCTGTGGGCTGCCTTTTTGTCTTGCTGACTGTGTCCTTTGCGTTACAGAAGCTTCTCAGTTTCAGGAGGTCCCATTTATTAATTGTTGATCTCACTGTCTGTGCTAGTGGTGTTATGTTCAGGAAGCTGTCTCCTGTACCAATTCGTTCAAGGGTACCACCCACTTTCTCTTCTAAGAGGTTCAGTGTGGCTGGATTATGTTGAGGTCTTTGATCCATTTGGACTTAAGTTTTGTGCATGGCGATAAGCATGGATCAGCATTCTTCTACATGCCAGCCTCCAGTTATGCCAACACCATTTGTTGAAGATGCTTTCTTTATTCCATTGTATATTTTTAGCTTCTTTGTCAAAGATCAGATGTTCATACGTGTGTGGGTTAATATCTGGGTTTTCAATTTGATTCCATTGGTCTACCTGTCTATTTTTGTGCCAATACCAAGCTGTTTTCAGGACTATAGCTCTATAATAGAGCTTGAGGTCAGGGATGGTGATGCCTCCGGACATTGCCTTGTTGAACAGGGTTGTTTTGGCTATCCTGGGTCCTTTGTTTTTCCATACAAAATTGATTATTATTCTTTCAAGGTCTGTGAAGAATTGTGCTGGGATTTTAATGGGGATTGCATTGAATCTGTAGATTGCTTTTGGCAGGATTGCCATTTTTACTACATTGATCCTACCTATCCAAGAGCATGGGAGATCTTTCCATTTTCTGAGGGCTTCTTTAATTTCTTTCTTTAAAGATTCAAAGTTCTTGCGATACAGGTCTTTCACTTGTTTGGTTAGCGTTACCCCAAGGTATTTTATGTTGTTTGTGGCAATTGTAAAGGGTGATGTTTCTCTGATTTCTTTCAGCCCTGTTTCTAGCAGAAAATGTTCTCCTGGATACCCAGTAGTCAGGCATGGTGGCAGACGCATGTAAAGTAGAGGCAGAAGGATTAGGAGTTCTAGTTCAGTCTGGGTTATACAGAAAGCTTGAAGCCAGTATAGACCCCAGAGCTACTAAAATCTGCAGCTGTTCACGTTCTAGATAGAAAATGGCTTTGGAGAGTTGGAGAGATGCCTCTGCAGTTAACACATTTGTTGCTCTTGAAGAGGACCCAGGTCTGATCCCCTTAACTACAGGGTGGTTCACAACCTTCTAAAACTCCAGTTCCAGAAGATCCAATGCCCTCCCTCTTCTGACCTCTGTGGGCACTAAGCATCCTAATGTATGCATGCATACATTCAGGCAAAAAACAGTCACACATAAAATGAGTAAGTCTAATTTTTTAAAGGGTTATTTATTTATCACATATACACTGTTCTGCCTACATGCCAGAAGAGGGCACCAGATTGAATTGTAGATGGCTGTGAGCCACCATGTGGTTGCTGGGAATTGAACTTAGGACCCCTGGAAGAGCAGTCAGTACTTTTAACCTCTGAGCCATTTCTCCAGCCCCATAAGTCTAATTTTTTAATGATTTATTTATTTTTGCTTTTTGTGCATTGGTGTTTTGCCTGCAGGTATGCCTATATTAAGGCATCAGATTCCCTGGAATAGGAGTTACAGACAGCTGTGGGCTGCCATGTGAGTGCTGGGAATTGAACCTGGGTCCTCTGGAAGAGCATCCAGTGCTGTTAACCGCTGAGACATCTCTCCAGCTAAAATCTAATTTTTTAAATAAATAAATAAATAAATAAGACATTAGATCAACAAGGTAGCTCAGCATGTGAAGGATCTGGGCACCAAGCCTGATGACCTTAGTTCATCCATAGTGTCCACATGGTGGAAGGTCATACATACACTATGACATGCCCATTCTCCTCCAAAAGATAAGTAGAATAAAAATTGTTTTCAATAGCCTGGTGTTTGCATGTAACCTTCACTCATCCTCCTGTAGGCTCGAAATCATCTCCAGGTTACTAAAACATGTAACACAGCCCAAGTGCTGTGTTAGTAAACTAGTGTTATACTGCAGTATGTGAGGAACAAAGACAGGGGAAGCATCCATACCCCATACAGTCAAATCTTTTATTTATAGATGTTTTCTATCTGTAAATGTATTCCTTCAGGAATGGAGCATGAATACACAGGGGTCTGGCTCTAAGGTAATGTGATAGATGGAATCATTTTATTGAAACGACATTGCCGGAGTTGAATTTAACAACAGAGAGACATGACCTGTAATCCTGTTGTGTGATGATATTTTGATCTCAGGAATACCAGTGTAGAGAATTTCTGTTCTCATAAATAGATTATGGAACAGTTGAATGGTGTCAGGTCTTTGGCTGTTCGGGATAATAACACATCTGTCACCTAGCAATCCTCAAATGCTTATTTAATGAAGGGGCACTTGATGACTCTGTGAGGCTCTCCACACACTCATGCATTCAGATGTGCTTGTGCTCACCCATGTATTCATCCAGAGACTGCTAGGACTGAGAATACAGCAGTTAACAAAAGTAGATTCAGTTCTGGGACAGGACAGTCAAGCCCAGGTAATCTCACAAACGGAGGCAGAGCCACGCCTGTGGTGGATGTTCTGAAGTACCAGGACAGGCTGTAGCAGAGCTCCAGCCAGCCAGGGAGCAAGGAAGGGATTTCCTGAGTGAGCTGCCTATACTGAGCTCTCAAGGACAAGGAGGAGGAGACCAGGCAAGGGAGACCTTTCCAGGCAAAGGAAACTTCTGGTCAAGCATCCATGAGGAGGAGATATAACATACTCGAGGAACTGAATGGACACTTGGTCAGATAGAAGGTCTCATGGCTTTGGGACTGTCAAAGAAGGGCTTTATTCAGGGTGGCTTGACATCAGGTTCCAGTCTTAAAAGATTGCCTGATTTGGTTGAAAGGAGTCCTGAAGGAAAGAAGGCTGGAGGCTAGCTATAGCTGTAATACAGATGACATGTTATAATAGCCTGTTTTGCATTACTATTACAAAACATGTGATATAGGTTACTTTTCTCCTTTGTATAAAGCCACCAGCATTTCAATCCTGAAACTCTACCTAATGACATTTGAATCCTAACCACTTCCCAGAATCACCTCTATACAAGGGAATTGATTGACTTTCTACCCTGTGAATATCTCACAGGGGGTTCAATGCATGAACCACTAAAGAGCACATTCAAACCATCCCTAAACTACAGTAAGGACACTGGCAGCTTTGACATGGGTGGAAATGGGTGTCCCAGGACCTGTTCAGTAGATAGGAATCATTAACATTTCCTATGTATTTAACCATGGGAACTGGAAGTACATCTTTGTTGAGACTGAAAACACCACAGATACTCATAGTAGGTTCATTTACTTTTAAATTTTTATTATTTGTGTGTGTGTGTGTGTGTAAAATGTGTGTACCGTGTGTGTGACTGGAGGTCAGAGGACAGCTTTTGGGATCCATTGTGGGATCCAGGGATTATGTTGAGGTTATCAGTTCTACATAGCAAGTCATTTTAACTATTTTAAGTACTGCAGCTTAATTTATTATAGCTAGACAGTAATAGCAACCCAATTGGCCTTCAATTGGTAATGTTTAACAAAACGTAGTATATCCATAAAATAGAATATTATTCAGTTATAGAAATGACTGAACATGTTACCACTTGGATGAACCTTGAAAACATTGTACTAAACGAAAGAAGCCAGCTATACACACACACACACACATACACACACACACATACACACACACACACATACACACATACACACACACACACATAAAATTTAGTGTTGGAGCCAGAAAAATGGCTCAAGCACTTGTTGAAGAATATTTGTTTACACTGTAAAGATTTGTCTCTGTCTAAGGTGCCTTCCGATTGGCTTAATAAAGAGCTAAATGATCAATAGCTAGGCAGGAAAGAATATGCGAGACTTCTGGGTAGAAAGAGAGAAACTGGGAGGAGGAATCTAGATGCATGATTTCTCCAGAGACTCTGTAGAAGCTGGATATACAGTATAGAACAAAGGTAATCGAGTCACATGGCAGAATATAGATTCATAGAAACAGATTAATTTAAGTTACAAATCTAGTTGGAAAAAAGCCTGAGCTAATGCCAACCTTTTATAATTAATATTGTCTCCATGTGGTTATTGGGGAGCTGGCAGTCCCACAAAAGAAAGTCCAACTACATTTGAGAAAGCTTGTTACAGGCACTTTTCACCAAGATTCTTTCCCTGGAACCTACATGGTAGAAGGAAAGAACAGATTCCTACAGGTTGTTTTCTGACCTCCACACTTGTGCTATGCCATGCACAGGCTCGCACACAGACACATACACTAAATCAATTAGTGTAGGGAGAGATCTAAGTACCCGTAGCACTGACCACACCCAAACAGGCATGGTCAGCAGTCATGCTGTGCAATGGTGACACAGGCCTTTAATCACAGCACTCGGGAGGCAGAGGCAGGCAGATCAATGTGAATTCCAGACCAGCCTGGTCTATAGAGTGGGTTCCAAGACTGTCAAGGCTACACAGAGAAACACTGTCTTGAAAAACCAAAAAAAAAAAAAAAAAAAAAAAAAAAAGGTCATATAATTTCATTTATATAAGATGTCCTGAATAGGTAAAAATAGAAAATTGCTCCATGGCTGCCAGAGGCTGGAGCCAATGGTAGTGGGGAATGACTGCTTAATGGACACAGGTTTCTATTTAGAGCAATGAAATGATCTAGAATTAGAGAGTGGTGATAATTGCTTAACTATGAGTATACTAAAAACTATCAGATTATACATTTTTTAAGGAAAAATGAATTGCTGTTTATGAATTATATATAGATAAAGTTTTTTATAAATATTCATTTATTGAGCCAGGCGCTGGTGGCGCACACCATTAATCCCAGCACTCAGGAGGCAGAGGCAGGCAGATCTCAGTAAGTTTAAGGCCAGCCTGGTCTACAGAGTGAGTTCCAGGACAGCCAGGACTGTTTCACAAAGAAACCTTGTCTCAAAAACAAATAAGCAAATGAACAGGACACCTGAAAGTAGGTCTAGGAGACCCTAGCAAAGAAAGGCCTACTGAGTTTCCTTCCCCAGCTTTTCCCTTTGCTAGCCCTTAGAGCACTGGTTCTCTATAGCAGGTCTTTCTTACTGGACTTTCTTTTTTGGGATCCCCAGATAATGACATGGAGACTTATTAATTATAAAAGCAAGCTTAGGTTTGTCCCACTAGCTCTTTAACCTGTTTCTATTAACTTACTTTCTGCCATGTGGCTTTTTACCTCTCTCCTGTACATCAGACTTCCTCCGGGTCTTGCTGGCATCTCCTGCCACTCCAGATTCTTTTTTTTTTTTTTTCAAATTTTATTTATTACATATACAGTGTTCTGCCTGCATGTATGCCTGCATGCCAGAAGAGGGCACCAGATCTCATTGCAGATGGTTGTGAGCCACCATATGGTTGTTGGGAATTGAACTGGGGACCTCTGGAAGAGCAGCCAATAGTCCTAACCTCTGAGCCATCTCCCCAGCCCCACCCCTCCAGATTCTAACCTTTAATTTCTCTCTCTGCCCAGAAGTCCCACCTATTCTCTCCTGCCATTGGCCATTCACCTCTTTATTAAATCAATCAGGAACCTTAGACAGGCAAAGTAAAACAACAACTCATCTTCAGAGTGATAAAATATTGGGAAGCAGTTCTCAACCTTCCTGGTGCTGTGACCAAGATACAGGTCCTCATGTTGTAGTGACCCCCCCAACCATAAAATTATTTTTGTTGATACTTTATAACTGTAATTTTGCCACTATTAGGAGTCATAATGTAAATTCCTGATATGCAGGATATCTGATATGCAACCCCTGTGAAAAAGTCATTTGGTAAGACTGAAAGTTTGTTCTGAGAGAGTCTCATGTAGCCCAGGCTGACTCAAATTCCTTATAGTAGAGAATGACCTTGAACATCTGATCTTCCTACCTCTCCTTCCCAAGTCCTAGAATCAAAGCTGTGTTCTACCAAGTCCAGCCTAAGACTGTAATGTTAAGATTGAAGATCTTGACTGTCTGAATCACTGCTATCACTCCGTGACATTTGTCCACGGTGCTCTGAAACATCTCTGTGCTGACTTCACAAAGGCTTCTGTCTGCTGGCTCTAGCATAAACACTGCAAAGCCTGCTAACAGGAATTATGACTGTATTGTGTACGTGCACTGCTAAATTATAACGACAAGCCTCCACATCTCCAAGAAGCCCTGACTGTCACACTCAGAATGATTCACTGCTGAACCCCCGTCTTCCCCATCAGTATTCTTGTGCCATTTGTCCATTTCCCTTATCCGGCTGACAGACGGAAGCACACAGAACCCTCCTAAGGTGGACAGAGAGAACCAACTTCACAGAGCTGTCCTCTGCCGTCCACATGGGCTTTGTGGCATGCACATGCCCCCACATACATCATACACACACGACAATATTAAATGCAGATTAAAATGAAAGTGATGCCAGATGTGGTGAAATGGCCTTTAATCCCAGCACTTGTGAGGCAGGGACAGATTGGTGTCTGTGAGTTCAAGGCCGACCTGGTTTACATAGGGAGACCCTGTCTCAAAAAGACAATAAATAAGTAAAGGTGGTATGTGTAGAGCTGGCAGAAGAGTACCTGGATTCTGAGGGTGGCAGTTTGTACCCCATATCCTGAGCTGTTGACACAAATGCTGTGCCTATGCTCCTTCTGGCCCTGCTATGGGCTGAGTACTGAGGACAGAATGCAGCACATGTCGGCCATGTTGAGTGCTCTGTCCCCTTTCATCCCCTTTGAGCTGTTTGTCTGGCTTCCTCTCAAACATGCTTCAGGTCTCAGGCCTGCACCAGGAAGCCACGCCAGTCCTGTCCTTTCACCCATGTATTCCACTGGAGTACGTGATTCTGTCTTTTTTTGCAAAGTAGCATAATTCTTTTTTAAATTTTTCATGAAACATATATACATAAAATTCAAGATTTTTAGAGGCTAGGGCTGTAACCTTATCATAGATGAAGCTTTGGATTTGGTCCTCAGCACCACATAAACCAGGTAGGTGGAGGTAGGAAAATCATTACATGGTGTTTGACATGAACCTGGGCTATATGAGACTCTGTCTGTTTGTTTGTTTTGAGGCAGGGTCTCTCTGTATAGCCCTAGCTGTCCTGAAACTCAGTATGTAGACTAGGCTGGCCTCTGCCTCACAGACATCCACCTGCCTTTGCCTCCCAAGTGCCGAAATTAAAGGCATGTGCTACCATGCCCAGTTGAAAACCTGTCTTAAAGAAAATAAAAATTACCAGCAGTGGTGGCGCACGCCTTTAATCCCAGCACTCGGGAGGCAGAGGTAGGTGGATCTCTGTGAGTTTGAGGCCAGCCTGGTCTACAGAGCGAGTTCCAGGACAGCTTCCAAAACAACAATACAGAGAAACCCTGTCTCAAGAAAAAAAATGAAAAATAAAACAAAAAAATTTGACATTTTCATAATTACTAAGCGTATGGTTTAGTGGCACTATGTCCGTTGGCACCGTTGTGCAGCTACCCACAACTGTAAGCTCTAGGATTTTTCATCTCCCTGAATTGAAAGTCTGTACTGCTTAAATGCCAGCTCTTCTCTTGACCACAACCGCTAGTAGCAAGTCTGCTTTCTGCCTCCATGTATCTCTCTACTCTAGGTGCCTTACACAGCCAGAGCCACAGTGTTTGTCCTTTTGTGACTGGCTTACTTCACTTGCCCTGTGTCCAGGTTCATCCATGTGACAGCATGCGTCAGAATCCTCCTTTTGAAGGCCAAGGAATATTGACATTGGATCATTTATTCCTTGTCATTTACAACACCCTTTTGCTGTTGAAAAAGGTACCACTGTGAACACAGGTGCCCAGATATCTATCTGAATTCCATTTTTTGTTTGGTTGGGTTTTGCAGTTTTATTTATTTGTGTACTTATTTATTCAGCCGGGGTCGGTATTTCCCAGGGCCTCATGTGTGTTAGGTAAGCTCTGCACCACTGAGCTGCATCAACAAGCCCCTGGTTCTGTCTTTTGGACATGAACCCAGAAGTAGGCTTGCAATTCTGGTTTTGATTTTTTTTTCTTGTCAGAATAACTGTTTTGCTTGCTGTAGTCAGACTTCTGTAAGTGGGGCCCTGACCTGTCTAGATGGTGCCTCCGAGGACATTCAGTGCAACCAAAGGCCTGGCCCAGGAGGGTAACAAACACTTCCTGAGGGAAGGAGGTTAGCCAGAGTGATCATTTGTCCACAAATAACCAGAGTGCAAGGCCTTGGGTTGGATCCCAGCACTGCAAAACCAACAGACCAATTAATCCTTTTAAAATAACTGCCTAAATGTTTCTGTAATTCTTGATGATGGGCTCTTGAAAAACTCTTTCATAGAAGCTGACCCATGGTAGGCTTGCTGTTTGGGTGTGGTTCTGGCTCACAGTGCTAGAGGGCTATCCCGAGCAGGAAAACTTATACTTTCTGTTAACTGTCTGACTGCTGGGTCTGTCTCTTCTTCATGAGATCATGGAGGCTACATAGATACAATTCACAAATAAACCCTTAAACTTGTATAGTTTACATGACCTTTTCTAGGCCTGCCAGCTAAAGGGAAATGGATTCATGCTTAAAAATCCCAGCATTAAGAAGTAGGGGCAGGTGGATGTCTGTGAGTTTGAGGCCGGCCTGGTCTACAGAGCGAGTGCCAGGAGAGGTTCCAATGCTACACAGAGAAACCCTGTCTCAAAAAAAAACAGAAAAAGGTTTGCCAACAAAGTGGAACGAAGAAAAGGAGCAGAGCTTTACTAGTCTCTGTGCTGTGGCTGTAAGAGGGCAGATAATGTAACTACATAGTAAAATAGCCAGGCATCTCTGAGGGAAAGCAGGAGAAGGAGTCTAATTAATCTGCAGACTAATTAATGAGGCCTTCCCCAAGTGCAGGCAACTAACAGGCAAAACCACTAACACTGAGCACACAGAGAAGTCAATACAAATAAATGCCTCTCAGAGGTGAGTTAGTTTATTTCCTCCCTTTGTGTTTTTGTGTGTGTGTACAGGTGCACACATACATGCCACAATGTAAGTGAAGGCTAGAGAACAACCTCGGATATGACTTCTGTCTTTTACTGTTTCAGACAGAAGCTCTTGTTCAACACTGCACACGCCAAGCCAATTTTTGGAGCTTTTCCTGTTTCCAACCCCCACTATAAGCACTGGGATGACAGATGCTCTCACCTAGCTTTATTTGGGTTCTGGGAAATTTGAACTGAGGTCCTCATATTTGTGTGGCAAGAACTTTTACCTGCTGAGCCATCTTCCCAGCCCTTATTTTGACTCTTGAGACAGGCTTCTCACTGAGTCTCCCAAACTCGAACTCATGATCCCTCTGCCTCAGTCTTCCGAGTGCTGCAACATTTCTTGTGCTTTAAACAATACATCTCTCCCTCTGAAATGCCTCATCTGTTTTGATCCTTGGCAGGAGTTGGCAGGAGATGAGTACCTGCTATGTTAGATTTATTCTGTTCCCTGTGTTACAGACAGTATAACAAACTGCGAAACCTCCTGAAGGATGCTCGCCATGACTGCGTTCTCTTTGCTAATGAGTTCCAGCAGCACTGTTACCTCCCCCGGGAAAAGGGGGAGGCCATGGAGAAGTGGCAGACCAGGTACATATCAATTCACAACACTCTTCATTGGGACCTCTCCTATTTTCTCATATGTGGCTCTTTGGAATTTCTCCATACTATACTAGGACTGTGGTAAACCCTGAAGTGTCAGTGTTTTAGATGTGTCACCTGAATACGTAATTGTTACATTGTTAAAACTGGGATTGAGGAGATGATGGTGCCCAGACTGAGATCGCCTAGACCCAAGGCCTGGAACGTCCTACCAGGGCTGTAGAAGGCTTAACTTTGATGCCTTGAGATAAAAAGATGACTTGCTCAATTTAATGTCCTGGGCCAGTCTCACTAAATGGAAACTGTTCTAGAAAATGCAGTGACTTAATTGAGGTCTGCCCAAAAGTACAGTGTGAAGCAAGCACTTGGGTGTGGGGTGTTTGCAAATAGTGATTTCCTACAGCAAGAGTGGAAGTGATGGCAGTAAGATGGGGGTATGAGTCGAATGTGGGGAGGAAAAGGAAGCTCAGTCAGTCCTGCTGGGACCCTGGAGAGTCCCAAAGTGGCCCAAATGCAGGAGCCCAGGAACCTTAGGTAATTCCCCCTGAAGTGTTAAATCCAAGATTCCTTGGAGTGGAACGGAACTGCCCACAGCCCTACCGAGGAGGATGCAGACACATGCAGAAATGAACCTTCCAAATTTGGGCACTTCTCTGGGAATACACTACAGTGCTGAACCTAGTTCTCCAGACCTAGACTTGAGCTCTTCCGGGGAAGATTCCAGGTGTATCATGTGGTTTCCTTTCATATCTTATTGGCTTACCAGCTTCAACTGCTCGCAGCTGGCTTTTCTCTTCACTGAGAACTGTTCTTCATCTTTCATAGGGTTGCTAGTCGTTTCCCATGTGCCCTGTAGCTCAGCCTCGGATTAGAAAGTGTTACAAAGTGACAGAGTCCGGGTTTCTAAACAAAAGCAGGAACTGAAAATAGTTGCTATGGGAACTGAACATCTAGGAAGAAGAGATGGGAGGTGCTTTCTGATTCCTTTTGTCTCCCACAGAGGCCCAGTTCCCAGTTATCTAGAGTAGATACCCAGAAAGTATTTGTTGTGTGAACAAAGAACAAAAAAATGGATGGATGGATGGATGGATGGATGGATGGATGGATGGATGGATGGATGGATGATGGATAGATGGATGATGGATGGATGGATGGGTGGATGATTAACTGTATGGACACAGGATGACAGATAGGAACTAAGTGTGACATTCTGACCAGCAGCTGTGTTTGTGCCTGGGATACTTACTACCCTTTGCTGTTCCAGGAGCATATATAACTCAGCTGTTTGGTACTATCACCACTGCGGGGACAGGATGCCCATCGTTATGGTGACAGAAGATGAAGAGGCCATTCTGCAGTATGGAAGTGAAACAGAAGGCGTGTTTGTAATTTCTTTCAAGGTATTTCCAGTGGCAGACACACATGTGTGTCTTCCCCCCCACACACACTCAGTTCTTTTTTGGGGGGTGGTTTTCTTGTTGTTGTTGTTGTTGGTTTTGGTTTTTGTTGTTGCTGTTTTGATTTTTCAAGACAGGGTTTGACTGTGTAGCCCCACTGTCATTGAACTCACTCTGTAAATCAATCTGGCCTCAAACTCAAAAGATTCACCTGCCTCTGCTTCTTGAGTGCTGGGATTAAAGACATGCGCCACCACTGCCTAAATACACGATAAGTTCTTAACAGTACCTGTAAGGCCACATTCTAGATCCTTTAAAAGGCAACAAACACAGATAAGAGACAGTAGACTTCATAGCTGTAATTCCAATACTGAGATGGGATGGCCAATTCTGAGGCAGAAGCTCACTGAAAATTTGAGTCCAGCTTGGGCTACAAAGTGAGAACCTGTCTCATTTAAAAAGAAAACAGAAAAGAGAAATAGAAGGAAGACATTAGTATGGTCCATGTTGGGAGCTAGAGAGATGGCTTAGCGGTTTGGAGCATTTGTTGCTCTCATGAAGGACTTGGATTCAGTTCCCAGCACCCACATGGCAGTTGACAATTGTCTGACCTCTTCTGACTTACTCAAGCACCAGACATGCATGTGGTACATATACATACAGATAAGCAAAACACTCATACCCACGAAATAAATAAATCTTAAAAAAAAAAAGATGGGCCATAGCATTATTGGTGGCCAGGTGGCCTTGACTTTGGCAAATTCAGGCTGACTCCTGAAACTGTATGGTACAGAGAAGTCAAGAGTAGCCTGGTAAGCCTCTGTTACCCATAAACTGTGTTTGTGTTAAATGTTACTTGTATGGTATGTGTATTATGGTGTGTTTGTGTTATATGTTTCCTGTGTGTGTGTGTGTGTGTGTGTGTGTGTGTGTGTGTGTGTGTGTATTGGGGATTGAACCCAGGGCCTCACCATGCAAAGTGGGAGGCAGAGGCAGGCAGATCTCTATGAATTCGGGGTCATCTTGGTCTATGGAGTGACTTCCAGGACAGCCAAGAGTGCACAGAGAAACCCTGTCTCAAAAAACAAACAAACAAAAAGCCAAAAAACAAAAAAACTTTTTCTTTCTTTTGCCTCGCTCTCTTTTTCTGTGTTTGACTGTCTGTCTGTCTGTCTCTATCTGTCTCTCTCTCTCTCTCTCTCTCTCTCTCTCTCTCTCTCTCTCTCTCTCGTGTGTGTGTGTGTGTGTGTGTGTGTGTGTGTGTGTATGTGTGTGTGTGTGTGTGTGTTAGTACTGGGGATTGAAAATATATATGGGGAGAGAATATATAATATATGTTATATGTATGTATGCTATATATATAATCTGCTCCACCTCCAAGGTCTCTGTACACCAGACAGACCTCAAACTTCCTGTGTAGGTAAAGATGACCTGAACTTCTTTCCCATGGGAAGTGGAGACTTCCAAATGCTAGGATTACAAGTGGGCTCCACCACTCAGTTTATGTGATGCTAGAGATCAAACCCAGGGCTTCACACAGTCTAGGCAAGAATTCTCCTAACTGAGCCACATGCCTATCCCCTTGTATGTCAGCAACCCCTCACTTTTCCCCAGAGGGATTGTACATGAGGAAGAGTATGGGCACTTGGAGTTGAGATGTGTCATTATTTACATGAAGACTGTTGGGTCACAGCCAGGTCGTTTCATCAGTGTCAGTTGCTTCAAGCTGTCATAGCAACACCTTTTTCCTAGCTCTTAAGTACCTTTTGAGAGATCAGGCTGACTGTTAATCTCTCCATAGATGGCAGACCTCTTCTGACTGTCCAGTTGGCCAATCAAATCTATTGGCTGATTTCATTTTCTGTTGTAAAAATCAAGATGCAGCCTCCATTATCCCTGTCAGTTTATAGAGCGTCCAGCTCGATTTTGAATTGTAGATTCTATAAGGGTTCCAATGTGCATGTATTGCTAAAGATTTGCCAATAGAATTTTCTTGACTGTGCTATAAAAATGTGTTCTGGAGTGCCAGAGAATTCCAGGGACGCTAGATATTAATGGTAGTGTCACTTGTTTTTTCTGTTGCAATACATCATGTCTTGTTCCTGCAGAGGACAGTTGACTAAAATTACATTTTTCTACTTTTTTGAAAATTACTTTTCTTTTTAGTCCAGTAGTATAGGACAATTTTCTTTTGTAGAGCGGTTCTTGAGCAAACTGTGTGACCCAAGGCCTATAGAGGTGAATGATAGCAGAAAAAGAGAGAAGCTGTCAAGTTCAGGTGAGAGGGAAACACAGAATTTTCTTTGGGGCCTTGACGTTAGATGTGAGGAACCAAGATGATAAATTCTTCATGAAGAGGTTGTTTCCTGACTAGATGTGGTGTTAAGTGACACACGAGCACAGGTCACCATGCTGACGTTGGTGTGGATAGAACTTTTAAGAGGAAGAAGGGAAAAGGGAAGCTGTCCAAGCAGGATTGAAATTAACAGGAGAAATGATGATTTCCACATAAGGATGTTTTCTTTCCTTTATACTTTGAGAGAAGAGAATGTATCTTAGCCCTAAATTGAGTTGAATCACATGTAAGAAGGTAAGAATACACAATAGAAGATTTTCCTATCTGTCCCTTGTACAGTATCATGTTCAGAAGCAAGATACATAGAAAAAAATTGGTGTGTGTGTGTGTGTGTGTGTGTGTGTGTGTTTACTGTATGTGCAAGTACACACATGGAGACCAGAGGACACCACATGTCTTTATTGCTCTCTACCTTATTCCTTTAGGAAAACTTCTTCCTTCCTTCCTTCCTTCCTTCCTTCCTTCCTTCCTTCCTTCCTTCCTTCTTTCCTTCCTTCCTTCCTTCCTTCTTTCCTTCCTTCCTTTCTTTGGTTTTGTTTTCCAAGACAGGGTTTCCCTGTATAGCCCTGACTGTCCTGGAACTCACCCTGTAGACCAGGCTGGCCTCAAATTCACTGAGATGCACCTGCCTCTGCTTCCGTAATGCTGGGATTAAAGGCATGCACCACCACTGCCAGACTGATAATTTCTTTACTGACCCTGAAGCTATCCTTTGGCCAACAAACCCCAGCAATCCTCCCTGTATCCAAGTCCTCACGCCTTCAGGCATGTCTGTAGACAAGCCACACTTTCCATGTGGGTGCTGGGATTTGAAATCAGGTCTTCATGCAAATGTTCTTACCCACTTAGCCCTCTTGGTTTTGTAGTAGTTTAAAATGAAGAATCAACATGTTTCTCTGTGCTTTTACTAAATACAGAATTACTTGGACAACTTCTGGCCAGATTTAAAGGCTGCCCATGAGCTCTGTGACTCAATCCTGCAGTCTCGCCGGGAAAGGGAGAATGAAAGTCAGGAAACCCATGGGAAGGAGTATCCGGAACACCTTCCCTTGGAAGTACTAGAGGCAGGCATCAAATCTGGACGCTACATCCAGGTGAGAGTGGCAATGAAGAGTAGGTATCAGTAACAACCACTGTATTTTTTTCTCTTCTCAGCTTGCCTTCCACTCCAGGACTCTGAGTTCAATGCCTGCCCACAGGATGGGCTTGAGTAAGCAAAACTGCCCAGTTCAAGGCCATTTGGAAGCCATTTTTCCATAGTCCTTAACAACCTAGTTCTAAACTGCCCAAGTGTTACACAAGTATAGGGGTAGCCTTCTGTCACTAGGAAAGAAATACATTTTTACAAGAGGGCATGGAGGTGGCCGCACCATCATCACATCTGTGAATTTATCTCCCTTTATCCTTTGCCCCTTTCCTGCCCCTCTAGGGAGGGCCTCTTTGTGATTCTGCAGGATCCAGAACCCAGGGGCTGTGAGGGTTTGGGGAAGGACTTGGATACAGTAACTCCTCAGCCTTGATGGTTTTATCCACATTCATTTCCTCTTTTCCCATGTGGCTCTGTACAGTCTTGTGTATCCACCAGTCAAGATTCAAAACCACTCTGCTGAGGATTTTGTACACACCCACCCCACCCCACCCAAACAAGGTTTCTCTGTATAATTGTGCTGGAACTCTCTTTGTAGACCAGACTGGCCTCAAACTCACAGAGATCGATCTACCTCTGCCTCCCAAGTGCTGGGATCAAAGGTGTGTACCACCATGCCCAGCATGAACTTTTGCATTTCTAACAGGCAACTCAGAAGTCTCTCATGGTGACCAAAACTTGAGTGTGCCATGCTGAAGTCCTGCAGTAGTGTAATAAGTGTGCCATGTCCTTGCTGTAGCTGTAGAGTAGTTCAAGCTAACAGTGTATTCTCTTAAAAAAAAACAGTGGTGAAGGCCAGACGGTGGTGGCGCATGCCTTTAATCCCAGCACTCAGGAGGCAGAGGCAGGCGGATCTCTATGAGTTCGAGGCCGGGCTGGACTGACAGCCTCCAAACAATACAGAGAAACCCTGTTTTGTAAAAAAAAAAAAAAAAAAAAAGAGTGGTGAAGAAGACAGGGATCACAGTCTGCTTACAATATCTGCTTACAAAGATATTTTTATAACTTTTTTAAAAACTGGGTCAAGAAAGAACTTTGTTCACATTGATTTTTACTTATGATTTTAGGGAATTCTGAACGTCAACAAGCACAGAGCTCAGATAGAAGCTTTTGTTCGCCTCCAAGGAGCCAGCAGTAAGGACTCAGGTTCGGTACCAACCACACACATTTCCATGCTGCTTTTTTAGTTCTGACAGTCTATTGTAAAGAAAGCAAGTTGAATTGCCATGCAACCCTGTAGATTCTAGGGATTTTCCCCTTAGGTTTATTTTTGTCTTACAGTTTTTTTGGGAGGGTGGGGTATTAGTACTAGGAATTGAACCTAGAGCCTTACTTATGCTATTTGTGTGTCATTTCTGACTTTTATTTTTTTAATTCTTTTTTTTTAAATTAAGCTGGGAATGATGGTGCACACCTTTTATCTCAGCACCTAGAATGCAGAGGCAGGGTCTCAGTGAGTTCAAAGCAAGCCTAATCTACAGAAGGAGTTCCAGGGCAGTCAGAGAGAACAGAAAGAGGCTCTGTCTTAAAAAAATAACAAAATTAAGATAACTTAATGAACATGTAACACTGTACATATCCACAGATACAGGTGCTGCTGCACAGCCATCACCTCAAACATTCCAGATCCCCTGTTTTCACACAGAGTTGTCATCCACTATAGTTACGATCTTACTGTGCTGTGGATTTTAAATTATCCCTCCTAGGCAGCCTCAGTCCTGATTTCTGGTTTGTTGCAATGTTTAAACTGCCATACAGGCGAAGGGAGCATCCTCCCTAAGGTCCCAGTGCTAACCTGTGCAGCTGAGCTTGCAGCCCAGGCTGTGATGTAAGCATTCCTCTATTCTGCCTCTGTGGTCACATTTCAGACAGATTGGGGGAAATAAAGAATGACAAAAAATAAGAAGAAACCTTGATGGTGAAAATAAGTGACAGGGTTGAAGGAGGCTGAATAATAGTGGCTCCCAGGGCTTTTTTCAACAGCCCGTCTTCAGGTTTGCATCCTGTGTGTGTAGTTAATCTGCATACCCACCACTCCTTTGGCTATGCAGGGCCTTGAAAGAATTGAGCATAATTCCAGTGTAGGCTCACAGCTGCATGCAGGAGAGCAATGCCTTCTCTGAAAGGCGATGGAATGAGGAAGCAAAGCAGCAGGCAAAGGGTTGAAGAGTGGTCATCATGTGCCTGTGTGAGACTGTCAACAAATGCAATGACTTCCTAAAGAAACTGAAGAAGGGGCCTTGCATAAGCACATCATCCAGAGTGGCACAGGAGTAGACTTAGTTTACCCCAGCCTGAAGAACACAAGACATTTAAGCCAAGCCTGGTGGCACCTATAACCGCAGAGCTACAAGTCTGAGGCCAACCTGGTCTATACAGAAAGAAAGAGAAGAAGAAAGAAGCTGTTTGACTTCCCCTTTGAAAGGAAGAATATTTTTTGGAGTGTGTGTGCATGTGTGCGTTGGTGCATGTGCTCTAAAGGAACAGAACTAATAGAATGGATATGTACTTTAAAAAGGGATCTATTAGATTGACTTACACACATGGTCCAGATAACTCAGCAATATCTGACTCACACTGGAGAGCCTGCGGACCCAGTAGCTGCTCCACCCACCAGCTGGTTGTCTCAGCAGTCCTGATGTGGTACTGAAGGCCTAGAGGGTTCCTGGAGACCTGTTGTCCTTCTGTCTACATTGGAAGCCTGAATAAGTTAGTTCTAATACCAGTGAAAGATTCTGCAACAGCAGGACAGTTGAACTAGCCATCAAGGATGAAGGTAGCAGGCAAAACCAAATCCGTGTCCTATTAACTGTGTTCCCACCAGAAGGTGCCACCACATTTAGGATGGGTCTTCCTGCTTCAAATAATCTGATCAAGGAAATCCCTCACAGGAGTATCCCACTGCTTATGTTTTAGTTGATTTCATAAGTTGATATTGAAGATTACACATGAGAGAGAGACAGACAGAGAGAAGTGTTTGCATGGGTATATAGGAGGACCATTGTACGCACTTATGGAGGCCAGAGGTTGATGTTGAGTATCTCCCTGTGTAGGAGATACTCTCTACTTTTTTTTTCTCAATATATGTTTTTATTTAAATTAGAAACATGCATGCTTCACATGTTAATCATAGTTCTCTACTTTTGTTTGTTTGTTTGGTGGGTGGATGGGTGGGTGTGTGTTCCTAAGTGCTGGGATTCAGGACTCAGATTGTCATGCTTACAAGGCAGGCTGAGCCATCTTCCCAGCCTCCTCCATTTTACTTTTTGAGACAGAATCTCTCACTGAATATGAATCTTACTCCTTTGACTAGGCAGACTGGCCAGTGAGCTCCCAAGCTCCTCCTGTCTCCAGCCCACTGAGTGCATGGATGCAGATATGCACCACCACACTTGGCATTTTACATGGCTGCTAGAGATTCGAATTCAGATCCTCATGCTTGTGTGATGAGCACTTCACCACTGAGCCATCTCTCCAGCCCCCAGAAGGAGAGAGAGTATCAGCAGTGTGCTATTAGATCTGAGATACAGTCCATCTGAAATGCCTCCTGTTGTGCAGCCATTAACTCCCAGCTTCCCTGTGCTGCATGCACGCAGGCTTGCTCAGTGACATCCTCATCCATGGTACGAAGGCTCGGAACCGCTCCATCCATGGAGATGTGGTGGTGGTGGAGCTGCTCCCCAAAAATGAGTGGAAAGGAAGAACCGCTGCCCTGTGTGAGAACGACAGTGAGGACAAGGCCGCAGGCGAGTCCCCAAGTGAGCCCATGCCCACAGGTGAGCTCACCAGGAAGTGCAATCCTGCCCTGACTTTGTTTGTTGTATAAATACTGTGTGTGTTCATCGGGTATACTGTGATGTTTTGATATAGGTATACATTATTGAACAGCTAAATTCAACTAATTAACATATGTATTACCTCAATACCATCTTTTTAGAAAGTAATCTTTTATTTACTTTTCTGTGTAGGAGTGTTTTGCCTGTGCACGTACGTCTGTGATTGTCTGGTACCCTAGAATAAGGTATTGGATGTCCTCGAATTTAAATAAAGATGGTTGTGAGGCACCAGGGTACTGGGAATTAAACCCAGATCCTCTGGAAGAGCAGCCAGTGCTCTTAAACCACTGAGCCATCTCTCCAGCCCCTTTGTATACATATGATGTGCCTGTGTGTTCATGCTCATGAATGCTGCTGGTTTGAATGCTGTGGCATGCATGTAAAAGTCAGGAACAGCCTCTGGTGTTGGTCCTGCTTCTGCCTGTTGAAGAAGAAAGGCTACCTGGCTTTTCATGAGTTCTGGGGATTCAAACTCAGCTCCTCATATTTGTGTGGCAGTGCTTTTATTCACTGAGTCATCTCTCTAGCCACCTCATCCTTCATGTGTATGTGTGATGAGAACATCTTACAATCTCCTCTCCTAGTGATTTGTAAGAATACGAAGCATTGCTGTTAGGAAAATAAGTCATGGTCTCTACATTATCAGCTTCCTCTCTCTACAGTCTAATTTCATTGCTCTTGTTTTTATTTTATTTTTGTTTTGTTTTTCGAGACATGGTTTCTCTATGGCTTTGGAGGCTGTCCTGGAACTAGCTCTTGTAGACCAGGGCTGGTCTGGAACTCACAGAGATCTGCCTGTCTCTGCCTCCTGAGTACTGGGATTAAAGGTGTGGGCCACCACCGCTCAACTTGCTTTACTTCTTTTGAGACAGTCTGATGTAGCTCAGGCTGACCTCAGTCTTCCTGTCTCCTGTCTCCTGTCCTTGATCCTCCTGTCTCCATATCACTAGGACGCCACCATTCTGGCCCTTGCAGGTTTTCTCTAACTTCTTCAGTACCCAAAGAAACAAAAAGCCCCTCTGGGCATTGTGTGGTTTCCATCTATTGTCTCTTTTCTCTGCCTCAATTTGTGATGATATTTCTCCACGTTCTCTCTCCTTGCCTTTCACAGGGTCTCACTTGCTTGAAGTCTGACTCTGCTCTCCCACTCCTCTGTATCTGCTCGCATCCAACTTCCCAGGCCCTCCTGCCCAAATGCAGATCACTCCCTTGTACTCATTGTCGTAGCTCAGGACCAACTCATGGGTGTGCTGCTCTGTGGGCTTCAGCTTAGCCTAAAGAAGGGCTTCAAGCCAATGAGAGACTTCGTCTCAAAAATTCAGATTATGGCTGGGCAGAGGCGGGCGGATCTCTGTGAATTCCAGGCCAGCCTGCTCTACAAAGTGAGTTCCAGGACAGCCAGGAGTGTTACACAAAGAAACCCTGTCTCTAAGGGAAAAAAATCCAGGTTATTAGTTCCCAAAGAATGACATCTGAATACACACACACACACTCGTGTGCACACACAAGAAAAAATTGTGGGGCGGTGGTGGTGCACGCCTTTAATCCCAGCACTAGGGAGGTAGAGGCAGGCTGATCTCTGTGAGTTCAAGGCCGGGCTGGACCGACAGCCTCCAAAACAATACAGAGAAACCCTGTCTCATAAAAACCAAAAAAGAAAAGAAAAGAAAAAATTGTGGAAAAGAGTACTTGTAGCTACTGTGATTACCTTTTCCTGGCTTCAGTGCTACGTATCAGACTTAGGATGTGTATTCTCTTTGCTGTGTCCACTGGACCAAGTTAGTAGAGTTGTTCCGAGAACACAGGTGACTGCGGAAGTACATAGCAGAGGTCAAGGGTTAAAGACAAGAGAAAAGCCAGTCGTGGAGGTGCACACCTTCAATCCCAGTATCAGGAGACAGAGGCAGGTGGATCTGAGTTTGAGGCCAGCCTTATCTACCTAGGGAGTTCCAGGACATCCTGGGCTACATAGAGACCCTGTCTCATAAACACAAGTGTGAGACAAGGCCAGACCTAGTGATCATATTTCTGTCTTAGCACTAAGGAGACAGGCAAGGGATTACCTTGATTTCTAGGCAAACCAGGGCTATATAGCTATACCTTGTCTCAAGAAAACATTGACAGAGGTGGGCATGGTGGCACACACCTTTAGCTAGAATTTGGGAAGCAGAAGCAGGCAGATCTCTGTGGAGTTTGAAACCAGTCTGATTGACATAATGAGTTCCAAAATAGCCAGATTTACATGGTAAGACACTTACTTAAAAAAAAATGAACAGTGAATAAATAAGTCAGAAGTGAAAACCATGCCTTTGCCCAAGGCACCAAATCCTGAGATTGAGAAGGTAATGGCAGAAGAGAAGATGGGACCGATTCTGAATGTCATATTGGACTGTGCAGAAAAATGAAGTGCTGACAATGTTTTCTGTTGTTGTTTTGCTTGAGACAGGGTCTCTCTATGTAGCCTTGGCTGTCCTGGAACTCACAGGTTCTGCCTCCTCCTGCTTTTGCCTCCCTAGTGCTGGGATTAAAGGTGTGAACTGCTACACCCAGCTAACAATTTCTAAAGTTATCTTTTTTAAAACTTCACATTTAAAGTGCTAAGTAGGCGGGTCTTCAAAAGCATCTAGGCTGTGGGGATGACCATGAGAACCAGGGCAGCACTTTTCTTGCTGCTGCACTCTCACAGCCCAGAGAGGAGATAACTAACCAGTCAGTGCTTTGTTATGTTTTGTCTTCCTGAAGGTCGAGTGGTGGGCATCCTTCAAAAGAACTGGCGAGATTATGTGGTGACATTTCCATCCAAAGAAGAGGTCCAGTCTCAGGGCAAAAATGCCCAGAAGATCCTAGTCACGCCCTGGGATTACAGAATCCCCAAAATCCGCATCAGCACTCAGCAGGCAGAGGCCCTCCAGGTACTTCTGCGGCAATGGTGCTCTGCCTCTGTCTTTGCTGGCTTTTGAGCAACACCAGGAAGCATTGTTAATTCCTTTGAATAAGAGGAAATAAATTATTGACAGTATCTGGGACTCTGAGATACTGTTTTTAAACATTCTAAATATATAAGAACCATCCTTTAAGTAGTCCATGGTTAATAAATGAATGCCAGAAAGAAATTGTCCTAGAAAGAGCTGTGTAGGACAAGCTGAGTGAACATACATTATTCTGCTGTCCAACCCCGAAACTTTCAATACATTCACTTTGCCAACACTAACAAGCTTCCTTCCAGGGAAAGATACAGAAATATGATCCAAGTGTCCTACAGGGATGATATAGTACGACTTCATGGATTGATTATCCATAAAGGACTAGAGTGCCAGAGAGAAGGCTCAGATAATAAAGGCAGATACTAACTTTTAGTTGGGGCAGAGAGTGGAGGCAATTCCTTTTTTTTGGTTTTTTTTTGTTTTTTTTTGTTTTTACAAGACAGGGTTTCTCTGTATTGTTTTGGAGGCTGTCGGTCCAGCTCGGCCTGGATCTCACAGAGATCCGCCTGCCTCCCGAGTGCTGGGATTAAAGGCATGCGCCACCACCGCCCGGCTGTGGAGACAATTCTTGACTTAATTTGTCTAATGTTTGTTTTGTAACTAGTCTAATTTGTAAATGAGACTAAAGTAGAATGTTCCCAGCCCTTACCTGGTCATTATACCTTTGCCTCTGGAAACTTTCTGCAGATGCTCAGGCCAGCTAGAACTATTGCACTTTATTTCCAGGGTGTCTGGAGTTTCTGGGCAGTGGAGAGGTTCAGCTTACACTGGCTGATACCATCTTTCCTGCCAAGGAGCATCTTTTTTTTTTTCCTTTGGTTTTTCAAGACAGGGTTTCTCTGTATTGTTTTGGAGCCTGTCCTGGAACTCACTCTGTAGATCAAGCTGGCCCCGAACTCACAGAGATCTGCCTGCCTCTGCCTCCTCAGTGCTGGCATTAAATACATGAGCCACCAACGCCCGTCTAAGGAGTGTCTTAAAACTAAAAAGAAATTAGAAAGTAATTCCCACATTAGAAATTGAGGCTGTTGTTTTATTGATTTGTTAAGACTTATTTTATTTGTAATTACGTATGTAGGTGTGTACACATGAATGCAAGTGCCCACACTAGCCAGAAGCGGGTGTCAGGTCTTCTGGCCCTGCAGTTATAGGGGACTGAGAGCTGCAGTGGTTACAAGTCCTCTCCTAACCACTGAGCCATCCCTCCAATTCCCAAGACTATTGTTTTAAAACTTAATTAGGACCCTACATTATTGGGTTGTACCCCTTGTGTTTCAAGTGTTAAATAAAATGTATTACAATTGATTTTTTTAAACAAATTTCCATCCCAATTGTTTGAAGGAGGCAGTGTCTCCCTTCAAAGCATTGGCAAAGTGTTTGCATGCCATCTGGCCATTCAAAGGAGTGGCAAGAAAAACCAGAAAGCAAAATAAGCCCCAACAAGCCACTGTTTGCAAATTGGTCTGTCTTTGGTATTCTGTACTGTTTGTCTGGTTAGTTTTGTTGCTTCAATTTGAGCCACTGAACTCTAGCTTTGGTTCACATTGTATTCTTTTTTCCCCTCCTATAGGACTTCAGAGTGGTTGTACGAATTGATTCCTGGGAGACGACATCAGTGTATCCTAATGGACACTTTGTGCGTGTTTTAGGGAGAATCGGTGATCTGGAAGGGGAGATTGCAACCATCCTGGTAGAGAACAGTATATCTGTTGTCCCCTTCTCCGAAGCCCAGGTCAGATTTCTCGGAGATCTTTGTTCCAGTGACGTACATTTCTTTCTGCTTTTGTTGCTGTTTCAACATGAAGAGAAAAAAAAAAAAACCTGTGTGTGTTTGTGTGTGTGTGTGTGTGTGTGTAAATTTAATTGTGCTTGCAATATGGAGGCCAAAGGTCAACGTCTAGCATCTTCCTTATTTTATTTTTATTTATGTATGTGTGTGTGTCCACATGGGTAGCCAGAACAGGATATTGGATCCCTGGAGCTGGCTGTTATAAGCCGACTTGGGTGCTGGGAATCAAACTCGGGTCCTCTAGAAAAGCAGCAGATGCTCTTAACTGCTGAGCTATGTCTCCTGTCCTTCCACCTCATTTTTTAAGACAGACTCTCTCACTGAATGTGGAACTCACTAAATCAGTGAGCTGGGGGCCATGAAGCCCCAGAGATCTTCCTGGCTCCACCTCCTCAGCACAAGGATTACAGGTGTGCTTGATGCTCCCAGCTTCTTACCTGGGAGCTAGGGTTCCAAACTTGAGTCCTCAGGTTTGTGTGGTAAGTCCTTTATTCACTAAGCCATCTCCCATCCCTGAAAAAAAAAAAAAAAACCTTCATGCTATCTAACAACTAACCATATAAAGCCACAGAAAATTAGAAACAAAACCTCACCCCTCCCAATTCTGTACTTGGGCCAAACTAAGGTCAACTCCAAGTACAGACAGAATTTCCTACAGCCTCACTGCTCTCAAACTGCTGTATTTTTCTTTTTTCTATTTTTCTAAAATTTTGTGCTTAAAATGATTGTCAGAGTCTTATAGTCAGTGTCCATCCCCAACCCTATGCAACCACTATCACCCCCTCCTCTGCTTCTCTCCTCCTCCTTCTCCCCCTTCTCCTTCTCGTCCTCCTCCTGGTTTTCTGTTTTTGTTTTTGTTTTTTGAGACAAGGTCATGCTATGTAGCCATAGCTGGGCTGGGACTCACAGAGACCCGCCTGCCTCTGCCTGCAGAGTGCTGGGTCTAAAGGTGTGCACCACCACACCCACCCTACATCTCTTTTTCACAGACCCAGACAAGCTCCACCCCCTCCACTCCCCCCAGAGATGAATGGATCAAAAAATCAGACTCATTATGAAACGGTTTTTGAAACCTTAACACAAAAGTCCAATGAACATAAACTACCAGTGATTCCATCAATTTATGGTCTTTCACAATCTCAGAAATCTCCTTTATTATTCTCTCATGACTGTATCCATTGTGCACACATATTCTATTCTGCCTTCTTCATTTAAAATTGTTTCTATATATACTGACATAGCCTACTTATTTTTAGTAGTTGAGACAAATTACTGAAATTAATTTACCCTACTTTACTTAAACATTCCTCAATTGTTGAACATTGGTAGTGTTTAATTTTTCAGTATTAGGGAAAGAAATATCACTTGAAACATTTTTTTAAATCAGTGTTGCCTTTTTTATTCTTTTTGGTCATCTCCTTGGAATGTAATCCTTAAAGTTAAATTACCAAGTCAAGGGCATAAAAATTTTAAATAGGTTTGTTATATATTGGCAGATAGTTTTCCAGAAAAACATTGCTCCAGTGTGAATTACCATCCACAGGGGATGTGTGCATGTTTCCATTATAGCTTCTGACATAACAGGGGCTACAGTAAGAAAATATTTCAACTATTTTACATTGTTAAATTTAGACTATTTTGCATGATTAAATTTTTATGTTTAACATTAGTTTTTGGAAATTATTTGTTCACTCACTAGGCACCTCTTAGTGAAAATGTTAGGATAAAATGAAGTTTGAATTAGACTTCACAAGACTAGAATTCTCTCTCCTTTAGCCTACTTAACTGCAAATTGATGACTTAAACAGATAATCATAGAGGGGAAAATGCCCCAGATTGATCTTGTTTAAATTATCTTTGAGGAATAAGCTTTTATTTGGAGGGGGGGCATGTAGATATTTTTTTCTGTTCAGGGCTTGACTTGAATTAAAAGCTCAACTATATTCAAACACAGGGCTCCTGAGAAAACGGGACACATTGGCACATCAACGTCACCTATTTGTACTTGTTCTAGCCCCATAACTAACGACACTGCCAGAAGTAACAGGACATTTCCAACAGACCGTGAGGTCTTCAATACTGTCTTTCTTGAGGACTCTTGACTTCCCAGAGCCCAGCCCAGTGCTGACACTTGTGAAGCACCTGATGAACAGTTATTAATTAAAAGAGGGCAAATAAGGCTGGAAAAATACCTAGTCAGTAAAGTGCTTATGCAGTCATGAGAATCTGAGTTCCAACCCAGAACCCCCATAACAAGCTAGGCATGGTAATACATGCTTGTAACAATCTTAGTTCTGGGAAAGAAAACAGAAGGAGATCCTTAGGTTTGATGGCAGCCAGTCTAACTTAGTTGGAGCACTGCAGACCTGTGAACAATGACTCCGTCACAAGGTAGACAAGGGTCTTCATGAATACCTGAGGACATCAGAACCCTGGAGATTAGGGTTACAGACAGTTGTGAGTTTCAGGTGGGTGCTGAGAATTGAACCTAGGTCTTCTAGAGGAGTAGCCAGTGCTCTTAACCACTAAGCCATGTCTCCAGCCCCTCTCAAAAGAGTGAGTCTTTAGAGGACCTTATAATACATGGATTTCTGACTACTTGTTCTCTGGTACAGATGTGTGAGATGCCAGTGAACACACCGGAAAACCCTTGGAAGGTGAGTCCCAAAGAAGAGAGAGAGCGGAAGGACCTGAGGAACACCCACCTTGTGTTCAGCATCGACCCCAAGGGTTGTGAAGATGTGGATGACACTCTCTCAGTCAGAACCTTGAATAATGGCAACCTGGAGCTCGGGGTCCATATCGCCGACGTCACACACTTTGTGGCCCCCAACTCTTACATTGACATCGAAGCTAGAACAAGGTAACCCTATTGGATGTCAGCAGTGTTATGCGGGTTTATATCTGTGCTGTTTTCAGGGGGTCAAGATCTCTTGTTTGGGCAGTTCTGAAAATCTCTTCTGGATTTTCCTGAAGTCTCCCACTTCAGGAAAGTAGTACCTTGATGAATTTGTGTCCTTTCTTAACCTTTTACCCATCGTTTTCTCTTAAAAAATGAGTGGATTTTCACATGTAATATGGTATTCTGTACAGATGCTAGATCATTATGCTCCCATTTTTCTCATACAACCAAGATTCATGTCACTTTTACTCTCTACATCAGTGGAAGAAACACTCAGCCAAAGCAGTGTGACTTGCTCAAGTGGGCACACGGGAGCTATTTAATTAGGCAGCGCTCCACTCGGTGGGAGAGGAGCCCAGGGGAATCTAACCCTGGTCTTGGCTGTTTACCTCCCGCAACCCACACTGTCAGCAGTTCTGCTGGCTGCTGAAGGTCAGTTACCCACACGTGTCATTCCAGGGCCACCACTTACTACCTAGCGGATCGCCGCTTTGACATGCTGCCCTCCATCCTCAGCGCGGATCTCTGCTCCCTCCTGGGAGGCGTTGACAGGTGAGTCTAACTTTCACCTTCAGAGCTGTCCCTCCTCCTGCTCCGTTTCTTCCGAGGCCTTTCAGTGTGCTCTCCCTGCCACTCCCTACCATCCCCACCCCTACCAGCCGCTTTCCTGGCCCCTCCCTCTGCTCCCCGCTTACTTCTTCCCCTCCTCATATGGTTTCAGGGAACTTTATTGTTCCAGCCCCCTCCTTTCCTTCTGTTCTCCCGATGTTAGCTTTCTGAAGCAGGCACAGGCTGAGGAGAATGCGCTACACTATGTAACAGATGCTGTTCTTTAGAAGGCACTTGAGCTTAGGGAGTTTGTGTTTTACCAGTGAATGCATAATCAGATAGTCTAAAATTAGTAACTTCCCAAAGATGGAATAAAGGCCCTATTATTTCCTCCTCAGGTACTGATTTCAGGAATACTTTTCTATATTTAATACACATAGTATGGATGTGTAATTATTTTTATTTTTTAAGATTTATTTATTTATTATATATATGGTGTTCTGCCTGCATGTATGCCCAAACACCAGAATAGGGCACCAGATCTTATTGTAGATGGTTATGAACCACAATGTGGTTGCTGGGAATTGGATTAGCCAGTGACCTCTGAGCCATCTCTCCAGCACCCCGTAATTTTTATTTTTTATAAAAAAAATACTAGCATACCATAGATATAAAGAGCAGATTCCCATTCTAGGAGTGCTGTCCTTCCTGAGCAGAGTGCTTCTGTTTCTAACAAATATATGCCAGGCGATGGTGGTTCACACCTTTAATCCCAGCACTCAGGAGGCAGATGCAGGCAGATTTTTGTGAGTTTGATCTACAAATCAAGTTCCGGGACAGGCTCCACAGTTACACAGAGAAACTAAGAGAATGCATATGTGTGTGTGCTGTTTATATATAATTTATGCACATATGCTATTCAGCACTTAAATTTTTATTTTATTTTATTTTTTGAGACAAGATGTCAGGCATCCTGTTGTCAAATACAAGCCAAGAATGACCTTCTGATTCTCCTGCCTCCACCTGAGCATTTAACCAACATGCCTGGTTTTTGCAGTGTTGGTGATCCAGCCTAGAACTTTATACAAGCTAAGTAAAGCACTCTAGCAACTGAGCTACATCCATAACCCTTCAATACTTTTTTTAAGAAAGATTATTTTATTTGTGTCTTTAGTGTTATGCTTGCATATATTTATGTGCACCATATATGTCTATAGTGCTTGCTGAAGCTAGAAGAGGACATCAAATCCCCTGAAACTGAAGTTACACACAGTTGTGAGCCACCATGTGGGTTCTGGGGACTGAACCCAGGCCCTCTGGAAGATGCAGTGTTCTTAACATTGAGACATGAGACATCTTACTATCACTAGTACTCTCTCTAGGTACTTAAATATATCTGAAGGAGAAATTCCTAGAAACAGAACTTATGCCAAGGTGCATGCATTTGTGTTTAGATCTACACAATCAAATTGTCCTCCACAGACATTACAGCAATCTGTTTCCACAGCAATGGATGTAAGAGCTCGTTTTCCCACATCCTGACCCATACACTATGCTGTATCCTTTCACCTAAGTCAGTTTGTTAGATAAGTAGTATCAATTTTAATTTATATTTTTCTACTATGTGTGAAGGTAAACCTTTTTTTGGTTAAAGGATATTTATGTATTCTTTCCTGTGAACTACTTCATATTCCTTATTCATTTTCATTTGGGTTTGTGATTTATTATTGATTCCTAAAAACTCTTTACATATTGGGAAAATAGCCCCTTTGTATATGTTATAAATATATACATTTTTTAAATAAAATGCTTCGGTAAAGAATAGTTCTTTGCTAAATGAGCTTTTTGCTAATTAGCCTATGTTTCATCAAGATTGATACCAAGGGGCTAGAGAGATGGCTCAGAGGTTAAGAGCACTGGCTGCTCTTCCAGAGGACTTGAGTTCAATTCCCAGCAACTACATGGTGGCTCAAAACCATCTGTAATGAGATCTGGTGCCCTCTTCTGGTGTGCAGGGATATATGCAGGCAGAACACTGTATATATAATAAATAAATCTTAAAAAAATAAAAACCTTCTCTAAAAATAAAAAAGATTGATACCAAGCTCCCTGTCATCTTGTAGGATTTAAAGGATTTCCTTTAATTTCCTGGGTCACTAAACAGACTTAACTCAATCAGTGTCAAGCCATTCTAATCAAAATGGAGAACTCTAAGGTTTTACATATTGTGTGTGAACTCATTTCATAGTTAAGTTTAGCAGAACCCAGTATGACTTTGTTATTTACACAGGATCTCACTATGCATCCTTGGCTGACCTAGAACTCACTATGTAAGCCAGGTTGGCCTCAGACTCAGAGATCCACCTGCCTCTACCTCCTGTATGCTGGGATTAAAGGCATGCACCATCACCACCCCCAAATCTGACTTTTTTTTTATTTAAATTAGAAACAAGGTTGCTTCACATGTCAATCCCAGGTCCCTCTCCCTCCCCTCCTCCCATGCCCTCCCACCAACCTCCCCAGACCCACACCCAATTCCCACTCTGTTCCCCAGGGAGAGTGAGGCCCTCCATGGGGGATATCCAGAGTCTGTCATTTCGTTCAGAGCAGGGCCTAGGCCCTCCTGACTTTGTTTTTAATGTTAGTGTGTGTGTGTGTGTGTGTGTGTGTGTGTGTGTGTGTGTGTGTGTGTGATAGAGTAATTCGTTTAAAAAAAAACGCACCAAAAGTTTGTAGCAAGGTCATTTCTTTCTAATTAGATTCAAGATCAAGTTCTGCTTGCTTGTAAAATAGAATGGAAGAGGCTGAGGAAATGACTAAGAGCATTGGTCACTCTTCCAGACAACTCCAACAACCCAGGTTTGATTCCCAGCATGTGCATGACAGTTCACAACTGTCTATAATTCCAGTTCCAGGGAATCTGACGCCCTCTTCTGGCCTTTTTGGGCATCAGACACAAGTCTAGTGCAGACATATTTGCAGATAAAACACCAATAATAATCTTTAAAAAAAAATGAAAGTTCAATGAGATGGCTCAGTGGGTAAGGACACCTTTGGAACTAGTCAGGACTGACATAGTGAAAAGAGAGGACTGACTCTCATGAGTTATCCCCTGACCTCCACACATGTGTCATGGTGCTCACATGTGCACCCATATACATAAGCATACACAAGATAAATAAAATGTATAACTTTTTAAATAGAATGTAATAATGCTGTTGATGATGTCCCTGGTTTTATAGGTATGCAGTGAGCGTCATGTGGGAATTAGATAAGACCTCTTATGAAATTAAGAAGGTGTGGTATGGCAGAACCATTATCCGATCAGCTTACAAACTGTTCTACGAGGCAGCCCAAGAGCTACTAGATGGAAACTTCAGCATTGCTGATGACATTCCAGAATTCAAAGCCTTGGAGGAACAGAGCCGACAGGCCAAACTGGATGAGTTAGTATGGGCAATTGGAAAGCTGACTGACATAGCTCGCCACATCCGAGCAAAAAGAGACCGTTGCGGTGCCCTGGAACTGGAAGGTGTAGAGGTTCGAGTCCAGCTGGATGACAAGAAGAACATTCATGACCTCATCCCCAAGCAGCCCCTGGAGGTTCATGAGACAGTGGCCGAATGCATGATCCTAGCCAACCACTGGGTGGCCAAGAAGATCTGGGAAAGTTTCCCCCACCAGGCTTTGCTGCGCCAACACCCTCCTCCACATCAGGAGTTTTTCTCAGAGCTCCGAGAATGTGCTAAAGCAAAAGGCTTCTTCATAGACACAAGGTAACCCTCTTTTGAGGGGACAGAGGAATGGCAGAGAGTACTGTGCTTCTGTTTATCTTATGGTTCCTCAAATATGGCATGTAGCCAGACAGTGATACATTGGAGCCTGAGGCGGCCACATCAGCAGTTTGAGGTCAGCCTGGACTACTTAAAGAAGATTTAAAAACTATGTAGTTGCCAGGCACAAGGTCCTAACTAAAATACCTTTTATCAGTTTAACAAAATGGACTGGGGAGGGGGCTTTCTGTCTTCAAGCAACAGAGTCTGGGACATTGGTTGAGTCACCTGCATACAGCACACCGACCATCAGTCTTTTGGATCACAGTCCTTAGAATGTTGAGGTGGGGGCCTTATGATTCATGATGGGAGCTTTGTCTAATGGAGCTAGTAACTTGCTCATCATTTACCTGTTGGTCAGGGTTTTTATCCAAGCCTTTCTGCTCAGAAGCTCCTCTCCGGGCCATATCCCCAAGCCTTCACTGGTCTCACCTCTGTTTTCTACCTTCCCCCATAGCTAGCTGCTCAGAGTTCGGCTACATTCCTGGTTGTTTTTTTTTTTAAAGATTTATTATGTACACAGTGTTCTGCCTACACATATGTCATCTCGCCAGAAGAAGGCACCAGATCTCAATATAGATGGTTGTAAGCCACCATGTGGTTGCTGGGAATTGAACTCAGGACCTCTGGAAGAGTAAGCAGTGCTCTTAACCTCTGAGCCATCTCTCCAGCCCCCTTGGTTTTATTTTTAATATACCAATATGTTCCTAAGAGTTTAAATTTTGCTTTAGAGTAAATAAATCTCTTTTTCTCTTTAAAAAAGAAAAGTAACGTAGGTTTACTTCAAGTTTAGGTCTGTCTGCTTTTTTTGAGGCAGGTTTTCACCATGTTTTCCTGCTTAGCTCTGGAGTTCATGAAGTACAGGAGTGTGCCACCATCCCTGCTGCCTTGTTTTTAAAACTTCCCTCTGACTAAATAGTTCTTGATAAATAAAAAACAAAAAGCCCGGGCTGGAGAGATGGCTCAGAGGTTAAGAACACTCGCTGCTCTTCCAGAGGTCCTGAGTTCGATTCCCAGCAACCACATGGTGGCTCACAACCATCTGTAATGAGATCTGGTGCCCTCTTCTGACCTACAGGAATACATGCAGGCAGAGCACTGTATACATAATAAATAAATAAATCTTTAAAAAAAAAAAAACAAAAAGCCCATTCTTTGGCCTGTATAGGATGCTTACGGTTGAGTGTATTATGAATGTAACTCCACTGTGGGGGAGGGGGTACACACCTTTGATTCTAGTACAAGGGAGGCAGAGGCAGAGGGATCTCTCAGTTGAAGGCTAGCCTGTCTACAGAGTGAAGAGTTCCAGGACTACACAGAGAAACACTGTCTCGATACCCCTCCCTGCCAAAAAAAAAAAAAAAAAGAATGTAATTCCACAAGAACCTGACTACCTATTTCAGTCAACATTGATTTAAAGCCTTGTATTAATGGGACATTACTGCTTAAGAAATATGAATTCTGGGAGCTGGAGAGATGGTTGAGCACATAAGAGCAAAATGACTTGATTGTTCTTGCAGAGAATCCAGGCTTGATTCCCAGCACCCACATAGCAGCTCTCAACTGCCTCTGACTCCAGTTCTAGAAGATCCAATGCCACCTCCTGACTTTAGTGGGCTACTGCACCATATGAATGCATGGAAACATACACACATATATATATGAAAATAAATAATTTTATTTTGGTTTTTTGCAGACCATGCTGGCCTCAAACTCACAGACATCTGCCTGCTTCTGCCTCCTGAGTGCTGGGATTAAAGGCATGCGCCACCAACACCCAGTAGTCTTTCTTTAAGCCTTAAAAGCAAACTAAATTTCTGTATTGAAAAGAAACTTGTGGCTAAAATAAATTTAACTGCTGGTAGATGAAGATATTTAAATCAAGAGGTGGAAAGTGTTACACATAAATTGCCTTTGGAGACCCATCAGTGCTTCTCTGTTCCTTGTTAGGTCCAATAAAACCCTGGCTGACTCTCTGGATAGTGCAAATGACCCCAGCGACCCTATGGTGAACAAGCTGCTGCGCTCCATGGCCACTCAGGCCATGTCCAATGCACTCTACTTCTCCACCGGATCCTGTGCAGAGGAAGAGTTCCATCATTACGGTGACTGACAGAATTGTCTTACATATGGTTTAACCTTGAGCAAATCTTTTCAAAAGTGCTCTTGTCTGTTCTACATTCTGATGCTTTGGTTTCATTTTGAAGGTCTTGCATTAGATAAATATACTCACTTTACTTCTCCGATAAGAAGATATTCAGATATTGTTGTACACCGACTGTTAATGGCAGCCATTTCAAAAGACAAGAAGATGGAAATGAAAGAAAGTTTGTTCAGCAACAAAGATCTTGAGGAGTTATGCAGACATATCAACAACAGAAACCGAGTAAGAAGGAATTTCAACCTCCTGCCTGTCTCACAAGAGGGTATCAGCTTTAATCTTAAGAGAATGAGATACCATTATTATTGTAACCGGTGCTCTTAGTACATTTACTAGTGTTCTGAGATAACATGATTTGGGGAATACTTGTTTGTTTGTTTGTTTTTGAGAGAGAGAGAGGGGGGGGGAGAGGGGGGAGAGAGGGAGGAAGAAAGTGGGAGCAGGATGGCAGATGCTTTTAGTTCCAGCACTTGGGAGGCACAGGCAGGCAGTGAGTTTGAAGTCATCCTGGCCTACATAGTGAGTTCCAGGACAGCCAGGGCTACACAGTAATAAGACCCCGCTCCCTCCCCCAAAAAAGTTACCATTGTCTAGAATTTTGGGAGGGAGTGGTGAGATGGGTTTTTCTATGAGGTCCAGGCTGTCCTGGAACTCACTCAGAGATCCACCTGCCTCTGCCTCTTGAGTACTAGGATTAAAGGCGTGTGCTGCTGCTGCTGCCAGCACCACCACCACCTGGATTAATTTTTTGTATCTTTAAAAACTTTTAAATTCTATTTATTTATTTGTTTATTGTGTGTATGTATCTATACATTCAAGTAAAAGTCAAAGGACAATTTGTGGGCGTTGGTAATCTCTTTCTGCCATCTTCATCCCAGAGATAGACTCAGGCTGTCAGGTTTGGCAGTTATAAGTGCCTTTAGCCACTGAGCATCTCATCAGTCTTAGTGTGTGTGCATGCACACTGCTACACTGTGCACTCCAGGATTGCTGGCGAGTACAGCTGTGAGCTTCTGGCCAATTCTCCTGTTTCTGCCTTTCATCAGTGATAGGAATGCTGGGATTACAGATATGCGCCACCATATCTGGCTTTACATGGGTTCTAGGGATTGAACTAGTATGATAAGGTTTGCACAGAAAGAGCTTTTACCCAGTGAGCCTTCCCTTCACATCTCACTCCTGCTTGATCTATTTTTTCTTGTTTTTCTTTTTTGAGAAGGGATTGCTCTGTCTCTTCTTTGGTTTAGTTGAAACAACAACTTACTCTGGATGGCCAATCCTCCTTTCTCAGTCTCCCAAGTACTGGGATTACAGGCTTGCACCACCACACTGTTGAATGAGTCTGGGGTTTCTTCCTGGACATCAGGGAACTCTGTTGTCATGCTCGGGGTTGTGCTTCTTACAGGCAGCCCAGCATTCTCAGAAGCAGTCCACTGAGCTCTTCCAGTGCATGTACTTTAAAGACAGAGACCCGGAAACAGAGGAGCGCTGCATGGCCGATGGAGTGATTTATTCAATTAGAACAAATGGTGTGCTTGTATTTATACCAAGGTATGTTACTTCTCATGCAGTGGTTAATGAGAAATCACAGTTAAACTATATCAGTGTTGAACACAAATGATATATATAACTTACTAAAATATTATTTAGACTGGGGGTATGTAGCTCAAAGGTGGAGTATTTGCCTAACACATATGAAGTCCTGGGTTTGATCCCAGCATAGCATAAAACCAGGTATGGTGACATGCCTGTAAAGCAAGATCACAAGTTCAAGGTCATCCATCCGTAGCTACAGAATGATTTTAATGCCAGCTTACACTATATAAGACCTTATCTCTAAAAAAGAATATAAGCTTGGCATGGTGGGACATGCCTTTAATGCCAATACTCAAGAGGCAGACATAAGCAGATCTCCGAGTTCGAGGCCAGACTGGTCTTCAAAGCAAGCTCTAGGCCAGCCATGGCTACAGAATGAGATTTTTTTCAAACTCTCTATGTTAGCATATGCAATGGTACATATATACACTATTCATAAAATTACTGTATGTACACAGTGTAATATAGTCATGAAATAACAGGAGCAATTGGGAGTGCATATGTAAACATATCTATATCAGTCTTAGGATCTTAGTCGGCAAAGCATTGTTTCTTATCTGCTTCTGTAAAAAATGTTTTTGGAGGTGAACCACAGGAAGAGTGGCTAAGCATAGAAGATCTGCATACTAATACATTATCTCGGTTTTACCCTGGTGATGATTTAGGTTTGGGATTAAAGGTGCTGCTTATCTGAAGAATAAAGATGGCTTAGTGATATCATGTGACCCAGAAGGCAGCTCAGAATGGAAGCCGGGATCCCTGCAACGATCTCAGAACAAGATCACCTCTACCACAGCTGGAGGACAGTCTGTTACATTTCATCTGTTTGACCATGTAACAGTAAGTCTGTGTACATTCAATGTTGTTTCCAAAGTGAGGACAAAAGGTACATGATTTCATAACATGTATTTCTCTGTGCTAGGTAAAAATATCTGTCCAGGCCTTGCGTTGCCATTCTGATACAATCAGGCTTGAAATAATAAGCAACAAACCATATATGACACCAAACCCAGAACTGTGCCACCAGAGTTCCCTCTTGCTGAGAAGTGAGTTAGTGAAAGAAGTAACCCGATCTGTGGAAGAAGCTCAGCTTGCCCAAGAAGTCAAAGGCAAGGTGCTTCAGGAGGAGTATCAAGAATTCTGCCAAACAAAAGGAAGAAGTCTATACACACTTCTGGAGGAGATAAGGGACCTTGCTCTTCTGGATGTTTCAGACAGTTATGTAATGTGAAATACTTCTACTTCAATAAAGAACTTTGTCTTAGGAGTCACACTGTCTTTTCAAACTTAAATGTCGTCACTTTATGTTCTAGCTAAAGGAGATTAAGTGGGTACTCCACATATTTGTGCTCATACCTCATTGAAGTAGAATTAACTCCCTATGTAAACTGGCTTTTTTGTTGTTTTGTGTGGTTTTTTTTTTTCCTCAAGACAGGGTCTCATAATATAGCTATGGTTGGTCTAGACCAGTGTGGTCTTGAACTCAGAGATCCATCTGTCTCTGCCTCTCAAATGCTGGGATTAAAGGCATGCACCACTACTCTTGACTACTAGAAATTGGCTTTTCAGCAGTTTAGTAGACAGTGATGGGGCTGTAAAAGGCAGGTTGCTAGTTTCTTTTTAGTTTTTTGAGACAGGGTCTCACTTTGTAGTCTTGGCTAGCCTAGACTGTGCAGATGAAGCTGATCACTGAGATCCTCCTGCCTCTGCCACTGGACTACTGGGATTAAATATATGTGCCACCACACTTGGCTCAAATTGATCCTTTCAAATGTTTATTTTGTAGTTTTTACAGACATATTTAGATCACAGTCCCCTCTGGTGTCATTTAGCCATTTCAGGTAAAATAGTTCTGTCCGTATTGTTCTTCAGCTGGACACAGGGCACGGAAAGGGTGGTGTAAATCTTGCCTCAAACTCCTTTCCCACCCTCAAATTCTATTGTGTACCTCCAATGGTCAAGCCTTGGAGAAGTGTTCCCAAATTCACCACTGGAAAAGTAATACTTCTCCCACCGGCCCTTCTCTGATCTAGACAGCGAGTGTGCCTGGAAGCCTGCTATAGCCTTCCTGGTATCAGGGGTATGCTGAGACCAGCCTCCGTCTTCTAGTTGTTCCCTGCCTAAACAGTGAGCCTGTCCTCTTGATTCATTTTTCCCTGGCCAATCACTGAGATAGTTCCCATAAGCCCACAACCCACAGTCTGTGCCCAACTTCCTGGCTTTCCAAACCATCTTTGTTACTACCAACTTACTTGATGTCAGCCCACTGTAGCACCATAACCCTTCCCCTTAGGAAGAGGCAAGAGACTTTTTTTCTTTAGAACGACTGCCTTTGTCACTAAATGTTATCTCCTCCATCTTCAGTCTTTCCCCCAATTCTAGTGGGTATTTGCTGCTAGGAACCAGACCATAAACTTCTCAACTTGGTGTTTCTCAGCTGGAGTTAGTCCCTCTACCAGGCTCATAAAGCAACTAAACTCCAGTCAGGTTCTCTTCATCTGGCCCCATCACCTCTAGCCTCCTCCTCATCATTCCAAATCTTTATTTCCTGTATTTCTGGCATTACACACATGCTTCCCAATACTCAGAATCCCCTCTACCAACTGACAACTGTTTCATGTGACCCCTTGCTGTACACTGACCCTCACAATATTCTCCAAGTTTCTCTCCAATGAATAGAAACATGGAGGGCCATTCTGTTTTCTGGAGATGCTGAAGTTTCATACCCATTATCTTACAGGCCCTACACAAGCCTTCTAGCACATTCTCAACCTATAAACATCTCTGAACTCACTTACCATCATTAATGGAGAGGCATTACCAACCTTGTATGTGATCTTTTAAACATTAAAGCAACTCTTCAAAATACAGACAAGCTGGGTTTTGTGGCACACACTTTTAGTTCTAGCTAGCACACATGGCAAATACAAGCAGATCCCAGTGAGTTTTCAGACCAGATGAGGTTACAGTAAGACCCTGTTTCAAAACCAGTACTGGAGATGACACACACACATATCGTAGTCCTGGCACTTGAAGGCAAAAGCAAGGAGGTTCACCACAAATTTCAGGTCAGTCAGGATGATGTAATGAGAGTGGGTCTCAACAAAACTGTAGTCAAAACCCTCAACCATTTTAGCAAAAGTTTAAATTATATAACCAAACCATGGTGAGAAACGAAAATCCTGAGAGTTGTTTGCAAAATACATTTCTTTATAAAAACAGACTTTAATAGTCAGTGCATATTTACATTTTAAAACTTTACCCAATTTAGTGAAAGAATTCAGTGCAAACTGCAAACAGCTTATAAAGCTGAATTTATACAGAACACCAAAAATAATAAATAGATGTATTAAAATAGCTAGTAGGAGACACATTGCATTTTAAGCAGGAATCCATATGAAGTCTTAGGACTCAGACTTATACAAAGTAGAAAGATCTACAAATAACCCCAAATTTGCAGGATTCTGTTGTAGGAATCTGGCTACTTGGAACATTTCTGGATTAGTCTCTGTTAGTATGGTCCAGCTGTTTTTCCTCTGCTTTGAACTGTTCTTCTTCATTTGTACCGGCAGAAGGAACATCGTGTGGGGCATCTACAGTGTCTGTGTTTAATCCGCTTGATTCTTCTTGATCCTCACCAGTACCGCTCTCTTCTACTGTCTGTGCCCAAGATGTATTCACTGACACATCTGAGAAAGGAATCACATCATTATTACCAATTATAAGCAACTGACTCAATCTGGATAAATACAAATCTCTCCAAAAGCTTACTTGGTAGAAACAAATCTATAATCCCCTTGTTATGATTACTAAAGTCTAAATATAAACCAGTTTTTCACACATGCATAAAACACACTTAAAATGCCAAGGGTCCCAGGAAAGTGGATGTAGATCACCCAATTATAGAATGAATATAGATTAGCAACATGAGGCCCTGGATTAAATCCTGGCACTCCCACACAAAAGAGGGTCCTAAATGATACATTCAAGTCCTACATTCAAATCTTCAATTTTACTCAAATGTAACTTCTCATTCAAAATGGAAATTAGAAAGTGATCCAAAGAAATCAGATATAGGGCAGGCAAGATGACTCTGTTGGAAAAGATGCTTTGCTGTCACTTCTGATTAACCCAATAGTGGAAAGAGAGAACAGACTCTCAAGTTGTCCTCCGACTTGTATGCTGTGGCACATGCAGGAGCATGCATATGTGCACACACAAACACAATGTCAACACAGACGCAATTAAGTTTTATGTCAAAGTGATCTATGGTAAAGATAATTTAAGCCAAGGATGATGGCACATGCCTATTCAGCACTTAGAATCCTGTCTGGGGGAGAAACAAACTTTAAGTTATATAACAAACAGAAAATGAGTATTAGATCCCTAGTGTCAAGCAAGCATACTTTGAGATGCTACAAATAATATTTGTTATTATTTTTCATTATGTGTAGGTATGTAAACGAGAGTACATGAGCCCCTTGAGGTTAGAGTTATCAAATCTGGAACTACAGTTACAAACAGTCATAAGCCACCCAACATGGGTGCTGAGAAGCTAATTCTGGTATTCTGGAACTGCAGCAAGTACTCCTAACCAATGAGTCATTTCTCCATCCCTTCATGATTTCTCACATACTAATAAATCTTTTGTTAAGATAAAAATGAGGCCGGGCGGTGGTGGTGCATGCCTTTAATCCCAGCACTCAAGAGGCAGAGGCAGGCGGATCTCTGTGAGTTCCAGATTAGCCTGGTCTATAAGAGGTAGTTCCAGGACAGCCTCCAAAGCCACAGAGAAACCCTGTCTCAAAAACCAAAAAAAAAAAAAAAAAAAAAAAAAAAAAGATAAAAAAGATAAAAATGATATAATGATATTTATCCTGACTGAAAATCAAGACTAGATTACAACATTTGCTTGAGAATTGTTATATTGGAAGAAACATTTTACAACATGGTATTTACTTACAATTCTTTTCTGTAGGTTTTTATTATATTTATATGTACATGTATGTGTACACACACAAGTGTGTGGGTGCCCAAGAAGGCCAGAAGAGAGCACTGGATACCTTAAAACTTCAGTTATAAAGGGCCAGGCGTTGTTGGCGCACGCCTTTAATCCCAGCACTCGGGAGGCAGAGGCAGGTGGATCTCTGTAAGTTCGAGACCAGCCTGGACTACCAAGGGAGTTCCAGGACAGCCTCCAAAGCCACAGAGAAACCCTGTCTCGAAAAAACCTTCAGTTATAAGCTATTGTGAACCACACGATGTAGGTGCTCACAACCAAACACAGGTCCTCTACAGGAGTAGCAAGTGCTTATTTTAACTGCTGAGCCATTTCTCCAACCTCATTTGCTGTAATTCTTATTTTTTTTTCTACTCAAAAGGAAACAATTACAGATACATTCCCAACTTTTGTTTAGTGACAAGGTCTTTCCTTTGTAACTCAGGCTAGCCCAGAACTATGTAGCTCAGGACACCCTCACTTAATCTCTCTGTTTCAGTCTAGTAAGTGCTGGTGCATGCCACTAAACATTAAATTATTTTTAAAATTAATTCTCAATAATTTCATACAAGGTAGTATAATTCTTTTAAAATACAGTTTTGAGAGGAGCTAGAGAGAACACCTACAACCATCTGTAATCCAGTCCCAGGAGATCTGACACCTTTTTCTGGCTTTCATGGGCACCAGACACACATGTGGTACACAGATGTTATCTTTAGGCAAGACACTCATACATATAAAACAGTAAACTAATAATTTTTTTTAATTGAGTTTTGTGGCTAGAGAGATGGTTAAGCAGTAAAATGTACTTGCTGCTCTTGCAGAGGACCCAGGTTCTAATCCCACACCACATGGTGGCTTAACAGCCATCATTCAATCTAGTTCCAGGGGATCAAATGCCCTCTTCTGACCTCTGAAGGAAAAAGGAACAAAAACTGTGCAGACTGCTTACTATGGCAGTGCACACCTTTAATCCCAGCACTTGGGAGGCAGAGGCATATGAGTTCGAGGCCAACCTGGTCTACAGAGTGAGTTCCAGGACAGCCAGGCTACACAGAGAAACCTTGTCTCAAAAAAACCAAAATGAATAAGTTAAAAAATAAAAATGGGGCCCCTGATAGCTGGCTCCCCATCCACCAGCTGTGCTTTGGACCTGGTTGCAGAGAGCCATTTCTCCAGAGATACGGAAAGGGGGCCGCCCTCTCCCCCATCATATTGAATGCAAGTTAAGATGACCTGCTTCTGGGTTGGGGTTTTATATGTACCAGAGCAGCTCCCTCACTATCTACTGAAAGTCAGCCCTCAACACAAGGGTTTGTTTATTAAAAAAGAAAAAACAGAAAACTGGGAAACTTAAGGCAATTTTTAAAGTGGGTGACAAACTATAAAAAGTATAAATCACAAAAATGGAACAATGTATTAGAAAGCATTTCAGTAGCCAAGTGCATAGCACACAACTGCATTCCCATCACCTTAGGAGGCTGAGGCAGAAGATCATTAAGTGGGTAAGTGGGAAGTTACTTGTATAAATAAGACAAACTCAAAATTAAAATTTAAGGAAGGATTGAAGATTCAGTTCCTTGAAAGAGAGCTTACCTAGCTTGTGTAAGAGCCTGTTTCAATCTCCAGTGTCTGCCATTCCCTAAAAAGGCATTTTAGTTCCCTATTTATATCACAGAAAATTACTGCTAAGCCTGAGTTAGTACAGAAGACGCTGTATTATAAAGTATCACAAGCTGGAGCAGTGGTGCAAACCTATATAGTCTGAGCTTTACAAGGCTGAGAAAGGATAAAAGCAAGTTCAAGCCCTGACTAGGTTACAGAATTAGTTTAAAATCCTGCCTCAAAACAAACAAATGAATAAACGAATGAATGAACAAATGAATAAATGGAGAGAGAGTATGTGTGTGTGGATCTAGCTCAGTAGTATATATAGTACCTGACTAGCATATGCAAAGTGCTGAGTTCAATCCCAAAAGCTAAAATATATTGATTCCACAATAATAATTTTCCTAAGTATGATCCTAAAAATACATGTAAAGTGCTTTAAGAAGTCAGAGAAGAATATATTACTGAAGGATTTGACACTCTACAGATTTCAAATAGCAAACACACATACACTGACACACTCTCTAAAATATACATAAACTTAACATCACTTTTCTATTCCTAGAGGTATTTTATTTCAAGAGATAGTAAAGACATTAAAATTTCCTACATGCCCTTGATATTACATGGTAGCTCATAAAAACCAGCATAAAATTTACCATTTTCTAGGGACTGGCTATTACTCAGTAGCTTTGCCTGCCTTCTTTCCAAGGCCAGCTGTTTATTTCTCTCAATTCTCTGTTGCTGTTCTTCTGTTAGGCTTCTACTTGATTCAGACGCCAACTTCCTGCTGTCAGATGAGCTTGTCAAAAAAGGATCAAATCCAGCAGCAGTTGCATCAAGGGTATTAGTTTCTTCAGCTTCATCTGTGGGAGAAAATAAAAATTAATACAACTGTACATTACAGTAGCTGGAGAAAGAACTTACACAGCATTCAGTCAAAGAAGTTTTAAAGTGGCAAGTGGCCTGACCTGAAGAAACAATATGTAAGGTATGAGAATGTGGCCAGTATGGCTGATTCAAATAAATACAAGATATGTTTACAAATCACTCTTTTTTTTTTTTTTGGTTTTTACAAGACAGGGTTTCTCTGTATTGTTTTGGAGGCTGTCGGTCCAGCCCAGCCTCGAACTCACAGAGATCCGCCTGCCTCTGCCTCCCAAGTGCTGGGATTAAAGGTGTGCGCCACCAATGCCTGGCTTGCAAATCACTCTTATGGTGAGCTGGAAGTTACATCAAATGGACATATTAAATACGTAAAAGGAGTCTGGGGAGGTAGCTTGATTGGAATAGCATGCAAAAGGCCCTCAGTTTGATCTCTAGTACTAGCTTCAACTTTTACTTTTAATGAAATAAGTTGATTTAATTTTAAGACAGAAGACTGACTTGACTGACAATAAAGAAGCAAGGGGACCTCTGTAAGTTCAAGGCCAGCCTGGTCTACAAAGCGGGTTCTAGGTTCTAGGACAGCAATAACTACACAGTGAAAACTTCTTTTGAAAAACAAAAACAGCCGGGCGTTGGTGGCTCACATCTTTAATCCCAGCACTCGGGAGGCAGAGGCAGGCAGATCTCTGTGAATTTGAGACCAGCCTGGTCTACTGAGTGAGTTCCAGGACAGGCTCCAAAACAATACAGAAACCCTGTCTCGAAAAAAAAAAAAAAAAATCTAATAGCCGATTTCCTTTGGAGAAAAACAATCAAGTAAAGAAAGGATAGAGGCCCAGTGAGATGGCTTAGCAAATAAAGGTACATGATATTCACACATACAAAGTAGATAAATAAAAAATTTAATTACAGCAGGGCAGTAGTGGGGCACGTCTTTAATCCCAGTACTTGGGAGGCAGAGGCAGGTGGATCTCAGTGAGTTCAAGGCCAGCCTGACCTACAGAGCAAGATCCAGTACAGCCAGAGAAATCCTACCTCAAAAAAAAAAACCAAAAATATATATATTTTAACATATTATATTACAGAAATATAATTATAGAAAAATAATAGCCAGGCGGTGGTGGCTCATGCCTTGAGTCCCAGCACTCGGGAGGCAGAGGCAGGCGGATCTCGGTGAGTTCGAGACCAGCCTGGTCTACAAGAGCTAGTTCCAGGACAGTCTCCAAAGCCACAGAGAAACCCTGTCTCGAAAAAACCAAAAAAAAAAAAAAAAAAAAAAAAAGAAAAATAATAAAGAAAAATATCAGCAGTAATAAAATTTCCATCATTTATGAATGGATTTCAAAAAATAAAGGGCTAGGGCTGGAAGGTGGATAGATGGGTACAAGCATTATTTCAGGTCCCCAGCACTATAACACAGAGGTGGAAGGAAAATGGTGAGAGACCCTTTTAAAAAAAATAATGTAGAGAGGCTGGGGAGATGGCTCAGTGGTTAAGAACACTTGTTTTTCTTACAGAGGTTCAGTTCCCAGCATCCACACAGTGGCTCAAAACTCTCCGTATCTCCTAACTTCCAAAGATACCAGGTATTCACACATTCACATTATGCACATACATACATGTGGGCAAATACAAATAAACCAAGCCTAAAATACTATTGTAGAGAATGACAGAAGATACCTAACATAGACCCCTATGGCACGTACACACACACAATTTTTTATTTACATTTTTAAGTTTATGGGTATTTTACCTATACAATGTGTGTGCCTGGTGCCCAAGGAGGCTAGAAAAGGTCATCTGATCTCCTGACACTGAAATTAGTTATAGATGAGCTGTCACATGGGTGCTGGGTCCAAACCCAGGTCCCCTGGAAGAAAAGCCAGTAAGTGCTTCTTAACCACTGAACCATCTCTCAAGGCTCCTACCCCAACTCCTTTTTTGTTTGTTTCAAGAAGGGCTAAAAAAACAAAAAGGGGGTAGAAGTTTGGTGTGGTGGCTCACACCTAAATTCTAACAACTGGGAGGCTGCGCATGGAGAATTACCAAAAGCTTGAGGCCAGTCTAGGCTACACAATGATTTCCAGGTCAGTCCAATCTATAGAAGACTATCTCAAGAAAAAGAAATGAACAAAGAGGGGCAAAGAGAGAGTAACTCAATAGTATAGGATTGCTTGCCATGTAGAAGGCCCTGGCTTAATTAATACTCAGTCGTAAGGAATGAAAAGAGGGAGGAATAAAAGACTCATTAAGGCCAGATGGTGGTGGCACACACCTTTAATCCTAGCACTGAGGAAGCAGAGGCAGGCAGATCTGTGAGTTCGAGGCCAGCCTGGTCTACAGAGCAAGTTCCAGCACAGAGCTACACAGAGACCCTGTCTCAAAAAAACAAAAACAAAACCCCAAAAAACAAATAAAAGACACAGTTCATGTGATTCTAATTTCTATTTGGATGTGTAGATCTCTCTGTGTAAAACCAAAATTTGAAACATTAATCTGGTACTATTTTCAAATAAGTATATTAGCTCAAAACTTTCTAAACTAGATCTATTTATCATGCACAGGTGAGGGTGTATTTTATGTGCACATGAATGCCATGCTATGGAGGTTAGAGGAAAACTCTATAGGAGTTTATTCTCTCCTTCCATCACATGAGTTCCAGGGGTTGAATTCTGGTTGTGAGGATTGGTAGCAAGTGCTTTTACCTGCTGAACCATCTCACCAGCACCAGCACCAGCCCCAACACCAGACTTTTAGGAGGATTACTCAATCACACTCTGCTTACTTTAAAGTTGTACAATAATATGTTTTTGATAAAAGCAAAACAAGTTAGGGGGATGGAGAGATGGCTCAGCGGTTAAGAGCACTGGCTGCTCTTCCAGAGGACCAGGGTTCAAATCCCAGCACCCACATGGCGGCTCACAACCGTCTATACAGAGATGCTCTCATCTGGCCTGCAGGCATGCATGCAGACAGAGCACTGTATACATAATATATAAATCTTTAAAAGAAAAACAAAATGTTAATTTTATAACAAGATAAAAGTACATGCATTAGCTAAGATGAATTAATCAAATACTCAAACATTCTGTGTGTGTGAATGTGGTATATATATGCATGTTTATGTGGAGGCAAGGTCAGCATCAGGTGTCTTCCTGTTTCATTTCCACTGTATCTTCTCAGACAAGGTCTGTCAATGAACCTGGAGTTCAATAACTGAGTTAGATTGGCTGCCCAGAAAGCCCCAGGTCCTTCTTGTCTCTACCTCCTAGCACTTGAACTATACATCATGCTACTACACCTGGCTTTTACATGGGTGCTGGGGATCCAAACTCAAGTCTTCATGCTTACAAACCAAGCACTTTACCACTGAGCTATCTCTCCAGCTCAGACACCACTTAACTTTAACAATTTAGGTTCTTTTTGTTCAACATACATGGATGCCTGGAATCCTAGCACTCAGGTTTACAAACAAGCAAGCAAAAAGACGAAAGAAAAATATAAGGATTTCAGATTTAGGTCTCTCCTATGTATTTTACATGTCAACATGCTTACAATTTTCTGAATGATTCATGTTAATTTATGCCTATGTACAAGTGGATACCTCTACTCCAAACCACCTTTTGACTGACCTCTACTGCTTAAGAAAAAAAAAAAAAAAAACTTGTGGCCAGGCAGTGGTGGCACACTCCTTTAATCCTAACACTTAGGAGGCGGAGGCTGGTGGAACCCAGCCTGGTCTACAGAATGAATTCCAGGACAACCAACAACCAAGGCCACACAGAGAAACCTGCCTCAAAAAAAAAAAAAGTATGAAACTTCCCCAGTTAATATAACTATTGTCCTCTGTGCCTCACTCTGGGCTCTACTCTTATGTTTAATTACAAGACCCATCAAACTACTGACAATATTATTTGTCTAACTCAAATGTATAAACTGGGAGGCTTAATTTTATTCATCTTTTATCTTTGAACATTCAGTACAATAGTAGACAGCTCAAAAAAGTGCTGCTAAATAAATCAACTAACCCCGGAGTATAGTTTCTGGAATTTAGTGCCACAGTAATTCTTTTGACATATGCCATTGTGTGCCATTAATAAATACCACCATTCCAAAAAATTTTAAATTCTAGACTATTAAAACATTGGTTTTCATCCTGTTGGTCAAAACCCCTTTGGCAGTTGAATGACCCTTTCACAGGGGTCACATATCAAATATCCTATATTCAGATATTTACATTAAGATTCGTAACAGCAGAATTAGTTACAATTGAAGTAACAACAAAAATAATTTCATGGCTAGGGGTCACCACAATATGAGGAACTGTATTAAAGGGTCACAGCATTAAGAAGGTTGAGAACCACTGATTTAATCCATAAGATTTTATGTGGAGTCTATATATTACTAATTAGAAAAGAAATGCAGTGCATCTGGGTGGTAGCGCACACCTTTAATCCCAGCACTAGGGAGGCATAAACAGGTTGATCTCTGTGAGTTCCAGGCTAGCCTGGTCTACAAGAGCTAGTTCCAGGACAGCCTCCAAAGCCACAGAGAAACCCTGTGTCGAAGGGGAAAAAAAAAAAGCAATAATCTAACATCAAACTAAGACATAGCAAAGGATTTTCATCAAATAGAGGAGCATCAAAAGCATTCACACAAGCCGGGCGTTGGTGGTGCACGCCTTTAATCCCAGCACTCGGGAGGCAGAGGCAGGTGGATCTCTGTGAGTTCGAGGCCAGCCTGGTCTACAAAGTGAATTCCAGGACAGACTCCAAAGCCACAGAGAAACCCTGTCTCGAAAAACCAAAAAAAAAAAAAAAAAAAAAAGCATTCACACATACAGATGCACACATAATTAAAACTACACTTTTAAAAAAGTTTTAAGTAGGGTGGGGTGGTGCACACCTTTAATCCCAGCACTCAGGAGGCACAGGCAGGTAGATCTCTTGAATTCAAGGTCAGCCTGGTCTCACAGAGAAACCCTGTCTTGAAACTCGAGCTGCACCCCCACACCGCACCCCACTTCCCCCACCCCACAAAAAAGTTTTAAAAGTATTTATGTATGGAGCCATCGCACAGAAAATCTGATAACTATACAGACTCTGTCGGCAGGAACCAACTGTTTTGATGTATGTGACTGTCTATGGTTGCACTGTACAACTAACAAATGCAATCAATACCAGGAACAGTCACGTAAGTCTTCCTAAAGTCCTATAGCCATGGATCTGTTCTCTAGGATTTTTGTTTTTGAAACAGGATCTTGTATACTCACTATGTAGTCAAGGCTGGCTTTGAACTTTAATCCTTCTGTACACTGTGTGACTATATTGGTTTGATTGGTTTAATTAACAAGCTGACTGGCCAATAGCTGAACCGGATAATTAGGTGGGAAAGCCAAACTGAAAATGGTGGAAAGAAGGGCAGAGTCAGAAGGAGCAGGAGAGGAACATACTAATAAAGGTACCTCCACGTGGCAGAGTGTAAGTAAGGAATATGGGTTAACTTAAAGATTAAGACTTAGCTAGCAACAAGCCTGAGCTATCGGCAGAGCATTTGTAATTTATATTAAGCCCCCAAGTCAACTATTTGAGAATCAGCTACAAGGTCTTTGGGTATTTGGGAACAGGTGGACAGGAGTGAAACGCCCAATTACATCTCCTACTTCTACCTTCTAAATGCTGGGATTACAGAAATGTGTTACCACTCATAGTTCAAGAGTCTACACATTGAGGCCGGGTGGTGGTGGCACATGCCTTTAATCCCAGCACTCAGGAGGCAGAGGCAGGCGGATCTCTGTGAGTTCCAGACCAGCCTGGTCTACAAAGCAAGTTCCAGGACAGCCTCCAAAGCCACAGAGAAACCCTGTCTCAAAAACCAAAAAAAAAAAAAAAAAAAAAAAGAGTCCACACATTGAATGAAATGGAAATTTCTACCAACAAATTATTTTCCCTGTCCCAGAGACAGTTTTTGTAATGGTTTATATGCATATGAACACTCTAGTGTGTATTTGCACTAGCAAGGACTGTAAGAGATCAATAAAGTCAGCAGGTTCTCAAAACAACCTTCACAACCTTTAATTGCTAGAACCTACATGATGGAAAAACCAACTCCAGAAGTCCTAATCACACACAAGCCATGACACATGAGCACAAATACAACATAAATGTTTAAAATGTCCCTATTTTATAAATATTTTCTATTCATGTCTAACAATACTACAATTGTATCTTTTCTGATTATTTATGTATCTGAGATAATTTCTCAGTATGTAGCCCTGGCTGTCCTTGGAGCTCCTCCTTATGCAGACTAGGCCTCAAACTCAGAACTACCTGTCTTACTTCCTGAGTGCTAGAATTAAAGGCATGTGTACCACCCTGCCAGTCTACAATCTTTAGGAAATAAAGTTCAAAAGGGAAGGAGTCAAGGAAAGGTAACATGGACTTGAACAAAGTACAATGACATACACGTGAAAATCTCATAGTGAAGCACATTCTTTTGGGGGGCGGGAAGTGAGGCAGAGTCTAAGTAGTTTTGGCTGTTGTGGAACTATGTAGTCTAGGCTGGTATTCAACTCACAACGATGCCTCTGACTCCTAAGTGCTGAGATTAAAGGCATCTACCACCATACCTGGCTGAAACTCATTCTTTTGTATGCTAAAGCTAATAAAAAAGAAACAAGTATCAAATGTAACTATTACTGGGCTAAGGAGATGTATCAGTGGATAAAGGCCCTTGCTGTCAAGTCTGACAACCTGAGTACAATCCCTGGGATTGACATGGGTGAAGGTTGTCCTCTGCAATCTATACCCATATGAATAAATAGTAGCTCATTACAGGCATACTTAAGTGCATTCAAGATTTACCAAAAACTAGACTAAACTCACGGTACAACTATTAACTATACTGTAGTTACATAAACGTGGGTTAAGACCTCAGTTGTATATATAATATCTCCTGCTCCAGCTAGAGCCATTTATAAATGCTGTGATAAAGAAAATAAAGTTGTAATTACCATTATTGCTAACAAAATCTTCATGTATAATAGGGAGATCAAGTCGAATTCGTTTTAAACAGGTCTGAAAAAGAGACATTTTTTCCATTTTATCAATAAGTTAGGGAGGAAACAATCATTTACTCATATCTGAAAGAATTGTTCTTCAAATAATGACTATTAATTTTCCTGTCTAACAAGACAAGAGTTCAAAAGACTCCCTAATAGCAGTTCAGCCTCAACTAAATTCATCTTTGTACTACTTAGCATTGTGAATGACATGCCACGATAATCACACTTACCTGAACCTCCTTTTTATTTCCTAGGTTTTCAACTCTGTCAATAAAATCTTCAAATTGCAGTTTGGGGAATAGCCTATGTGCCCAGTGCTCCATGTGTCTGATTAGCGTTTTCAAGTCTTCAGCCTGACACATAAAAATAAAAATGCTGAACAGAATACTCAATCTCACAGCTGACCCTGTTAGCAGATTTTAGCATTTAAAGGCAATGCCAAAGTCACTGCTGTCACATTTATAAGGCTAAGAAACTTCTAGAAAGAAGCAGAAAATTCTAAGGGCTTGGAAGACCACAATCTCAGAAAGCATTAAGTAAGAGCACTGAATACAGATTTTGTTTTAGACAAAGTTTTAGAAATTAGAGGGAAATACAGTAGTACAAGGCTGGGAGGACAGTCCAGTTGGTTACATGCCTGCAGAATAAGCCTGAGAACCAGCATTCAATCCTTAGTCCTACATAAAAAAAAAAAAATCCAGGTACAGTGGCTGTACTGGCTTCTTATGTCAAATTGACACAAGCTAGTGTCACTGGAGAGGAAGGAGCCTCAACTCAGAAAATGCCTCAATCAATCAGACAATAGACAGGCCAGTGAGAGGGCCCAGCCCATTGTGGGAGATACCACCCCTGAGCAAGAGGTCCTGGGTTCTGTAAGAAAGAAAGCTGAGCAAGTCATGAAGAGCAAGCCAGTAAGCAGCATTCCTCGATGGCCTCTGCTTCAGCTCCTGCCTCCAGGTTCCTGCCCCATGAGTTCCTGACCTGACTTCCTCCAACGATGAATAATATGGAAGTAAAAGACAAATAAGCAATTTCCTCCCCAACTTGTTTTTGGTTATGGTGTTTCATCACAGCAAGAGAAACTCTGAGACAGTGGCAGACCCATTCAATCTTAGTGCTGAAGAAACAAAGATAAGCTGACACTAAGGCTCACTGGATAAAGCCTGAGGAAGCAAACCTGAAACTGACCTCTGGCAACACCACACACATGCACACCCACAGTCACACCCACTGAGGGGAAACAGCAATACGAAATTAAAACAAAGCTGCCAGGCATGGTGGCACAGACCTTTGATACCAGATACCAGCACTGGGGAGGCAGAGGCAGGTAGATCTCTGAGTTTGAAGCCAGTCTGGTCTATACAGCAAGTGCCAGGACAGCCAGGACTACACAGAGAATCAACCTCTCTGTCTCTGCCTCCTGTGTCTCACCCCCCACCAAAGGCCAGTTTAGCATCCTTTAAATCAGCTATGAAGAAACACCATGACCAAGGTTACTCTTTATTTTAAAAAAAAAAAAAAAAAAGGTATTTAAGAAGCAGGAGAGATGGCTCAGCAGTTAAGAGCACTGGTTTCCAGAAGTCCTGAGTTCAATTACCAGCAACCACATGGTGGCTCATAACCACCTGTAATAAGATCTGGCGTGCTCTTCAGGCATACAGACAGAACACTGTGTACATAATAAATAACTTTTTTTTTTTGGTTTTTTGAGACAGGGTTTCTCTGTGTAGCTTTGGAGCCTATCCTGACACTCACTCTGTAGACCAAGTTGGTCTTGAACTCAAGAGATCTGCCTGCCTCTGACTCCCCAGTGCTGGCATTAAAGGCGTGTGCCACCAACACCTGTAAGAGGGGTCTCACAGGTTCAAAGGCTCAGTCTATTTCATCATGGCAAGGAGCATGGTGGCATGCAGGAAGGCACTAGAGCAGTAGCTGAGAGCTACATCTTGATCCATAGGCAGAGAGCAGGATTGGGCATGGCATAGGCTTTCAAAACATCAAAGCCCAACCCCAGTGACAGCAAGGGCACATCTCCCAATCTTCTGATCCTTTCAAACAGTGCCACTCCCCAGTGACTAAGCTTTTACATATATGACAGGGTGGCATTCTTATTCAAATCACCATAGCTAGCCAGGGCTAGATAGTGATACTCTTGTATCAAAAAAAATTAAAATGAATATATAAAAAAGTCTTAAAATAAAAACCAGGATTGAATATATTCTAGTAGTACTATTTAGCAGGTGTTCAAACACTTGTCCTGGATCCAATGCCCAGTACTAACAAAGATCGATCAAATGTTTCTTACCTCATGACCTTTCCCCTTGAATTTTATCTTATCAAACACATGCCTTAAGGCTGGAAGCCCTCTCTCAGAGGTTAATCTGTGAAAGAAATAATATTTTGAATTTTAGGTTTATTAGCCATGTCAAAAACAACACCATGAGAAAAAATAACTTCCTCATGAATTAGAAAAAAATAAAATATTTACAAAGGGGAAAATGCTTACAGAACTATATGATTTCCAAATCATTCAACCAAAGCTTGTAACAGTAAAAGAAAAACACTGCGTGGAAAACTGTAAGTGTACGAGAGTAACTACCCATACCTAGTAGCATCTAGCTTGGGTAGATTCCTTTTAACTGTTCTCTTTGGTGGTACAGGAACTGGTGCTCCTCTCCCTGATTCTAGAGAAAAAGATCAAAACTTAGTGTTTAAAACTGTAAACCCTGGGCCCTCAAGATGCATCAGTGGGTGATGGCACTAGCCACCAAGCCTGACTATGTTCAAACCCCATACCCACATGGTGGACAACCTGAAAGTTGTCCTGTGACCTCCATACACACATACACACAAATGAATAAATACAGTAATTTTTAGAAATTCAAGCTTTATAAAATGTATCATTCTAGCCGGGCGTTGGTGCCGCACGCCTTTAATCCCAGCACTCGGGAGGCAGAGGCAGGCGGATCTCTGTGAGTTCGAGACCAGCCTGGACTACCAAGCGAGTTCCAGGACAGCCTCCAAAGCCACAGAAAAACCCTGTCTCAAAAAAAAAATGTATCATTCTAACTTAATCTGCTAGAGCATGATTGTGAGAGCAAGGTTAGCCTGGAATATACTGTGAAATCTTGTCTTAAAACAACAAACTGGGGCCAGGCATTGTTGGTGCACACCTTTAATCCAGGCTCTTGGGAGGCAGAGGCAGACAGATCTCTGTGAGTTCGAGGCCAGCCTGGTCTACAGAGAGAATTCCAGGACAACCTCCAAAGTTACAGAGAAACCCTGTCTCAAACTGCCGGGTTGGTGGTAGTGCACCGCTTTAATCCCAGGACTCGGGAGACAGAGGCAAGCAGATCTCTCAGTTTGAAGCCAGCCTGGTCTACAGAGAGTTCCAGGATAGCCAGGACTATATGAAGAAATCCTGTCTCAAAAAAACAAACAAAAAAACCACATCAAAGGGATACCTGTGAAATTCTCAATACAGACCTTCATCAGGTTCCACTTCTGCAGGATCTCTCTCAGGAGAAGCTGGAGGTGGGAATGGAGGAAAAGTTTCATCTTCTACATATTCATAATCTGGTATTTCAAACAAGCCATTCTCTTCTTGCTCTAACATCTTTTCCTCCAGAAGAAAAAAACCAAGTTATTTTTATTCATCCAAAACTCTTCCTATCACACAATCTAGTTCCATCCACACTGAAAGCCATGTTTCAGTCATGTTTTACTCATTTAAACTACATTTCATTTCACCCAAGATAAAAAGTAGAGAAGATAGAAGTATAGAGGAAAACCACTAATCAGAACCAAGGTGTAGTGTAGACCCTACCACTAAATAACTGAATGTTTTCTTTAATATTGATATACATGGGTGTTTTGCCTGCCTATATGTCTGTGCATCACACATGTATTCAGTGCCTGTGGAGACCAGAAGACATCAGACCATGGAATTCAAGTTACAGTTTTGAGCTGCCAAGTAGATGGGAATCAAACCCAGGTCCTCTGGAAGATCAGCCAGTGCTCTTAACCACTAAGACATTGCTCTAGTCCCCAGGTTATGAATTTTTATTCTTCCAACCTAGACCACAATTTGGGACTGCAGATCCCTGTTATCCATTTTGCAACTCTCAAGTGTCTCAAGGACATTTATTAGTTCATCATATACAAAACTAAATAACTAAATGTCCTCAATTCAGTGACACCCATCAAGCTGTTCAAGTAAAAGACTTAAAAGTTATCTTTGACACTTTCTCCCTGTTCTCAATATATCCTGTTCATTTAGTTTCTGAAATATTCTTTCAATATTTTTCCTTCAGCCAGGTGGTGGCAGCACATTCCTTTAATACCAGCACTCAGGAGGCAGAGGCAGGTAGATCTCTGCATTTAAGGCCAGCCTTGTCTACAGTGCAAGTTCCAGGACAGCCAGGGCTACACACAGAAGCCCTATCTCAAAAAAAAAAAAAAAAGAAAAAGAAAAAAAAAGAAATGCAGGCCGGGCGTTGGTGGCGCACTCCTTTAATCCCAGCACTCGGGAGGCAGAGGCAGGCGGATCTCTGTGAGTTCGAGACCAGCCTGGACTACCAAGCGAGTTCCAGGACAGCCTCCAAAGCCACAGGGAAACCCTGTCTCGAAAAACCAAAAAAAAAAAAAAAAAAAAAAAGAAATGCAATGGAGCTGGTACACGGGTCAAGCGAAGCATTCAGGAAAGAGGCAGGCAGACCTCTGAGTTGAGGTCAATGTGATCTACATAGCAAGTTCAGGACAGCTAGGGCTAGAGAGACACTGTCTCAAAAAAAGAAAAAACATTCAATTGCAAAAATAATTTTTGTTACCAATGGTGGCACCTGTAATTCCAGCACTTAAAAGAGAATCAGGAGGGGGGAAGGGAGGGCACGGGAGGAAGGGAGGGAATGGGAGAGGGACCTGGAACTGAATGTGAAGCAACCTTGATTCTTATCTAAATTTAAACTGGAAAATAAAATTAAAAAAAAAAAAAAGAGAATCAGGAACCCAAGGTCAGCCTTGGCTATATAACAAGTTCAAGGCTGGCCTAGACCAAGAGACACTTTTAAAAAAGATTAAGGGGCTGGAGAGATGGCTCAGCAGTTAGAAGCACTGGCTGCTCTCTCAGAGGACCCAGGTACAATTCCCAGCACCCACATGATAGCTTATAACTGCTTGTAACTCCAACTTCAAGGGATCCAACACCTTCACACAGTCCATACACACAGATAAAACTGAATGCTCATGAAACAAAAATAAATTTAAAAAAATAAGTCAGAAGCAGGTGGATCTCTAGAGTTTGAGGCCACCCTGGTCTACAGATTCAGCCAGCTCCAGGGCTACACAGAGAAACCATCTCAAAAAAAAACACATAAAATAAAATTTACCAAAGCCACAGAGAAACCCTGTCTCGAAAATATTAAAAATAAAATTTATCCCATGCCAGCTTCATTTCATGCCATCTCTCTCATACTCTCTTTTTAAATTCCTTGAAAGAACCATCTCTGCTGTAACCTGGATGTTACCAGGTGGCAGTGGCAGCAGCACACACCTTTAGTTGAAGCCCTTGGGAGGCAGAGGCAGGCAGATCTTTGAGTTCAAGGCCAACCTGGTCTACAGAGTGAGTCCCAGGACAGGTTCCAAAGCTACAGAGACACCCTGGCTCAAAATAATAATAATAATAATAATAATAATAATAAAAATAAATAGTAATAATAATGGTATTTTGTTTTAGGTTTGTTTTGGTTTTTTCAAGACAGGGCTTCTCTGTGTAGCCCTGGCTGTCCTGGAACTCACTCTGTAGAGCATTCCAGCCTTGAACAGAGATCCACCTGTCTCTGACTCCTGTCTCTGTGAGTTCGAGGCCGGGCTGGACCGATAGCCTCTGAAACAATACAGAGAAACCCTGTCTCGTAAAAACATAACAAAACAAAAAAAAAAATCCAAGACAGTAACGGTGATATGCACTGTAATCCCAACATTTATGAGTCTGAAGTGGGAGCCCAGAAAGCCAATCTGGGCAACAGAGTTCTTGTCTATACACACATACAACACAGAATGCAGATGTAACCCAGCTGGTAGAGGGCTTGGCTAGCATTCACAAAGCCCCGGATTCAATTCCCAGTACCCCACACACTAGGTGTATGTGGGGTGGTGCATGGGCTTGTAATCCCAGTCCTCAGACAGATCAAGAGGCTCTGAAATTCAACGGTATCTTCAGCTGGGTCAAGTACAGACCTTTATATTATTTTTACTAATTATTGGGTGTGTGTGTGTAAATGGGCAATTGGACAACCCTGTGGAGTCAGTTCTTTCCATCTTTTACATGAGATCTGGGGATCAAGTCTTGTTCCCCAAGCACTATCCTTATCTGCAGAGCCACCTAGCTGGCCCCCAATTCTAAATCTATGACCATAAAAGCAAAGTACTAACTCTGATAATAAGCGGCCAATTCTTTGAGTAAGTTTTATGAACCACAGGTTTGGAGAACCAAAAAGACAAGTTACAACAGCCAGGCAGTGGTGGCAGACACCTTTAATCCCAGCACTAAGGAGACAGAGGCAGTCGGATCGCTCGCTGGGTTCAAGGCCAGGCCAGGCTCCAAAGCTGGAGAAACCCTGTCTGGGGGAAGAAAAAAAAAAAAAGGACAAGTTTCATGGCACTGCTTAGGGCTGAAGACTGTAGGTGTGCCTACTGTAGCTCTCAGCCTGGGTTCTAGCCCAGAGAAGCGCCCCAAACCTCCAAGCATCTGGTGAGTACATGTAGTTCCATTCGGGAGTTTGAAAATTGTAGTTTAAAGCTACAATTAGCAGCAAATAACCAGTAAAGCACGCGGTGGGGCCTTTATCAGTAGACTGGTTTCTTTTAATGTACTTAAAGAATCAGTTGTTCACTAAGCTCCTTTCTCCCTTGACAACATCTTTTAGACGCGGAAGTCTCTATTTCCCTCCCGGTCCTCAAACTCCCAGAGAAGTATGGCTAACAAATTCAACATCCGAGTGGCAATTCCTTCCCACACCTGTTACAAACGTACAAGTGTCCCAGTTGTCACGGAGACGCGCCTCACCTTAAAGGAGCCCAGCACCCTGACTCAGCCTAGGTGCCATCCTTCATTCACCCCACATCCTTCATTCACCCCACATTCTCCGTCCCGACGACGCTTGGCGCCAAGGGTCTGTGCGTGCGGAGAAGACGCCGCCCCTGGGGCGGCCCGACACCCTCCCGCCCGGACGCCTCCCGCCCGCTCCGTCTGGCCCTCCTCAGCCGCCTTGCAGCCTAGCTCTGACGACCCCAGTTCCCGCAGCCCCCGCGCCCAACTTCCAGTGCTGCTGCTTCTTCCAGAGACTCCCTCACCGAAACGGGCCTCACCTCACACAGACAGCGGCCACTGCGGAGCGCGCCAACAGCACCTCTCGCGAGATTCAGGAACTCCCTCCGACGAGAAGAGACGGGAAGTTTGGCGCCGACGATACGCGAAGTGGCCTGGGCGGGGCCTAAGGTCCCGATTCGCCGGAGCCCGCCCACTGGCGCTCGAAAGCCTGCTTCCCCATCCGCAGCATCTTACTAGCCTGAAGCTCAGAGTTCCCTACTTTCTATGCAAGCCGTTAGGTTTTGAAATAGGACTCTGGTGGAAGCCGGGTCTGAGAGCCTACACCTGGAACCCCAGCACTCGGGAGGCAGAGGCGCCGGCGGGTCTACAAAGCAAGTTCCAGGACAGCCAGAGCAGAGGCAGGCGGATCTCTGTGAGTTCGAGGCTGGGCTGGACCGATAGCCTCCAAAACAATACAGAGAAACCCTGTCTTGTAAAAACCAAAAAGAAAAAAAGAAAAAAAAAAGAAAAAGAAAGAAACTCCCCCTCAAAAAACAAACAACAAAAAAGATAAAGGTGCTAGAGAGATGGCTTAACCATTAAAAACACTTGTTGCTCATGCAGAGGACTCAAGTTTGGTTTCCAGCACCGACTTAGTGGCTCATAACCTTGTATAATACCAGGGTATCTGAGGCCCTCCTCTGGCCATCAGATTATAGGGAAAAGGAGCCAGCCAAAGAAACACACTTTGGCCTTGCAACAAAAACCAAAGAAATGGACCCTGACCCTGAAACCAGTGCCAAAGAAATACACTTTGTCCCTGGAATCAGAGCCAGTGAAAGAAATACACCCTGGCCCTAAAACTAGAGCCAAAAGTCTAAAAAGGACCAGAGAAAGAAACACACTTTGGCCGGGCGTTGGTGGCGCACACCTTTAATCCCAGCACTCGGGAGGCAGAGGCAGGCGGATCTCTGTGAGTTCGAGACCAGCCTGGACTACCAAGCGAGTTCCAGGACAGCCTCCAAAGCCACAGAGAAACCCTGTCTCGAAAAACCAAAAAAAAAGAAAGAAAGAAAGAAAGAAAGAAACACACTTTGGCCCTGAAAACTCGAGCCAAATCTGACCCTAGCCTTGTGCAGAAAACTAGCCAATCCCTGAGCAGGAGATTGAAATCTGGCCAATCCCCACCCTGGAAACACCCCCCCCCAAGAATCCTTATATAAACCCTCTGTCTGTTCAGTTTGTGGCTGTTCCTGATACCCAGCTGCCTTCTGCCATAGCAGCAACTCTCCTGGATTCTTCCCTCCCAATAAAACCCTTCAATGAGCTTTTGGTGAAGACCTTCTTTTCCGGCAGAGCAGAGACGACCCTGGGCAGAACAGAGCAAACAGGGCTGTAACACTTTTGCTGGGAAACCATCCCCTGGCAGAGCAGAGTTGTTGCACTCGGCTCTTCCAAGGCTGAACTGTAGCAAGTTCACCCAGAGGCCCTCTCCTGCCAGAGCAAAACTGCTGCACTGGGAAAACATCCCCAGCTGGGAAACCCTCTCCTGCTAGAGCAGAGCTGATACACTGAGGAAGCATTTCCCTAAGGCAGGGCTGTAAGCTGCTACGCTTACTGTGGCTTGTGGTAGTCCTTGGCTCCCGAGCTCCAGGATACCTTCCCATCTGAGCTGTGTAACACTCAGTATTCTGTGATTCCCGAGTGCCAGAATACCTGTCCCATCCGATCCGTCGGAATGCTTACACAGAGCACCAAGAACTCTGATGGTTTACATGCAAAAAGCCATGCAAATAAAAGATGTCTTTTAAAAAGTGAGATGTTAAAAAAAATGCTAACCTCCTGACTCTGTACCCCCACATCCACATTCAAAACAATAGCAGAGCTGGATGGTGCTAGAGAGATTAACAGTATTTGATGCTCTTGTGTTAATCCCAAAAATTCAAGGAGAAAATCATCATGGGCTAAATTAATTAAAGCAAGCTTTTTTACTCATCTACACCTAATAGAGTTCCAAAGATCAACTTTGGATGTGTGGGAAAAAAAGGTTTTATAGCTCAGGGGTAGGGGGTTTCCAAATGGGACGTTGGTGGACAAACTAGTTGGGGTTACAGGAGCAGAACAGAAGCACAGCAAGTTCAACTTTCTGAAGCAAAGATATGGCTGCAAGCTAGTTGATAACAAGGTAGTCTTGCAAGATGGCTATCACAACTTTTTGAAAAAAAGACATGGTTGCAGGTTCTTGGAATAGGTAGTATAGAACCATTTGTAGCTAAGGTTACAGGAGGGGCAGTGCCCAATTCTTGAGAAACAGAGATTTAATCATAAACAGGAATGAGACTAATTTGTCTTTAATATGAGGTGGGTTTTAGCCTAAAATGAAGGCAGATTGGTTCACCACTTGCAGAAAATGCAGGTTCTATTGCTAAAAGCCACGTGGTTACTCACAACCACCTGAAACTCCAGGTCCAGGGGCTCTGCTGCCCTCTTCTGACCTCTGGGGACACTGCACACACCAGTGCACTTAACTTACAGATAGAAGTCATACACATAGCCGGGCGTTGGTGGCGCACGCCTTTAATCCCAGCACTTGGGAGGCAGAGGCAGGCGGATTTCTGTGAGTTCGAGGCCAGCCTGGTCTACAAGAGCTAGTTCCAGGACAGCCTCCAAAGCCACAGAGAAACCCTGTCTCGAAAAACCAAAAAAAAAAAAAAAAGAAGTTGTACACATAGCCAGGGATGGTGGTGCATGCCTCTAATCCCAGCACTTGGGAGGCAGAGGCAGGCGGATCTCTGTGAGTTCATGGCCAACCTAGTTTACAGAGTAAGTTCCAGGACAGCCAGGAAACCTTGTCTAAAAAAGAGCAAACAAGGCCAGGCGGTGGCGGCGCACGCCTTTAATCCCAGCACTCGGGAGGCAGAGGCAGGCGGGTCTATGTGAGTTCGAGGCCGGGCTGGGCCGATAGCCTCCAAAACAATACAGAGAAACCCTGTCTCATAAAAACCAAAAAAAAAAAAAAGAGCAAACAAAAACCCACATAATTAGGACTGGAGCAATCCCTTAGATGAAAGCTCTTGCCACCAAGGCTGACTGAGTTCAATCCCAAGTGAAAGGAGAGAACATGCTCCAGAAAATTTATTCTTTGATCTCCACAGGTGGACCACAATGAGCACATACAATGCACACAAATACAATTAACTAATAAATCAATCTTTTTATTTTTTAATTTTCTAAGACTTATTATGTATACAGTGTTCCGTCTGCATGTATCCCTGTAAGCCAGAAGAGGGCACCAGATCTCACTACAGATGGTTGTGAGCCACCATCAGCCTGATCCCCAATAACCAAAAAGAGGTTTATAATAATTATAATAATTATAAGGGCTGGAGAGATGGCTTAGCAGTTAAAGGCTAGCCTCACAACCAAAATATAAATGCTCGGCCAAAAGTTCAGGAGGCTTGTTCAGGCTTTTTTTTTTTTTTTTTTTTTTTTTTTGGTTTTTCGAGTCAGGGTTTCTCTGAATTGTTTTGGAGGCTGTCCTGGAACTCGCTCTGTAGACCAGGCTGGCCTCAAACTCATAGAGATCCACCTGCCTCTGCCTCCCTAGTGCTGGGATTAAAGGCATGCGCCACCAACGCCCGGCTTGTTCAGGCTTTTTAAGACTTATTTTTTATTATTTTACCTGCAAGCCAGAAGAGGGCACCAGCTCTCATTTTAGATGGTTGTGAACTATTATGTGGTTGCTGGGAATTGAACTCAGGACCTCTGGAAGACCAGCTAGTGCTCTTAACCTCTGAGCCATGTCTCCAGCCCCTAGTAACTAAGTCTTACAAGTTAAATTAAGCCATTTATATTAATCTGCATTCTGCCACGAGGCATTGCCTCCCTTTCTTCTTGTGCCTCCTGTTTCCTGTGTCTGGCTGGTGACTCCTCTGACTCCCACTTCTTCTTCCCAGAGTCCTTAGCTTGGCTCCCCGCCTAACCTTATCCTATCCAGCTATTGCCCAGTCAGCTTCTCTATTAAACCACTCACAGCAACACATATTCATACAGTATAAAGGAGTATTCCACAGAAAACTTTCATAATTGTACATTATACCACTATTTATTTAACATCCCTTTTATTGATGGATGTGTGGAAGGTTTCTAGTTGTGCAATTATGTACAGCACAGCCACTGACCTTGTGTATGTATGTAATATTTATGTTAACTTAAGGAGCAAAGACCCGAAAAGACAAGAAGGAATGGGATCAAGGTCCCAGATGGAGGGGATGGCCTTTGATGGGAAAGTGGGGCAGTCCCCTCTGATAGCTTAGATGTAGGCATCTTGGTTTGTGAGCAAAAGTTAGGGGCTGAGAAGATGACCAACTCACAAACTCACACCAGGGCTGAAGTTCTGTCGGGTAAATGCAGTGGAAAGAGAAAGGTAAAAGAAAATTGAGGTATTTGTCAAAAATGATTGCTTGTTCATGGCTATGGAGTGAATGGGGGGCTCAGAACCAGAGAAGACTGAGTGAGGGGAGAAATTTAAGTGAATTTGACATCTAGTGGGGCCTCAGGTTTGTTTCTAGGATTGTTGTAGGCAAAGGGTGGAGAGTTTATGGTTATGCTGTTAGAGGCTGTACCACTGAAGGGTGGTGCAGAAGCCTAGGATATAAAAGGAGTTTCCATTCTCCTTGTAGGTCAGATGCAATTGACCCAAGCCCCCATCACTGACACCCAATGTGGATTCTGAGGACTCCCCTGAGGACCCTACAAATTCAGTGAAAGAGGTTCTCACCATCATCTAGGCCTCAGAACTTGAACTTGGAGTTTTCATTCAGTTACAATAATAAATCAATAGATGCAAACACCTTGTGTTGCTCCTGGGGAAGAGGTTCTAGATACCTGACAAAACTTTCATATCCATACCATTTTGCCTAATTTTCTCTCCTTTCCATCTCCTCTGTTGCATAAATCATTTTCCTTGACTTTCTTAAGCTCAGAGCCAGCTGACACGCCCAGGATGGGAGTGAGAGGAATGTAAGTGGGTGAGCTTCATCAAGCACTAGTGAGAATACAGTGTTCTTCCTATTGGGAACACTTCTCTCTCTAACGGGACTGCCATCTACTAAGGCAATTAAAATGTTCTCTCCAGTAACCAAATAGAATTTGATTCAATGGGAATGGTTGAGGGGTTCTGTTTTCTTTGAAGGTCTCACTCTGTACACCAGGCTAACCTAGAACTCACAGAGATCTGCCTGCCTCTGCCTCCTGAGAGCTGGAGACAGCCATTGTTGGACCACAGCCTATATGTCGCTCTAGTAAATCCCATATATTTTTTCATCCTATCAGTTATGTTCCTCTAAAGAACCTTAATATACACTGCTAAACAGTGTCCTCCTGTATCCTTGGGAATCCTTCTCTCATCTGCCTTTTTCTCATTTCAGTTGTAGTTTTTTTTTTTAGGCAGGTTTTCTCTATGCAACAGTCCTGGTTGTCCTGGAACTTGCTTTGTAAACCAGGTTGGCCTCGAACTCACAGAGATCCGCCTGCCTCTGCCTCCCAAGTGCTGGGAATAAAGGTGTGGGCCACCACCACCTGGCATTTTCTAGAATGTTATGTATGAGTTAGAAAAATGCCTTGATAGTTAAGAGCACTTGCTGCTGTTACAGAGGACTATCATTCAGTTCTCAGCATCTAATTTGACTGCTTACATATATCTGTAACTCCAGGTCCAGGGGAATCTATACTGGTTTGAAGTAGAATGGCCTCCATAGGTTCATATATTTGAATGCTTGGTCCACAGTTGGGTGGATCCGTTTGGGTATGTGGTCTTCTTGTTGGAGAAGATGTGTCACTTGGGGTGGGCTTTGAGGTTTCAAAAAGTCCACACCATTCCCATTTAATTTTCTCAGCCTCATGTGTATGGATCAAGACGTAAGTGCTCAACAACTGCCTGTCTGGTGCCTTACTCCCCATAAGCCCCACCATGATGATGTCAGCTAGTTAACTAACCTTCTGAAACTAAACTCTTTCATAAGTTGCCTTGGTCATGGTATCTTATAACTGCAATGGAAAAGTAAGTAAGACAGAATTTGAGGACTTATTTTGGCTTCCTGTCTCCCAACTACCCCACACAATAAGAAAGATTTTTCAAGAAATCTTTTTTAAAATTAAGAATATTATATAAATGGAAATGTACAATAAAAATGTATTTGACTTGACATGTGGCTTTTCTTTTCTTTCTTTTTTTGTTTGTTTTTCAAGACAGGGTTTCAAAAAGACCACAATGTCAGGCAGTGGTGGCATACACCTTTAATCCCAGCACTTAGGAGGCAGAGGCAGGCGGATCTCTGTGAGTTTGGGACCAGCCTGGTCTGTAAGAGCTAGTTCCAGGACAGCCTCCAAAGCCACAGAGAATCCTGTCTCGAGCCCCCCTCAAAAAAATAAAAATAAATAAATAAAACAGGACTTCTCTGTGTAGCCCTGGCTGTCCTGGAACTCATAGAGATCCACTTGCTTAAGCCAATCGTATCTAAATTGACCTAACTTCCTTGGACACTGGCCTCAGTCAGGTTTAAAAGAAGCTCCCACCTCTTCTTGGGGGTTATCCCCATCTTGCCTTTGTGTAGGGTGGTTGACCCCAGGATGCTGGAATAATAAAAAATAAAAAAGTCTTTGCTTTTGCATCAGATCTGGTCTCTTGGTATTCTTTGAGGGTCTGGACTCAGGGCACCACACACAGATATCCCACAACATGCAACAGAAATTTTTTTTGCATGTGTACTGGAGATCCAGACTTAGGTTCTCATTCTTGTTCAGCAAGTACCTTACGGATTGAGCCATCTCCCCAGCTGTCAATGTTTTTGAAGAAAGCAAAATAAAGTAGTATATACAGCTAGACAAAACAATCACATACATATATATATAATACATATATATATATGGCAAAGCAATTTCTTATTCAGCAAGTCTTTCTTTCCAGCAGTTATCACTGTCATCAAATTCTCTCAAGAGGGCAAAGGTCATGTGTGTGTGTGTGTGTGTGTGTGTGTGTGTGTTGTAAGTAATGCTGAAACAAGGATCTTTGTTGCTCATAGATCTGTGTGGGGACCAGATGGAGTCCTGAGTGAACTTGTATAGTTAACAGGGCACAATGCCTCACGCCCATGGAACCACAAGGCTTTCCCTGGGGAAGGCTCAAAGAAATAGCAAAGCCTTCTCTAGTAAAAACTGAGGAACAGCCAGGCGGTGGTGGCACACACCTTTAGCCCCAGCCAGCACTCTAGGAGGCAGAGGCAGGTGGATCTCTGAGTTTGAGGCCAGCCTAGTCTACAAAGCTACACAGAGAAACTCTGTCTGGAAAAACCAAAACCAAACAAACAAACAAAGGTTGAGGAACAATTGACCTTTTGGTAAAAGCAGCGTTCAGAAAATGGCAGAACAGTTTCCTTCTCCCTGATGTTTATAGCCTGTCGCTGCTCCCCTACAGGATCTCCCATGGATACTACCTAACCTCATTCTGCATACATAGGAAATGCAGACGTGCTGACTTTCCAGGTTGGGTAGTAGGTGCCCTCCATCAGAGGGAGCAGAGCCCACCTGACCCAGCCTTCCTGCATGTGTGTCTGTTGTTTTTTCAGTATCTGTGAATTCTTCATTTCAGTGTTGACCCAGTCAGGTTTCCAAAGCCAAACCCTGCAGGAGATGGCATATTTGCACACATCTGAGTATTTCGATTAAGCTAATCCCTAAATTGACTTATCTGCATCATGTACATGATATGTGATATTTTTGAAATCACTGGTAGTGGGTTCCTCCACCAATGCAATAAATCAGACCAGGCTGAATTAATACAAACAGGTTTAATCCGAGCAAAGTATTTACCAGGTGATTCTCTGGGGAAAGAAAACAGGAGAAAAATCATGTGGCAGGTCTAGAGGCTGGGTCTTAAATACCCTATAGGTACTGTCTTCAGTAGCTGGAGGCAAGGAGCTGACCCTCGGCAGGCTTTCGAAGGTGCAGGGTCTGGAATGGGAGGAGTGAGGCTGGTTTTCCAGCCGAACTGTTGGGCAGTGTTTGGAATGGAGGAGTGAAACCAGAGGGGGGATCCCCAACAATGAAACTAATTTAAAATTTTAATTCATGTTTATATTATTAATATTTATAATTTCACTTCATTAATATAATTAACATTTAATTTAATAACATGCATGTGTGTATGTGTACCACATGCTGCCCTGGAAGACACTATGTAGACCAGGTTGACTTCGAACTCACAGAAACTCACTTGGCTCTATCTGGGATTAAAGACATCTGTACTGGGATTAATATGTGTAACAACACTGATCGGCAGGAGCTCAATTTTAAACATTTTAGGTAAACAGTTGTAAATGGAGTTCTTAGTTGGTCTTGATAATGAAAAGCCAGAGTTAGATATAGAGGGAAATGTAGTGAGAGATCTAGCCATCCTCACCTGTGGAGCTGACCATGCCTACACCCATTTGGGCATGGTCACAAGTGTGTACAAGAGCAGGTGGGATTCTGTCTGAGGTCCAGGACAGGCTTGCTCTCACTCTTGTGCTCTCTCTCTCTCTCTCTCTCTCTCTCTCTCTCTCTCTCTCTCTCTCTCTCTCTCTCTCTCTCTCTCTCTCTCTCGGTTCCCCTTGGGTCACAGAGAGCAGCTGGGAGTTGATCCTTGGAGCTGGAACTTGTGGGTTATCAGTTTCTCATGTAAGTGACTTCTCCCTGTAAATGCTTCTTCTCCCAGCAGATTGTTTACTTGAATAAAACCCACTCCTGTGTGTTAGACAGTTCCTTCATAGTTGCATTTAAGACACTCACCTGCTGTAGTAGCTAGAATAATTCTCATGTGGTAGGTGAATTAGCTGAGGTCCAGGGACATTAAGTGTCACTGAAAGGCAGAACTGCAAGTTCTCCCAGGTACTGAGCTCTCAAATACGGATTTTTTGCAAATATTTTCAGACAGCATTACACAAGGCTGTTTTCATGAAAACATGTAACAGACATAGAACATATTACTGTTTTCCTTTCTCTGGTTTTTTTGTTTTTTGTTTTTTTGTTGTTTTGGTTTCCTTTGGTTTTTCAAGACAGGGTTTCTCTGTGGCTTTGGAGGCTGTCCTGGAACTAGCTCTTGTAGACCAGGCTGGTCTCAAACTCAGAGATCTGCCTGCCTCTGCCGCCTAACTGCTGGAATTAAAGGTGTATGCCACCACCGCCTAGCTCCTTTCTCTGGTTTTGACACTGGACTTCAGACATAGAGGTCTGAATTAAAGGTATTCCTCAGGTCATGAAACATACTCACCAGTGGTTGTCCTTGTATTTCTTGAATCATCACATATACTCTAACTATGTAGCTAGCTCTCTCTTAATTATTAACCCATTTTATTAATCTAAGTATTTCTTATCTTACTAGAAAAGGGTCCGGACCTGTTACTCCTTCCTTGGCTACTGTGTCCTCTCCCCAGGCTTCTCCTCAACTGTTAGCCCCGCCTATACTCCCTGCCTGACTACTGTCCAATCAGTATTTTATTCATCAACCAATAAGAGGAAACATATATACAGAAAGACATCCCCCATCACCTCTCAGATGCTGGGATTGAAGGCATGTGTCACTAAGCCAAGCAGTACATTTATCATTTATGATTTTACTTTGACACTGAAGGGATGAGACCCTCACCCAGCCCCCTGCTTTGGGATGCATGACAGGCTGTAGAAAAGACCCAGCAAGATGTAGCCTCTGACTCAGCACATGTTGCTGAGTTTCCAGCCTTCTGACTTTGCAGGAACTGCCCTAGTCACTAGGTCAGATACCCTCCATGTGGCAAGAAACCAATCAGAAGTTAGCTGGTGAGCTGGACATGCTTTATGGTAAAGTGGTGTAACAGTGACTTGCAAAGCTTAGCAACTGCCCTGGGAGGGCCTATGGGCTATAGCAACCAGTTAACCAATCAACACAGGACAGGTCATCTAGGCCGGAAGTGCCCCAATCCTGATACTGTTGCATACCCCTAGACACTCCTCTTGCACACTGAAAGGTTCAGGCAAAGAACAACACACACCCCAATAAATTCCCCACCTCACAGTTTCCCCAGGCCATTCTCTACCCCCCAGTGATGAATGGACGAGGGTCCCAAGTTAAAACAGTCAACTTGTTAAACAATAAAAGACTCTTTGCTTTTGTATCAGAATGGGTCTCTTGGTAATTTTGGGGTTCAGAATTTGGGCACAACAATACTAAAAATTATTATTTTTATTTTTAATTTTTTCAGACAGGGTTTCTCTGTGTAGCTTTGGAGCCTGTCCTGGAACTCTCTCTGTAGACTAGGCTCAACTCTGAACTCACAGAGCTCCACCTGTGTCTGTCTCCCGGAGTGCTGGGATTAAAGGCATGTGCTACCACTGCCCAGCTTTAAAAATGACATATGTTTTATGTAAAGGACATAATGGCTTCTTCTTATTTATTTATTTATTTTTTTTTTTGGTTTTTCGAGACAGGGTTTCTCTGTGGCTTTGGAGGCTGTCCTGGAACTCACTTGGTAGTCCAGGCTGGTCTCGAACTCACAGAGATACACCTGCCTCTGCCTCCCGAGTGCTGGGATTAAAGGCGTGCGCCACCAACGCCCGGCGACATAATGGCTTCTATTAAAGAGGACCTCCGAGTTCCAGCCTTGATGGCCTCTCAGGGTCCAGGCCAGGGGCTTACAGCAAGTTGATAGGGCTTAGCTAAAAAGTTCTGAGGATGAAGAGAACTAAACTGGTTCACACATTCCTCTCATGGCCTTTAGTCTTCAAAAAAAGGGACTCCCTCATCCAACAAGGCTTCCAGTTTATATTCCAAATGCAGTTACAATTAGCAATTCTCTGGCAATAGCAAGGATACCAGGTATGTGTATCTCTCCGAGCCAGGAAGGCAGTTAAGATCTTGAGAAAAGCAGGTGTCTCAGGTCTCAGAGGAGATGTGACTTGTGAAGTGTCTGGGGAAAATTTAAGAGGTAAGGGAAGGGTTAAACGGAGTAAGGGGCGTATGATCCCTAAGAAGGGAGAAGGGGTGTTGGTACATAAAAGTACACTTATGCTGTAAGTTAAACTAGAAGTCTATAATTGATAAATTTAAAACAAGGAAGAAACACTAGAAGTTTATAATTAACAAATGTAAATAAAAGGAAGAAACACTGTATGTATTGGATTTTGCTTTCACTTTCCAGGTAGCTTGAAACACAGCATTATAAGTAGCTTGAAACACAATACATTATGGTAGCCATGGCAACTTGCATAAGCTGTGGAAGAAAAATGGGCCCTTAATCTGTATTAACATTTTTAACAAATGCTAACAAATTCTCCCAGCACTAGACTAGAGCCAAGGGAAAGTCTGTGTGAGATCCCGAGGTTGCAGCTTCCAGCCCAGCTGAGGGGCAAAGTTGTTGAGGTGTGTTGGTATCACTGTCACCCTGGTGAGAAGGGACTCTGTTTTCTGGGGCTGGCTAAGGGGTCCGTTGCTTTTTCCTGAATTTTAGGAGTAAAGGCACCAACAGTTTCCTAGATTAAGACCTTGTATCAGTGGAATTGAGGTGGAGGTGAGTACAGAATATTGATTGTTAAGGCACAGCAGGGGCCAGTAGGCTGCACTCTCTTGAGTCAGCTGTTAAGAGGAATCAGTGCTACCCAGTCCTGCTTGTCACTGTGAGCAGACAGTCCCTATCTCCTGCTCAGCGCCTGTCTTTTGAGAATGTGACTGTGGTCTATTTGCAAGGCTCCTCTCCTTGTGGGATGTCCATAGTTAGGAAGCTAGCTCCTAAGTTATGTGGATTTGACTGTGAGAACAAAAGTTTCCTTGACTGTGAATGCTTTCATACCAGGGCCCCATGGTGTGGGAGAAGGTTATCCAGTTTGCCAGTACAAGAGAGAATTGTGCACAATAATTGCTGGGTTTGGGGGATGAATCCCACTATGGAAAAGGGGGATCACTATGATTCCATAAGCATTTTACAGGGATGACAGTATCTATTCAGGCAGGTATCAGGGCTAGATAGATGGCTTAATGGTTAAGAGCACTGGCTACTATTGCAGAGGACATGGGTTCAGTTCCCAGTATCCACGTGGCAGCTCACAACTGTTTAACTCCTGTTTCAGGGGAACCCACACCCTCATACAGAGATATATGCAGGCAAAATGCCAATGTATGTAAGATACAAATTAATAAATTATTTTTTCCCAAGACAGGATTTCTCTGTATTGCTTTGGAGGTTGTCCTGGAACTCACTCTGTGGACCAGGCTGGCCTCAAACTCACAGAGCTCCACTCTGCCTCCCGAGTACGAGTGCTGGGATTAAAGGCAAGTGCCACCACTGCCCGGTTTTGTGTTGTAACTTTCAAATACAAGGTTTACTTAAAAAATAAAGAAAAAGAAAAATTGAACTAACTGATACCCTTGAATTCCATTAGCACAGACAATCTTCTTAAGTCTTCCATTTGTATCTTCATTCTCCCATAATGAGACACCAGCAGCCATACTTGGGATGATCCATATGGTGAACTTAACAGGCTCTAGAACTGTCTAGGAGACAGTGTGTTTGTGAAGGAGTCTCTAGCTTGGGTTCATCCAAGTGGGAACATGCACATTCAATGTGGGTGACATTATTCCGTGGGCTAAGATCCATTACGAAATAAAAAGGAGAAAGTGCTGAAAATGATTTCTATCTCTCTGTGCTTCCAGACTGTGGATGCCGTGACCAGTTGCCTCAAGCTCCTCCCATATGTTTGCTGAGAACCTTTGTCATTTATTACAGAAGTAGCAATTAATATTCTAGGTATCAATCGTGCTGTAGATAAACAACATTCCATCAAAATTGCTAGACCTTCCCCACCTGGATGTCTTGTTGTCTAGACTTTGAGCTTTTTGGCTATTAGAAAATCCCTGCCTGATGGGAGATGCCCTTTTGTATATATGTTTCTCTTATTGGTTGATGGATAGAACACTTTCTGGCCAATGAGGAAGGAAGATAGCTGGGACTAGGATCACTCTCTCCGGGCAAGTGGGCTGGCTCCAACTGTAGCCCTGAAACACAAGGCCCCCACACCTGCCTGGAAGTAAGTCTTTGCCCCTCAGCTTTCTAACCTGCTGGGTTAACAACACCTAACACCTGTCTCCAGACCACACAGTGCAGATGATTCTTATTTGTTCTTCTCACACCTAGTGTCTTTAAGACTGAGTAGTTTAAAAAGAGGAAGTTCGAATGTTCATTTTTAGAGACGTGTTTACTTTTGCATGTCTGTGTGTTTTGTCTGCATGTATATATGGTGCTTTTGGAGGTCAGCAGACAATGTTGGCTCTCCTGGACCTGTAGCATTGGACAGCTGTGAACCATCATGCTGGGAATGAACCTGGGCTCTCAACAAGAGCCACAAGTCCTCCTAACCACCGAGTCATGTCTCTAGCCTCTGAGACTGCGTGTTTTCTGAATACTCAATCTCTTTTTGTTCTTGACAAAAAGGTCTATGATGAGTCTATGAGCACTAGGTCTACACTGCCCAGGCTCATTGTGAAAAGATATTGAACTGTTGAACTATTTTATCAATTCACATCTTATTCTCTAACAGGTGTCATAGAATGATAGAAAAATAATACTTGTCTATTTTGGTGCTGGCAGCTTAAATGGGAAGTTTGTAAGACTAAACCCAGGGACTTTTGGGGGGTGGGCAGCATAGACAGTGTCTCATGTGGCCTAGGTTAGGTCTGGAACTTGTTGGTAGTTGAAGATAGCTTTCTGATCCTCCTGCATCTACTTGGTGAGTGCATGCCCCACCATAACTGCTTATGTGGTGCTGATTTTTTTTTTTTTTTTGGTTTTTACGAGACAGGGTTTCTCTGTATTGTTTTGGAGCTGAATTTTTTTTAAAGATTCATCTTGTTTTGTCATCATCATTTTTGTTTTTCAATACAGGGTTTCTTTGTATAGCCGTGGCTGTGCTGGAATTCACTTTGTAGTCGAAGCTGGTCTCACACTCAGAGATCTGCCTGCCTTTGCCTCCCTTCCAAGTGCTGGGATTAAAGGTGTGTGTCACCATGACTGGCCGGATTTTATTTTTACTGATGTTTGTATGTGTGCAGGCAGGTATATACACATGAGTGCAAGTACCCTCAGATACCAGAGGCATTGGATCCCCTAGAGCTGGAGATATAGGTGGTTGTGAACGTTCCAAACGCGAATATGGGAAACGGAGCTCAGGTCCTGCAAGAGCAGCAAACATTCTCTACTTTTGCAGCATCTGTTCAGGCTACTTGAAGGAGGTTTTTTTGTTTGGTTTTTCGAGACAGGGTTTCTCTATATTGCTTTGGAACTTGTCCTGGAGACCAGGCTGGCCTCGAACTCACAGAGATCCACTTGCCTCTGTCTCCCAAGTGCTGGAGATTAAAGGCGTGCACCACCATTGCCGGTTTGAAGGAGTTTTTAAGGGTTGGAAAACAACATTAAAAAAAAAGATATGAGATTGATGACATATAGGACAGCTGACCCACTAATTATACTTCAACTTGCTCCCAAAATAGGCTGCAACATTTACCACCTCACCAGCATAGAGTTCTTAGCTCTGTACACCATTTTAGTAGCATTAAAATAGAAAATCATGCCAGTTTGGTTTAAGGAGTCTCTTGAAAGTTTTATTTTGAGACATGGCCTCATCATGTATCCCTGGTTGCCCTTGAACTTGCTATGTAAAGCAAACTGGGCTGGACCCACAGACATCAGTTTACCTCTGGGTCTTATGTTGGGATTAAAAGCATATACGCCTGGCTCTTGATAAATTTAGTTTCCTGTTACTCTATTCCGTCTGGCCTTAGGAAACGAAAAGGGGTCCTTTTTTATTTATGTTGTACTTTTATCTGGGTCAAAATGACCCAGCCTAAGGGAGGAGAGGAGTAGTAAAGCGGCCAAGCAGCACCAGGCAGAGGCAAGATGACCTACGTGCAAGAATCTCCTTTGGCATCCACTTGGGCACTTCTGGTCAGCAGAGGGCGCCCGGAAGTTTTTTTCTCACCCCGCCCCCAGCCCAGCGCGCCGCGTCCCCGTGACGTATTTCCGCGTCATCTGCCGCTGAGGGTAGTTCCCATTGGCTCTCGGCGAAGAGACGGGGGCGGAGTCAGGCGGGCGTGAGGGAAGCGCTGCAGCCCGTTGGGGCGGGGCTTGTCTATTTCCCCGCCCCTCCCTCGCCCTCCAGTCCCTCACTGGGACGTCTATGCACGGCGGCTTGGAGTGCGGTTTTGGCTGTGGCCGCGCTTTTCCTTGGGCTAGTGCTACAGCCGGGCTGCGGGGAGTGCTCAGCGGGGCCGCCGGAGCCCAAAGAACGCGTGCTCTGAGTCGAAAGAGTCCCGGGCCGCCGAGCGCGCGCAGCTGGTTCCCCGCGTGGCTAGGGCGGAGGGTCCCACCAGCGCGCCGCTGACAGAGCCGTCCCGACTCAGAGCAGAGCCGAGGGAGGAAGCGAGTAGCGGCCGCGCGCTCCCCGCTTAGTTGCTGCTGCAGGCTGTTTCCCCGCTGCAAGATGCCCAAGAAGAAGCCGACGCCCATCCAGCTGAACCCGACCCCCGATGGCTCGGCGGTTAACGGGACCAGCTCGGCCGAGTGAGTATCGGGAGTGGTCGGGAGGCCGCCACCACTAGGCTCGGTTCCGTCACGTACGGTTGGCGGGGGGCGAGGAACTCTGGCCGCCGGGCTATCGGTGACTAAGCACTGATTGCGTGCTTGATTCACACCGGCCGTGCGCCCTGCGAGTCCCGATTCCCCCCTTTCCCATCCCTGTCTGTCGCCCCTGGCCGCCGATATCAATCTTAGCCCAAGAAAAACGAAACCTAAATGGTCTCCCCAGCTATTGCTAAAGGGCATCCTCTGGGATTCTGGCCTGTTACGGGACGCAGAGCAAATTGAGGTCGCCTTTGCGCCTTTGAGACCTCCTCGGGGTCTGAGTGTGGACTTGGGATGGGTGAGCCCCATTACTCTTGGTGCTTGACACCTGTGGGGCCTTGTGGCCGCTTGATCGCCTGGCCAGCGGGGGCGTGTGTGCACAGACTTCCCCGTGGCTTTTACCTGCCTCACATTGGGATTCTTTGTCCGTGGCCTTCTTGGATCTGCCTTTCTCTAGGGAAGAGTCTCTCCTCATCTGACCGCTCATCCAACAGTCTATTCCCTCACCAGTTTTTCTCCTGGCTTAGGCTTAGTTAACTGCGAGCCGGAAATTGACCTGAGACTAAGAACGATGATCTTGGAAACCAAACCAAAGGTGCTTCGTATCTGCAGAGGCCAGTGTTGCTTACAGACAGTTTATTTCATAAGGCTATTTTTTGGGGGGGGGTTTCTGAACCCACCTGTTGGGTACCATCTGTGGGAGAGACACTCAGACTAGATGAAGAAATAACTAGAAATGATGAATTCTTCGTCTTTACCCGAGGGCAGGAAACTTGAGGTATCTGACAAAATGAAAGTAGCTTCGGGCATTCTGCCCTTTGGAGATTATTGTAACTCCCCTCTTTCCCTGAGCTTTTATAACACGGGACCTGTTGGTACGGTGACTTTCATTTATCTCTACAGTGATGGCAGGGCTGGTAATGGACTTGTGTAGCTTAGCTGGGTTATTAAGACCTGCTAAAAGCACATCTCTTTAGGTCCTCCTCAACCCATGGCAGTAGTTCTTGACCATTGACTTGTACCATGTCTTTGAGCAGCATTACAAGCATTTGTACGGTTTGTATGTACAGCGTTTTACTCTTTTAAAACAGCGAGTCCCTACATCCCCTTTCGCGGCAAGGTATTTCTTCAGTAACTATGTACAAGGCAGATGTTCAAGACAGATGTTTTTGTGAGAGGGTGGAGTGGGATGGGCAGGGTCTATATATGTAACCCAGGCTGGTAAAGAATTTGAAATTCTCCTGACTTACCTTTCTGAGTACTGGAATTACAGGCAGTTGCTGCTATGTTAGGTTAGCACAGCTTGTTTTTTTTTTAACTATTTTATTTTTAATTATGTGTATGTGTGTCTGTCTGTTGATATGTGTGCATGACTGGAAGGTGCTCTTGGAGGCCAGAGGCATCCGATTACCTGGACCAGTTAGAGGTAGTTATGAGCCATGGGTGCTGGGAACTGAACTCAGGTCCCCTGTCCACCCTGTCCCTTATTCCCTGCAAAAACAGTAAGAGATTGTAATTTTTTTAAACTGCTGAGCCATCTCTCCAGCCCTGAGGATAAGTTTTGTTCACTGTGGATTCTTGTCAAAGGTTAGGACTTTATCTTCCTTCATGTCTTTGGGTTTGAAAGTGGAAATACCTGTTGTCATTCATTCTCTTGTTAATTTTGACATTGTGGCTGTACTCTTGGAAAGGGAAGAGAGGTTTCATGAAAAGAACTGAGTGTCAGAGAAATAACTCATAAAAAATTTTTGGGGGGGCTGGCAGTGGTGGCGAATGCTTTTAATCCCAGCATTGAGAGGTAGAGGCAGGCGGCTCTTTGTGAGTTCAAGACCAGCCTCGTCTACAAGAGCTAGTTCCAGGAAACCTCCAAAAATTTTTGGTTTTTCAAGACAGGATTTCTCTGTGGCTTTGGAGGACTAACGGTGTGCACCACTTCTGCCCTGCCAATAGTCTTTTTTTTTTTTAAATTAAATTTTGTTTTATTTGAGACAGGGTCTCACTGTGTAGCTCTGGCTGTCCTAGAACTCACTATGTAGACCATGCTGGCCTTGAAGTCGCAGAGGTCCATCTGCCCCTTGCCCCCAAGTGCTGGTAGTTTTGCATGTGCTACCTACCACAGCCTGGTGTTTTGTTTTTTTGTTTTTTTTTCCTTTAAGAAGTAGAATCTGAAATATAAGAAGAAACTATCTCTGAGTTGATGGCAGGAAAAATTGGATGGGGTTGGGAGGTTCTAAACAGTAGTTAGCTTCAAAGGTTGTGTGCTGCTGGATCAGGCTGGATTTGAAGCTTGGCTCTGTTACTTGCAGTTTGTGAGCCTGGACAAGTCCCATGCTCTTTGAGCCTAGGCTTTTTTTTTTTTTTTTTAAAATGACAAGTAGTTCTACTAACAGAACCAACTTACAGTAGTTGTGATTAAATGAAGCTTCCCAAACTGTCCACCTCTGATGCTTTTATTGGTTGCTGAGTAGGCTGGTGGGGCTTGTCCATTGATGGTAGTGGATGGGTGTGTTCAGGTGCCTCTTGACAAACAGCCCTTTAACCTTGTTTTCTATGCAATCTGCATCCACCTCCATGACTCACTGCTGGGTGACAATAGGATACGTTTCTGTGTAGGCTGCTGGAGACAAACAGGGACTGTTCCCCCTTGTTTCCTAGCACTAATTGGGGCTTGAGGTGGGGGGGTGGGACACAGACAGATGAGATGCACACAACTTCACATCTCATCCTGGGTGTGTTTCTCAAGCAAAGCCTCTTCTGTCTTGGGCTGTCAGCAGAGAGACCTCTTGGGCTTCTGATCTTTGTGCTTACACCATGGCAGATTTCAAACAAGACAATGTGAAGTAAGGAAGAGGAAGAAGAGAATGCTCATTGATGGGTGAATGAATTCTTGGTGTCAATCTGTCAAGGTTGCTGTTAACATAGTGCTTACTCATTCAAGGATTCAAGGAAGACACTAGTTATATGGGCCCAGCAGTTTATGAAAGTTTTAGGGTCCCTGGGAAAAAATTGTAGAAATATCTTTCTTAAAATATCCAAGTATAGGGAGGCAGAGGCAGGCGGATCTCTGTGAGTTCAAGGCTGGGCTGGACCATAGCCTCCAAAACAATACAGAGAAACCCTGTCTCGTAAAAACAAAAAAAGAAAAAAAAATCCGAGTATATTGCTAGACTCCTAAGTATTATAATGAAATAAATTAGAAATAAGGTTGTGTCATTGCTTTGTTTTTTCCCCACTTGATTCCATTGCAGTTAAAGTCCTAATTCCTCATGCTGGGCTGAGGAACTTGGAGTGAGCTGCCTGCCTGTGCCTCTATCCCTGCCTGTGCCCCTACCCCTCCCTTCTCTAACCACATTTCCTGTGGCTTCTTTCTCCTGCCCTCTCTTGCTTCCTCCAGAGATGGGCTGTACTCCTCCCTGGCTTTTTGTACATGCTGTTTCCTTTGTGATTAATCTCTATCCTTTTTCTTTTCCTTACTAGGGAAGAAGCAGTTGTTACATTAGCTTAAAAATCCTGGTCCTCACAGACTCCTTAAAGTATGTCCCTTCCCCATGTCTCATCATCTATTAATGAGACTTTCTTTGTGGTTTTTTGGTTTTGTTTTGTTTTTGTACTAGGGATTGAACTCAGGGTCCTGTATATACATTAAGATACTGTTCCAAACCAGGCAGTGGTGGTGCCTGCCTTTAATCCAAGCACTCAGGAGGCAGAGACAGGTGGATCTTGGTGAGTTTGAGGTCTAGCCAGGGCTACACAGAGAAACCCTGTCTCAAAAAAAAAAGGATACAGTTCCCATTTTACAATTTTGTTTGTTTGTTTGAGACAGGGTTTCTTTGTGTAGCCTTGACTCTCCTGGAACTCACTTTGCCGACCAGGCTGGCCTCCTAAGTGCTGGAATCAAAGGTGTAGACTACCACACCCAACTATAATTTTTTAAAACCAGGAATTTGAGAATCCTTTATGCCTTAAAAATTAAGAACTAGGATTTCTGTTTCTGATTGAACACTTTGTAAGCAGAAACTAGAATAATACCTACCTAGGGCATCATAGATACACAATTGGTGAATGAATCAACAGGTCAGTAAGATTTCATATATATATACATATATATATATATATATTTTTTGGTTTTTCGAGACAGTGCTTCTCTGTGGCTTTGGAGGCTGTCCTGGAACTAGCTTTTGTAGACCAGGCTGGTCTTGAACTCTGCCTCCTGAGTGCTGGGATTAAAAGTGTGTGCCACCAACTCCCAGCAAGATTTATAATATATTTATACAATGTTTTTCTAAACTTTTTTTTGAGACAGGGTCTCACTATGCAGCATTGGCTGTTCTGGAACTCAAGATGTAGACCAGGCTGGCCTTAAACTGACAGAGATCTGCCTGCTTCTCACTTCTCAATGTTAGTATTAAGAGTGTGTGCCATCATATCCAGCCTTTATTTTCTTTAATATTTTCTATTGTACTTTATTTATTACTTTTTTACATCTAAAATGAGAGTTTATTTGAGGGAAACTACGAAGTGCAGGAGTATTTCATAGGCTACTTTACACAATAAAGTAGTCAAACAACATATTTTTACAAGGAAGACTCGATCTAGAGATGAGTTCTAAGATATAGCAGTTATGAGTAGGCAAACCATAGTCATTAAAAAACAGGTCAAAAGTCACAATGTATATATCCATGTCACCATGGTTGGTAACTGCACCTCTTTTACAATTGCAGTCACCTGAAGTACTGTGATGGACATTCTCAGTCTGGAGGCAGCCATTCAAAATGTGTCCTGGTCACCACATTGCATTAAATTACTGGTGGGCCTGAGAAGCCTATATTTCCAAAGGCAGTTATGGAGTTGAGTATGAAAGGAAAGAACTATTTAAAACGTGGGCATCTAGTTTTGTAAATAAGGTGAAAATGTATGCCAGGCATGGTGGTGCACATCTTTAATCTCAGTATTTAGGGGCCAGAGGCAGGGGAATTTCTGAGTTTGAGGTCAGCTTGGTCTACAGAGTGAGTTCCAAAACAGCCAAGGTTACCCAGAAAAACCCACCACTACCCAGCCTTCATACAGTTTTTTATTTACATCCTTACCCCCCCTTTACCTAATAGGGAAACACCTCTGTGGGCCTCTGGGTTGGCAATACTCTTGAAGTAGTGTGCTGTCATTGGAGTTGAGAAGACCAAACTTGCTTTAGTGCTGTATGCTCAGTTCTCAGCCACTGTGAGGGTAGAAGAATGAGTTTAGGATTTCAAGTGAGATCTGTTGCAAAGGAAAAAGAACAAACATTCACGTCCACAAACTCTGAAAGGACTAGAACACACCAAGTCCAAATTTTCAGCATAAGTTCTCTTATTTGCCCTATAGGGACAAAGGGCAGAGAGTAAGAGACAAAGACAGGAGACAAGGACAAGGGAGAAGGAAAAAGGGATATTTGCCCAGGAGGGACAAAGGACTGCCTTTGGAAAGAGAGGACACAGATGAGACTCTAGGCAAATGGCAGTTAATAACGGAGGGCGGGGACACCCTGTTAGGATGAGGTATTAAATTTTATTTTGGCATGATAACTAGGGTAGCCAAAAAGGGGACTTTTCATTGCTGGACTTCAATATTTTGGTAGCGAACCTTGGTGGTTAACCTCAGGAGGAAGAAGTGGCCAAATAAGGGAATAGACCGGGTGGCTGCTTCAGGAATGTAATGTAACAGTTTAGCAAGGCAAAGGGAATGGGGGAAGGGCAGATCCATGGTTCCTGTGCTGGGACCTACTAGAGCCCTTCAAACTCCTTGACACCTTTCCTTAGTGTGGGTGGTTTGATTCTGTCAGCATCTTGAAGTCTGGGTCAAACATGGTGAATCTTGCATTTTGAGAAACTAAACCCAGAAAACCCACAAATGAGAAGACAATGAGGTAGGCCTGAGAAGAACTCTGTGCACTGCTGGCCGGGCGTTGGTGGCACACGCCTTTAATCCCAGCACTTGGGAGGCAGAGGCAGGCGGATCTCTGTGAGTTCGAGGCCAGCCTGGTCTACAAGAGCTAGTTCCAGGACAGCCTCCAAAGCCACAGAGAAACCATGTCTCGAAAAACCAAAAAAAGAAAAAGAAAAAAAAAAAAAAAAAGCTGTGCACTGCTACCATCTGACCCAGCATTTTTTAAAAAATTCTTTTTCCTTGGGCCAGGTAGTATGCTTTTAATACTTAGGAGGCAGAGGCAAGTGGATTTCTGTGAGTTTGAGGCCAGCCTGGTCTACAAAACTAGTTTCAGGATAGCCAAGGATGTTACATAGAGAAACCCTGTCTTGGAAAAACTGTTTTCTTTTTGCAATTAATATAATTATAATTAGTATAATTACATCATTTTCCTTTCCCTTTCCTCCTTCCAAAACCTCCCATATGTTTCGTGGTCTCTTTTTTTTGTTACCTGTTGTTTTACACCCCCCCCCCCAATGGTATTGGATTATTGGATAACCAATTGGTGTGCTTTTCCCTGGAGAAAACTATTTTTTCCCTCTCTTAGCATTCCTTAGTTGTAGTTTTTGGAGACAGGGTTTCTCTGTGTAACTTTGGAGGCTGTCCTGGAACTTGCTCTGTACACCAGGCTGGCCTGGAATTCACAGAGATCCACCTACCTCTGCCTCCTGAGTGCTGGGATTAAAGACATGTGCCACCACCGCCTGGTGCCTGTTGTTTTTTGTGGAGGGTTGAGGCCTCATGGGCTTTGCCTGCATCCACTTTTTTTAGCACGTGCATTGGTGTTCTTGTTCAGCTCATGTTTAGTCATATTGGCAAGACTTTAGGGGTATAGTTTCTGACATTACTAGGATACCACAGCAAACTCTCTGGTCATCTGGCTCTTAATATCTTTTTGCTCCCTCTTCCACAATGTTTCCTGAACTTTAGGTGTGTGTATTTTAGTTATATCCGTTGAGACTGGGTTCCACAATTTTGCATTTTGATTGGTTGTGGTTTTCTATAATATTCTTTCTGTTGCAAAGAGTTGTTTTCTTGATGAAGGTTGAGGACTACACTTTTCTGAGGGTATAAGGACAGTATTTACATTGTTGTTAGGGATTATGGTGTCTTAGTAAAGCAGTTGTAGGTCCTTCAAGATCCATGACTTCACTAGCCCTGGGAAGTTTGCTAAATTTCCAGTACCAGGCATGGTTTCCTCTCGTTGAGTTGTATTTATTTATTTATTTTTAATTGGTTTTTGTTTTTCAAGATAGGGTTTCTCTGTGTATGTAGACCTGGCTGTCCTGGAATTTACTTTGTATACTAGGCTGGCCTTGAGCTCAAGAGATCCACTTGCCTCTGCCTCCCTAGATGCTGGGATTGAAGATGATTGCCACCACTGCACAGCTTGAGCTGTACTTATTTATTTTTTTGGTCTTCTTCTTCTTCTTCTTCTTCTTCTTCTTCTTCTTCTTCTTCTTCTTCTTCTTCTTCTTCTTCTTCTTCTTCCTCTTCCTCTTCTTCAGTATATTTTACAAATATACTGGAGAATCATGCAATGCTGCCTGCATTGGATGCAGTCCTGGGCCACAAGTCTGCACATGCCTTTATTGTTTACTATGACCCCTGCATTGTCTTCAAAATAAACACCCCATCTTTTCTTTTCTTTTTTTTTTCCGAGACAGGGTTTCTCTGTATTGTTTTGGAGACTGTCCTGGAACTCACTCTGTAGACCAGGCTGGCCTCTGAACTCACAGAGATCCGCCTGCCTCTGCCTCCCGAGTGCTGGGATTAAAGGTGTGCGCTACTAACGCCCGGCCCATCTTCTATATGACTTTCATTGTCAAATTACCACTGCTGGATGGACCTTTTTCCTTAGTTCTGGTTTGTCTTTCTTGACTGTGGCCATCACCATGTCACCCACACCAGCAGCAGGAAAGTCTGTTCAGTCATCCCTTGATGCCCTTTATAGAGATGATATACAAATTTTTGGCACCTGTATTGTCAGCAAAGTTGATCACAGCTCCTATTGGAAGACTCAGGGAAATCTGGAATTTCGCTCGGGAGGACCCACCATGTCCTTGCTGCCCAGAAAGAGTCAGATGTCCTAGTCTCCTTATCCCAGATCCCAAGAGAACTGTTTGGAGGCTGATATACCTGTTTGCTGAGTTAACTCCTGCCTGGATGAATGGAGTTCTTTTTTAAAAGAGCAGGTGTTCTGAGTCCTGCCTGGTAAAGGGCCAAATCTGAAAATGTTGATCCTGCCTCAGATTTCTCCCTGTCTTTGTCAGAGGCATCCTGCTTTGATGTCAGAGAGGAGTCGGATTAAGTAGGGGATGGAGAGCTGAACAAAGCCTGGACAAGGGCAGTGGCTTTTTCTCTTCTCTATATAGTTGACTTTTCAGGATAGTCTAGAAATCTTGATGTAAGCACTCTTTAAAGAACCTGTCTGAAAAGAAAGAAAGAAAGAAAGAACCTGCACCCATCAGATTCTCCACTTATACTTATTCTGTGAATTTTTATTTTAACAATTTTGTTTATTATTTATTCTTTCTCTGTGTGTGTCTGTCTCTGTTTCTGTCTGTCTCTCTGTGGTGTGTGTGTGTGTGCGCGCGCACAAGGCCAAAGGACAACTTATCAGAGTGGGTTCTCTTATTCTACCTTGTGGAGCCCAGGGATTGAACTCAGGTCATCAGTCTGCCATTTTGCTTCCCCAAGACAGTGTTTTTTAGATCTTTTGCTTTGAAACAGGGTCAAATCATGTGGTTAAAGGTGATCTCAAACTTAGAATCCTTTGTCTCCTACTCCCAAGAGCTGGGATTATAGGTGTGTGTCTGCATGTCTGGTTTAATTGGTTGAAATAGTTGATGACTGCCCTGCTTTTACACATGGACATTCTCATTACACTTGCCACTTTAGTTGACTGAAGAGTAGATGTGATAAAGTTTGGCTTTCTATGCAAATGTGACTTCCTTGGTCATTTAGGTGATTTCCAGGTTCTTTCTTTCTTCCTCTCTCTTTTTGTGGTTGTTTTTTGAGAAAGGGTCTTGATATATAGCCCTGAGTGACCTGGAACTCAGTCTGTAGACCAGGCTGTCCTCAAACTCACAGGGATCCAACTACTTCTGCTTCCATAGTACAGTGATGGAAGATGTGTGCCGTTGTCTTAATTTAGGGTTGCTATTGCTGTGATGAAAACCATGACCAAAAGCAATTTGGGGAGGAAAAGGTTTATTTTGCTTCTATATCCTTAGTCCAATCACTGAAGGAAGTCAGGACAGCAACTCATACAGGGCAGGAATCTGGGACAGGAGCTGATGAAGGTGCCATGGAGGAGTGCTTCTTACTCTCACTGGCTTCCTCTCCATGGCTTGCCCAACCTGCTTTCTTATAGAGCCCAGGACTACCAGCCCAGCAATGACCCCACCCATAATAGGTTGGGTCCTCCCCCATCAATCACTAATTAAGAAAATGCCCTGTGGTAGTTGGTGTTAGCATATCTTTAATCACTTGGCAGAGGCAGGCAGATTCTGAGTTCGAAGCCATCCTGGTCTATAGAGTGAGTTCCAGGACAGCCAGAGCTACACAGAACTTAAAAAAACAAAAACCTTGCCAGGCATGGATGGTGCAAAGGCAGGCGGATCTCTTTGAGTTTGAAGCCAGCCTGGTCTACAGAGCAAGCTCCAGGACAGGCTCCAAAGAGAAACGATGTCTCAAAAAACCAAAAACCAAAACAAACCAAAAAAGAACACGCATGCACGAAAATGCTCTTATAATTTGCCTACAGCCTGATCATGGAGGCATTTTCTTGATTAAGGTTCTCGCCTCTCAGATGACTTTAGCTTATGTCAAATTGACATAAATCTATGCAGCACAGCCATGATTTTCAGGGTTTTATTATTTAACGTACTTTTGTAAATGTCTTCGAACCAATACATTTTATTTTTCTTTTATATAAATTTACCAAATCATGCTGGGCATGGTGGTGTACAATTGTAATCCCAGAAGCAGAGACAGGCTGATCTCTGAGTTCAAGGCCAGCCTGGTCTACAGAGTGAGTTCCAGGACAGCCAGAGCTGTTACACAGAGAAACCCTGTCTCAAAAACCAGCCCCCCCCCAAAAAAAAAAACCACCACCACCACCACCAAACCCTAGAAATCACAGGCATCAAATCCTGCTACTTTTGTTACTACAAAAATAGCTTGAGCCAGGTGTTGGTGGCACATGCCTTTAGTTTCAGCACTCAGCACTTGGGAAGCAGAGACAGATGGAGCCTCATGAGTTCAAAGCCAGCCTGGGCTACAGAGCGAGTTCCAGGACAGGATCCAGGATCCAAAGCAATACAGAGAAACCCTGTCTTGAAAACACACAGACATAGACACACAGAGACAGACAGACAGACAGACAGACAGACAGACAGACAGACACACACACACACACACACACACACACACACACACACACACACACACACGCTTGAACCAATTTGTTTCTTTGAGACTTGGGAATTTTTTTTTTCAAAAATTCATTTATTATGTATACAGAGTTCTACATGTATGTCTGCTGACCAGAAGAGGGTCTCATTACAGATGGTTGTGAGCCACCATGTGGTTGCTGGGAATTGAACTTAGGACCTTTGGAAGAGCAGTCAGTTCTCTTAACCTCTGAGCCATCTCTCCAGCCCCTGAGACTTGGGAATTTTTTGGGGTAGTTTTTTTTCTTTCTTAAATAGTTTCCTGACAGTCACAGGCAGTGTAAGGGCTACTTTAAAAAGCCAGTTGCCTTCCTTTAGTTATTCTCCATATTTTTGAAATAGAATTATTTTCTGTTTTTCATGTTAGTTTAGTATTTATTGAGGTCTTACTGAATGTTCTGTGCTGGGAGCTGGCTGTCCATAGGTGACTCAGAAATGGGTAAGAGAATCTCTGCCTCTAAGGATCTTTAGATGTTATATGGAAAGGGAGGAGGTGACTGTAGTGAAGGAAAAAAAAAATGGCTGCAGAGTAAGAAAAGTACCCCCAAAGAACAGTTACAACGAGAGCCGTGTAGCACCCCTCCTGGGGAGGGAGACCAAATCTCCATCCGGGAGATGAGAGGTGATGACATTTGAACTGGATCTTGAAGGATAGCTAGGATTTCCATGGGGATGGAGGAGGGGCGTGGCAGGAAGTGCTGGACGAGTGGTTCACGCCAGAGGGAAGCTTGAGATGTGTCTGGAGGGAATAAGCTGTCAGCTCTGAAACAGTCATCTCAGCTGGTTACAGGAGATGAAGCTGGAGAGGTAGGTTGGGGTCGTGTTGTTTACTAGCTAAACATTTGGATAAGTCACATGTGAACCCCCCTTTCTAAAATGTGCTTGATTCCCTCCCCCATTTGTTTTTTCTTTTGAAATCGACAGAATCTTGTATAGACTAGCCTCCAGGAGTAGATCACCTTACCTAGCCTGCTGGGATGGCAGGCATGAGCCACACAATTCCTAGCTTGTGCTTTGATTTTAAATTTATAAGTTATATGATTCTTACACTGTCCCAAATATGCTTATTATTAAGAAAAATAATTTACAAGTATGCCATGTGTATGGGATAGACTACTTTTCGTTAGTATTAGACATTTGCTTCCTCTCCAAACTAACTGGAGTGCGTGGCTTCCTTTTAGCTGTTTTGCTCTCCCTTTGTCCCATGTGGGATTGATTAGTGTATTGGAGAGAGGTATCAGCTGAAGTTAATTTTTCTTCTACCACATGGTCTAGTTTGGCTTTATTAAATATTATTTATTCATCTGCTTATTTTCAGTCTTACTTGGTTTTTATGATATTTTAATGTATTACTTATAAATATTTTTAAACCAACTCTTAAGTAGTTTGGGTAGTCTTTTCTTTTTAAGTTGATGGGGTTAAAGAAAACTCAAGCATTTTCAATGAGTATCTTATTAGGTGTTCTTGGGTTCCTGGCTTTCTTTTTCTGGTCTGATCATTTTCTTTGGAATAATGTTCCATGTCCTGAGTTAATATTTGATGCTATTATAATTGAACATTTTAAAATTTGTGCTTTTCATCAGCTATAGTTTGTTTGATTTGAATGAAGTGTTCATAGTCTATTACACTTCATTGACTGTATGTTCATTTCTGGATTTGTTGTCTTCGTCTGCAAGATATAGCTTTCCCATCAACAGTCTTGGTTGCAGAGTCAGGGGCAGCTCTTGAGTCTCAGGAACACTGAATATCATGAGTGATGATTTCAGAGACTCTACTGAATGGACACATTAGTTCTGTGGGCTGTTAGAGGTGGGTGGGGCCTTGCCGCTTTTCACACTCTAGGTGATTTTCAACAAGGAGGAGAAGGAACTTGTTATCCTCCAACTGCTGGAGCAGGAGACAGTTGGACTTTTATCCCATCTTGTGGATATAGGATGATTTCAGACAATAGCATGAAAAGTTGCTGAGTTTCCCCAGTTCTGATATTTGGTAACTTTATCTAAATTTCTTTTAAAAGTGTTTTCAAGTAATCATTTGAATCTTTCAAAAAGTGCCCCCTGTATATTCTACTCTCTTAGGTGGTTAAAGGAATAAAGCATAAAAAAATGGGAGAGCTGGGCATGGTAGTCCATGTCTTTAATCTCAGTTCTCTGTGAGTTCAAAGCCAGCCTAGTCTACCTAAAAGTTCTAGGCTAGCCAGAGCCTGGAATTGTGGGACTCTGTCTTAAGAAAAGAAGGAAGGAAGGAAGGAAGGAAGGAAGGAAGGAAGGAAGGAAGGACAGACATGGAGGACAGGGGAATTAGTCCATCCCTAGTAGTAGAAGAGCCTGTTTTTAGGGTTATGATGTCAGTTGTAGAAGCAGTGGTCCCCTTGAAATGAATACCTTTCTGAAATTGACTTACTGAGTGTAACTGTTCACAAGAAAATTTCAGTATCTCAGATACTCTTAGATACATTCCCTTTTTAGAAATAAAGTGAATCATCTACCTAGACACCAGAGTTAGGTGAAATCTTAAAATCTGGGGAGTTTTAGGGACGGCCTAGCTAACTAGCCTGTCATTGTTGCCCTTGTAGTTTTGTGTGAATCCAGAGTGATTATGTTTCCTTTCTAATTGAGTTATGGTTGATATATCCAAGTTAGCTTGAAAAGTAGATCATGGGAGTTACTAGATTTGATACCCAGAACCACAAAAATAAACAAAACAAAATAAAATGAAAGACCTTCATTGCATTGAGTTCAGAGTTTAAGTTATCTGTCCTCTTTGCTTTTGTACTTCCCTCTGGTAAACAGCCCCTCAGAGAATGCCCTTGTCAGATGAGACTTCAGAAAGTTAACAGGAATTCTTAGCTAACTGTAAACATTTTGTGTAATGGCTTATTCAAATCCACACCAAAACTCCTACCGCAGTGCCAACCTATCTTTCATCCCTGCTTCCCCCATTGGGCTTTGTGGTGTGTAGGGAGACAGGAAGAGTAGAGCCACTTAACATTCCAATAATTACTAGTATTGCAGAAAATTTTATGTGCTTATTTTAGTTACTAATAAGCTTTGGTCATTGAAGACTGCCAAGATGTTTTAGCAATTCAGGCCACCTGCCTTGCTGAATGACCCTGGGATCCACTTGGTGGAAGTTGAGAGCTGACTCTATCTATACTTTGCTCAGTGGCACATGTTTACTCACAGACACACACATAAATGGAATAAAAATAAAAACTTAGTCATTGAAGCCAAGGAAAGCATGTCTCCACAAGGATGGCTGGTGCCTCAGTTTTAGGAAAGACCAATGGATACCTGACCTAAGCTTCGTACCACATTATATTAATATGGAGACCTTGGCACTTGTATTATTCTTTTTGTCGTTTTATTTGAGACAGGGTTTCTCTGTGTAGCCCTGGCTGTCATGGAACTCACTCTGTAGACCAGGCTGGTCTCAAACTCAGAGATCACTTGCATCTGCCTCTGAGTGCTGGGATTAAAGACATGCATCACCACTGCCTGGCTTTTATTATTCTTATACTGGAACATACTTCTACAACAGTCTCTTTTGCCTAAGAGACAAAATTAACTAAATTAGCAATTACTAAGTTATTCCTGGGTTAGCCATAAATGCAATTTGTTGCATTCTTATTTCTGAGTGAGGTAATTTTTTAGAAACAGTCCTAAGGCTTTCCATATAAAAATGCCATACCATCCCTATTAGGGAAAGGCAAGGGGAGTTAGTTAGGAAAGTATAGAAACAAGCAACAGGTGTTTTGGTTGCACTGAATCATGTTTCAGCTTGATAAGCAGTCACAGGAGGAGTGTAAATTGCTGCTGACCAAATGAAGCAAAGGGGACAGAGGGTGAGCGGAAGTCAGTGGTTCCGGAGGTACCAAGCCTTAACATTACCAGAAGCTTGCCTACAGCTGTGAGCCTGGGATAACTTTTGGGCTGGTTGCTTTCCTGATAGACAGGGCTGTGTGTGAGAACCTGAGCTTTCAGTCTGCAAGGTAATAAAAATGGATGTATGCAGGAAAGCTGGTAGGATGGAGTCCAAAGGCTAAAGGGGAACTGGAGAAACAGCTGGCACTCACTGAGGACCTCTGGTCTCTAGTTAGTGGTATCCTACAAGGACAGTCATCAGGGTTTCTTATACCAGGAGGGGATGTGGAGCTCAGGGAAACCGAGTAATTTCTGGTAAATGGTGAGTCTAGGTTTAGAACTTAGGTCTGCATTAGTCTAACATCATCGCTCACCTCACTGTGTAAAACCCAGGAGGATTTTGTAGAGCTGTACTATTCAAAACTAGATATTACCCACATATAGCTATTTATATCTAACTTAACTAAAATCCAGTACAGTTTAGATACCAGTTTCTCAGCTATACTAGTCACCTTTAAACGGCTTAATGGCCACTATGAAGACTCTTTTGGGTAGCATACATGTAGACCATTTCCAGCATTACATAATGTCTGTGAGTGCTGGTCTAGAAGCCAGTCAGTTTAATTTAGTTAATTTTTGCCCTTTATTTTGCAAAGGACAGACCGAGGGATGAAAAGGAAACAACATATTCAACCAACACACTGGGTGCACAGTGGAGTCTCCCATGCCCTCCATTTTCTCTTAAAACACAAATCATAGAATGGAGATGTTTAAAAGGAGTGACTTTTCTATGTCTCTAGCTTCACTTAGTCTATGTATAATTAGATTCTTTCTTCAGAAGCTTTTCTCACAAGTTCAAAGGGCATATCCGGGTTGGCTTCCCCCAAGGAAATGAAAGATGTTTGTTGGAAAGGAATTCCATGCTTAATATATGAAGTGGCACTTGGATCCCTCTGCTTCCTTCTCGGCCTTCCTTCCAGGCACTTTGTAATTGAACTTGCAGCTGCTAACCATCTGTCTTCCAAACAAGACCAGCTTCCAAACAGTTCAAATGACAGAGGTTTCTCTGTTTCAAATACTAGCAGCTGCGTGTTACTTGTCGATATACATGGCATTTGTGTAGATCAGATAGATTTAGATTATGACCAAAATTACAATGAATTTTGTTTTTCTTTTAATCTCCTGCCTCAGCCTACCAAGTGCTGGGATTATGGGCATGTACCACCACACCTAGCTCCAAAATTAAGTGACCTTCTAATTTATTAAAGATTAAGATACTTAATGCACATTGAACTGATATTAGGTACACATCTAATATACCAGATACAGGCTTGCAAGATGGATTAAAAGGAGTTTATTTACTTATTTATTTATTGAGACAGGGACTCACTATGAAACTCTGATTGGTCTGCCCCTTTCTCCTGGGTGCTAGGACCAAAGGCATGTGTCACCATGGCTGACCCTAAAAGGAGTTCAGATAAAAACTGAAAAATGGGGCTGGCTGTGGTGGTGCATGCTTTACATCTCAGCACTCGGCAGACAGAGGCTAGTGGATGTCAATGCTGCTTGTATTGTAGCTTAAGAAAAGTGGCTCATGCGACAGGGTTCAAGCAGAGGGGTTTTTTATTAGGGAAAGGGGTCATAAAAAGGGAAAAGGGAAGGGGGAGACCAGCCTCTGGAGACAGGAGCAGCAGGAGAGAGGGAGAGAGAAAGAGGAACAGACAGACTGAGAGGGAAAGAAAGAAAGAGAGAAAAGGATGGGTGGTGGGCAGGGCCCTTTTAAGGGGAACATAGTGAATGTGCACAGGTGGTGCTCTTAATGGCTGGCTGCAGCTGAAGGAGTATCCTGTCAGAACCCCAAGGACAGGCCAGTACAGATGCCTGAATACTAACAGACTAGTCTATGTATCATGCTATAGGTCAGTCAAGGCTACTTAGTGAGATCCTGTCTCACAAGTTTTTAAAATGCAGATATTATGGACAAAGTGAATGAATTTTAAATTCTTATCTGAATTTTGTTGTCAGTATGTGCCATCTATTTATTTGCCTATTTGGTCTTTGAATTCAGTAAAGGCTTCTTTTTAGATCATAGCTCTAAAGTAAGTTGAAGAATCATGTATAAATGTCCCTCTAGTCAAGGTATTAAAGACATTTAAATTATACTCTCCAGTGTCTAAATGGTAGTCTGAATGAAATATATGTGTGTGCATTGGGGGATGGGCATGTGGGAGTAAAAAGGAGGCATTGTACTGAGATAATATTTTTAGAATGTCAGTGTAATTAACAGACTCAGGGTTTAGAAAATTGCCCTTTGGAAACTGAGAAATTAACATTTTGAGTTTCTTCTTAAGTGTTAAAGTCTTATGCACGAGTATACCCTGATTAAAGTGGAGACATTGGAATGATGTAGAGTATCCACAACAGTGTCTTCCTGGAATACAAAGACAGGAAGAGAAAGGACTTTAGTGATGGTGGGAACAGCTGGAAGGAATCTCTAGGAGCTCTGGCATCTGGCTAGATCATGTGGTTAGAGAGTGGAGTATCCAGAGAGCCATTGTTTTGAGAAGTCTGGTCTGTCTAATTTCTAGAAAGATGAGATAGACTGAGAGTTTGGTCAGCAGGTCCAACTTTGAGATGGTCTGAGGAGGATGACATTTTTTGCTTGGTGGCACTTGTGTGGGTGCAGGCTGTTCAGTGCAAAGTCTAGCATTCTAGGAGGATTCAGAACAAACCTTCGCTTCTGTGGTTCACGTGAATCCAGACTAGCCATTTTGTCAGAGAAGTCTAAAAGTCTTCAGCTTTTTCAGTCTTCAGGCCTTTGGAGTGGTGGTGCTGTGTGTGAGGTGTGTGCTTGGTGCTCCTCCCTGGTATAGCTGTTAACTCAACACTTGACCATCCTGCACCCAGGCTGTTTCTCTGGAGAGTGGTGGTGACATTCATGACTTTGTCTCTAAGGGTGTAGATCAGATGGGTCACCATTTAACATACTTTTAAGTTCCAAGTGAATAGATTACATTTTATTCTCAGAAGGAGCCTTAGAGATATCCTTTTGTAGTCCTATCTTTTGACAGAGAAAGAAGGGTAAAAGAAGTTCTGAATCTGTGTTCTGAGTGGCACAGCCTCTGCTGGTGCTGCACAGTAGGAAGGTTCCAGCCAACTTAAGTGTGAGTTGGGATCTGCTTCTTACTAACTATCCTTGTGGTTTTAGGTATGTGTTTTCACATCTTTGAGTCAGTTTCTGCATCTGTAAAATGGGTGTTAAAACAATTTTTTCAACAGAAAGGATTCTTAGATTCTGGTGTCAGCAGCATTCTGTGATTAACAGGACTGATGGTAATGGGCATGCCAGACTCAGCCCAGGGGCCTTATTCTCTCCTTCAGGTGAGCTGAGAGAGAATTCCCACTTTCCAGAGAGCCTCCAGTGCTGGAACTCTTCACCTGTTTTTTAGCCACACAGACTCAGAATAGAGACAACACTGGACATACTTGGAATTTTTTTGTGATGTGCAGGAAGCAAAAGAATTATTTTGAGTGAAACAGGAGTCTTCAAAAGGTGCCTAGGAAACAACTGCATAGTGCATCCTAATATAGATTGCTCCTGGCCTTGCTGACTGGCTGTCTGCCTGACCAGCACCACCAGGAAGCTCAGCTTTTTTTCTCACAGTTTAAGGAGGATTTCCTGGGCTTTGCATGAATGTATCCACCTGGGTGGGGAGGCACAGTGAGGAAGGGCAGTCACTGACCTTTGTGAACTGGGAGATGATAACTCAGGGACTGAAGCTAGATGTTGGGAATCAGCGTAAGGTTCATCTAAACATCTTTCTCAAAGGACTCTGGCTCCTTTGACACCCTCAGTGAGGGCTGAAACCCAGATCCATGTCAGAATAAACTGTAGGTCATCTTTTGGTAAATCCATGCCAGACCTTTGTTTTGCTGATCATCTACTCTGTGCATACCCATCCCACTTCAGTCCATACAGTTGGCGCTGGCTTGGGGAAGTCTAGACTGGATGATTCTCTTCTTTTTTTTTATTAAAAACAAATTGTGTGTATGATGTGTTTGTGAATGTGGGCTTGTATGTCACAATTTGCATTGGGGGGCAGTGGACAGCTTTTGGGAGTCTATTCTATATACTCCAGGCTAGCTGGCCTATGAACTTCTGGGAGAGTCTCATGTTTCTGCCTCCCATCTCACAGTAGGAGTGCTAAGATTATGCATACGAGCTATTGCATCCAACCTTTTGTGGGTTCTGAGGATGGAACTCAGGTTGTTATGCTTGCATGACAGGTGGTTTTAACCATTGAGCCATGTCACTGGTTCTGGCTCATCACCCCCTAAAAACTCACTAAGTAGCCTTGACTGATCTATAGCATGATACATAGACTAGTCTGTTAGTATTCAGGCATCATCTGTACTGGCCTGTCCTTGGGGTTCTGACAGGATATGCCTTCAGCTGCAGCCAGCCATTAAGAGCACCACCTGTGCACATTCACTATGTTCATTTATTTATGTACAAATGCATGCGATCCTCAGTGTGTATATAGGTTAGAAGGCAACCTACAGGAATTTGTTCTTTCCTTCCACTCTATGGTTTCCAGGGATGGAATTCATGGTCAGGCTTGGCAACAAGCACCTTTATCTGCTGAGCTATGGCAGCCCTGTCTTTTTTGCCTTCAATGAGTAACACATTCCCTGTTGTATGTGTCAACTTCCTTCACTATAACAGAATTCATAAAGAGAAAAGAAGACTGGATAATCAGAAGGTGGAGGCCGAAGAATTGAGGGGTTGAGGTCAGCCTGTGCTATATAATAAGACCTGGTCCCCTCCTCCCACAACAATAGAGAAAGGGAAAAGGGACAGAGGAGGGAGGCTACAATGTTGAGTCCGTTGATTGCTGCTGTTGTTTTGGGCCTTGGTGAGGCAGCACATAGTGATGGCAGCACATGGCAGAGTAAAATTGCTTCCTTTATTATCAAAAATCAAAGGAGAAAAGGAAGAGAATGGGGTTTGACAGGTTCCTTTGTGGGTACCTCCCATGATATGGCCTTCTACCTATGGGCTGCCCCCATCACGTCCCAGTAGTACCACAGGGTGAAGGCTACACCTTTCACACTTGGGCCTTTGGGGACTTTTCAGAGTCAACTGAAGCACCTGGGATCTGATTTAGAAGTTGTGCTGATGACTGAACAAGACTTGAGATGAAGTAAAGATAGGGCTGTAGACTCTACTTGATAGATGGGGAAGCAGTTTTTTTTTTTTTTTTTTTTTTTTGGTTTTTACGAGACAGGGTTTCTCTGTATTGTTTTGGAGGCTATCGGTCCAGCCCGGCCTCGAACTCACAGAGATCCGCCTGCTTCTGTTTCCCGAATGCTGGGATTAAAGGTGTGCACCACCACCGCCCGGCGGGGAAGCAGTTTTTTGTTGCAGGACTTGTGCATATCATACAGGCCATTGAGAGGACCCATACATAGTTCTCTTTGCTGCTCTTTAGCAGACAGCTCCTTCCTAGCCTAGAGGGGGAGACATTTGGCAAGAATGTACTGGTGGTGGCATCTACACTATTTTGTGGCATATCCTCAGTGCTATGCCTGGCATAAAGTGAGGGTCAAGGAAGGCTTGAAAGGCTTGAATGGATTGGTAAGCCTTTTTAGAAGGCCAGGCTTCCTGCTTATCCCTAGCAACCTGCAAATGCTGAGCTCATGATGGATATGTGACATTGGTGGCTGAATTTACATGGCACCTGGTGGCTTTTCACACTCCCCCTCACGCCTCTCTGGGGACTAGGATAGGACAGATGGCCACAGACACAGTATTCTCAGCTCTGCACCCTCTTTGCAAATCACAGTTGAGGGAAAGTTAAGTTTTTGCAACAACACAGTTTTGGTAATGTGATTTCATGCTGCTGGTAAGTTGCTTAACATTCTGGGTAGATCACACCTCAGCAGTGTTCATTTGGGAACAGCTTAATTTCACTGTAGGTAGCTGTGGTTCCCACCCACCAAGCCTCCTACCCTTTAATAAATTGAGACTGATAAGGTTTAACTCCCTGAGCCAGGCAATTTTTAGATCCAGAGTTATATTAATCATTTTTTTCTCATTAACACCTTTAATTCCTTCTCCCTTGATTGTAGACATCTGCTTTTAAAATGTTAGAGGTGGAAATACTAATAATGGTTTGGCTTCCTTCCCTTGTATGGTCTTGAAGAGATCGAGGCCAAAGAGACTTGAGTACTTACTTGGTTTGGGACTGGTGAAGACCTGAATTGAGATCCAGGGCTCCTGGTTTCTCTGAGAGCAGGACTCCTGGTTTCTGTTCTGGCCCACTGCCTGCCCTTCACTTCTGCTGTAAGATAGGGAAAGCTTTATGATCTATTTAGTTAAAAATGAATAAGGGCAGTCTTTGTTCATTATTAGAGGCCACAGCCCCGAGTGAATTAATTTCCTTCTATTTTCTCTTGACATCTTAAAAGTTTGTTTTGGTGCTTTGTTGTTATTGTTTTTAAATTTTTAATTATTATTGTTAATTATTATTGATAGAGTTTCACTGTATTCTTGGCAGCTACTTAGCCCAGGCTGGCCTTGAGCTTATTCTGCCAATCCTGCTTCAGCTCCATGAGTGTTTGAAATACAGATAAATTACCATGCCCAGATCTAGGACACCCCCCCCCCCCAACACACACACACAGGGTTTCTCTGTGTAATAGCCCTAGCTGTTCTGGAATTACCTCTGTAGACCAGGCTGGCCTCAAACTCAGAGAGATCCACCTGCCTCTGCCTCCTGAGTGCTGGGATTAAAGGAGTGTGCCACCATCACCCAGCAAGACTTCTTGATTAAAAGTCTTCCTCTTACCAGATTTGGTGGGACACAGTTTTATAATCCCAGCACTCAGGAAGCTGAGGCAGGGGGTTGAGAGTTCCAGAACAGCCTGGGCTACATAGCAAGACCCTGTCTCAAAAACAAAACATTAACTTAAATAATTACATTGCTTAGAATGTTTTTCTCACCTCTTATTTATATTTTCTCATGATGGTTAAAATTTTATAGGGCCTGAAAGAGTTAATGGTCCTCTCAGAATAGCCAGGCGTCTCCCAGGAAGTAGTGGAGAGGCAGGATGTGGCAAAGCAGTGGGTAAATGAAGCCCTTCTCCTTTGGAAGAAAAGGAAGTGGGAGGGGAAGTAAAGAGGAAGAGCTCAGAGGACAGGTCTTGTCATCTCTGCTTCAAGAATGTGGTTCTTTGATGCTAAGCAGACCATGTAAAATTTTGACCCAAAGTGACCAAGGTCCTGAGAATGCAAGTTGTACTGATTTTGGAGTTTATTTTTCCCACAGCTAGTATCTCAAGTTTAATATGCAGTGGACTATTATCTTTTGCTTTGTAATCTCAATTACTGCATTCTCTCCTCCCTATTGATCTGTCTTTATTGCTTCTGAGAATCTACATTGGTTGTGATTTTAGAATTCAAGAAGTTAGATGAGGTCCACCTTCTGCAAAATCACCTCTCCAATGCATTTACCTAAGTATTCCCTCAGAACACACCCCTTCCTATTCTCTGTACATGCTCATAGCGGTTCCCATGCCACAGGGCAAGGTTGTCCTTCTGCTTACCGCCAGAGAACACTTGTTCCAGGTCCGATACCCAGCTGCTGGCAGAGTTGATCTTTACCTTATTTGCCTTCCTCTTTCATTCTTTGCCTCAGGGCTTTGTTACAAATTCCTGGCCTACTTTGTTAGGCACACAGTGTGTCACTCTGAATTGTAAGCCTGCAGATCTTAGATGGCTACAATAGTAGATCAGAATACTCTTGTCCCATGGTAACTTTGGGCAATAACTATACAAATTTAGGCTATACTTGACTGGTTAAGGGCATAGTCTTTAAGACTGCTTTTATTTTAGACATCGCCTGGAAGCTTGGGAGTTCCCAAGTTCTACAAATTCAGTGCTCTCATTACCTTCTCAGGTTCCAGAATTTCATAGAATAATTATAGATTGCTGAAAAGTACTGATTGCTATTCAAATTACAATTTTATTACATCAAAAGGATAATAATCAAGATCAGCCAAAAGAAGAGACACAAAGAGTAATACCTGGGACACCTGCAAAAAAGTTTGCTTACCAGACATTCTCTGCCAGTTTTGCTGATAACTCTTACTTCAAAGCCCAGTTCACTAGTTGCCTGCTTGGCCTTTTTCCTTTGCTATGGACAACCCTTCTCCTTTGTTACTTCTTCAGTAGGCTCTCTAGGGATTCAGCGTGAGTCACCTCAGCATAAATCATTAGGACATACATGAAGAACAGACACACCTATTACTCAGGAATTGTATGGGTTTACAGGCTGCCTCCCATGGAGGACAAAGTCCAGCTGGGTTGTTCATTATACAACCCCCTACCACAAAGCTTTCTCTTCCTCATTTGCCTGAAATCTAGTGTCACTGTTACTCTTCTTTCCTGTGGTCACACAATTGTGTTAACTGACTTCATTCTGTCCCACATCATCTTCATTGTCCCTGGGTACTGTGCTCTTTGCTTTCCGTTCGTCTCTAAGTCTCCTGCTCTGCAAGCTCCATGCTGCTTCCTATAAGAGCCTTGGCCCCCAATTCAAAACTCAACTCTCTTTTCTTACCTCAGAATTTGCTCTTGTACCAGCACTCTGGAGTCTGAGGTAGAAGGATTGCCCTGAGTTTGAGGACAGCATGGGTTACAAAGTAAGTTCCATGCCAGCCTATGTTATAGAGTGAGACTGTATTTCAAGCAAAACAGAATAAAAAATAAGCAATTTGCTATTGAAGAGTAAAGTGTATATTATAATCCCATATGTGTAAAACATATTGCCAGGTGTAGTGGTACACATCTCCAATTCCAGCACCTGGTAGGTACGTGGATGCCAGAGGATCAAAGAGTCCAAGGTCCTTTCTGTGCTGATAGGTTCCCTAAAACATAGTAAATGTTCTTAAAACTCACTAGACTTTCTGCAGGAAAGGTGGCAAATACCTGCCCCACAGTGACACAGTACCGGAAGAGCAGGGAGGGGCTCTCTGTGTATCCAGGGAGAGCAACATTTTGACAGGAAGCAGTGTGGCTATGGTGGGCAGACAAAGCCTGCTTTCTGGAAAAAGACTAAAACTACAGAGAAGATCGTGTTGTGGTTGAGTGTGGTGAGCCTAACTGCAGATGTAAGAGGGTGCTGTCTGGTAAGAGATGCAAGCTGATGGGACTGGGAGTTAGAAAGGGCCAGTGATCCACTTCAAAGATTGTTTTTGTTATATATACAAAAGAATGAGGTTATATTCACTTCATTTGGTTGCAGTTGGTCTTTTGAGGGAAGAAAATAGACTATTACTGTCAACAACAATAAAAGAGTCCATGGTTTTTTGCATAAATCAGAAATTTGAGGGCAGCTTGGGTTGTAGGGGATCCTATCTGGAAAATAAGAAAAGAAACTCAGTAGAAATGTCCTTAGGAGTTTCTTAGTTATAGTTTCTACTTCTGTGATGAAACATCATGGCCAAATCAACTTTGGGGGAATTTTTTTTTTTTTTTTTTTTTTTTTTGCTTACTCTCTAGGTAATGAATAGTTTATCACTAAGGGAACTCAGAGCAGGAACCTGGAGGTGGAACCTGATACAGAAACCATGGAGGAGTGCTGCTAGTACTGGCTTGCTCCTTGTAACTTACTCAGCCTGCTTTCTTATGGAACCCAGCTCAGGAATGGTAATGCACACAGTAGGCTGGGCCCTCCCTACATGGATCACTAGTCAAGAAAATGCCTTACAGCAGTGGTTTTCAACCTTCCTAAAGCTGACCCGTTGATATGGTTTCTCAAGTTGTAGTGACCCCAACTTTGTTGTTACTTCATAACTGTAATTTTGTTACTGTTATGAATCATAATGTAAATATCTGTGTTTTCAGATGGTTTTAGTCACACCCTGTGAAAGGGTTGTTCATCCCCCAAAGGGGTCATGACCTACAGACTGAGGACTACTGCCTTAAAGGACCTTAGAGAGACAGTTTTACAGTTGAGGATCTTAAAGGACCTTAGGGAGACAGTTTTACAGTTGAGGATCTTAAAGGATCTTAGGGAGTCAGTTTTTCAGTTGAGGATCTTAAAGGACCTTAGGGAGACAGTTTTACAGTTGAGGATCTTAAAGGATCTTAGGGAGACAGTTTTACAGTTGAGGTTAACTCTTCTCAGATGACTCTAGCTTATGTTAAGCTGACAAAAATATAGCCAGCCCAAGGAGTCTGGAAGAATATATGCTCAACACTTTAACAGTAGTTCTCTGAGGGACGGTGACACATTACTTTATTCTGGACTGATTGGAATTTTTTATAATGGGTACCCATTATTTATATGCCTAGTAAAATTCTAGAAGCGTACAGTCTCACCTTCTCCAGATCCTTACCATGGTGTGTTGTGTCCTTCATGGCCTAGCTCACCTCCATTCCCAACTCTCTGGATGCATTGTTCTTTGACTGAATCACTTTTCACTTCTTGTATCTCTTAAGCCAGCTAGTGGTGGCAGCAGTGCACGCCTTTAATCCAGGAGATAGAGGCAGGCAGAGCTCTGTGAGTTCGAGAACAGCCAAGGCTAAGCAGATAAACCTTGTCTCAAAAAACCAAGGAGAAAAAAAAAAAAAAAAAGAACAAGAGGAGGAGGAGGAGAAGAAGAAACCATTTCTGATCTTCACTTTCCATTCTTCATGGAATTTGGGGGTATTGTCTCTATGCTGCAGTGGCCCTCTATGCCCGCCTCACTTTCTGCATTTTGAGCCATCTTATGAGATAGAGTTGTTAGTATCTTTTTCCATGTTTGACTGACATAGAAATGCTTTTCCCTAGCTGCCTGCTTATCTGTTGTTTATCTCTCTGCCTGTCTCCCTATCTCTTACACATGCATTGAACACTGATGATTGACTTGGGAGGGCAGGGATTGCAGGGTCTTCCCCTGCCCCTTCTCTCCAGTCTGCTGTGCATGCTTCATAAGAAACCTGTTTGGCCCTTGCATTTCTGTAGGTATAGAAGGGGGTTACTAGAGGCCCACCCACACTCCCTGTCCCATGTTCTCTTCTGTATCAGCAGTTGACAAGTCTCCACTCTCACAGTTGCTTATGCTATGGGACTCCCTTTTCCCTTCATAGGACTTTTCTGTTTTTTGTTTCTGCTGTATCTTGAAGCATTATGTAATTTGGTCTCCTTGTTTAGTTTCCCTCAAACAAGAATGAGACTGCCTGTGCACTAAAGGTCTAGGATGGGGAGGATGCTCTCTACTGCAGCAGTAAAGACAAATTAAAATCTAGGTGTCTGTGGACGTAAGTGGCTTTTTGTTTTTTGCTTGGTACATCCTTTTCTTCCTTTCTGGCTGCTTCTCAGCTTCTCCCCAGAGAAAACTTCCATTTCATTCTGTGAAATAACTCTCTTTTCTAGTTCCACCTCGATGTGCTGCTAGACCTGCTCCACCTGTTGCAAGGCCCAGGAGCAGAGCAGGGCCTTAGACTGCAGACACTTGCTGCCACCGCCTCTTCTATGCTTGGGATAGTTAGCACTGAGACTACTTTCCCCACCTTCCACTTCTTTTCAGAAGATAGAAGCAAGCAGTACCAGTTGTTATCTTAAATGTGAATGTTGAAGTCAGGATTTTACATGTGTTAACTCTGAGCCCAGCTAAAAGCTTTTTCATTTGTTTGTTTTTGTTTCCTTTTCTTTGCCATTTTGATTTTTCTTTCTTTTTTAATTATCTTTTTTTTGAGACAGGTTCTCTCTACATAGCCCTGGCTGTCCTGGAACTCACTATTCAACAGGTTGGCTGTCTACTTCTGCCTATTCAAGTGCTGACGTTAGAGGCATATGTTACCATGCCCAGGTTGCCAGTGTGATTTTAGTAATTAAGTTTTTCTGTGTCTTAGCTGTCACTTATTCTAGGTGGGTTTTGACTTTGTCAGACTGGTTGCTGTTAACTTGGAGGCCTGACTAGTAGTTTTCCACCCTTAGTTGAAGAAGTTCAATGTCTAAGCAATCAACTTTTGACTGCTGGTCCTGGTAGAGAGACCTGGGTGAGACTGTTTCAGAGAGGCAATTTGTTCTTGGGGGTGAGACTTGGGACTCTACTAGCAAACATGCTCCTGTGTGTAAGGGAGAATGTAAATCTAGAGAACGGAAGATGTCTCAAAGTGGACCACAATTGGACATAACCCTTTAGTGTTATTTAATTTTGGCTCTGTGTGTGTGTGTGTGTGTGTGTCTGTCTGTCTGTCTGTCTGTCTGTCTGTGTTTGTGAAGGTATGCAACAAAGGGCAGGTGTTCATAAAGGCTAGAAGAGGGTGTTAGAGTTAGAAGCAGATGTAAGCTACCTGATGTGGGTGCTGGGAACCAAACTCAGTCCTTCAGAAGATCAGTAAGTGCTCTTAAATACTGAGCTATTTGTCCTGTGTCCCGCCCCCTTATTTTTTTTTTAAAGACAGTCTCTCATATTCCAAGCTGGACTTGAACTGTGTATGTGGATCAAACCTAGGACTTCATGTGAGCCAGGCAAGCACTCTATCAAGTCAGCTACATCCTCTCCCTAGAGACATGTTGTACCTGATGTGTTTCTTTTGTCTCCTCAGTCTGCTTCTGAGCTCTGACCTTTTATCCTTGGGAACTTGACTGCCTGCTTCTGGATTGTGGTTACATTTTTTTTTTTGGATTTTCGAGACAGGGTTTCTCTGTGGCTTTGGAGGCTGTCCTGGAGCTCACTTTGTAGACCAGGCTGGCCTCGAACTCACAGAGATCCGCCTGCCTCTGCCTCCCGAGTGCTGGGATTAAAGGCGTGCGCCACCAACGCCCGGCTGTGGTTACATTACATTTTCATCTTCTCCCTCATTGAAGAGCTATGTGAGCCAGAAGTGGTGCTGCATTGCATGAATTGTATGCAGACATGGGCTACATAGCAAAACCTTGTCTGTTTGCCCCCGCCCCTCCAAAAACCAAATCAAACCAAACCAAAACAAAACAAAACGGGGCCTGCACAATTAGCAGTTAAGAGCTCTGGCTGCTTGATTCCCAGCATCCACATGGCTACTCATAACATCTCTCTAATTGTAGTTCAAGGGGACCTGGTGCCCTCTGCTGGCCCCTGTGGACACTGCATGTATGTGGTGCACAGGCAAATATACAAGTAAAAAAATGAGCACAGGCATGTATGTACACACACACTTTTGGTTTATCTGTGTAGACTTGGCTATCCTGGAACTCACTCTGTAGAGCAGACTGGCCATGAATTCAGAGATCTGCCTGCCTCTGCCTCCCAGTGCTAGGATTAAAGGCATGCACCACCACTGCCCAGTGGGGGGGGGGGGAAACTAAACCTCAAGAGTTTGCACTCTTACTTCACCAAGCACAAGGTGTTTTTCTTTCTTTTTTGAGACAAGGGCTCCTGTAGCCTATACTGGCCTCAAACTTGCTATGTAGTCATGGCTAGACTTGAACTCCTAATCATCCTGCTTCCAGCTCCCCAGTATAGGGATTAGAGGCACATGAACCACCATCTCTGCCTGGCTTGCTTGGGGGAGTTTCTAAGGATTCTTAAGAACAAGAAATGAGTATTTCTAAGGCTATCATCAGTCAGCTTGTTCTTCAGAAACAGCCAGCCCTACCTTCCCACAGAGCCAGACTCATGTACTTCTCTGAGGAAGATGACTTATTTATTATATTTTCCATCTGGGTTGCCCTTAGTCCCCTCTTCCCTTTTAGCACTCTGGGGCCCTTGTAACTACCCTTCTATTCCAAAGTACTAGTTTTGAACCTTTATGGCTAACACTGTTTTTACTGCCAGTGAACCTTGTCTCAGCAGAGGTCTTCCTCTTCCCTTGTACCCTTCAGGGTGTGTTAGCCTGGGAGTATCTCCTCACATCTTACCAGGACCCGTATCCCTTTGCCTCTGGAAATAGACACTAGTAGGGAAATACCTGGTGTCAGGGATGAGTCAAGGGCGGTTTTGTCTGAAAGACAGGTGCACTTCATCATAGTTTGTAGAAAAAGTCAAATTTTGGTGTTCCAGATCCTACAGTGTAACATAATTGTTCCTGGTCTTAAATGAATAATAGGAATGCCATACCCTAGTATTTGAGAGGCTCATCCCTGCATCTAAATTTTACTTTTTATCAGATTATTATGTCTCTTTTGCTCTCCATCTTTTGATCTCCTCCAAAACTTTTAATTCCTTTCTGTACTTCTGTAGAAGATTGATTCTTTAGGAATTATTTCATTGGTATTTTGTCCACTAAGAGAAGGAACTCTGGACTGTTACTGTATTCAAGCAATAGCATGACACCACCCTCTGATTCAGAATATTGTTCATTATTCGGTATCAGCCTATGTATGGGAGTGGGTGGTTCCATCACTCCAGGGTGTGTGCGTGCGTGCGTGCGTGCGTGCGTGCGTGCGTGCGTGCGTGCGTGTGTGTGTGTGTGTATGTCTTAGTGTTACTGTCTGCAAAAACATGTTGTGGGAGGTAATTTGTGTGATTGAAGAATCCTGCTGGATTCCCAGGGTAAATTTTTGTCATCTTTGTTTAAGAGAATAGGAATATGACTCTTTGTTACTTCTTTTTAATTAAGTCTGTTTTCTTGGCTTTTGTAAATGTTTGTTTATTGGCTTGAAAAATACCAGATTTCAGTGGAAGATAAACATCTGTATAACCCTGATATTTTTTCTTTCTTTTTTTCCCCTTTGAACTTTCTCTGTGGACCAGACTGGCTTCAAATTCAGAGTTCTGCCTGTATCTGCCTCCCAAATTAAAGGCATGTGTCACCACTGCCCTATGGATATTTTTTTTCTTTTAAGCAATATTTTCCCAGCACTTACAACTTTTTTTCTCTCCTTCTTCTTCTTCTTCTTCTTCTTCTTCTTCTTCTTCATTTTTTTTTTTCCGAGGCAGGGTTTCTCAATGGCTTTGGACACTGTCCTGGAACTCACTCTGTAGACCAGGCTTGCCTCGAACTCACAGAGATCCGCCTGTGAGAGGCTTCCAAAACAATACAGAGAAACCCTGTCTCAAAAAACCAAAAAAAAAAAAAGGTGTGTGCCGCCACCACCCAGCTCTTTTCTTTTAAACAAGGTCTCACTTTGTATCCCTGGCCCGCCTGCTGTGTTAGCCCAGCTGACCTTAAGTTCACAGAGCTTCTGTTTGCTTAGTGCTGGCTAGGAAAAGGCATGTTGCACTCTGCCCCCCCCCATTGCTTTCATTCTTTTCTTTATCATTTTCTGCAGAATAATTTACACTAGTAACTGTCCTTTCTCCCCTCCCCCCTTGTATTTTTCTTCCTGAGATAGGGTTTTATTCAGTAGCCTACACTGGCCTTAAATTCTTGACAATCCTTGACCTTTGCCTCCTAGGATTATAGTGAGAGGCACCACACCTGGCTTCCCATTCTTTTTGTTATCTAAATTCTGTTTATCTACTTAGTCCAATTCCTTAGTTCAACTCAAATATCTTATCCCTACAAGACCAGCAGATCTTGGTTGAGTGAAACCTTCTCTGACCTAACCCTTCTGTGAGCAGTAGGGAAATAGTCTTGGTGCACATGTGTACATTCAGGCAAGACATTCATACACACAAAATAAAATAGTTGAACTTTTTTGGGGGGCACAAAAGTTCAGAAAAGGGCATTGGCTCCCCTGGAGCTGGAGTTACAGATGGCTCTTAACTGCTGAGCTACCTCTCCAGTGTCCCTGAAAAAAGCCTTTGAAGCAAGGTTTCCCCTAATGTTCACATGACTCAATGCATGAGTAAAAATGTCTGTTGTCTAAATAAATCATAAATTTCCCCTAGATTATTTATTTGTTATATAAAAATATAAACAAGGGAATTTTAATGTTATGTTCCACTATTACTGGTTTCATTAATCCTATTTCCTCCCAGTGCTTACTCAGATATATTCATTTTCCCTCATAGACCGTCATGATCCTTTTCTGCCTTAACTGCTCTTTTCCCTACTAACCTGCAGCCCAGACATCTGTGGTTTGACTGCTTGGAGACTGATGGTGCTGTTTCTTTTTGTTTTCTTGTTTCTTGTCTCAGTGGAGCTCTTCAGCCCCTCAGCTAGGGAACCTCAGCCTTATTCTGCACATCCTTTGCTTGCTATCATATTGACTCACTTGGAGCTCAGAGACAGGCAAATAGCTTTCCCTTCCCTATTTTCTTCCTCTCCATATCCTTTTCTGTATGGGTGTGAAAACTGAGAACCAGAAAGGCGATTTGCCCATGATCTTAAAAATAATGATGGAGCTTGCAGACGGGGATCTCTCTGTCTAGGTCTGTCTCTGTCTCTCTCTTCCTTTCCCTTCTTCTCCTTCCCTGCTTCCTAAAGCAATAGCATTTCATACCATAGGCCAGGGGAAATTAGACAGCTCCCTGGGTTCTCTGGTCCGATGCCCCGTATGGGTACTCTTACCTTCCCTCCAGCACCATGAGTGGTTGTTGTCCTTTGCCCTCTCTTTAGTGCACTTTCTTGGCAAAGACAGAGCCTGCCACCTATCCTCATCAGGCTGGTTGTGCTGGCATGCAACTATGGTTTGTGCCTGGAGCTTGAGGACCCCAGTTCTTTAGTCTAGACCATGTATAACCCCACATTACTTAATCCTTAGAACAGCTTCCAAGTTTAATAGCTATCAGAGGGAAGTATGAAGTTGTGTGCTTGATGTGGTCATGCTTGGGAGGTATAGACAGGATGATCAGAAATTCAAGGCCAGCCTTGGCTATGTCATGAATTCAGGACCAACTTGAGCTACCTGAGATTCTGTCTCAAAAAATACCTAAAATAAGCTGGGTGTAGTGGCACACAACTTTAATCCCAGCACTAGGGAGGTGGGGGCAGGCAGATCTCTGAATTGGAGGCCAGCCTGGTCTATAGTGAGTTCCAGCACAGCCAGGGCTACAAGTAAGACCTTGTCTTGGGTGGGTGGGGGCTTTAAAAAGAAGAAAAGAGTTCTGGGTGTTGGGAGACCTGCCACCTTGTCCCCTCTGGGTCTCAGTTTCCTGTTCTGTAAAATGAGGATTGAATCTAGTTGGTGGTCTTTAAGGATTCTCCTTTGCAACTTAATTTAAACTGTTGATCCACAAATGAAAGACCCCAGTGTGGCCTACAATTATAATTATGCTCATCAGGTTGGGGGTAGAGAGAAGAGCTGTTCTTTGTTCAGAGGATCAGCCTTTCATTGTGCTTCTTTGATGTTTCCAAATTCAAGTGACAACCCTTGTTTTTCTGTGCATTGCCATTTCAAACCCGTAATCTTCTTGTATCTCGTGAACTTGTGTTTACTGTTAGACAACCATGGTGCAGAATTCACATTTCACTGTGTTGTTTTGCTGAAATTGAGTGGGTTTGAGTGGATCACAGCTGGTCCCTGGAGAGAGGAGAGAGGGAGGACTCTGTGTGTGTGTGTGTGTGTGTGTGTGTGTGTGTGTGTGTGTGTGTGTGTGTGTGTGTGTGTGAGAGACAGACAGACAGACAGACAGACAGACAGAGATAGAGAGACTAGCTGTTGGGGCTCTAGTTTTGCTTTTAAATTTCCAGTGTCATTTTTGCTTAAAATCAGTTATAGCTAAAAATAATGATTGCAAAGGAGACAGGTCTGTCCTCTGAGCTTTGTGGGTTTGTGATGTGAGTCAGGAGTGAGGACCTCTTCTCATTTCCTTTGCTTGAAGCATTTTCCTTGAGAGGGAGAAACAAGGCTTGTGGACCGACTTCTCTGTGCAAGAAGACGCGACCCTGCTTAACAGCCCCTTATTGATTGCTTTCTTTCCACTGAGCAGTATGAGCTGTGTTGCTGCCAGGATCAGGTCCGCTGGTTTGCCTTTCATTCTTAGGAAAGACTTAAAAATATTGAAGGACTTTAAGAATTCTGAAAGGGAAGGTAGTGATTTCAGATCCTGCTGTTGCTGCCTTGGCTTCTCCTCCTACTTCCGCTTTCTTGTATCCACTGTCTTACCATTATTTAGAAGTGGGTTAGAATTTTAGGACTTCTCATGAATGTGCTGTTTACCTTAGTGAAGGTATGCACGAAACTGTTATAGTACGTAGAAGAGACATCTGAGACCTGGCAAGGTTAGGTGGTTTTTCCAGAGATCCACTGTTTGTTAATCAATGCTAGTGGAGCGTTAATTTAACACTTATTTACCCACCTACCCCCAGGGAGCCAACATTCCTGACCATCATAGCTGACAACCCTAGGGTCTAGTGGGAACTTTGGAAAGCACAAATCAGCAACTGGTTCCTTAGCTGATGAAGGAGGAATTAAACCCCAGTATGGAGGTAAGGAAGGGAGGAACCCAAAGACCTGTTTTTTTTTTTTTTTCTAGAAGGTGCTAGCTTATCTTTTTTTTTTTTTTTTTTTTTTTTTTGTTTTTTTCGAGACAGGGTTTCTCTGTGGCTTTGAAGGCTGTCCTGGAACTAGCTCTTGTAGACCAGGCTGGCCTCGAACTCACAGAGATCTGCCTGCTTCTGCCTCCCAAGTGCTGGGATTAAAGGCGTGCGCCACCAATTTATCTTGTACCTACTCTGTTCCTCTTCTCCAGTCTCTCCTCCCCTTTAAATCCATTCTGGGAATAGAATTTAGGTCACCAGGCTTTTGTGCCAAGTGCTGAGCCATCTCTCAAGTTCTCTTCCATTTTTTTGTCACTGTGTAGTCCAGGCTACCCTGGGACTGTGGCAATCCTTCTGCATCTGTCTCGTGAGTGCTGAGATTATAGGTATCTGCCATCACAAACAGTTACTGTAGTTTGTTCTGCAGAGCTAGGCAAGTGATGAGTCAGCATGCCTTTCTACTGGCATGAACTAGTTCAGAGGAGAGTTGCTCTGCTCCTGTGGGACGTTAGCAGGTTGTTGTGCAGGAGGATGCACTTGTATCTGAGACATAGGGCCTTGTGTGTGGGTGTTGTCCTCGGATGCCATTGAGGCCTGGGATGGAAGTTGCCTCCTTTGAAGTATGGAACTTTTGGAGTAGGTTTCATGTTAAGGTTAATTCTCTCTTCCTGGGCTGAGTCCTGGCTGTGCTGCTCATTTATAGCTGTGTGGCCTCGGTCCATTTACTCCACCTGCCTGTTTTTGAGTTTGCTTGTCTGTTCTAGTGGTAGGGGTGTTGGCAAATGATTTCATAGGTGTAAAGCACATAGTGCAGTGCTAGGAAGAGTGTGTTTTTCTCTCAGCCACCTTCCTCCAGGCTAGCCTGTTTATCTTTGACAACAGCTTTCAGATTCTGCATTCTATATGTGTGCCCCTCCACACCCCATGAGAGTGTTTTAGGCAGCTGTAATGTCACCTAAGTTTGGAGGAAGGTTCTTTCTGTATCTGATATGTGTTTCTAAATGTGGCCACCAGTGGACCTTTTAGTGGAGTGAATTGAGAGGGGAAACCAAAGACTATGCGAACCCCAACCTCTTTTTTGTTGTTGTTTTTTTGTTTGTTTGTTTTTTGTTTTTTCAAGACAGGGTTTCTCTGTATTGTTTTGGAGGCTGTCCTGGAACTAGCTCTGTAGACCAGACTAGCCTCAAACTCACAGAGATCAGCCTGCCTCTGCCTCTGGAGTGCTGGGATTAAAGGCATACGCCTAACCTCTTATGTGTGCTCCCGGTTTTACAACCCAGGAACTAGGGCACTGTGAAACTTAACTAAATATAGTAGCAGGATGAGAATATTGACCAGGTGCTTCGGGCTCCTCACCTACCTTAACAAAAGGCTGTTGGGTGGCTTAAATGGACATTTATTTTATCATAATTGTTGAGGTGGATGTCCAAGATAAGGGTGTCAACACAGTAGGGTTCTAGGGAAGGTCCTCTTCCTGGTTTGAGAACAGCCTTCTCTTTTTGTGCTTGTGTGACCTTTCACTGTGTGTACTGTGCAAGAGGGCTTTTCTTCCTCTTCTTAGAAGGCCACTGAGCCTATCTGACTAGTAGCCTACCCTTATCCCCTCTTTTAGTCTTAATTACTTTTGAACAGCCTGTTCCATACACATCCATGTATGAATATGGAAGGGTGTACACAGTTTAGACTATGGCATCATCCTCTCCCCAGAGTTACTATGTGAGGAGAGCCAGTGACGTCCTCTTATGGCTTCTCTGGCCCCATGTATATGTTGAATCAGCCTATATGCTTGAACCTCGAAGTCTCTTGTCTCCCTGTCTTCTTGGCCTCTGGAGAGGGTATGAAGGAAGAGTGGAGGATTGTGTTTCTACCTTGACTGACATACCTGGGAAAACAGCATTCTGATGTGTAAGAATCCTGAATTGTCATGTATGTCATCTGTTTAGACTGCGGAATGAAATCAGATGAAACACAGTGGATGATCTCTTTACCAACTCACAAGATTAACCAAGAAGTTTCACTGAATGTTCTTTAGTGCTCTGTCAGAAACACTGTGATGGGCTGGAGAGACAGATGCCTTAGAGGTTAAGAGCACTGACTGCTCTTCCAGAGATCGTGAGTTCAGCTCCCAGCAACCACATCGTGGCTCACAACCATCTATAATGTCTATAATGAAATTTGGGGCCCTCTCCTGACATGTAGGCAGAATACTATATACATAATAAATAGATAAATCTTTGAAAGGAAGGAAGGAAGAAAGAAAGACTGTGTCCATGGCACGCCACATGCTAGGCTAGTAACTACTTCCTGCCATGCCTACTTGATTTCTGCAAGATAGCAGGTTCCCAAGCCCATTTTACAGTTGGTGGCATGGTAGCTTAGGTGTTTCCATCAGATGGGCTGATTAAATGCAGCTGCAAACAAAGTGCTTTTCTGTTTGTCTTTCTTTAAAGACCAGGTAAAAGCTGATAAAATACTCAGTAAGGCCAAATTTACTGTTATATTAGATGAGCAGTAACTGGGGAAATGGGAAAGTCTGAAATTGTAGACTGGACTTGTTATTCATGTGTCTACATTTTCACCTTCTCTCACAGAATCAGGACTTGGAAATCATAGGGGTATTTCGTATTCTGTTTCACATCCTTTCTCAGGGGGCTTACCTTGCTTTAAAGAATAAGTGAGGGGCAGACTAGATGGCTCAGTGTTTACCACATAAGCTCAAAGACTGAACCCCAGAACCTACATGAAGCTGGTTCTTTAGTGCACGCGTGTGATCCCCGTGCTTCTGCAGTGAGGTGGGAAGTGGAAGCCGGAGGATCTCTG